>NW_023601653.1:37430392-38030392 GCF_014898055.3 Talpa occidentalis
TGGTCTTTTTATCTTTTTGAGTTGAAATCTGTTTTATTCTGATATAAGTATAGCTGTTCCTGCTTTCTTTTTTTGTCCCATTTGCTTGTAGGATTGTTTTCCATCCTTTGACTTTGAGCCTATTTTTATCTTTTGTAGCTAAATGTGTTTCCTGGAGACAGCAAAAGGTTGGGTTTTGTTTCTTAATCCAGGCTGCAACTCTGTGTCTTTTTATTGAAGAGTTTAGTCCATTTACATTAGAGTTAATATTGATATGTTAACATCTGTATTTGCCATGTGTTTGTCTTTCCTTTGATTTTATTTATTTTCTTTTAATAACTTTTTTTTGTTTTTGGCCTTCTTTCATTGTTATTCGTCCCTCTGAGGTCTGGCTTTAGGACTCCTTGTAGTATTTTTTGGAGTGGGGTTTAGTTGCAATGAAATTCCGGAGTTTCTGTTTGTCTGGAAAGGTCCATATTCTTTCTTCAAAGAGGAAGGAGAGCTTTGCGGGATAGAGCGTATTCTTGGTTGGCATCTGTTTTCTTGGAGTCTGTTGACTATGTCCTCACTCTCTCCTTGCCCGTAGTGTTTCTTCGGAGAAGTCTGATGTCAGCCTGATTGGCTTCCTTTGAATGTTATCTGTTTCTTCCCTCTTGCCAGCTTCATTATTTTTCCTTGTCCTGGATTCTTGGGAGCTTTACTATTATGTGTCTTGCTGTATTTTTCTTTCGTCGTGAAGTTTGGTGTTCTTCTTGCTTCTTGTATATCAATTTTCAGCTCCTTCTTCACATTTGGGAAGTCTCTTCAATTATCTCTTTGAATATTTCTCTGGTCCTACTTCTCTCTCCTCTCCTTCTGGTATTCCTATAACTCTTATATTTCCTTTCCTCATGGAGTCAGATAGTTCCCGAAGTCTTTCTTCATTCTTTTTCCTTCGTACTTCTCTTTCCTTTTCTGTTTGGTTCTTTTTATTTCTGTGTCTTCAAGAGCACTTATTCGTTCTTCCATTTCATCAATTCTGCTTTCATTGCTTTTCCCCAGAATTCTTTAGTTCTTCCACTAATTCTTTGATCTCCTGCATTTCTTTTACTTCCCTCTTTAGGGACTCAATTTCATTCTTCTGATCGTTGATTATTTTTCCCTTATCATTGTTTTTCCTTTATGACTTCTGTCAGTTTTTTAATCACGGCAATTTTAATTCTCTTTCTGGAAGGCTCAGAAGTTCTTCCAAGTTACTGTCGTTGCAATCTGGGGCTGGTTTTCTTTTTGTGGTGTGCTTTTTCTCTGGAGAGTTGCTAGGTTGCGTGTGGTTCTTCTCCTCCCTACTGTCTGTTTTCTAATTTGCCGTAGCGTTGGGACACTGTGTGTTGGGACTGGCCGGCATCTTGGGTGGGCTTCTCTTCTCCCCTCTGGTTCCTCCTGGAGTCATCTGTCAGTTTCAAGCAGTCTTTATTGGAGAAGGTCCCTGTCCTAAAATGTCGATGTGGGACACACTCCCCTGTGCGCCTGGTCTGCCCCGGCGGTGGGTTCCTGCTCCCCTCTGGGCTTGGACTGCAGGCCAGAGGGGGCTGGCGTGGGCGAACTCCCCCGCTCACCTCTGGCTCCTGAGGAAGCCTTCTGCAGGTAGTCTTTACTGAAGAAATGTCCCTGTTCTAAAATGGTGATGTGGGACACACTCCGTGCGCGTCCGGTGTCAGGCACACTCTTCTGCGTGCCTGGTCTGCCCTGGCTGTGGGTGCTCGCTCTCCCTGTGGGCTCAGAACTACTTGTTCGGAAGGGCCGGTGTGGGCTAACTCCCCAGCTGGCCACTAGTTCCTTCAGGAGCCTGTGCTGTCTACAAGTCGCTAGTTGGCGCCAAAGATCTCTCCTAGAGCCCTTGGGGAGCTGATTTTCCACGCCGTGGGACAGGGAGCAAAGCGGGGATGGTAGGGTACACCTCAACGGCTTTGGGGTGCTGTGTCTGCCTTGTGTCCCACCGTCGTGGGGAACCCACCCCCTAATTTCGTGCCCCGGTCTCAGTTCCAAAGCCCTCAGTTCCAGGACGCGGGCTGTAGCCCAGTTCAGTGGCGCGGGAAGGGCGCCTTTTGCACCGCTCCCGTGCCTGGGCGCCTGGTTCCTGCTTACTCAGGGAGGGACCTTCACCTCAGTGAGGACCTCCGCGCCTCCCCGAAAGCCTAGGTCGTCTCCCAAGCCTAGGTCGCAGGCGCGGGGACCTGGGCAGCCGCGATCCTGGTCTGCACTTGCTTTTCAGGAGCGCGCTGCTATCCGCTCAAGCTTATGGGCAGCCCGGGCTGTGTGTGCGTCTCCCGGGGTCTTTGTTCTTCTCTAATGGCGCCCAGAGCCATTCGCTCACCGCCGCGGCGAATCCTGCAGGGTTCTCCACAGCTCCCGTTCACGGGGTGTGGTGGCTGCAATAGTTCCTTTCCACTCACAGTCCCGCTTGCTGCGTCCGTTTTTCTTGTTGGCCGTTTTGGTTTGTTGTTTCCTCCCCTCTGCGGTCGGAGAGTGCCGCCTCTGTGGGGCGGGAGGGGAGCAGGGTTCTGCGCTTCCCTCCCTTCTGGTCCTCTTTTATGGCAACTTTCTTCTTTGGGCAGTTTGCTGGAGTCACCCGTTTATCTTCCGTGTCCCAGTTCTCACTGGGACCTGCCGCTTTTCCTCCCTATTCACTTTTTTTAATGGGAGATCTTACTCGCAGCGTCTCCTCGCGGCCATCAAGGTAAGTTCTTTTTAAAGACAATCAATTAAGATCGCTATCTATTCCCACAACAGCTTCCCTGGTCACGTGACCACTAGTGTGTGTGGCACTGGAGAGGTCGTGAACATTATGGGATTCAGTTAAGGGGAATTGATTGGCAGTCAAATTTGTTTTGGATATAGTAGAATATATTTATGTGGGGTAAATAGTGTATGTTTATATTTAACTTTGTCTCCTGAAAAGCATTTATGTATGATTTGACTTAATGAAGTCAAACAAATCTGTTTAATTATAACCTGTCACTAAGCAACATTTGCCATCAAATATTGAGACAACCTAGATGCTTTAAAAGGTAAGAACAAAGATCTTACTATTGTTCAATAATACGCTTACAGCATCTGCGCCATGTATAACCCATACTTTAATCATAGGTGGGGGGAGGGGAGGGAATTGGCTCCTCAATTCTTGAAGTTTTGATTACTTTGGTATTTTGTAAAAGTTATTTGTTTTCTGGTTCATTTCCTAGATGGAATTTTTAAACACACACACCAATTTAGATATTTTTTTCTCGGTTGGCTAGAATTAACAGTATGATCTGCCCAATACAAAGCTGTTCAAGATTAGCAACATGGATGCAGAGAAGATGCAAAAACTATTTCAAAATTAGAACTCAAAAATACTATTTAATTGTAATTTGGCAGTCATTTTGTGAACATTTCTATAGAACAAGTGTGAAATTACGAATTCCTGATCAGATATATATGAAGAAACTTCCTTTTAATATATTGAAGTGTACTTTTATTGAAGAAAAATTTAAAAACCAGATGAAATATGAGACATGGTAAGGATGAATGATAAAATCTATAGAAATTATTCTGTTGTTAAAAAGTCTTCATAGGAAGAGATAAATTTTGAATAAAAGTAATAAAAAGGTTCATGAATATTGTTTGATAATCCAGTTAACAAAATGGGGTGAAGCTTGTGAATATGAAGGCAAAAATATTAAATTTCTTGCTGATCTGACACAAAATTACTGACATCAAGAGCAATAAAATGAAATTCATGCTATGCCACCATAATGAAAATATTAATGACAACAGGATGACAATGTTATTAATTCAAAGAGACTTAAAGATGAGTCACCGCCAAAAAAGCTGCAACTCACTGAAATCTTCCAGTTTGTGTTTAAAAGATACTTGAATATGTTTCCCTGAATTTAGTAATACTCCTAAAAATTTAACATAACCTTAACAACAAAGAGCTGTGAAAATGAGGCATATTTTTTCTAAACTGGTAATAATACAATACAATTTTATCAACCATCCTTAAAAAGTTAATGAATTATCTTTCTTTTCCCCATACATATCATATTATAAAATCATTACCATATAAAGAAGCTATGAAAGAATATAAGTCCCCCAACAATGTTGAGAAAAATTATAGAGTTACGTAAAGAAGTTACCTAACGCAAAATTATTTTATTTATCTGGATTTTGTGAAGTTTGTGATATTTGTCAGCTTTTACATTTATAAGTTGTTGTCATATACGTTCTCATTCTAATTAAATCTTCACTTGAATATTTAATTGTATATTCATAACTTTTATTATTTTTATTCCAGAGGATCTTCCCCATGATCTAATGTTCAGGCCTCACAGCATCTGGATCTGTGCCTTACACAATTTCAGAATTCAAGCTGGCTTCCAAATCTTCACTCGTGCTATCCCTGTGCCTAAACATGACACCTCCAAGCGTATACTTTTGCTGTTATTTAAGATGTAATTCACAGGACCTCCCCGGTGGCGCAGTAGTTGAGCGCTGGGTTGCGAAGCTGCCTGCAACTTCTGCAGACCTGGTTCGATCCCCAGCTGCTCCCGGGCCACCGGAGGAGGGTCCAACATGGCGCGCAAACCTCTTCTGCCGCCTGCTGCTCCCCTCAGCAGTGTACTTCAGTCTTTCTGCCTGTTCTGCTCCCCGGTCTGGTGAATTCTCTCACCCTCCCGCTTCTGACTGTGCCCAGTGCTTGTATAAATAAATAAATCTTAAAAAAAAAAAAAAAAGATGTAATTCACAGGTAACCTTCTCTTTGAAATATTTCAGCCCCACTCCCACTTAACCACTCCCTCCCTCCCCCAGGCAAGTGGAATGTTCATATATTTAATTATATCAGCAAACGGACCTGATATCTTCAAAGGCAGGATGGTGTCACGCTGTCACCCTCTCTCAAACTTCTATCTGTTACTCAATAAGATTCATTAACTACTGGGAGACTGATGAATTTATGAATGAGTTGTAATGTCACACAATAACACATGCAGTTGCCAATAACAAGAGAGTATGGTGTTTTCTTTTTTCTTTTGTGACTTAGATTTCTGGATCTTTTCCTGAGCTCCTTTGTGCCTGTAAGGCTACTCTTTTTCTTTCTTTCTTTTTTTTTTTTTAAATGATTTTATATATTTTTGTGAGGAAGAACCAGGGTGTAGGCCGGAGGTGCTGGGGGTGAGAGGGTTCACCAGAGACAGAGTTGGGACAGAACAGGTGGATCTACTGAAATAAATGGGAGCAGTAGGCAAGACAGGACAGGTCTGTTGGGCCATGTGGGTCAACTCCATGGCCGGGGATCGAACTCAGGACATGGAGGTGATAGTGCTGAAACTCAATCCCTAGAACACCAGGGAGGCTCCATGTAATCCAACTCTTAAGGCAGGTCTTTCGTTGGTGAAGAAATACTTTTATTTTCTTTCTTTTTCAAAATGCTTTTTTCTAAAGTAATATTGGTTTATAATATTATGTAGCTTTTGGGTGTACAGTATTATAATTGTAGATACAGCATTATAAATATAGTATATCTGTACATACCAAAATCTAGTTCCATCCTCTACATAGAATTGACCCCTTTCATGCAACTTACCTACCCCCTTCCCCTTTGCCTTTTGGTAACCGTTATTGTGTTCTTACAGTCTCAGAGAAATACTTCTATTTTCTAAAGTTTTTGTTAAGTTATCTTTTACAAACATATAATTTATTAGGGGAAAAAAGAAGAACATGCTGGGTCCATAAGACTCAGGGGAAAGTTTTCATTTCTTTAGATTGTACACAGTGGAACCAAAGCCTTTGAAAATAATTTCTTTTGATTTCCTGATCTATACAGCAATCTATTCACATCCCTTCCCTTCCCTCATACACAATGAGCTTCTTCTCTGCTTCCCCCCCCCCATAATATATTTCATTTCCTCCTTAATATTTGGCACATTAACTCTATTTCTATATTTCAATTCTTTGCACTGCTTAGCACCAATGTGCTTAGTTTCAGAAGTCACTTGGCAGGCTTGCCTGCTGCAGTTATTCTTACTTGCTCATGCCAAGTAGACTTGCATGAAGCCATACCTGCCTTTGCTCAGGCCTTAAAGGTACATTGTGTCCTAGACTAGAGGTGTCACCATGACCATAACTTACCTGTGCCTCTGCTGGAGCACTGCAAAATTAACTGGAGCCTCCACTCTTCAAAACAGCATGTATCCCATGTTATATATCTGACCATTGTTTACTGAAATGGGGGCAGCCTGTTACCACTGAGTGAGTAGTTTATCATCTTGTATTTGCATCCAACATTCATTTATGCAGCAAACTATAAGTGGGCACTTTATATGCATTAGGGATTATTAAGATATTAGGGATACAACTAGTAGGGCCAGGTATTTTTCCTCTTAGAGTTTCATATGAATTATAGTTACAGAAAGCAGAGGGACTGTAGAGCAATCTGAGTTTGTACCCTGGCCCTGCCAGGATATCCTGAGTTTGTATCCTGTAGACAATCTGAGTTTGTATCCTGACCCTGCCTCCAACTAGCTGTGAGAGAGTATACCTGGCAGGTCTTTGGTTTTTATCATACATATAATGGAAGAAATAATATTCATGTTCTAGTGCGTATGACTTTCAGACCATCACTAAATGGAAGAGAGGGATAGGGCATACAAACTTCCCAAGGCTTTTAGTAATTTTAATTGGAAACACATCTTTTTCCCCCTCAAGGCCATAAAAGGGCTGGGACTACGGAACAGCTCCAAAGGCAAGAGAAGTGGTCCCGATGACAGACCCGGCCCAACACAGGTCAGACACCTCCCTGTTTCTTCCGAATCCCTCCCCTGCATCAGGCCCCAGCTCCAGAGCAGAGACTAGTACTTGACAGTGACCCTGACTGGGAGAAACATCAAAGAGAAGATGGGTAACAGCTGCCTGCAGTCTCAGAGCAGCCTCTGTGTGGACAACACTGAGAAGTGAAGATTCTAAAAATAGACAGCATTCCTCAGATTCCTAACTTCCAGGCACTTTGCACAGTGAACATGACCTTGGCATTAGCTCTTGGTTGCTGCAGGTGGAGCCAATAACCTATTCCTTGGTTCAGAAAGAAACAAAAAGATCTAGGAATAGGACAGAAAGATAGCTGGAGAACAGAATTATTCTTTTGGGCACAAATCAAGAACTGTTGGTTTTGCTGAATTCTAGTATTTTCTGTAACCATACACCATAGTCTTTTCCCAGTTTTGTAGCTACTGCTACTACCTTTGCAGAACAGCAATCCTTTTGGACTGAGAGTCTTCCACATGCCAGATGCCTTGCTAGGGCGTCTCTATTCCATCAGCACAGCTCTTTAAGATGTTGTTCCCATTTTCTAGATGAAGAACCTAAATTCAGAGAGAAAATAAGTCAATTATATATGGACGTACATGGGAGCCCTTGGATTTCTACTTGGGCATCTGGCTTACAAAGGCAGGCTGCTTCTAGCTCCCACTTTGTAGGTGCTGGGCTTTGATGACATGAATTGTGAATGAATCTTGAGCCTGCTTCCTTCTGCACAGTGCCCAGAGATTCAAATATGGGCACTTAAACTTTTCATGCCTATTACTTACTTTGTCATCTCCCGAGGTCAATGGAGCTATGGATTGTACAACAGGGAATTGGGAGAATTGCTACTGAAAGGCCTGGCTCCACTTCAGATAACTCAATGTGTGTGTGTGTGTGTGTGTGTGTGTGTGTGTGTAAAATTATTGCCTGAACTAACTTTACCCGGAGGGTACTGGAATTTCACAGTTACAAGTAGAAACAACAATATTCCTCTCCAATGTTTTTATCACCTCACTTCTTCCAAGAAATCTTTCCTGAATAAATCGACCAGCAGCCTGTTCATTCTAACACAATGGCGACAAAGAATGCTTTATCTTAATTTGCTTCATTTTTAGAAAACATATGATGTTTCCATAACTAGGTTAAACAGTTCTGAAGTAAAACCCATTTTTCAATGTTGTTCATATCCACACTGAATGTTGTAGGGGCTCATTAAGTATTCTCTCTTTTAAAGCACTGTGCATGATGGGTAGGGGGGAGTAACCAGAGGGGAAAGCGGTGAGAGGATCTGGGTTTTTTTAATTTTTTAATTTATTATTTTTAAAAAGATTTATTTATGCATACAAGAACTGAGATACAGGTCAGAATTGTGGGAGGTGAGAGGATTCACCAGAGACAGAGTGGGGAGCAGAACAGGCAGATTGACTGAAACACACTGCTGAGGGGAGCAGCCGGCTAGTCAGGAGAGGTCTGCTGCACCATGTGGGTAGCTCCTTGGCCAGCCAGGGATCGAGCTCAGGCTGCAGAGGCTGCCGATAGCTTCATAGGTTGCGTCTTAACCCTTTGCAGCACCAGGGAGGCCGGATCTGGGTTCGTTGAATAAAAGGCACTTAGATATACGGCGTGTATTTTCCTAGGTCACACCAGTCTTGGGGAGGCTAAGGAGGAACCCAAATCAAGGGATCTTTAACTAAAGAGGGCCTGGCTGGTCTGGTCCCTCCAGATGAGCCATGGGAAACTCTGCTCCCCGGCTAGACCTCTGGAGTGGCTGAGGAAATCCCCCGAGGTGTGCTGCTAGTGGACACCCAGATACATAATCCTCCTGGCTGCAACCCTAGCGGGGCCTTTGCCCTCCTTTCCCAGGTAGTATTGCTTGGGTATCCGGTTGCTGTGGTGATTTCCAGCACCAGGTGGCCGAGATCCTTGCTCTTTCACTCACATAACATGCCAAGAGGATCCCAGGAGGCTGACCTGAATGGCGTTTCCTCGGAGTAACTGCTGCAACAACATGCCAACCGCCTTCAGGCTGAACTGAGGAATTTACCCCGCCCCTCATTTGGTTATATTGTTACAAGCCACCAAGCAGACCTGGTGAGCAGCTTCTTACGGGACACCCTTTCTCCCCAGGCCCTCACTGATCTCTGATGCAGAGAGAGCCAGGGAGCATTCTGAGCAACATAAACCTGTTAACCTCAACCTGACCTTGCCCGCTGACAATGACCCATTGTCTTGGAACCTAGCCTGCACACCTCAGCCTTCTTTGAATGAATTCTTCAGGCTTCTTCCAGTGAATTCCTTCCCAGAAGGCGCCATGATTCCTCTTGCAAATAACACCCTGGCGGTAGAACTGCTCAGCCTGTCCTGCATACTTGTTTGTGGAATATCAGTACTTGTAGTGGCTTCCCAGACCCTAGGACTCACTTTAGAACTCTGCTGACGTTGGGTCCCTTGGTCATTTTCAAGAGTGAATTCTAAAGAATGTCTGTGTGCCGCTGAACAGCGCTCTCAAAGATCGCGGCTCACCCTTTTTACCCACAGCAGTTATAAGTGGGTTTGGAATTTTTTCAAGTTGTTTCATAAGACTCCTGTTTAGAAAGCTATTTTGTTCCTTTTCATTTTCAAAAGTAGTCCTTAAACTATTTAAGCATCTAATCCTTGATATTAAATACATTGGACTGGCTTAACTGTTTTATCCTAAATACATGTGAAATCAGTTATTTGTAGGAGTTATTCTACTTATGAAAAACTTGCTGAAAATTAGAAACTTGGCAGGCAGCCGGGGTAGAGAAGTACAGTTTCAAACTTTCTTTCTTTCTTTTTTTTTTTTTAAAGATTTATTTATTTATGCATACAAGAACTGGGGTACAGGCCAGAGATGCAGGGAGTAAGAGGATTCACCAGAGACAGAGTGGGGAGCAGAACAGGCAGACTGACTGAAATACACTGCTGAGGGGAGCAGCAGGCCAGACAGGAGAGGCCAGTCTGCTGCACCATGTGGGTTGTTCCTTGGCCAACCAGGGATTGAACTCATGCTGCAGAGGCTGTGGATAGCTTCATTGTGCAGTGCTTAACTCTTGTGCCACCAGGGAGGCCATCAAACTTTGTTTTTTTGTTGTTTTTAATTTTGGAATACGGCCCCTATCACCCTCTCCTCAACTCCACAGATTTCTCATAGTCTGCCTAAGAGGTTAGTGGTATTCTCATTGAGGTTCAGGTCAAAATTAGAATATACTTTGAGAATTTTGAAAAAGTCCCCACTTCAAGAAACTTGTCTAGAAGGAAAACTGAATTTCAATAGTGTCTCCTACAACTTTTATATCCCTCCCCAACAAAAAAAATTAAAATAAACAAGAAAAACATACTTAGAATTATGTTTAATTGTGCTTTAAGCACAATCACAGCATACAAAACAACCACATACAAAAAAAATACCCTTTTCTTTCAGTTTAGGCATTTTGAAGATTTGGGTTCAATTTTTGAATATTTAAATTAAGTAACTGGAGTCTTGAATATATGATCTTAGCTGTTATAACTCTGGCTAATCTTGGTTAAGCTTGTAATGTGTTGCTTAGAAAAAGACAACTTAATCTTCTTATTTTTTATCCCCAGAGAGAAGTTTATGCATATGTAATCAGACTAATCCTGACTAATAATTAAACTAAGGGTCTTCAAGCTTCATGATACTGTGAACTTGTCCTAAATCCCCCCACTGTCTCTAGCAGTTCACTTAAATTGGAAGTTTTCTGGAGTGATTTGGATGTTGTGTAAGTGTGTAGAAGTGAATTGTGATATTTTGCAGAAGTTTTTCCTTTAACTCATTTGACTCCTTTTTCTTGAACTAGATGAAACAGATTAAGAGAAAAATATATTAGTGATATGTGTTTTATTAGCTTAGTGGTAATAACCCTTTTGAATGGTAAAAAGGTCAAATGCCACATGGCCTAAACTTTGGAGACTTTGCAAAGCAGTAAAAAAATACACAAATGAGGGCCTCCCCGGTGGCGCAGTGGTTGAGCGCTGGGTTGCGAAGCTGCCCACAGCCTCTGTGGCGCTGGTTCAATCCCCGGCTGCTCCCCGGCCACCGGAGGAGGGTCCCACATGCCGCAGACCTCTCCTGCCGCCCGCTGCTCCCCTCAGCAGTGTACTTCGGTCCTTCTGCCTGCTCTGCTCCCCGCTCTGGCTCTGGTGAATTCTCTCACCCTCTTGTGCTTCTGACTGTACCCAGTGCTTGTATAAATAAATAAATAAATAAATAAATAAATCTTTTTAAAAAAATACACAAATGAAGGTCATTCTCTCAGAGAGAGAAGCCCGCTGACAGCAGCTGATAAACATAAGTGAGTCTGATAGGTAGAGTGTCTCCTCATCAAATAATTATTTTAAATAATTTATGCAAATTCAACTGTGCTCTCTTGGGAGAAAAAGAGAACGATATTAAAATAGCACTTACCTGCCATCTCCTCGATGATCATTCTCCCCAGAGTGAAACAAGAGACTTGAATCTGCTCTGTTCTAAGTCTGTCTCCATTCCCTTGTGAACGTTTTACCATATTTAAACATTTAATGTGGCCCTACAATACAAATCAGTTATTTTATCTGCTGCTCAACCAAAAAAACAGAAATCTATTCCAATGCCAAAAGAATACTTGGCAGTGCTGAGTTCACAGAAGATGATCTGCTGGTCTCCAACAGGCACTTCCCAGAGGAATTTTCCAGGGTCATTCTCAAGATCTCCAGTTTGGGTCCTCCCTGGTGGTGCAAGGGGTTAAGTCTCAGCACTAAGAAGCTTTCTGCAGCATAAGTTCAATCTCCAGCCTGGCGCAGCAAACCTCTCCTGCCTCACTGCCCTCTGCTCCCCTCAGCAGTGGGTTTCAGTCAATCCACCTGTTCTGTTCCCCACTCTGTCTCTGCTGAGCCCTCTCACACACACCCCTCCCCCTGCGCACCTCTGGCTTACACCCCAGATCTTGTATGCATAAATAAATAAAAATCTTTTAAAATAAATAATCCCCATTTTGTCTTGAGCTGACCCCTGACTAATTTGCTACTCCAATGTACAATCATCTCATGGCCATTTACCTCCACCCCTGTCCACCTTTAAAAGAAAACCTGCGATTGTTTTCTTTGTTCCATCCTCACTTGTTTTATAATATGAGGCTAAGTTGGAGGGAGGGAGGAAAAGGGTGGAGTGTCATTTGTCTCCAGAACTGTCTTCAGCCAGACCATCCAAACCTGGGCCATTGCTTACAGAGCAGCTGCATGCTCTACCTTGTGGTCCAGCTTCTCCATTCTGAGACTCTGGTGTCACCCTCATAGCGGAGCTGCCTTGACCAAATTATTGAAAATGCCAGTGTTGTTTGCCAACATTCATGATGCCTCTTGGGGGTTCTCCTTTTCTTTTTCTCATAATGAATCGGAGCTGGGGATCCAAGGACTCCAAGGGGTTCTTGGTTCTTGATGAGGAAAGAATTCAACATGGACACCAGAATTGGGCAGAAAAGCAAAGATTTTACTGACAGATAAGGACAGGAAAGCTCTCTGAGCAGAGACAGCTCACGAGTGGGTAGCTGCTAGGTTACAGGTAGACGTGGGGTCTCCTAGGTTACTGAGACCCACTGAGTCTCCTATGTTACTGGCCTGCCTTCTGAAACCAGCTTTGGCCCTTTGTATTAGCATTGTGTTATTGATTTGGTGTTCTGAACATTCCATTCTTACTGGTTTGGGGGTACCCTGATTCCAAGAGATTATTTCTTAGTAGGACTGATGAATGGGCTTGGGGCATTTGGGTTTGGGAGCACCCTTTGATCTTAACTACCTGTACCCATCTCCTAACTTCCTCATTCAAGAGTACTACCACCTTTTCATTTTTTCACTCTAGACAATTTGTTGCCTCTCTTCCCCTACTAGAGGCAAACCCTACAAGCAGAGGTCTTTATCAGTCTGTCCACTGATGCGTATCTATCACCAGAACAGTGTTTGGCTCACAGTAGGTGTTCAATACAAATTTGCTGAATGAAAATGTGAAGCTTCTGTACCCGAATTCCCTAAACAGAAACAGTCTGATGGATAGTAACTGGCTTACAGCAGCTCTCACAGCCATGCTGGATTTGCTCCCTTTATTATCATAAAAATAGGTCATTGGTAATTAGCAAAATTTCCAAAAGTTGTTCATCAGTTCCTACCTGTACATGAAGAGAGATACGATGTCCAAAACAATTGACCATTTCTACAATAGATCAAGATTCATTACTGCAAATAGATTTGAAACAGAAATTTGTATAACAGAAATATCTAAATCAAGCCAGTGGCCCATTTATTTTAAATTAGGTTCTTATCCACAAAATCCTATTACAGCAAAGTGATTTAAAGAGATTCTTCATCTTCCTTTTAAGGTAACTTAGTCTGGGTATTAAGAAGACTTCAATTAAGTAGTTTGATGAGGAATCTACATTTTCTAAACCATAATAGTAATCTAAAACAAAATAACATTTTCTTAAACTCTGCAGCTATCAAAATCTCAGTAATGCTTGTCTCTTTTTGAAATGTTTTTAGTAGTAACAAAGGCAGGACTGTTTGCCCCCCTAATTTTTATCTGTAGGTGCACCCAAAATATAGGGAAAAAAGACATTTTAAAAACTTGAAGAGTTTTTAGAAACCCTTCCACATTTTTCTTTTTTTTAATTAAAGATTTATCTATTTATGCATACACGAACTGGGGCTCAGGCCACAGATGTGGGGGGTGAGAGGATTCACCAGAGACAGAGTGGGGAACAGAACAAGTGGATTGACTGAAATACACCTCTGAGGGAGCAGCGGGCGAGCCAGGGGAGGTCTGCTGTGCCATGTGGCTCAGTTCCCTGGCCAGGGTTCGAACTTGTGCTGCAGTGGCTGCAGACTGCCTCATAGGTTGCGTCTTAATCCCTTGCGCTGCCAGGGAGGCCCCCCCATTTTTCTTAACAACATTGGCAATAGGCCACAACTTGCTCACTTAAGGTATAACCGTGACGCAGCTGACATTAGTAAACCATCATTAGTAAACCATGATGTAGCTGATATTAGTGCTGGAAGGGTCATTCCAGCACTGTGGGTCACATTTTTCTTTAATTATTGAAAGTCTAATTTGTCCTTTTTTAAATATTCAGCCATTGTAATTTGTGCAGTTGATATGTGCCACAAATATATGGTGATCTTATTTTCTGAAACAAAAAAAAAAAAATGGGCAGTAACAATTTGGGGAATCAAACATACATATATCAGTTAGTATTCTGGATCCACTCCTTTCAGATGAGGCCTGATTTCAGTATGTTTTTTAACTAATCCTGAGATTCAGTTTCTTCATCCATAAAAAGCCTACTGACACCCACTTTTCAGTGTTACTGCAGTTCAACTCCCATTACTGTCAGTGCTCCTTAATTGTCCATATGTTTTTGAAACTGCAACTTTAAGCAACATGACATGATGATGAATAATGAAACCAGGTTCTTAGATAACATCATTTTGTTCAACACGGGATGGGATTATTTTTCCCTTTCTCATGAATATATAATGAAACAATGTTAAATGAAGGACTTTATTCGAAGACCTGCTGGACAGTGTCTGGCACACACGGAGGCTGTGTGCCCCCAATCGGATCTGTGGTCACGATCATCCACTGTTCTGATTTTATCATAACTTATTTGAGAAATTTCACTAGGGTACGAAACATAAATCTCTTTAATTATGTTTGATTAAGCACAAAACGTAAATCTCTTTAATTATGTTTGATTAATTGATTTTATTGAAAAACTTCTCATAGAGTCCATATTATACTAAAAATTTATGTCATTGAATCCCTGTCTTTCTAAGTCCTAATCTTATGATCCTGGAAATGATCCTGGAAATGATCTCAACCTTGTAGGAGGTCCAAAGATCACCATTGGTCTTTGTTTAAGCTAAGGGACAAAGGTACCAGTTTCTCTCTGTTGTGAGTTAAATTGTGCCCCCCTCAAAAAAAAAAGACCCTGGAGTCTTAACCTCCAGTATCTGTGAATATGACCTTATTTGGAAATAGAGACTGCAGATAATAAGTTCAGAAGAGGCCATTTGGATGGGCCTAATCCCACATACCTGTGTCCTTCAGAAAGATGAAACTTACGTAAAAGTGGTTTCTAAGTTCCGGGCACATAGTAAACATAATAATTATTATGCCATTATCATAAATATATTTTGTTATATATCACATGTATGTTCAAATTGCATATATGTTAACAAATGAATATGCTAGACAAAATTCTAAAATGCCCCCCAAGATTCCCACTGTGTGAAGAAGTTCTATATAATCTCACTCCCTAAGTACAGCTAGAACTTATAAATTTCTTGATCTATTACTTCAATTATATGATTTAATACAGCAAAAAGGAGGCAATCAGGGTGGTCCTAACTTATCAGACCAGCCCTTAAAAATATGACAAAGTACCAGCAAGATGCACTCTTTTTTTTTAAAAAAAGATTTATTTATTTATGAATACAAGAATTGGGGTACAGGCCCGAGGTGTGGGGGGTGAGAGGATTCACCAGAGACAGAGTAGGGAACAGAACAGGCAGAATGACTGAAATACACTGCTGAGGGGAGCAGCGGGCAAGTCAGGAGAGGTCTGCTGCGCCATGTGGGTCAGCTCACGGGCTAGAGATTGAACTTGTGCTGCAGTAGCTGCAGATAACTTCATAGTGCTGACACTTAACCCCTTGCGCCACCAGGGAAGCCCAAGATGCTCTCCTGATGGCCCAGAAGAAGACTCACAAGCAGACTGTGAAACACCTTTGGGGACCATGTGGCAAGGAACTGCAGGGAGCCTCCAGGAATGGGAATGGTCACAGGTCTATAGCCAGCAAGAAAATAAAGACTTTAGTCCACAGCAGCTGAAAAATACATTCTGTTAACAACCTATGAGTTTGGAAGAGAACCCGGGACCTTACATGAGATGCGGCTCCAATGCTTTGGTTTCAGGCTGAAGAGACCTTGGACAGAGAAGACACCTCAGAACTGTGAGAAATTAACTTTCTCTTGTTTGATGGCACTGTATTTATGGTAATTTGTGATGCAGCTATACAAAGTGAATATATTTATATGAGTATTATAGTCTGTATAATGTTACATATTATCAGTTGTGGATCTATATATTGTGTTACATTAATTATATTTTATGGAAAGATATAGTACATCAGGGAAAAGTCTAAGATACTTGTTTAAAGAGATCCCAAAATACTGACAATTAGAATAGGTAGGTGTTTATTTCACTCACACACTGTACTCCCGAACTGAGCCGTACAGGTCCAGGGTGGCTTTGCTGTACAAGGGCATTCAAGAGCTCTTTCTTCTCCCATTCTGTTTCCCTAGCAACCCCCTCTTCTTCTACATGGTGAACGATGGGACCTGGGAAATGTAAGGGAAATGTAAGAGAAACCAGGTCCAGAGCATCAATTTCATTTTAAAAAAAGGATGCAGGAATTATACCACTTTCATTCACAGTCCTTTTTTTTAAACAAGATTTTTAAAATTTATTTATGCATACAAGAACTAGGGTGTAGGCCAGAGGAGGGGGGGACAGGAGAGAGGATTCACCAGAGACAGAGTGAGGAGCAGAACAGGTGGATCTGCTGAAATATACCGCTGAGGGGAGAAGTGGGTGGGACAGGGGAGGTTTGCTGTGCCATGTGGGTCAGCTCCCAGCCAGGGATGGAACTTGTGCTGCAGTGGCTGGCCATAGCTTGAGAGCATTGACTTTAACCCCTGCACCATCAGGGAGACCTCACAGTCTGTTTTTAAGAAATTGTTTCTATGGTCACATCTAGTTGCAAAGGAAACAAGGAAATATACATCTGAAGAGGTGTGAACCTTTATCTCCAAATCATATACTGTGTTGTAAACCATTGCTGGCTCAGTAAAAAATAATACAATCTTGGGCCTCCCTGGTGGTGCAAGGGATTAAGATGCAACCTATGAAGCTATTTGCAGCCACTGTAGCACAAGTTTGATCCCTGGCCAGAGAGCTACCCACATGGCACAGCAGACCTCTCCTGACTTGCCCGCTGCTCCCATCAGCAGTGGATTTCAGTCGATCTGCCTGTTCTTTCCCCACTCTGTCTTTGGTGAATCCTCGCACCTCTTGCACCTCTGGCCTGTACCCCAGTTCTTGTATGAATAAATAAATAAATCTTAAAAAAAATTAAAAATAAATAATCCAATCTTAAAAAAAAAAAGGAGGAGCCTCTGCAGTGGCACAGTGGGTTGAGTGCCACGCTGTGAAGCTGTCCGCAGCCTCTGCAGCACAGGTTCATTCCCCACTGGCCGGCGAGAATCCCACATCGCACAGCAGACCTCTCCTGTCGCACCCGCTGCTCCCCTCAGCAGTGTATTTCATCAGTCTGCTTGTTCTACTCCCCGCTCTGTCTCTGGTGAATCCTCTCACCCTCTCGCACCTCTGGCCTGTACCCCATCTCTTGTATAAAAATAAATAAATCTTTAAAAAATAATAAAATAAATGAAAAAAAGGAGATAGAGAAACACTATCTTGGGATAGGATGGGGATATGCCTTGAAGAATAGGAGAAGAGATTTGGCTCCATAATTAGTCATCACTACAAATATTGTAAAATAATAATAACCTGTACAATAGTCCACCAAATTACTCCCAGCCTTGCTTTCTTGCTGAGCACTCTCCTTTGATTACTTCAGAGAGGGCCAAATTTGATTGCAGAGGAGACCTCACAATTTTGTAATGCTGAGTCACTAATTTACAAGGCAGCATTGACCTTTGCTTGGAATAGCAGTAACATTAACCATATCTCTACTGCTCTTTGCTAATTACTGCAATTCATAATCAAATGTACTTCTCTTAGTGCTTTGCAAACAGGTACAAATATGTTCCCATCAATGGTTTCATCCACCTCCCCATGATGAAAAAGCTGAAAGTGGAGCTCCCCCTACATACAGGCCAGCATTTCCTTACCCTCTTCATATTTTCCTTCTTCAGAGGAGCATAAGATAAAGAGGAGCTGATCAGGATATGGTGTAAGGGCTGTGATTTAGTCAATGGACTTAACAGATGCCATTGCCGGAATGTGTTTTACTTGTAGCAAGAAAGACCATGAAGGCAGTTTGAGATTTTCTTTAGGAATGATATTGATCAAATGCCCTTTTGCTGAGAAACCCCAAAGGACTGCAAGAGGATGGATGTCTTGCAGGGATGCAGAGAGGATTTTATTTTGTTGATTGAATAGACACTTGATAAAAGTAAATGACATCCATGACAGCATATTCACACAAAGTCATCCATTTTAGGGGAAAGGGGAAATTTGCCTGCATATTTTCAAAACTCCTGTCACAGAACCTTATGGGTCAGTTTTCAAAACACTACGTATTTTACTACCTGCATATTACTTCATATGTCATTTCATTCACAAAACCTGTTTCTTATGCTTTTTCCTTCTGGGCTCTGAGTTGATGACACCACCAGGCCTTGGAGGAAAGTCAGTCTTCTCGCAGGTCTGCTATCTGGTAGCAAAGTTTTGCATCCTGCTTACATCTTTTAGGAAAGAACCTGGAACATATCCCCACATTATAAGGCCCTTCTCTTACTCTGTTTTACACGTCCACAGCAAACAGGACCCTTAGTATTAGCAACATTGAATAGTAGCAGTTAGTTTTTTTTCCTCCCAAGAAAATTTCTCAAGTAGTGGAATCCATTTCATGACAAGAGAAGTCACTTCAATAATGGTTCCATTCTGAATTCAATTTCTGCCAAGGGGGGGGGAAAAAAAACTGGTCTTTATAACTCCAACTATGGCAGTCTTGCATAAGAAGGAAATTATAAATCTATGGAATGACTCAGAATATGGTTAACCCACATGCCAGGAAACCAAGAAGTGTGGAGGATAACTCAGGATAAGGTAAAAGCAAGTCATATGATTCGCACTGTCTCTTTCTTGGCATTTCTCAATTCCAAGGGCAAGGATAGACCTATGTGAATGAAAAGGATAGGCAATCATTCAGGTAAAGCACATGGCTGCCAGCTAGGTAGGCCTCTCCCTGACCAGATGCATACAAAGAACAGACAGCTTTCTCTTCTAGATTCCTGACAACACAAGCTGGTGCCTGTCAGAACATAGGAGAACTCATTCCCAATATGGTTGGAGATTTCAACTCAACCTCTGATGAGCTTCCAAGGTAGATCTAATAGAGAAGTAAATTAACAATATCTTCAATTTGTATGGCCATTTGTAGTCTTCATAGCATTTGACATATTTTGTCTCATAGCAGCTCATGGGAGTAATAATAACAGGAACTTTATAATTGATTATTTCCTAGGTGCCAAGTGTACAGACATTCACTCATTGATTCCTCACAACAGTCCTGAGAGTTTAGTCTTATTATTGGACCTCTGAGGAGGCTCAGAGATGTTGAGATTACTGAGTTCTCACAGTGGTAAATGACAGAATCAGCACTATGACCCTATATAATATAACCTGTCTCCAAGCCTCGGATGCTTAACCAATGTAGTCTACTGGCTCTATGGTTTTTAGAGAATATAAGTGATCAAAAAAGAGTAGCATGTAACTTAGATCTATTTGTCCTGCTTCTTTTCCTGTCTCATCATTCTGCTGTTTTGGGAACCTCTGAGGCTTTGTGTTCTAGAGAAACTTCTTTGCTTAAATCCATTATGGTTACTCAGGAATCAACATTTTCTCTAAGGTCAAGCTCAATATTTGCAACATTTAATTTTTTCAACTTGACATTTTACCTTTTCATAGTCCCAAGCCTCCTGCAGCTTTTAAAGAAGTGATTTCAGATATCCACTCCCCGCAGCTCTGAGAACAATTCAGTTCAATCTTGGGATATTGCCCAGAATTCAAGAAAACGAGCACATTTGTTCTAGTTTGACTTCTTACTCCATCTTGTCTAAAGTTCTGTCTGTAGGTATAAAATCCTAGGTAAGTGGTGGGGGGAAATTTAATGTTCTAGATGCTGTCTTTACCTTGTGTTTTAGATAGGGAAAACAAAAGGCCGAGATAATTGATGAATTTCTTTATTCATCTGGATACTTTGGGTTCATGTGAACAAAAAACCATGTTTCATAAGGATTTATTACCAGATGAAAAGTAGTAATAAAAACCCACCCAATCTAATCATAATAAAAAGTTGTTCAATATTTCTAGAAATAAGTCCAATGAGTCCAAGAAAAAAAATTTTCATTATTTGTGCCAGAGAATGACTGTAGAAGGTTAATTTTACAGAAAGTTCTATAATGGTCTTTTAGTAAATCAAAAGTATTTGTAAAGTAGAGACAACAAATTCAGTAGAAATGTCTTCAGTGATTTAGCTTGAAATGAACAAAATTACAACATTCTCCTGGAGACTTATTCTTGATAGGATGGCTATTGATCAAAGACAATCTTGAAAAAGTATTAAAGGAGCTACTGAGTTAGTTATTTTTCCCTGTGCCTTAAATTCTTCATCTTTATCATTGGTGACTTAAAAAAAAAAAAAACAGCCAAAATTTAGAACTGTAAACAGCTAACCTACATTTAAATTTTAATTCAGTAGTGACATTCTATTCTATTAAAGATTAGTCAGGAAATCTATTTTTAAGACTAAGCTGATATCCCATGTCTCAAAGTCAGTAACAATTCTAGAGACCGTGTTGGCAAAACATAAGGCTATTGTTTTTACAGCAGTAAAGTGAGACATTATTTGCAAATTTAATTTTCTTGTTATATTTCATAAAATTATCATAAAGAGGGCACCCTCCCCAAGTGGCGCAGTGGTTGAGTGCTGCGCTGTGAAGCTGTCCGCAGCCTCTGCAGCACTGGTTCGATTCCCCACTGGCCAGGGTGAACTCCACATGGCACAGCAGACCTCTCCTGCCTCACCCGCTGCTCCCCTCAGCAGTGCCTTCTGTCCGTCTGCCTGTTCTGCTCCCCGCTCTGGCTCTGGTGAATTCTCTCACCCTCCCATGCTTCTGACCTGTACCCCAGTTCTTGTATAAAAAAAAAAATCTTTAAAAAAATTATCATAAAGAAGTTGGCCATGTCTAATATACTTGATGTAGAATGATATAGAAAAGAGAAGAAACTAATGTTTAGTGAGCAATAGCTATGCATTGAGGAATAATATTAAAGAACAGGCACTTATAATAGATAAGCAAAAAAAATTGACAATCTATTGTTTTCCCCCATTATCTGCCGCTATCATCACACACCCTAGTCACATAGAACAGACTCTTCCCTCAACCAGGACTTCTCAATTAAGGATTAAGATGTATGTGGGAAATAAACTCTTCACACATTGTTTTTCTCTAAACTTTTGTATTTTGGGATTTCTTTGCTTTTGCAACTTTGACTTCACTTGATGCATTACTCCAGTAGTTATTTTAGAATGACATCCATACCCCTGCACAAAGGAATCAATGCTTTTGATATGTATCACTTAGGCTACTTGCTTCTTGGAAGTCTGATATCTGAACGATTGGAGCATTGCGAATCATGGAATAGAAAAAAAAAGTCCTTTGAACAAGATAATATCAATAGGAAACTCCTTGCCAGCTCCTTTCTATGCTGATGAGATTGTGCTATTACTGGGAAGAAGCTGGGCAAGGTTTTATAATATTTTGACTCATCGAGTTTTCACAAAAACAGCTATTTCCTAGTCAAGTTTGGGCAGGTTGAGTACCTAACTTGATGAAGTGATGCTACAAGTAAATAAAATAGATTCTCTTATCTCCTAGTCTATCTTTTTTTTACTTTATTATTATTTTTTTAAGATTTATTTATACAAGCACTGGGTACAGTCAGAAGCATGGGAGGGTGAGAGAATTCACCAGAGCCAGCACGGGGAACAGAACACGCAGACCAATGAAGACACTGCTGAGGGGAGCAGCGGGCGCGGCAGGCAGGAGAGGTCTGTCATGCCATTTGGGACCCTCACCCGGCGGCCAGGGATGGAACTGATGCTGCAGAGGCTGCCGGCATCTTTGCAGCCCAGCGTTCAACTGCTGCGCCACCAGGGGAGGCCCTCTCCTAGTCTATCTTGTTTTCATTTATCCCAGGACCCCAAATGACAAAATAAATAAATAAAATAAAATAAATAAAAAGAGGGAGTTTTCTGGTTACTTTAATATTGTATTTCACAGTACCCTTTAAATTTCATTTTCACAATACTTCACAGTAGATCATAGTCTGCTCAAACCTTAAAGGACAGGAAACTTGGCAGGAACTAGTGAGCTAGGAAGAAATAAAGCCAGGATTCAAGCCTGGTGAGTCTGCCTGTAGGTCCTGGGCTTCCCCCAACTCTTCATTCTTCCCTTCTTTGTGTCCTCTTGGCTCTTCTCTGCTGCAACCTGAGCGAGGGTCAGGGATTGAACAAAGGGTTGGGAGGGACGCCCAGACAATAACAACACCAAGTGGATAGAATAAAGCTGCTTGTTCAAGGACCCACCCAAGGTGGCAATCACATCAATGAGCTGACCAGGAGGCAGGGTGTGCAGTGGGAAAACAACAGGTCTTGACCTCAGGCCAGGTAAAAATTCCATCTCTGCCATTACTGAATGGTGTCTGCTGCCTGGAATTAATGTGGTTATATGTGACATTAGACTCTTAGGAAGTCACATATTCAATGGGCCACAACCACTCCACTAAATCCACTGAATCCCTCCCTACCTCCAGTGTATGTCTTCCTAACTCCTAACCTCCTCTCCAATTTAATCTTGAGTCTGAGCCTCACTTGCATACTAGACTGGCTATCAGTGGGCTCTGACCCAACTTTCCTAGTCTTGTCATGTCTGAGAAATCTTTGTGGCAATATCTTACCCCCAACCAACTTAGTTTTCACCCTTTAATTTTTAGTCAGGATTAGAATTAAACTTGGCATGGCTTGAACTTCCTGATTTGGACTCATTCCAAACAGTCCTAGGGTTCTTTCCTAGGAATCTTTTAGCTCTTTTTGCTTAAATTTCTTCTAATCCTATTCCCTTAGTAGCAGCTACTTCAGTCCTTCCTTCAGCCCCATGCTATTTGACTGTAGTTTCCCAGAATGTTCAAAGGTAGTCCTGGGATGTACATGGTGTTAAAGGGAACTTGTACTTCCCTGGGATTTGCATAAATCACCTCCAGGCTGGATCACCACATTCCTCTCTGACATCCTAAGAACAAAGTACATTCCTCAAAATAACAGATAAACCTGCCACTTTCCTATTAAACATCTTTCTTCCCACCCTCCAATCAATGTCTTTATTTTCACAGGAACATATTTTCTGAAGCTTTTTGCCATAAAAAGAGAAAGAAAAGTGGGTTGAGAGTATTACTGTACTCTTATGGAATAGATTCCATTTGATAGGTTATAATTTCTAAAATAATCTCTTTTGATATTGAGTTCAATTGCAACTGCAGAGAAGTGTTTTAGTTACTGAATCTTATTAAACGTTTTATTATGATAAATTTGCAACATAAACAAAAGTATCCAAATGGTGTAAAGAGCTACCATGTGACCATCACCAACCTCGGTAATTGTCAATTTATAGCCAATCTTTTTCATCCAGACCCCATTCACATTTCCCAGCCTTTGGATTATATTTATACAAACCTAAAAACTTTCATCATTTTGTCAATCAACCTTTTATATGTCTTTTAAGTAAAATGATTTTTTTTTGGTAAAAAAAATTGCCATAGTACAATTATTACACTTAATACTCATGTTATAAATATCCTGATTTATTCATGTTATAAAATGTTCTGATTTCTCTGATAGCTTGTCTAGGATTGTTTTATTCAAATCAGCAACCAAAATGCATGTACTACGCATTAATATATCTCTAAAATTCTTTGAAATGTATATGTATATTTTCCTTTTGTGTTTTTCTTGCCCATTTTGAAAAGGCAGATAATTTGCCCTGTAAAATTCCCACCTACAGGATTTTGCTGATTGCCTTGCTGTATTTCTTATAAAATTGATAGTTTTGGCTCTAAAGGCCTTGATAAGACTCCAATTCAACTTTTTATAAGAATGTTTCATAGCTAATGTTGTATATTTTCCATAGCATGTATGATTGCTTCCCTTTTGTAATGTTAAGTGATCGGTGCTTTTTGATACTTTTAGCTGCATCTATTATTTGTACAGTTCCTATCTGTTTTTCACTTAATGGTTTAGAAGCCATTGATGGTCATCATCCAGATTATTTATTACTAAAAAAATTGCAACATGGTGATATTTAAATCCTATGATCCCTTCTGCATTGATTAGGAACAATTCATTAAAACAAACACAAACAAAAACTCTTCAACCATTTGGTTGCTCTTAGATAAGATTCTTATGGGGAAAGCATGGCGTATGCTTCTTTCTGTCTTTCCCCATCTTATTTTGCTACCAGTTTCTAAAGATTACCCAGTAAGTATTTTTAAGTATCATTACAAACTCATGTTCTTTTAAACATATTTAATACAGTTCATCCTGTGAATGTTAATATTTCCAGGATAATATTCTGAAGAATAAGTAACATTCTTCAGAATGGAGCTATGGATATAAAATTACTGACGATGAAAAGACAAGGGCAACATTCTACCCTAAGCTGGAAAGGGACAGTAAACTGGCAGAAATTTGATCAAGCTATGAAAAGTGATTAACAACAACAAAAATTCCTAAAAGGACTGAAGCCAAACAGAAAGGATCGTCCAGAGCTGCCCAAGGCTGCAAGCCCAGGAAGCAAAGAGATGGGATCAGGGAGCAGTGGAAGTGTGATGAGTGATGGGCAGACTAAGAAGAATGCAGAACCACTGAGTCAGCAGTGGGGCGAGGGCAGTGAGTCTGAAACGTTTAATCTGGAAATAAAGAGACAGAGCTGGGAGCCACAGAGAAAGGCTTGAGTAAATCCAGAGTCAAGGCAGGAGTGTGAGCCAGCAAACCCAGCAGGGAACCTTGAGAGAGAGAGACAGCTTTTGAATCAGACTAAGGAGAAAAACTACATAACCTAATTAAGTGAAAGCAACGGTACAACTGCACACAGACTAACTGATATAGAATATGAGCTAAGATGTGGTGGCATCTGTTGTTATGGTGTCCTGCTGGGCATGTACTACACCTCAAAGGTGTTAACAGGAGAAAGACAACACAAAAGGGAAGAGGGGAGAAGGAAAGGTCTTGGGTTTAAGGATATGATCTTTGGAAGAGAAATCTTTCAATGTTTTCTTTTTTTCAGAGAGCAACCCCAAACCAGTAGACTTCTTTGGAGATTTCATAGGTCTGTGGTATCCCAACAAAATGTCACAGCTGATATAAATATTTCCATATTCTTCTTTGGGCTAATATAACAGTGAGTGTTATTTAATTATGATAAGGATTTTTACTATTAATTTTACAGAAACACATAATAAAACCAGGGATGTTTGCGTAGAAAAGGATCTTAAAGGTCATATTGTTATAATCTTAAATGAGACTGTTAAGACAAAATTCTCATTTCATTTAAAAAAAGTTGATATTTTGATGAACTAATTCAACAAAGGGTCAAGCTCTTTTGCCTCCTGGGCACAGATGAAATAACAGCTTTGTGAAAGAGTTTTTATAATCACAAGTAATAAGAAAAACAAACATAATCACAACCCTTGTAAATTTTTCTTGCAGGAGTGTATGAATATACTCATAAACTTTCTTGTAGGAGTTTATGAAGATGAATAAATTATTTTTCATAGTTTATGAAATTATAGATTGCTTATTCCATTTCCCTTTTAGGATTAATATTTCAAGCCAACCTTCAAAAGATTAGTATCAAGATCAGGATTCGGAAATAAATATGGAAGTATTTCAAATAGAAAATCAAATATGTAGATTTGCATAAGATTATATTTCCTTGATAGTTTTCTTTTTATTAAACATAAATTCATTTATCTACCCTTAAATGGAAGGCAGAAATTTTATTTTAATAAAATTGGAGGAAAAAATAAATATGAAGATTCTTTTTGGGGACCTTCTTTAATCTTTCTCTTTATCTGAAATAGTTTTCTCTGAAAGAGAAAACTTACCAGACATTCTATATTTTCACTTAAAATGTGACCATTTGTAACATGGCTTATGAATACAATGATCACAGCCTGTTCTACATTTTGGTTGCTGAAGGAAGCACCATTTCCAAAGTTGCCTTCAACAAATCATATTAAATAGGCGAAAGCATAACTTTACTTTTGAAAGTACTTTCACTTCTTAACAAGTTAAATCCTCATTACTAATATTGAATACTTTAGGGCAAGTTCACACATGAACTTGGAACTGACTCTTCACCAACATTCTTCTATAGAAATGCAATCTATTTTTTTGTAAGGAAAAGCTAGACAAACATAATAATGCATATACAAATCTGAAATAAGCCTTTAAATATAACAAATATTCAAAAACATGTACTTGGTACAACTATTTTAATGGATATTCCTAGGACAATATTATGTCTTGAGATTTTATATGTGTGTTTATGTCTGTATGTCCCCAAATTATACCAAAATAACTTTCAAAGATTATAGGATATTATTTTAAGGATATAAATGAAAAATTTCATAACCACTCTACAAAAGTTGGAGTTACCCTCTTCTCTCTTATAATAGCTTAAAAAATATAATTTTAAATATGCTGTACAGACATTTACTATCTTAAGTAAATTAAATACTGACCTTGCATTGTATGGCTGAAGACTAAGCCACACATATTGAATGCTATATTCAAAGAGAAATAAGAAATTCTGAAAGCTTCATTATCTTATTTTTTTTTTCTAAGATTCATTTATTTATACAAGAACGGGGGTAGAGGCCAGATGTGCGAGAGGGTGAGAGGATTCACCAGAGACAGAGCAGGGAACAGAACAGGCAGACTGACTGAAATATACTGCTGAGGGGAGCAGCTGGTGTGTCAGGAGAGGTCTGCTGTACCATGTGGGTAGCTCCCTGGCCGGGGATCCAATGCATAATCTTTGCTCCTTTGTCAAAGATTAGTTGGCCATAAGTCTGGGTTTATTTCTGGATTTCCTATTCGATTCCATTGGTCTGTGTGTCTGTTCTTGTTCCAATACCATGCAGTTTTGATGATTATGGCTTTGTAGTAGAGTTTGAAGTCTGGGAGTGTGATACCTCCATTTCCTTCTTTTTTTTTCAGTAGAGCTTTGGCTATTCGGGGTTTTTGGTGATTCCATATGAATTTCATCAATAATTGTTCTATTTCTTTGAAGAATGACATTGAAATTTTGATTGGAATAGCATTGAATCTGTATATTGCTTTTGGTAGGATGGCCATTTTAATAATGTTTATTCTTCCAATCCATGAGCAGGGGATGTCTTTCCATTTCTTTGTGTCTTCTTCTATTTCTTTTAACAGTGTTTTATAGTTTTATTTGTATAGGTCCTTTACCTCTTTTGTTAGATTTATTCCCAAATATTTGATTTTTTTTGTTTCAATAATAAAAGGGATGGTTTTTTTTTATTTCTTCTTCAGATTTATTGTTTGTGTATAGGAAGGCTACTGACTTTTGCGTGTTGATTTTGTATCCTGCCACTTTACTGAACTTATTGATGAGTTGAATTAGTTTTTCTGTGGAGTTTTTGGGGTTCTCTATGTATATTATCATATCATCTGCAAATAGTGATAGTTTGACTTCTTCTTTTCCTGTTTGGATTCCTTGTATGTCTTTCTCTTGTCTTATTGCTCTGGCTAGGACTTCCAGTATTATATTGAAAAGCAGTGGTGAGAGTGGACATCCTTGTCTTGTTCCAGATCTTAATGGAATTGCTTTCAGCTTTTCATCATTGAGAATGATACTGGCTGTTGGCTTGTCATAAATGGCCTTTATGATGTTGAGGTATGTTCCTTGTATCCCAATAAGTTCAAGGGCTTTTATCATGAATGGGTGTTGCACTTTGTCGAAAGCTTTCTCAGCATCTATTGATATTATCATATGGTTTTTATATTTCTTTTTGTTGATGTGTTAGATAATGTTGATTGATTTTCGGATGTTGAACCATCCTTGTGTCCCTGGAATGAATCCTACTTGGTCGTGGTGAATTATCTTATGGATACATTGTTGGATTCTGATAGCTAACCCACTATTATATTTTTATAGAAATTATAATATGTTATATTTCATGGTGATAGTAAAACCTAAAAGTCACTAATTTTAAAGTGGATCACATCTCTAAATAAGATAGGACTTATTTAGATATAAAGTATCTTTTTGAACAGGAAAAAAGAAAATTTAATTATGTTTGCATGGAGTTCCCATAAAAATATGAAAATCTTAACATGAAATGTCTTACATAAGATATGACCTGTCTATAGGATATGACTACAGAACAGTTAAATGAATTTCATCAGCCAGGCTTGAAAATATGTCTGATTACAGTAGTGATACATCTTCTGAAGACTTGAGCTACTCTGAGTTACGTTCTACCCACTTTCTCACATTGTCCTAACCAAAGGACTTAGCACTCATTAGAAATTGTTAGCTCTTGTGAGTTGAAGTAAAAAGGGTATGGAAAAATCGACTGGCTTGATTTAGATAAGAATTATTGACTGTTTGAATCTGCCTGTTCCTCTTTACTTTTATGGAATAAAGCAAAATTTGTAGCCAAAGATAAGATGTGTGTGTTCCTGAAAGGTTACTTTAAACCAGAGATAAGGTTAGCTATTTTACAAAAAAAAAAAAAAAAAAAAATAGCTCTGTTTCTCTATGGATCACTGATGTGGTCATTTTTGACCTATTGCAGCACAGCTTAGATAATAAAAAAGTCAAGTTAGACTTGCCATTCATTCCAAAGTAAAACTGACTTTCAGATCATTATCAGAACAAAAGCTCAGTAAACAAACTTTTGAACCATGAAACAAATAACTCCCAGGTGGTACCTCCTAGAGTCAGGCAATTCTTATCTCATTTTGGAAAAAAGGGAAATGTTTTCACTGAAACAAGCTGAGTCAGCATCTAGTCTATAAATTCCTTTGCCTCTGCACTTCAGGAGGAATATGCTATCCGAGGTGTCTTAGATGCCAGGAAAACCTGGAGACCCCTCCCAATGCTTGTGCTGTTGTTTTAGTGTTGGTATAATCACTTCTAAATAGAAAATAAGTATCATCACATAGCAATGTTTAACTTGAAGGGTGTATAGAAAGAGCGACAGAGGAAATAAATTTCCCCCTTACCTTCTTGTAGGGATGGGATGGGATTTCAGCCAGTTGCATGTTTGAACCCCTATGACTCGCTGAATCACCTTCTCGAAATTTGGCTATCCTTTTTGGGTCTCTGTCCAGCAATGAGGATTTTATTGATACACAAAGCATGGAAATGAGTCCATCCCTTTTAGTCTGGTTTCACTGCACCGGAGGGACAATTCCATATATAACCATTACAGAGGTTAAAATGGTTCTGTATTAGTTCTTGCAAGGGGCTAATATTTCACTGCAACTTCTGACTTTATTTCATTGGTTACTCCATTTTATCACTATACGTAATTGCTTTGAGACTTTGGGAGATTAAGGACTATATTGCATGATTGTTTTACATGTGATTTCACAATAATATGTACCAACTCAGAGCCTGAAAATAAATACTGCAGTGTTTTATTTACTAATACTTCATATATTTACTGGTGAATCCATATTCATAAGCTAGTCTTACTTCCCTAAGTATGAGATATATTACTGAAGGGAAAAGATTAGGGTTTATATTTCTTCTGTATGTATAAAGCAACTTTTTCAGTACTGGATACCCTGCAGATATATGGTTATTTGATTACAGTTTGTTTAAAAATTTAAATGGTAACTGTCTCTGTAATTATCATGTTATAAAATCTTTATACTACAAAAGTAAATTCTAGAACAGTATTTAATTGAGAAAAATTAATACCATTTAACTTATGGGGTACTTATTATGTTCCATGAAATAAATATTATCTCCACATTACAGATGGGAAAATTGAGACTCAACAAGTTGATCAAGTTTATCCAGATAATATTTGATGGAAAAAGGACTTTAATGTAGCTATGTTGAATTCTTTGCTGTTAGCTACTACATTATTCCCTCTCCTATATTTATGCAATTAATATTTATATATATTCCCCCTCCTATATTTATACATTCTGTACTTAAATTTTTATTTTCAACTTTAAGTTTTTCCAATTTAAAAGAAAGCTATAATGGAAAGGGTTTTGAATGGGGATGGAGTGAAATGACACTGTTCCAGATCCCTTAGGTTTATCTCCTCACCCATGTGGGTTAAAGTCATTTTTTATGTTTTTCACTGTCTGCACTTTTTTTAAAAAAAAAAAAATTATTTAATTATGCATACCAGAACTGGGGTGTAAGCCAGAGGTGCGGGGCAGGGAGGGGTGGGCGGTGAGAGAATGCACCAGAGGCAGAGTGGGGAGCAGAACAGGTGGATCTGCTGAAATACACTGCTGAGGGGAATAGCTGAAAAGGCAGGAGAGGTCTCCTGTGTCATGTGGGTTAGCTCCCAGGCCTGCCTGGAATGGAACTCAGTGTTGCAGTGGCTGCGGATAGTGCTGTCTTTAACCCCTGCGCCACCAGGGAGGTCCATTTTCTGCACTTTCAAGGAGCCCACGAATATAAAGCCCACTCATCAATGATATCAACATGTACCAAAAAATATCAGGTTGGTAACTTTTAGCATGATTCAGTTCCCAGTAAATACCAATGATTTTTATCAGATTGCAAATTGGGGAGTCTACTGATATCATTGTCAGAATTAAATCCAACTCCAAAGTTGCAAAAAGGGCTGAAAAAAAAAAATCCCATGGAAATGTTGTAATGGTATCACTGATTGTATTTTCATCTTTTCACTGTAGACTTTGGATTTTTTTAAAAGTAACATTGCGTTATAACATTATATGCTTCAGGTATGTATCGTTATTAACCAACATGTATAAATACTACGTTAAGTTCACCATTAAAAGTTCAAATCTATTTCAAGACCTGATTGGAAAGCAGTAGCCTCAGAAGATAGTGAAAAATGGGGTCTCTCTCTAGAAGACCCCTTCAATATTAACTAATTCCCCCCTTCTTGCTTCCAGCTGTCTGCCCAGGGACTTTCTCCATCATCTCGTTGTCTTCTGAAGAACAATTCCATGTCTGTTTTCCACTGTCTCCCAAGTTTCCTGATAGTTTTTTGCTGTTGAACTGGTGGCTAGTTGGTAAAAATGCAATAAATCAATCCTTGATTATGTCATACTGATTCTAACATAATCCAGGGATGTTTCAATGGGACTTCATGGATACAGTGCTGGCCAAAGATTGCCTTTCCAGAAGTGGGAAGTATAATCTTAGTAATAGAATATAGAATGACACCACAGTGGCCTCACAGCCTATATATTTAGAGGCAGAAAAAGAATTATTGGTCAGGAAAAAAAGGGACTGCTTGATGCTTATATCAAATGATTGGGATCATTAGACAGATTACATGGAAAAAGAGTAACAATTAAATTTCTTGACCCCTAATCTGTACTTTGGATAATACTGTTCTTCTATTAAAGAATATTTCTTCACTAGAAAACTTACTATGTCTTCTGAAAAAATGTTTTTCCCTTTTGTTATCTCAATAAATCCATAGCTGTAGTGTAATCATGTACAAAAATTTTTTACTCTCAGTTTAATAGATATAGCTTAATAAATTATATTCTTATGGGCAACCATTGAAGCAGTAAGAATTGCTAGTTTTCCATTCCAACTGAAAATGTTCCTCTGAACAAGTTGTTAGAACACGTTCAGAGATGCATATCATGAGAAAGTATAATAGGATAAATTGACCGTGGGAGAAGAAGGCAGGGATTAGTCACTGACAAGTTGGCAGTGTAAAGACCAGGTAAAGGGCTGTACACCAGAATTAGTGCCCTGCCTTGGGTTAGGTGGCACTTATTTATTAATTACTGAATGAAGTTTCCACATATTTTATTAATAATGCTATAAAATAAAGAAGTTTAGAATAAAAATTAAAAAGGAGATTTGAAGAGTTTCTTTATACATGATTAAGGATTATTAATTTCTGAAGAGAGTGGATAAAGTCTGAAACTCTAGGCAAATGGAGACTGAACGTGGGAAATACCAATTGCTGACTGAGCACACTCTTTCTGTTGTTATTGTTATGTAATTGCTTGGTAACTTCAAAATGCCTGTTCTAGGGTAAATTGTTATTAGATAACCATGCTGGTTTACTTAGTGTTTCTGAGGCCACTAACACACTCTCACTGGTCTCTTACTACAGTCCATGCTTCATGGAATAGTGAGATATTCTGTAGTAGGATGGTCACTTAGAAGTGATTTCAGTTACTCAAGGAAGGAAAGGATCAGTGTACGGCTGAAGATGTTTGGAAGCAGCAATGCACATTCAAAAATGATTATTTTTTCTCTCTAGAATAGAGGTAGTTGAAATGAATATATGCGCAGGTAACTACTCTTAACATCTCCAATCTATTCAATATTTGAAAAATGGAATAAAATTGAGTCCACTCAGCATTATTGGGATGTATATCACAGAGGACACAGTCAGAAAGCTAAATAAAAACAAATTACAATGTGATGTTTCTCTTACCAATACCTCCCTTTACCCTCTTATTCTTAGTCTTATTTAATGTAACAGAATGAGCTCTTAAGTCTTGCTGGTGGAATCAGCACCCATTTCATTGCTTATTATTTGCAAAGGGCATGCTTTTGCTCCAGACTTCATATAACATAGAACAATTCAAATATTTTTTATTGACCCCAACATGTTAGTGCAATTATAAATTTCTTGATAAAAGTTATTGCAAAACACATAGACCTGTTTGACTATTTCTGGTGTTTTGCATTTGGTCCTTAATTTTTTCAAAAATTACCAGAAAAAGAATGGATCCTAATATGCAGTGGTTCAAGTCTCAGATCTGATTATTCTGTCCTCACAATGTGCATCACAATGAAATGACTGACTAAGGACTTTGAATACAAGCAAATATAGAAGCTCTATGTAAATATGCTTGTTGAATCAGGAAAAAGAAAGAAAAGGCTTGCAAGACTTGTTTATGCTTTCTTTCATCTGAAGTACCATTTTCTCTGTACATCAGATAACATATTGATTTTAGTGTACTTCAATTCTCAATTTTCCATAAACCATAGAAACCTTAACGACGTCTTCTAAGCTCAAGTGAGAAACAATCAATTAATTTTCCTGGTAGTTCAACTCTGTCAAAATTAAAGTGCTATTTTAATGAATTTTTCAGACACTGAGGCTCTATATAACAGCAGCTTAGTGCCAAAAAGCCTTTCTTTTACCATGGCAGGAAAAGTTTAAATATATACCAATTAAATCATGAGTTCAAACATTTTAACCTTTATTATAGACATGAAAATACAAGTCCCTCTCCACGGCATTTTTCTGGGGTTTAACTAATGCTGAATCCACAGCAGCTCTGGACAGAACTGTCGCAGAATCAGCCATAGTAGTCAAATGCATCAGCTCCTACTCACGTGACGCAGTTTCTCTGTACTGTGATTTGAAAACTGACCAAAAAGACTGCCCTATTTCCCCCCACAGACACATTATCTTATCCACAGTTTCCACGGCTAATACCACCTCTTTGAAATAGGTTACTTTTTAAAAAGGTCATGGAAGGGAAAAGAACTAACATGCTCTCATTTGCCCAACAGTGACCCATAGAATATTACCCTGGGTTACTTTATCAAATTAGTTAACTGTCACTCAGCAAGCAGAGATTACCGTGGGGATCTGTATGGGCTGAGGATGGTGTGGAGGAGGTAGGAAGGTATGTACCTTGAAGTGACAATTTACAAGGTTCCAGGGAGAAGGAGACTAAATAGCAGTGATAGAATAGAGAATGCTGAGAAGGGTCAGAATTTGAAAAGGCTGGGTGAATATTTTCAGGCCACTTTGAATATGACTAAGGAGACAAAACACTAGAATGGCAAATTGCAATTGTGAAATGAGTTAAAAGCAGAATGAATTACAGGCAGATAGGACACCCTAGTCTACGTTTCACTAGTAGAAGATGGATTGCACTTTGTTGAGGTAAAATTTCAGAGATGCTGCTTACTTCATAAAATTCACTTCGTCTGGGGTGTGAGTCTCCTGTGGTCCCAAGAAGATGCCAACATGGTGTTTCTTTTAGGAAGTGCTCAGGGTTTTGCTGCCAGCCTTTTTTTCTTCTTGGTTTCTTTTTTTATTTTTCACTTGGGTTATAATGTAAAATATTTTGTAACTCAGTGAATTTAGAGAAGTTTTTTTTTTTTTGAAGAATATTTAATTTGCTTATAATATTCTCTTTTCACTAGACTGGATCTGTTACAGCTCCTTCACAAAGAGGAGGCACTTTTTGTCACATACAATCATTAAACAGACTAATTTGCAATCTGCCCGGTTTCCTGTTAAATTTTAGAGTGGTTACAGACAGTTGAATTTTTTGGTTATCTCTCTCTGTCTCTCTGTCTCTGTCTGTCTGTCTGTCTGTCTGTCTGTCTCTCTCTCTCTCTTATTTTTCCTTGATTTTTTGCAGTAATCCCTTTGTCTACCTATTAATCACCTCTAGGCATTTGCGTAGTTTTTCTGATTTCCCATCTGTTGACTGCAAAATGCATTAATAGGGTTTCTTCTGGGTCCAGCCTTAGGACTTCCTGCTTCTTTCTTTGTAGAAAGTAGCTTGTTCTGTATTTCTTCTTAGCAGCTGACCTGCTCCACGGTGCCTAAGAGTGAGCTACTCTCATTCTGAACTAACTGCAGTATCTTCCCCCACCTTCATTTTCAACCACACCATTTCTTAGCTTAGGTAACTGTGTGGGTGCACAATTGAAGGGGCTGATTATCATTCAGGACAGAAATAAAAATCAGGAGACACCCAGTCGCAAGTGCAGGGAAGTACAATCATGTCATAAATCTCATAAGTTATTTTCTATTTGCATATCCAGTAGCAAACATCACTTGTAGTGCTTAAATAATGTAAATATAAACTAGGAACGACTCCATCCATACATCTTAATGAAACATCGTATATAATCAGTGTGGAATAAAAAGGCTCATTGAACAGATTTTTAGAAGTCAAAGAGAATATAAACAAATGCTTACATCTTCATAATACATACATGTCAGGCACTAAGACTTCAATGCCGATACTGAAGTTTTTAGGTTGTGAAGATAAATAACCCTACAAATCCTTAAAGGGCAGTAAAAATATAACTGATCAGAGTTTGGTTGTTCCTGGAGATTTCAATAGATTGTCTGGTCCGGACCCCACAGCTAGAGTGAAAATGAATGTTGCTTAGTGCAAAGTTAAAGGGAGGATAGATTTGTCTTCACAAAATGCTTTCTTCATGCTCTTTGCCCTGACTCCCACAATTATCATATAATCTATTTGTTTCCTTCCAGATGTTCACATATTGTTATGTTAAAGTAGGTGAGTGAGCATAATTGTGTATTTCTTACATATGGGACTAAGAAAATTCTAGAAAACTCAAACCATTTGTAGATGACTAAGTTGGCAAAAGCAAGAATGAAACTCAAAATTCTCAAATTAAATTTTTTGGCCTATTTACTTCAGAATTACTGATAAATAAGTCATCTCCAGGGTAGCTGGGAAGTCTCATCTTCAAATGTTTGTTTTTACTATTGTTTTTAAAAGCAATATTTACTAAATTTTCCTATTAAAAATCATACTATAACAAAAAATATGAAAATGTACAAAGAGAGAAAAAAATCTACAGAGAATGTTAATACCCAGGGAGAACATATTCTAACATATTTATTCCCCTCTGAAAAAATTGGATTTATGCTATATATAGACATCTATATATAGGTCATCTATATTGACACCTACTATTATTTAATGTGCTATTAAGAAATAAGAAAAGGAAACGTTTCAATTTTATAACACAATGCCTCACTACTTACAATTATTATTTCATAATTGATTAAGGAAAGCTTTTATGTCTTGATCAAAAATAACTTTTATTGAATATCTTGTGTTTGCACTAATTACCAGTGATGCAACATTTAGGAAATGTTCTGCTATTGTACATTTTAATAAACTATTGTACATTTTAATACACAATGTAGGCAAGGGAACTGCAAGAAATATTATGTTTTATATATATTTAGATATACATTTTAGATATATAAAATATGAAATTTTAGATACATAAAAATGTGAAAAGCTATGCATCTTAGAATCTATGAAGTTAAAACACATAGTCCTCTTTTTTTGCTAAACTTTAGATCATGAAACTTTACACTGTTTTTAAAATTCATTATGTTTAAGGGCTTAACAACAGTCAGTATAACTTGTGTAAACAATTTTCTATTATTGGACATTAAGGACCATGCAGCTTTTTGCCATCATAAATAAAGATGTGATAAACATCTTTGAGCACAGACCTTTGTCCACATCTTGATAATTTCCTTAAGCGAGAGTTCCCAAAATAACATGGTTAGGGGGCCTCCCTAGTGGCATAAGGGGTTAAGCACAGCACTGGGAAGCCATCAGCAGGCTCTGCAGCACACGTTGAATTCCTGGTGGACCAGGGAACTTACCCACATGGTGCAGCAGAGCTCTCCTGTCTCGCCTGCTGCTCCCCTCAGCAGTGTATTTCAGTCAGTCTGCCTGTTCTGTTCCCCACTCTACATCTGGTGAATACTCTCACCCTCCTATAACCCTCCCTGCCGCACCTCTGACCTGTACCCCAGCTCTTGTATGCATAAATAAATCAATCTTAAAAAAAAAAAACCATGGTTAGAGAAATGATACTCAGTTCGCATTATCTATTTACTGCCAAATTGTTTCCCAAAAGGACTGTATCAATCTGTGCACTAACCAGAAGACTATGTAGATATCCAATGTTTTATAACTAATGTTTTTCACTATTCACCAACTGCATGTATAAGTTAAATTTTCCCTCTTGACCAACACTTTCCTTTTCTTTCTTCTTTTATTTTTATTTATCACCTGCCAGCAAGATAAATTCATTTCCCTTTTTGGTATTTACTTTTATACTGATCTTATGAATTTCAGCCACGAAAGCTCTTAGTCATTGCTTAGCCAATCTATACTAGATGTAGCCAGCTACCTTAATTTTCCCTTTGAAGTCAGTTTCCTTAATCACTTCATTGCTCTAATTTTGTAGATACTCAAGGGGCTAAACCTGAATTTATTATTAGCTTTTCGCTATGAAGGTAGGAACCATCTATTTAATTTTCTTGATGAAATGCTTATTTATGTCTAGTTCTCTATTCAATTAGTCATTTTTGCTCTTGCTCATCATAATAATAATTTTAAAAGTCATGCCCTCCATCTGACCTAGAAGATATTAGAAATATTGCCAGGCCTATATCCTACCACATTATTGACCATGTCTTTGTGATCATCGGATACTTATTCAGAAAATGAAAACTATTCCAAATAGTCATTCTTGCAGCAAACATCTACTGGGCACACACTGTGTTTGTGAAGCCTCATGTCTGTCAAAGCACCCTGAAGAATAAACACATTTGGCACTTTCCTGGTCTGATGATAATAATAGCAGTAATACATGAAATTTATTGAGTTCTCTTGTGTGCCAGGTACAAGTCTGAATGTTTGATATGCACTAACTCACTTAGTCTACCAATAATGATCTCATATTGACCTTATTATTATCTCTATTTTATAGATAACGAAACAGGGAGAATTAAGGGATTGCATAAGATCACAAAGATGGATTTGAATCTATACTATTTTACTCTAGAATCAGCCTGCTTAGCACATACTTCTTTAGAAAGATGTGAAGTATAGTAGGATAGATCAGACTTACATATAAGCCTATATGAGAAGATATGATACTGGAGGGGTTAGGGAAATGAGAAAAAACAAGATAAAAAGAAGAGGTAAAAAATGAATGAGCCCTGAAAGATATAAAAAAATATATTGTTTGGGGGTAGTGGGAAAGTGCATAGTTCAGTATAGGGTAAAAAGATAGCAACTTTTGGACTCTAATGCTCTGGGTTCAAATTCTGACTCCAGGATATGCTAGTTGCAAGGCAACCTCACTTAGCTTTGGGTACCTAACCCATTTTAGTTCTAATGAGCAAAGATCCAAGTTTGAAGGCTATGTATGTTTAGGGAATAGAAGTGATGGAAGATTAAGAGGCCTTAAGGGGATATTGGCAGTTTAATGAAGGAAGATGGGAGGGAATGAAGAAAGGGAGGATGGATATAGGGAGCAGCATAGCTGAAGACTAAATGGAGTAGGTATGAGGAACTGTTGAAAGACTTGAGATAACAGAGGGGCCTCCCTGGTGGTGCAGGGGGTTAAGACACAATCTATGTAGCTGTCCGCAGCCACTGCAGCACAAGTTCGATTCCCTTGGCCAACCAGGGAGCTACCCACATGGCACAGCAGACCTCTCCTGACTCACCCGCTGCTCCCCTCACCAGTGTATTTCAGTCAATCTGCCTATTCTGTTCCCCACTCTGTCTCTGGTGAATCCTCTCACCCCCCATAACTCTGGCCTTTACTAAAGCTCTTGTATGCATAAATAAATAAATCTTAAAAAGAAAAAAGACTTGAGATAACAGAGAGGAATTTTGTCATTTTATTAAAAGAAAGGTACAAAGTTTGAGACAGTGATGCTTGGGATAAAGAAAAGGTGAAGAATTGAAACTGGAAAAGACTATTGGTGTTCAGGTGAAATGTAATAAAGGCATGGATCAGGGCAAGGTTCATGGAAAGGAAGGAGATTCCAGAATTATCTCAAAAGCAGATTTGAAGAAACTTGGTAACCAATTGGGGATTTGGGATTGAGTCAAAATGTTGTTCAGTTTTTCGCCCTAGGGGTCTGAAATGGTGATAATGCCTTTTGCAGAGAGAAATTGCAGTTAGTTTAAGAGTGAATCAGAGTTGAAAACTTGGATGTCAGCAGTATAGATGACTATGAAAAATTTGAATGCAAAGGGAAAGAAAGAGTGGAGAGCTTGAGTATTAGGAATTCAAAAGCTAATTCAGGAAGGTAAATTTTTTTTAGATTAACACTTCTTATTCTTTAGCAAAACCAGAAATTAATTGTATAGTATGTAGTCTTATTCTTACCATTTTTTTTCTTTTTGGATTATGCATTTCTTTGAGAATTTGATGAAAACGATACACTCTCTTGTATCCCCAAATGTGTGTGTGTCTAGAATCATAAACAAACATAGAAAATTGTGCATACTATTTTAGGGAGTTTTTGCATTCTTCAAAGCCCAGTCCATGGATCCCAAGAGTCTGCTCTGTATAACTTCTCTTTTCCCCAATGCATCAATACTTTTTCCAACTAAAATAAACTGTACGTCAGATACTATGCTAAGTACCTTATCTATTTTAGTTTATTTAATCTTCACCTTACATTGTGGCATAGGTATTACATTTCAAACATGGGTAACAGTGAGCTAGGCAAGTTAAAGAAATTGCCAAGAGTTACAGAATTCGTATGTGGTAGAGGCAGGATTTAAATAAAGGACTCTCTAGATCAGTTTTCTCCAGAGAAACAGGAGCAATGGTGTGTGTGTGTGTGTGTGTGTGTGTGTGTGTGTTTGTTCTAAGGAAGTGGCTCTTGTGATTAAGGAGGTTGACACTTTCAAATATCTACAGTCAGCTAACTCCCCTGGTAACCCTGGACAACTAGGTACAGTTCTAGTCTGAGTCTGAAGGCCTGAGAACCAGGAGAGCCAATGACATAGTTCTTGTTCAAAGGCCAGCAGGCTTGAGACCTGCGATGACTCCGTTTGAGTCCAAAGGCAGGAAAAAGCTGATGTCCTGATTGTAAGGCAGTGAAGAAGGAGGAATTCTCTCTTGTCCAGACTGGGTCATCCTTTTTGTTCTATTCAGGCCCTCAACTGATAGGGTAAGGGCCCACCCATATTAGGGAGAACGATCTGTTTTACTCGGTCTACTGATTTAAATGTTCATCATATTAACAAACACCTTCAGAGAAACATCCAGAATAATATTTGACCAAATAGCTGGGCATTGCATAGCCCAGTCAAGATGACACTTCAAATTAACATCATAATCTCTCTGATTCCAACTGTTGTATCTTGTACTGTCTATTGAAAATACACTCTATTATTTTTCTTAGGTGAACTTCTTTTTGTCTTCACACAGGCTTTACTTAAATTATTCATGTTAGAGCTTCCTCTTTGCCTATATTTCCCTTTTCCCCAGTTATATTCTGCTAACTGAAGATTTTAAGGTAAAAAGCACTTGGCTTTATTCTGTTTGCTTTCTGTTCTCTTTATTTGTTTCTCAAGAAGACAAACTATCCAAGGAAGATTCTTCTTTCATTTTAAATGTTCAAAGAAGTTTTTGCAGCAAAAATTGAGTCAATAACATCTAAAAGAATTCATGGATACCCAACTAGGAGTGCATATCAGGTGTTAAAAGAATTTTCAGATTCACTGCATGCAATGGAAAAGAGTGCTAGTTTTTTGTAGCAGTATTGAAACTTTCAGGTGGCTGTTTAGTATGCAGTGTGTGTGTTCGTAGAAGTCAATGCACGATTAAAAAAAATATAGTGTGGATGTTTTTAGGCCCTGGAGCAAATCCAAAATAACAGCTGGGATTTTACATCTCCTGGGGGACTCCTCAAACTCATGAAATTCAGTCCCAAGAAGTCATAACACTCTGTTAGAGTGAAGGCCCTGTAAGCAGGAGATTGGAAGCTCAGTTGTCAGTGTACAAAGGAAACGAAAGGGAAGCTGTTCTATCACGCACATTTTCAATTCTTTTATGGACTGAGTGTATCTGCATAAATTTGAAACTGCAATCAAATGGTAAAATTAAAGCTTTTAGTTTATGGGTTTTTTCTTTTTCTTCCCGATGAGGAAGACATCAGTGGTAAGAGAACATGTCTTTTCTTGCCTTTATTTTTAAACTATAAATAGAAAAAGAGATCAAGTGTGACCACATTTAGGAATATGACCTATGACCTATACAATCAACTGTGCACACTGACTAAGGTAAAATAATTCATTTAAATTAAACATTGAGGACCTCCCTGGTGGCACAAGGGGTTAAGCACCGCACTATGAAGCAATTTGCAGCCTCTGCAGCATGAGTTCGATCCCTGGCCGGCCAGGGAGCAACCCACATGGTGCTGCAGACTGCTCCTGACTGGCCCGCTGCTCCCTGCAGCAATGTACTTTGGTCAATCTGCCTGTTCTGTTCCTCACTCTGCCTCTGGTGAATCCTCTCACCCCACCCACCCCCTGCATCTCTGGCCTGTACCCCAGCTCTTGTGTGCATAAATAATTCTTAAAAAAAAAATAAACATTGACTTGGACAAATACAGACTGTAAAGCCATTCAGATGATACAAATAACTTGGAAGAATTTATGTTCAAAAAAGGACAACAATTTTTTTAAAAGAGTATTACTTATTTGTAATTTTTAAAAATTTTTGCATAGGAGAACTGAGGTGTAGGCCAGAATTGGGGGGTGGGTGAGAAGGAGAACAAATTCTTAATATAAGTGAACTGATGGCTAGAAACAAACAGACATTACAGTTCTAGATGCAGTTACAGACTTGAAAGGACATTGATATTTACATTTGGTAAAGGAGAAAAAGAATATATGTGCTATCCTACTGATTGGTAGATATCTTCCTCATAAAGGTCCCAGTTATAATACAACTTCTATGGAATAGATTTTTATGTATAATGCTTTGAATATGAGATGACTTCAGCAATGGAACCAAATAGATCAGATGAAGTTATAAATGATTGAGCTCTTTCTCCCCCGGTTTGATATTATCAAATGAGCTCATCTCATACTGTTATAAAAAAGAATCCTTTCCCTGGAGTGATATGCTAGGGGTAATCCAAGTGAGGTTAAATACCATCAACATCAACCATCATCGATAACTTACTGTCCCTGACTGTGGAGATAAAAGAGAGAAGCCATATTTCCTCTTCACAGGACTTGGAGCCTAACTGATGAGTTAGATGTATGTGCAAAGAAGATACAAAGCATTGTCAAATGGTGAGCAAGTGTTTAGATGAGTACTTTGAGGTGAAGATATGAAATCATCCCTAAATATTTTCTTTAACAATCTTAGTTGTATCATCTGTAAAATAATACATGACCTTAACACACAGGGCAGTCAGTTTGATCTTTTGCTATTGACCTGAATTTTCCTCTTATATCCCTACCTTTCAGCCTTGTTTTAACACATAGCAGGAATTTTGTTACCTGAGTTAAAAAATACTATTTTTCAAAAGATTTATTTATTTATGCATACAAGAACTGGGGTACAGGCTAGAGATACGGTGGGGTGAGAGGATTCACCAGAGACAGAGTGGGGAACAGAACAGGCAGAATGACTGAAATACACTGCTGAGGGAAGCAGCAGGCGAGATAGGAGGGGTCTGCTGTGCCATGTGGGTAGCTCGCTGGAATGCCCTGGAGATCGAACTAGTGCTGCAGAGGCTGCAGATAGCTTCACAGTGCTATGCTTAACCCCTTGTGCCACCAAGAAGGCCCTAAAAATACTATTATTTTAACAATCATGAACTGGAACACCCTATCAACAATAATGTGGCACTCACCTAAGGGACGATTGCACCACTGATTGCAATGCAGCTACAGAAGTATGGGTCACTTCACATGCAGTGTGTACAACTTACAGTATTATGCTTGTTAGAACAATCATGTGTATAAAAAAACACTATTAAAACAAAAACAAGTGTGGCCAATGTATGGTCATTTCTATGTTGTCAAAATCTTAAGCCTATATACATAAATCACCCATTCTGTTTAGGGCTGGGTTAGTCTTGTCCCTTTGTGGCAATGGGTAATAAATGCTTCTCCATATTAGGTTGGTGGGATTAGATCTTGTAACAAGGTTAGGACAAAGCTATGCAAGGAGTCTTGTTTATTTCTGGATGTCTGGATGGAGGGCGGACCATTTAAGGGTGACAGGTGCAGCATTCCTGGATTTTCCTTCTCAAAGAGTCTGGAAAGAAGATTTGAGCAGCTCAGACAGGATTTCTACAGATAACCCTGTGGGATGGTTTGACTCTGTCCTTCATTCAGCCCTTCAATTCTTTTACCTTTGAAGCTTCTGGGCCTGAGTCTCTCCTTTGCATACGAGAAATAGTCACTTATCTGGCAGCTGGGTAGTTCTGTAATGATAGACAGTCACCCAGCCAAGGGGCAGCAGCAGGAGCAAACATCCCAGCCTGCTAAGACTGCCTATGTTGCAGCACAGAAAAAAAAAAAAAAAAAGATTCTATCTTTCTGTCTTTTGTAGTTATTACATTCCTCTGTATCGACTGTATTATTATGTTTACAGGAGATGAGAAATAGGTTGGCAATACCGAAGGCCTCAGTTTGGGAGAGCAAACTGCAGTTCCTTCAGAGGCCAAAATAAACTGCAGGACAGAGAGAGTCATAACAGTGCAGTGGTTGGTCCCCAGCAACTACAAACCAGTAGTTATAGCTTCAGGGGCCTGAAATTCTTCAATCCTCATCAGAGCTCAGGAGGTGAAGGCACAGGTATGATCCAGCCAGCCCCGCAACCTTGATGCTCTAGATGGCTTTTATAACCCCAACGTCAGAGAGCGGCCAAGTGTCATCTGGAAGAGGGCCAGGAGCCCCTCCTAGTATTATCCTTTTAAACAAAATGAGGCTCCCTTCCCCCCTTGTCTGAGCAGAATCTTCCAGGCTCTACTGTCAAGCTGTTCCCCTCTCTTCCACCCTACTCATTTTCCACCGATACCCTGTGAAGGGTAGAAACTAATATAAAACCTGATCATAAAACCCATCTTATACCACAGAAGACAGCGATCAAATATTCACGCAGTCAAGGTCTCCTTGCTTCATTTAAAACAAAAGAGGCTTTCCACGCACGCCCTTCCCGCCCCCCCGGAAAATGTATCCCTGGAACCAGTGCTGACCATCCCGAAAGTTGCGATTTCCCTTAGTTGAGGGCGAAGTTAGCAAATCCATAGCTGCAAAGTCCCAACTTGGGGGGAGGGGGCGGCCACCAGGGTGGTGGGGGCGAGAGCGGCGAGGAGGTGGGACTAGAGGGAAGGACACTGCCCCCTACTTCATCGAGGTCGGCGCCTAAGCCGGTGGATCAGCCACTTCGGGTCTGGGGCGCGAGGAGGGGGTGCCGTGCCGGAGCAGCGGCGTGGGCTCCGCACCCGCGGCTCGGTGCCAGGCTCGGTACCTGGCGGGCCGGGCGCGCCTCGCAGGCCGGCCGCCCGGGGCGCGGAGGGTGTGAGCGCGCGCGCCCCCTCCGTGCCGGCTCAGCCTCGCGCGCGTCTCGGGGGAGGCTCAGCCTCGCGGCGCCCGGGGAGCCCGCAGCCTCAGTCCTGCCGCCGGCAGAGCTTTGAGCGGCGGCGGCTCCGAGTCCCACCTGCTGGCGGCGGGGAGACAAGGAAGGGGAAGAAGAAGAAGGAGGAGGAGCGGAAAGAGACGGCGGCGCAAGCCCACTCTTCCCGCCGGCGCCCACCTCCCGGGGGCTCCGCAGTCCCCCCGCTCGGCCTGCGCGCGCCCCTCGCCCCCGGCCCGGCCCGGCCTCCCAGCCGCACCGCCGCAGCCGCTGCTGCAGCCCCTCGGCCCGGCCCGGCCCACCCGGCCCGGCCGCCTCCTCCCCGAGCCGCCGGCGAGTTTGAGGCGAGCGCGGGGCGCGCGGCGCCGCCTCGATGTACCCGGGAGCCGCCTCGGCGCCCCAGCCGCGTTGAGCAGCCCCGAGCGCGCAGCGGCCGGCCGGAGAGGGCCGGCGGGGAGGCGCGGCGACCCCGGAGAGAGCGAGCGAGCGAGCGAGCAAGAGCGAGCCCAGAGCCGGCGCGGGGAGCAGACACCATGCCCGGCTGGAAGAAGAATATCCCCATCTGCTTGCAGGCGGAAGAGCAGGAGAGAGGTGAGCCGGGCGACGGGGCGGGGGAAGGGAGGGAAGCGGGGTGCCGGCCCGAGCCGCCCCCGGTGCCTCCCTCTCCCCCAGCTCCCTCCCGACCTGTCCCCCGGCCGACGGGGGAGGGGCGCCGCACCCTCGGGGGCGCGGGCGAAGGGAGGGGGCGCGGTGGAACTCAGAAATTTCTTGGGGGGAGGGGGTGCAGGCGGGTGGAAACAGGGAGAGGCAGGGTGCTGCAGCAGGGAACTTTTTGCTTGGGGAAAGGTTTTCTGGAGAAGGACGTGGAGGGAACTCCAGCTGCTTCTGGGCCCGCTTGCACGTGGAATCCGGTTCGACTGTCGGTGGGGGTGGGGGTGATGGTGGAGGGATCTGCAGTGCTTTAAGTGACTTTTCAAACTTTCCTCCTCCTCCCGCGGCCGCCTTCGCGGTGTCCCCGCCTCTAGTTGGGCTTCCTCGGTGCTGCCAAGCCCAAAGTTGCTGGAGGTTCTGCAAGGAGGAGGTGGGGGAGGTGGTGGAGGGCAGCGTGGGGGCGGGAAGTGGGCGCTGCCGCAGATATCCCGAGGGGCAGAGGAGGAGCCGGGAAGACTAGACCCCTAGTCCGGGGGTCCTGAGCTTGGGAGTGATGCCTCAGAGATGAGTTATGCCCCAGCGCAGTCCTGACGGTCAAGTTAATACCGCAGGGCTGCGGGCTTTTCATAATTACTGTCTATTTTCTTTGTAAGAGGTAGCTTTCCATGCTAGGGTGCCTGTAGACCTTTTGTGTTTCAGCCTGACAAGTGTGCTGGGCATGTTGCTTGGAAGTGACTGGTAGAGAGGAAAGTTAAAGCCCTTTTGCACCTTAAAGACTTGGTTCTGTTGAGGTCATTTCATGTTTGGATTGTGCAGAGGTTGGCCAGGGAGTTTTCAGCTCGGTAACCTGGATATGATGTACTGAGTGCACCAGAATTTCCTATACAGGCCCCACGGGGCTGGAGGGGTGTGCGCCGTGACTCTATCATCCAGAGGGACCCTGCCAAGATCCACCTGCTCCTCCCACCCGGCCTGCTTCGAGGAAAATGTTTAGCATTGGATGGGTTTCAGGGTGCCGGTCCGTTTGGGCTGTGGCAACAGCGGGTGCCGAGGTTAAATGGTGCTGCGTTGGTGGGTGGGTGCGCGAGGAAAGCTGGAGGAGTCCAGTCTGGTACGTGGAGAAGGCAGAGTTGTCAGGGGAGCTTAATCCAGCAGCCTGATGAGTTGGTTATTGGGCATGCCAAAAGTTTCAGGCTTTTGAAATAACGCTTACTACGGAAGAATCAATGTACGATTTCCAGATTTTCTCTAGGTGGCACAACCTGTCTTTGGTTTATACCCTGTTTAATGACTCAGGGAATTCATCCCCTTTAAAGCACTTCCTTATTAAATTCATGCATCCATTTTCCAGCACACTTTCTGGTGGGTGACTTTATGTTTACCCACTCTAAAGCCTCCCCTACTTTAGCAATGCTTCTTTTTTGCTTTGGTAAATCATATCTTAAAGGTTGCAAATAATGATCCCAATAATTTGTAACCAGGTACAAGCAACTAAATGAAAGCATTCTGTCAAGCGTGGAGTGTTTGTCCTACCAACTAAATGTCACAATGCATTTGGTGTTAAATGTATCCGTTTTCTAAAAAAAAGAAAATGCAAAGCTGCCAACAAGTTTTATTGGAATGCTGAAATGGGTAGATTTTTGGATTGTGACAAGATGTATGTGTTTATCTTTTAGAAATATATGGTAACTTTGAAGGATGATCGTCTCTTCTGCTTGGTGGAGATAAGAATGAAATTCCTCCAGAACATAAAAATCCGAGCCAGAAATTGGGTGTTCTTCCTTATCTTCTCCAATAGCAGAAAACAGGGGATGCTTGTTACTTGGTGTCTTTTTTCACTTTAAAGGTTTCTTACTTCTTGCTTACATTATGAAATAAATGCTTTTCTAATTGGTATTTTGTTTGATGGTAACATTTCTTTTTGAGGTCCTGCTTCATTGGGAATGCACAGATATGTGCCTTTTCTTTCTTTTAAAATCTCTTGCCTGCGGGATATTTGTGTTTCAAGTTTGTGTGTGATACATATATATTTAAATTAACTGAGCTGCCTATGTAACTTTTAATGCATATCTCTGAGACCACTGCTTGAGTTTGGCTTATATTTTAGGAAGAATTTTATTGTAAAGTAATGAGCAATGTTTTCTGTTTGCATTTGAAATATGATTGTATTTAGCTTTTTTTCTTTGAAATTTACAATTTTAAGTCATTCAACTAGTTCCGAATTAGGTTGTTCTTCTTAAATATAAACAAAGATCAAACACAGGTTGATTTGGAAAGTAATGAACATAGAGGTAAAAAGTATATTTTAAATCTTGTCTGGGGATAACATTGACCAAAATGCCAATTTCTCATTTTACTATTAAATTCTAAAGTTGGTGGGGTTCATATAACCATGGCTCTTTCCATATTCTCCATCCCCCATCTCCAATTTACATTTAACCGTTGTAAAACTCATTATGGAAACTACTCTAGCATAACATTTTTTCATGTAGTTTTTATTTAGCTAAATCTCTCTCTCTGAAACTTAATGCAAATTAATACAGACTGTTAGCTTCTTTAAGGCCCACATATTTGAGCAAGAATTTCTTAGCATTATTCTTTTTTTAAAAAAATGCTAATCTCAGCCCACAGATTTAGGGAATGTGCTTTCTTGGTATTGTCACATGCAAAAAGAGGTTTGATCCGTCTATATGATTTCATGTCATCCCAGTACACCATTCTTAACTTGGGTTCATCTGGAAGATCTCTTCAAGAGAATATTGAGTAAAGAATTATTACTACATTCCATGATGAACAGAGAAACGGAAACCTGAGTTGTTGCAGTAAATGCAGTCTTTTCCAACATGATATGTTAAGATTTACCCATGTACAGTGACATACCATTAAAATTCAGGACACATTTCTCTGTCCTTACCACAATTTTCTGCCTGAGCTGATAATCCCAACCCATTTAGAAACCACCTAATACACTTTTGGGTAAATGTTTTAGGAGAAGAGAAATGAGTCTGAAAACTGTTCTATTTAATATTCCTTACAATCAAATTAAATTAAGTAATTTGTTGTTTTAATCTGCTTAGTAGCTGATAGTGTGAAACAGGAATACAGTTGTTGAGGAAAATCTCAGTATTAAGGAATAGATTACTTGGTAATTAATGATGTCTTTTGCCTTGTATTTTCCCTTCTGGTTTGTGTGTACCTTTGGTCAGCAAATGTTTATATGTTCAATATACACATATTCACCGGAGCGAAATGTATGCCTTTTATACAGCTTCCCTCCTCCCTCCTTTCTGTTCTTTTCACATGTTTTGGAGGTCTACAAGTCAGCTTGAGATCTTCCTTTGGACTTCAGTAGGAGTTATTGTGTCTGGGGCTTTGCTTTTGTTGAATGATAGTATTTGGATCTTTTTAGATATAAAGAATTGGTCTTTATAAAACGTCTATGAGAAAGCACAGGAGGCTTAAGAAAGTTGTGCCTCAATTACATGCTTGGTCTATTTCATTTCCACATCTCAAGATCTGGCGACCCTACCCCACAAAACCTGCTTAACAAAAAGTTCAATTTGAAATTTGAGGTTTGACCAGGGAGCATTGTGGAGAAAAAAGAAGACAGCAAAATGTATCCAGAGTCAGCTGTGCTTTGAGTTTCACATGCATTATTTGGTACAGTCTATACCACATGCCTATAAGGTCCGTATTTTCATTTCCTTGACACATAAAGAAGCTGAGGTTCAGAAAATGAATACATTTGTTAGAAGTTAAAGAGCCTAGACTTAGGGTATGAATTTCTAAAGAGATAATTCAGAAGAGAAATTAAGTTACATTTCCTTAGAAATTAAGTTTTTATCATTAACATTATGATATCGTATGGTTTTTTGGGACAGAACTTTAATAAGTTGCAACCAAATCTTGCATTATGAATGCATCAGAGGAGTTTTTTTTAGTGGTGTTAACTGGCATAAAGCTTCCAAAGTATGTTTAGGGCAAACTGACTTACCTAGATAGGTATATGAACTCTTCATTGTAAAGATTGAAAGGTTAACATATTTTTAAGTAGACTTATTTGACTAAACTTAAACTCATTTGAGTGAATGATTTTTCCAAAAAAAACTTGACATAATTAAATATTTTTCCCTATTTCAAAGGGTACTTGCCATGAAGGCAAGAATTAACAAGAATTAGGTATACTTCACTGTGATAAAATGCCAACATTTTATCTGAGTAAAGACATCCGTCTCAAAACTTCCAAGACCTAGACCATAGAAACTTCAGATAATTTTCTCTTCTGCTGCAACCTGATTGGTTTCTTTCACAAAGAAAAATGAATATCATATTGGTAAAGGATATTGAGAACTTAATCATGGCTTTAAAACCATTACGTTAAATGCTGTATGATGGTTGATGGTTTGGGCATTTAGAATATAATTGGTTTATTTATTTATTTTTTAAAGATTTATTTATACAAGCACTGGGTACAGTCAGAAGTGCGGGAGGGTGAGAGAATTCACCAGAGCCAGAGCAGGGAACAGAATAGGCAGACTGACGAAATACACTGCTGAGGGGAGGAGCAGGCATGGCAGGAGAGGTCTGTTGTGCCATGTAGGACCCTTGCCTGCGGCCTGGGATTGAACCGGCTCTACAGAGGCTGTGGTCAGCTTCACAGCCCAGCGCTCAACTGCTGCGCCATCAGGGGAGGCCCAATTGGTTTATTTTCAGTTCAATTACAATTTTAGTTTAGTAATAAAAGATACAAGAGTAATTGAAATACAAAGTAACTCCTCTAACAGAATGCTAGTCAAGGGCAAAACAAAACCTGAGTTTTAATCTCTTTTTTCAAATCTTTTATTAAAATGAATTTCTTCTCAAATTCAATGGTTTTCTAAATATAAATATTGAAATCTATTGATACAGATTTCCTTAATCAAAAAGGCTTGTTTAGGCGTATCAGTAGCCAAAGGGTATTGTTAGTTTTATGGGAAAGTTAACATACCTGTTGATTAAATGCACCCAGCTGAATTTTTTACCACCTTTCATTTCAACAACGATTAAACTTTAAGCACCAAATCATGTGTTAAATGTGAAGACATGACTTGTACCCTGGGTGGCTTCCTTAGCACCACTCCATCCAGTGGTTAATAGCAAGATACTTGAAGTTAAATGGCAGTGGGTTTAAATCTACTTCAGTACTTCCTAGCCTTGTGGACTTTTAACTTTTCAAAGCCCTTCAAAGCCCTTGTGTTCTCTTTTTAAAAGAAGAGGACAAGTATGAAAATTAACAAAGGAAACCTCAACTAAAATCAGTCAAGAAGACTTGTAGAGGGTGAAGAAGACCTGTAGAGGGTGCTCTCACACATTGTCACTTGCCATCACTTGTATACACTCACCTCCATTGCTTGCGGCAACAGGAAGGGTGTACCCTTGCATTTCAGGAAGAAATTTATGTTACTGTCCCAAAGGAGGATTTATCCTGCCCAGCAACCAGTTGCTTCACCGATGAGAAGTACTGTAGACCAGCCAATAAGAAGTTGTCACCACCTTGTACTCTCACTCTCTTCCAATGGATTTTCACTTAGAACAGCCTCTCCCAACAATCCCCTTTCCTCTATAAAAGCAAGTCTATACCCTCTTGTAACCTGGATTTTTTGTGGTCTGGCATTGTATTCCCTTGTATTCCCTTCTGACTCTTCTGGAATGAACATATTTTCACAGGTAAAATTAACTGGCTTCTTTGATTTAAAATTGATACAAGTAGGGGGCCTCCCTGGTGGTGCAAGGGGTTAAGGCACAACCTAAGGCACTGCAGCACTAGTTCAATCCCCGGCCAGGGAGCAACCCACATGGCGCAGCAGATCTCTCCTGACTTGACCGCTGCTCACTTTAGCAGTGTATTTCCATCAATCTGCCTGTTCTGTTCCCCACTCTGTCTCTGGTGACTCCTCTTACCCCCCCACATCTCTGGCCTGTACCCCATTTCTTGTATGCATAAATAAATAAATCTTTTTTTTTTTTTAAAGATTTATTTATTTATTTATACAAGCACTGGATATAGTCAGAAGTGCGGGAGGGTGAGAGAATTCACCAGAGACAGAGCCAGAGCGGGGAGCAGAGCAGGCAGAAGGATCGAAGTACACTGCTGAGGGGAGCAGCGGGCGGCAGGAGAGGTCTGCGCACCATGTGGGACCCTCCTCTGGTGGCCGGGGAGCAGCCGGGGATCGAACCAACGGTGCAGAGGCTGCCGGCAGCTTCGCAACCCAGCGCTCAACCGCTGCGCCACCAGGGAGGCCCTAAATAAATAAATCTTTAAAAAAGAAAATTTTGATACAAGTAGCATTTACCTCATAGGAGGGTTAAGTGAGTTTAACAAATATGGGAGAAATTTATGACAGTATTTTGCATGTGGTTGAGGGCTTACTAATGGCAAATGTCATTACTTCTATGTCTTTATTTTATTTTTTTATTTGTATATATTTCACATCATTGTTCATTTTTAAACAATGTTTGCTTTTTTTTATTTCCCCCCTTAGGTGTAGTTCCCAAAGAATTTCCTTCACTAATTTACCCATGCATGCTTAGGGATCTACCCAAAGGACACATAAATATTGATTCAAAAGAATAACTGTACCCCTATGTTAATTGCAGCACTATTTATAATAGGTAAAACCTGGAAACAACCCAAATGCCCAAAAATAGATGACTGGCTCAAGAAGATGTGGTGTATATACACAATGGAATATTATTTAGCAATCAAAAAAGATAAACTAATCCATTTGCAGCAACATGGATGGAACTAGAAGGAATTATGCTCAGTGAACTGCGTCAGATGGAAACAGAAAAATATCAGATGGTTTCACTTATAGGAGGAATATAGGGGAACCAAATAAGACATCAGGGGGAAAAATAATAACAATGCTTTTATGTCTTAATAAAGCCCTGTAAACTTAATACTGCAGGTTATCCTGATGATTACATGAGAAGTTTTTATTCTTTAAAAATTTCATAAACAAGTAAAAAATTCAGTGTTTTGCGAAAAGCTGCATTGAAACAGTACTTTATGAGGCTAAGGTTGTCGGTATATTCTACTCTGACTTTCATAAAGAGGAAAATAACTTAAGTGTGGAGGGAATGTGCCAAAGATCACATTTCATACATTTAGTAAACATTTACTGAGCAGCAACTGCCATGTTGAGAATGGGCATGAGAAAATCATGGTTGTCCTTTTCAAGGACATTATTGTGTATAGTTGTAGAGTCAGGAACATGCCAGATAACTTTGTATTGCCTCTGATGCTGTATTGGTTAGTGTAGTGAGTAAGCAGAGAAGAGGGATTGACTTGGCTGAGGGCTGAGGAAAGAAGGAATTTTTGAGGACAACTCATAGGAGGTGGCACAGAGGAAGCGTTAAAAGACCTGAAAGAAGGGGAGATTACAAAGTTGGGAAGAAATGTGAGGACAGGTATTCAGTCAAGGGGGATAGTTGTTCCAAGCATTGTGAAATAAAATATTCCAGGAACCACTCTTGGTGTACTAAGGAGTTGAGGTGCAGAATATGAACATGCATCTGGGGTGAGAATAGGAATATGCATTTCCCTTCAAGGTGGGGAAATTGAGTGGGAGAAGTTGAGATTACAGAGGATCAGAATTGGAAGAACTGCAGGCCAGATTAAAGAGTTCCTATAGTGTCCATCAGACAGTGAGGAGTTCATCAAAGAGCTTCTGGCAGAGAAGTGAAGGGAACAGATTTGAGACTCTGAAAGGTCACCTTGGAGACGAGGAAGGATGGGAAAGGAGAGAGATTGGAAGGGGGGTGGTAGGGGACTAGATAGAAGGTTATCACCTTGTTTCATGTCATCACAGGTATGTGGGAGCATGTTGCTTAGCAGATGAATGTAGGACACATGGGAAGTGTAGGTCATGTCTGGTTTAGGTAGAGATTAGAGTCAGAGTTGTCTTGAGACATGTGCCTTAATATAGAACTTGGTATTCTTTCCACCACATATTGCCTTTCTTTGCTCCCTTTCCCCCAAATAAGTGTAGGAAAAAAACTTAATCATGATCTGGTAGAAAAATGTAAAAATATAGAGGATTGGGTCCCAGGCTGGGTCATGATGATAGCTTAATGTGCTCTAGTTTTTTCTCTTAATTATATGGAATTCATATACTATCTAATCCTAATGGGAAAACAATTATCTTGTGCATTTATTTCCCAAAACTAATTTGGGATTTTAAGTGATTTTTGTTAACTGAAAGAAAAATGTAGTTATTATTTTATAGAATGTCTTTCTTTGTAATAGAATTGGGTAGGATTTTAAAGATTATTATTTTTTTGAAGATGACCAATTACTCTGTGAATGTATTTTTAAAATACTATACTGGACTCGAAATGGTAAAACTGGATTAAAGTCCTCTGCTAGCCACCCACCCTCAGTTTTGGTTTCATCATCTGTGGAGTTGAATCTTGGTACAGTGACTTCCTGGGGTTACCTTATGAGATGACAGCTATTATTGTTACATTTTTACATTATAAAGGCAAAAAGTTATTGAAAAATTGAGAGTTAAAGTACACTTGTCTATTAGCTGGGCATTTCTGGATAGAGGTCTATTTGCATAATTTCTATTTCATAAATGAAACGAATGGAAACCCTTTTTTTTTTTTTAACAAAAATTGCAATTCCTAGTCTTCCAAAATGTAATTCAAGTATGTTAGGAGCTTCTCCCCTTAGACCTTGCTGCCCACTGTTAAGTTTCTGTTTCTCTCCACTTCAGGCTTCTGATCTCAGCCCAGTAGCCAAAGCACCATTACTTCTCAAATTGAAATCATGTATGGAATCTTTTTAAGGAAGAGAAACTTCTTGCAAATCGCCACTGCCAGCTTTATTTTTATTACTCTACTTAAATATGTACTATATAGAACTAGGTGTAAACTCGTAATGCTTATGGCTCTTCTATAGCCACAGAGCCATAACGTTTCACATGTGAAATACAAAGAAAACTACCAAAAATCAATAACTTTCAAATTAACAACATTTATTTCATGTGACTTGATATTGTTCGCCTGAAACTATTGCAGTGTGAATTCACCCTCTTGCAGTGTGAATATGTTACTTGCGGCTGTGCAAATTGACCTCACTGTTCCCCCTAGAACTCCTATGGAACTTTGGTTTTAACAACCTGTTATCTGGTCTTTCCTGAGTATGGCCGCATCATTCACATATGAAGTCTTCTATTTTCATTGGTCTTTTGCATTATTGTGATCCTAAATACAAAATCTATTATTGCCATTGCTATTGGTAGCAGTATTAGGCTGCGCAATGATTTGCATTTTTGTGCCTTTTAAACTTTTGAGGTGAAGGATTATTTTTATCCCAGTGCGATATGTGGTCCTATAGCACAGTGAGTACACTTTGTGCAACTGTCCCTTCTCCCTCCCTGCCCCTCTCCTGCAGGTGAGTCCAACCATACCTGAACTTGCCTAAATCCTGTTCATTGAGACATTCAATCATAGACTTGAATGTTGAGGCAATGTCACATTCCTATAGGAATTTCTAACCACCTACCCCCATTTTCAGTGGTCATCTGATCATGGAAAGGAAATGAAAGTTTCCTGATAGGTGTTCTCCACAGACCACAGGAAAGGATGGTCATGACTGTGTTTAAAATCTTATACACTACTTGTAAGATATACACATGAAACAATTTATTTTCTGTAGCTGTTTTCACATTGCCTTCAAGATTGCAATCCCACTGAAGATGGAAAACATCTGATCTCCAGTTTGAAAACTTTCTGGTAACTTCTTTCATTTCTAACAGATTACCCTTCCTTCATGCCCACGATGGCATTTGGATGAAGGGAATTTAATTCACTGTGTGACCCTCAGTGTGTCCACTACTCTGGACTTGGCATGTGTGGTGACTGGGCGTTGTGCCCTGGTAGCCGCTGGACTGAGACTCTTTCTGTTTGGTCTTTGAATGTCATCCTGGCAACTGATTTGGACTTCCTGGACCTTGCCATTGTGTTTGATTGTGAGATCCTTGTAGCCAGTGACCTCCTTGTCCAAAACCCAGCGCTTTTCTCGGGAGCAATCCTATCAGCATTTCTGTACCCCTCTTAGGAGTCAGAGAACAGTTAATTTTCCCCAGAATGATGAGTCTGTGGGATCTTGGTAGGTGCCCTCAGGTCTTACCTTTTTATGGCACCATCTGGGACCTTTCCATTGCTCCAAGGCCTTGCTGAGTGCTGCCTCTGCCACAAAGGGGAACTTCATGTTAGGAGATGAGCATCATGGGGCAGAATGTTTCAAAGCTACCCAGGAGTTAGTTCTTCTCTTCTTTTGCTCTTGGCAAAGAATTTTGAATCCTTGCAAGGTATCAGACACTTCCATCTGGCCTTTTTGTTCTGGCTTCCTTTTCTCTGCTATACCAGATACCTGGAGTGGCTGACATGATTTGAAAACTTAAAACTGGAAGGGACGGGAGTCAGAAGGATGAATGATGCTAATGGGGAAGAAAGAGTCTTGTTTCCATTGTTAGGGGGGCACCTCCCTCCAGGTCCCGACATCCAGGAAGAGAGAACTAATAGCCCAGAGATAACAGAACATGAAGCTGTCAGATAACTTTGACTAATACCTTCTACTGGTCAAACTTTTCTTACTTCATAGTTTCACTAGAAATATACCTTTTACATTTCATCAGAAAATGTGTGAGGTTGAGATTTGGTGTAATTTCTTCTGATCTTGGGTAGTGCCAATGTGATGTGCTTTTTCTCATAGATATTGATGTATGTCAAAGGTTCCCTTTGTATTTTGAGTGCCTCTGTTTAGACGAGATGACTAGATAGGCTCAAGACTTTTTGTATGAGTTGATGTTCAAATTAATAAATTATTTGCTTTTACTGGTAAACTGTTCATTTCTTATATTTTTACAATTGTTGAGTATAGCAAACAGAGTAGAAATGTACAGAGTGGCAGAATGTGACAGCATAAATTGCTAAAGTGTATGTCTTTTTCAGGTACAGTTCATCATTTGAAAAAAAGTTAATATTCTTGTTAGTATATTAAGAATAAACAGCAAAATAGTGGGAAATAACATAAGTAAAGTTTCAGATAGTAATGTAGTACATATTAGCTTATTTATTCTGACATATAATCTGTGAATAGTTTTCCTCCTTAGTATCTTCAATATCAACTGTTTATCTCTCCCGTTATCGATATTCATAAATCCATGGAGAAAGAGTGCATGCATAGCATCATAAAATCAAACTAGTCCTGAGGATTTCTACATTACCCTCTTCAAAAGTGTCAGGATTGTTGACTAGGAGAGAGTGGCATTTAAAATTAGATTTTTCAGACAAATTCAAGTGTTTCTTTTTGAATATATAATTTTCTAGTGTGTGCAGAGTACGTTTTCATTACATGAAAACCTTGAACAAGGCAATATAAATTTAGTTTCCTTGTTACTCTTTCACTTTTTTCCTGCTGTAATTTTCCTTAGGAGAATGAAAATTTGCCAGGCTAGAATCAGACACCTGTGGTGCTGCCTCTGCTGAGAAAGCTTCTCATCTGACTTTGGGAGCAAACTTGAATGCTGATTGTATATGTGAGAGTCTTGCCACCAAACAGTAACCCTCGTTTCATCATTTACAGTCATATAAAATTATTGAGTATGATCTGGGCTATGCATTCAGTGACTGCATTGACTTAAACTCAACCCTTTTGGCCTCTACAAATCATACTGAAAAAAGAGGGCCCTAGCCTCCATACAGAATATCACAAACTGTGTGGCTTAAGCAACAGAAAATTATATTCTCAGTTATATTCACAGTTTTGGAGGTTAGAAGTGCTTAATCAAGATGTCATCATGGTCACTTTCTGGTGAGAGCTTTCTCTTGGGTTGCCAACTTTGGCCTGGTTCTCTTTTTGCCACCTGTGCTCACATGTCCTCTCCTTGGGTGCATGAAGGGCGGGCAGAGAAAACTACTGTCTCTTATGAGGACATGAATCCTATGGGATTGGGGCCTCGCCTTTCTTTTTTTTTTTTGAGACTTATTTATTTATGCATACAAGAACTGGGGTACAGGCCAGAGGCGCAGAGGGTGAGAGGATTCACCAGAGACAGAGTGGGGAGCAGAACAGGCAGATCTACTGAAATCCACTGCTGAGGGGAAGCAGCGGGCGAGACAGGAGAGGTCTGCTGCACCATGTGGGTCACTTCCCTGTCTGGGGATCAAACTCATGCTGTAGTAGCTGGGGATTACTTCATAGTGCTGAAGCTTAACCCCTGGCACCACCAGGGAGGCCCCAATTAATTAGTTCTTAGAGGCAGCTAACGGGGGAACTTGTTACACAGCGATAGTAAATGAAAAGATAAATGTTCTTTCTGGATCCTTTATCTCCTCTTCTACTGTACTCTCTGGAATATATTATCATCAGCAAAATCCTTTCCACCCTCAGCCTCCTCCGTGACCTTCCCTTCACCTTCTTGCTCTAATTGAAACTTGGCTCTCCGTAGGGCATTGCTTCCTCTCTGCTGCTCTGGCTGTGGTAGTTTTCTTTTACCTACTGGGGAGGAGGGTAGACGGTTCTGCTTGCTTATGTTTGCTGCTTCCAGACTGTTCTTCCCGTTTTTCTAAAAATTCCTAATTGTGAATCTCATGTCATCAGACTACACAAATCACTTTTCGCTCTTGCTGAGTCACCTTCCTGCAGTCTTGGACCATTTTAACTCCCGACTCACTACCATTTGTTCCAATCCTACTTCCGTCATTCTTGTGATTTCAATATTCATATAAATTGTCCCTCCAGTTTCTTGGTTTCTTATTCTTGTGTCCTTTTCACTTTCAATGGTTATATCTGCCATTGAACTTCAGCTACTCACTTCTGTGTCTGCACTCTAGACTAACAGTTCTCAGTGTGAGGTCTGTTGGTCTCCAGGCATTCCCTAAGATGCCTTTGAGGGGTTTGTTAGGCCAAACTGCTTCCATAATAGTTATACAACACTAGGCACTGTCAGAAACGCGGGAGGGTGAGAGAATTCACCAGAGCCAGAGTGGGGAACAGAACAGGCAGATTGATGAAACATACTGCTGAGGGGAGCAGCGGGCGGCAGGAGAGGTCTGCGCGCCATGTGGGACCCTCGCCTGGTGGCCGGGGATCGAACCGGCACTGCAGAGGCTGCAGGCAGCTTCGCAGCTCAGCGCTCAACTGGGAGGCCCCATTATTTCTCTCTTGAACTCTTGTTTTGTCATGAGTACACAGCATACTTTTCCAGAGGCTCAGTGATGTCTGACACATCACACTCTGGACACTGATGGAATGTATAATTGTGCACTCTTATTTTCTGTTTTAATTTTAACATGTTAACTATCAATTGGCCCAACCCACAGAACTCAGTTCTTTTGGTTTTGTCACTAATTTTTAAGACGGTAAAGCCATCCTGACACCAACATGCCGGAGAGCTGCTGACCTAAACCTTATGCGGGACCTTCCTTTGCCTCATCTTCAAACATCCTCCTTTCTAGTCAGCACCCAACTTTCTGATTCAGTCTCTGCCACTCTGTCACTCTGATCCATAATCCTTCAATCCCACTAGGATATCACATCTACTGACCCTACCCCCTTTATGCTATTCCACACCCCACTTCTTTCCTCATTTCCCTTTTCCCAACTGAATTGTTTTCATGTATCATATAGTCACTCTCTTTGGTGGACTCTTAATTTCCTCTTCCCACTCTCATTTTGTAGGTTTTATCTTAAACTCAGCTAATTTTTTGCCTGTGCAGTTTGGAGAAAACACTCAGACTGACTAGTTTTACATTAATTTCATGATCACCAATCTCTAATGGGTATTGAGTGCTGTGGGCAGTTGGCATTTCCTTCCTCAACTCATTTGTGCCTGTGTTCACCTAGATCACAGGCATCTCCCTTTCTCTCATCTTTCCTCGAATCTTAAATATCTTTCCTTCCATTCAGCTTAAACTTTCCTTTTGTTGGATTGTCAGAAAAGTCATAATGCATTTTTGCTTGAAAAAACATAGAAAAATACATTATGACTTTTCTGATAACCCAATATTTCATTTAGAAAGTAGAAGCAATTAGAAAAGCACTTTCTACTTGGACCTATGCTCATATAGTCTGCTTTTATTCCTGTTACCTCTTATGCAAGACCAGCATTCCTCTTGTGCACCCCAAGATGGGCTCCAGCTTCATGGGTGTCCCTCTCCACTGGAGTATCGCCATTCTTCAGACAATAATGATGTTATTTCATCTACTTTAAAACCAGCCTCTTTTGATCCAGGCTCACTCCAGTCACTCAACTTTCCATTTCTCTTAATCGCATAATTCCTTGAGAAATTTGTCTACATTCACTCTATAATAGTTCCTTTTATTCTCTCTTGAACCTGGTCCAGTCAGGTTTTTGTGCCCCATTCTATCACCTTCTTCAAAGATAGCGATGACTTCCAATTTGTTAGACCTAGTAGCTAATCTCAATCACATATTAGTTGGCCAGTCAGAAGCATTTGAGACAGTTCACTTCTTACCCTTCTGGTAACATTTTTACCCCCTTGGTCTCCAGGCTATCACATTGTCTTACTTTTCCTTCATCCTCATTAGTCACAACATGTTGGCCCTCCTGCTGGCTTTTTGTGTTTCCTCAGGTCCCTGATAACTAAATATTAGCTTGGTTTGGTGCTCATATGCCCTCTTCTTTTGTGCTGTCATTCAGTTACTTCTTTGCACCTCCAAATTTCTCCGGCCCAGTCCTTTCCCCTGAACACTAGACTTCCTTATTCACTTGACTTTCAGCTTCTCTAAGTGTCAAACAGGTATGGCTCTTTCACCTAACAAATACAAAATCAAGCTCCTGATCCTCTCCCTCAAACTTTCATCTCTTTATAAAAGGCAAATCCATCTTACCACTCATTCATTTCAAAGCCCTTAGTATCTTCCTGGATCCTTTATTTCTTTATACTGTACATGTAATCTGTCAGAAAAATGCTGTTAACTCCACCTTCAAAATATATCTAGAATCTGATCATTGTCACTTACCTCCATCACATCCACTCAGTTCTAGCCACCATCTTCTATATTTTTCTGGATTATTGTGCTATCCCCTGAACTGGTTTTCTTTTTGTCCTGTGTCTTCTGTTCTTACAACCATTTGAGCCAGCGTGATACTTATAAAATGTGTCATATCTGCTTAGAACACCTGAATGGCTCCCTGTCATACTGAGACTATGGGGCGCTCCGTACCAGGCTTCCAGTTACCCACATGTCTTTCTCCTTATTCTCTCCCCCTCACTTTCACTCCTCCAGTCACATTGGTCTTACCCAGTTTGCTTCTGTTTCAGGGTCTTTGCACTTGCTCCTCCCTTGGCCTTTATGTCTTGCACTATCACTTTCTTTAAGTCTTTGCATAAATGTCACATTTTCAGTGAGGCCTTCCTTTATTACTTTATTTGAAATTGCAACCTCCCCAACACTCTTTTTTTTTTTTTTTTAGTATTTTATTTTATTTTATTTATTTATTTTTTTTTTGGCTTTTTTTTTTTTATTTTTTTATTTATTTTTTTTTTTGTATTTTACATTTTTTTTTTTTTTATAAATTTTATTGTTATATTCCCCATACAATTGCAGCCCCCCCATTCTGACCCCAATCCCTCCCCTCCCGCCCCCGCCCCCTAAAATTGTCTCTGGTTCATAGTTTTTTGTTGATTTTGATTTTTACTTTCTTATAGTTATTCATTTCCTGGTCCCTTATTTAAGTTTTCTAGATTCCTGCTATGAGTGAGACCATCCGGTATTTTTCTTTTTCTTTTTGGCTTATTTCGCTGAGCATGATCCCTTCCAGCGCCATCCATGTTGCTGCAAATTGCATGTGTTTATCTTTTTTGAATGCTGAGTAATATTCCATGGTATATATGTACCACATCTTCTTGATCCAGTCATCTATTTTTGGACATTTGGGTTGTTTCCAAAGCTTAGCTATTGTAAACAGTGCTGCTATAAACATAGGGGTGCAGGTGTTCTTTGGAATTGATGTTTCTGTGTCCTTTGGGTAAATACCTAGGAGTGGAATTGCTGGATCATATGGAAGCTCTATGTTTAGTAGGTCCAGAAATCTCCACACAGCTCTCCACAGTGGTTGGACCAGTTTGCACTCCCACCAACAGTGCAGAAGAGTTCCTTTTTCTCCACACCCTCGCCAGCATTTGTTGTTGCTAGTTTTTTTAATATGTGCCATTCTCACTGGTGTAAGATGGTATCTCATGGTAGTTTTGATTTGCGTTTCCCTGATGGCAAGTGATGTTGAACATTTTTTCATATGCCTGTTGGCCATTTGCATTTCCTCTTCAGAGAAGTTTCTTTTTAGCTCTTGTGCCCATTTTTTGACTGGATTATTTTCTTTGTTGTTGCTGAGTCTCATCAGCTCTTTGCAGATTTTTGTGATCAGTCCTTTATCATTAGTGTTGGGTGCAAAAATGTTCTCCCAGTTGGTGGGGTTTCTCTTTGTTTTTGTTATTGTCTCTTTTGCTGTGCAGAAGCTCTTTAATTTGATGTAGTCCCAGCTGTTTATCTTTGCCTTCACTATCACTGCTTTGGGTGATGTGTCTGTAAAGATGTCTTTGATGTGCAGATCACGTAGTGTTTCGCCTATATTTCCTTCTATATATTTTATGGTTTCAGGTCTTATGTCTAGTTCTTTAATCCATTTTGAGTTGATTTTTGTGTATGGTGTGAGGTAGTGGTCAAGCTTCATTCTTTTGCATGTAGCGACCCAGTTTTCCCAGCACCATTTATTGAACAAACTTTCTTTGCTCCAATGCATAGTCTTTGCTCCTTTGTCAAAGATTAGTTGACCATAAATCTGTGGATTTATTTCTGGATTTTCTATTCGATTCCATTGGTCTGTATGTCTGTTCTTGTTCCAATACCATGCAGTTTTGATGATTATGGCTTTGTAGTATAGTTTGAAGTCTGGGAGTGTAATGCCTCCATTCCCTTCTTTTTTTTTCAGGAGAGCTTTGGCTATTCGGGGTTTTTTGTGATTCCATACGAATTTCATCAATAATTGTTCTATTTCTTTGAAGAATGACATTGAAATTTTGATTGGAATAGCATTGAATCTGTATATTGCTTTTGGAAGGATGGCCATTTTAATAATGTTTATTCTTCCAATCCACGAGCAGGGGATGTCTCTCCATTTCTTTGTGTCTTCTTCTATTTCTTTTAACAGTGTTTTATAGTTTTCTTTGTATAGGTCCTTTATCTCTTTTGTTAGATTTATTCCCAAATATTTGATTTTTTTTGTTTCAATAACAAAAGGGATGTTTTTTTTATTTCTTCTTCTTCAGATTTATTGTTTGTGTATAGGAAGGCTACTGACTTTTGCATGTTGATTTTGTATCCTGCCACTTTACTGAACTGATTGATGAGTTGAATTTCCCCAACACTCTTTCATGCTTTGATTTCCCCTTTACATCACTATATGACATAAGATTTATTCATTTGTATATATTGTGTGCCTAGTGTTTTATTAATGGATGCTCTATGAGGGCAGGGATTTTTATCTGTTTTATTACTACTATCGTCCCAGCACACAGAAAAATACTAGTTCATAGTAGGTGCTTCGTAAGTAACCTTTGAATGAAGTTCCAAAACAGTACAAAGAGCAAGAGAATGATTTTCAGACGAGGGGGTAGTTATGTTCACATTTAGGTTTTTCCACTGCTTTCAAGGTATGTGTTCAAGCATCTTGATTACAGATGAAGAAGAAATAGGAATAGTTTTAGTTCCAAATCAATCCTCATCTCCCCTCTGGGGTTGAGGAAGAACTGGGGAAATAAACTATTCTCACCCTATGAGAAAACGGGGAGTTTCTCTTCATCACTGGAATTTATGGACTGGTGCTTGAAAGTGCTTTTTAATGTCTAGAGTTACACATATTTTCTAAATAAATACCTCTGCTAAAATGTACCTCTCTTTAGGATGTAGTTGATGCTAGAGAATGTGTTACAGTGAAAACCTTATATTTGATATTCTGAAATATTTTTGTTTCAGTCACTGAACCAGTTCTATCTGTGTTTACCCTGCCTGCCCTGGTGCAAGGCACTCTACAGATATTTAGTATTTGTTAAATGAGTGAGACAGATGGGTTGGCATATGAAAAATCATGGTAGGAAAGAGATAGCCTATCTTCTCTCCGCTGTCCAGAGGCAAAAACTTTGTAAAAGTCAAGGGTAGACTATATTACCACCAACTACCAGGGCATATCACTCACTTCCATTATGCAGTTGCTGTAAATGAAAAAGTAATTTTTGTACTTGTTACATGTGACATTTGAAGAAGGTGTGCCAAGAACAAGGTGATTTTTAAAGTAAATCTGAATTGTTTACACATTTTCTTTTTCTTTTTATTAGTTTGCCTGTCATTTATATGTCTATATAACTGTGGGGTTGCATTTTTACTCTTACATATGTGCACATCCTTCATTCACCCTCCTCCAAGCCTTCTGTGTCAATGCTCTCTTAGAAATGAACTGAAGGCGGGCCTCCCTGGTGGCGCAGGAGTTAAAGACAGCGCTGTCAAGCTATTGCCAGCCACTCCAGCATGAGTTCGATCCCCAGCCTGCCAGGGAGCAACCCACATGGCGCAGCAGACCTCTCCTGACTCGCCTGCTGCTCCCCTCAGCAGTGGATTTCAGTCAATCTGCCTGTTCTGTTTCCCACTCTGTCTCTGGTGACTCATCTCACCCCCCACACCTCTGGCTTACACCAGTTCTTGTATGCATAAATAAATAAATCTTTAAAAAAAGGAATGAACTGAACTGAAGGCAATTTATCTCTAACAGCTTCTTTCTGGCCCCAAGTAAGTCCAGTTGGTTTATCAGGTTTTAATAACATGCCAGTAAAATAAAGATTAGTGTGTATTGCCCTAATTTTTCTAAAGCAATTTATTGTACTTTAATAGAGTGAAATAAAAAAATGTTAAATTGAATAATTTATGTTGTTAGCTTTTCTTAATATCAAACACAGGAAGTAGTACTTAATAAATTTCCTTGCTTATAACTGAAACCAAAAGGCTGCATAGTTATATGGCAAACCCATAATGGAATGTTTATATATACCTTTAGGAAAACATCTATAATGTCATTTATAAGCATCTAATCGCGTGTTTCATGTGTACATACACGCTTAACTATGTTGCATTTTTCTTTAGATATGGTGATTGCATGGTGATAATCTCAAATTTCAGCATAACCTTGAATCAAACTAAGATTAAGGGAATTGGCTAATGCAATCATTTTTCCCCCCAAAGCTCCTCTTCACCAACTGATTTTTCCCAGATGCCTATTACATGTAAACTGCCATTTACTTATGTACTATTGCTTTTTTATCCTCATAAGATCCTTTAAATACCTAAGGCGTCTACTTAGTTCCTCCTTCATTCCCCAACATTGGAATAACAACCTTTTTTTACTGTTCTACTATGTATTTTTTTGTACACAAAGTCTCAGGCATTCAACAAATACTTGTTAATGATGAATCTATGCCCCTATTCTTCCTGCAGACTGTTTAACCTAAGCAAGAGTCCTCAATGACTCAAAGCCTCCACGGATGCCTCATCATGTCAGTTAGATTTGGAATGTATTCAGTGGATGAAGAAGAAATATTCAGTGAATTAAATTTGACTTTCTATGATGGGAAAACAATTTAGGAAACTTGATTTTACTGCAGATAATTAGAGTCAGGCTTTTAAAGACAGAATTGGATTTAACAGTAACTCCTACATTGACTGGCTCTGTGGCTCTGGATACATTATTTGACCTCTCATTTTCTTCCTTTGTAAAAGGTTCATGATAACAGCTACACTGCAGGGCTGTAGTAGACTTTTAAGGGTACCTATAAACACACCTGTCCACAATAATGGTAACAATATATAGAACTGTGAAATATAGATGAGTGTACTAATTATGGGATCAAATACAAGGCAAGATCCATGTTTTCATGTTATTGGGGTGATGCAGTCATGGGAAGATTGGTTAGAAGGTGAGTTTGAAGATGTTTGGAGATCCTTGTATTTCATGAGGAGTAAGGGGAAACTTTCACAAATTTCTCATGCTAAAATGAATAGTTGGTAACACTGTAAAAAGAAATTTAATAGAAGTCATTTGAAAAAATATTTATGAGCATAATTCAGAAAATTATCTAGGCTGATATGCATCCCATTTAAGGTCCCCAAACTTTATAGAATTATGCATATCTGGTTAAAAGGATTGATTTAAAACCACATGCCTCTGCTTATTTTGTTTTGTTGCTGCTGTGTAGTTCTGCCTGACAACAATCCAGTTTTTTTCCTGTCAGTGACTTAATTTGGAGAACTGCTTTGTTCAATGCAAGGACTTCGATATATGTTGAGCCAAGACAATAAAACAAGTATACCAGCTAAACCATTACCTTTCATATAGAGGACCTGCAAAGAGGTGGTGATTTGATTTTGTGTCAACACTTCAGTTAATAACTTACAGGTAAATACATGACAAAACAAAGCAAAACCCAACAGACCTGCTCTCTGATCTGAGGTTATTGAACTTATACTGGGATGTGAGGGAATCTCTTTGCCAGCCCCAGACCCACCTGCTGCTGCCACCTTGCATTATTTCTAGCCACTGGGAGCTTCCTGGCTTCCCATTCCACTGACAACTAGATGTGCTTCTTTGATCCCACTGTGTATTGTCTAGCTTGGTTCAGAGTTTCCCAGGGGATCCCCTGCCCTGGAAAACTTGATTTGTTAGTGAAGTCATTGCTGATGGCCTTCTCACTTGGTATGCATCACTTGGTATGCAGGAGGTTCAAGGAATCTGCTACCATGGAACCAGTCTAAATGGAGGCTGTACATCACTGAAATAAATCAGAAACATGGCGCCAGTCATCAGTTTAAACCTCCACATATAAATCCTTCTACCTGAGTGGAAATTTAAAAACATCTAACCGTAGAGTGCAATAGCCTGTCCTTAATAAATGAATGTTGAATAGTTAGCAGGTCTGGGAAGCAAGTGATCGGCACTTACAAGAATCCCCCCACATGTTGTGATCCATCCTAGCTCATGGTGGTTGGGACTGACATTACTACCAAGTCCCTTCATTACATCTTTAGGCTCTGAATCCTTGCTGAGTCCTTACTTCTTACCCACCCCATCAGATAGCTTACCATGTAGCCTGAGTCCTGCCAGCACCCTTGAATAGCTCCTACCTGATCTGTGTATTCACCAGTCATTGCTTTTTTTTCCTGTATACCAACCAAGTATGTGCTCTTCCCAGTATCTTCCCGAATCTCAGGTGTGATGATTTTAGCTTGTTTCTAGGATCCAGCATTTTCCTGGTTCCCTTCTTTCTGTCTGGGCACCCTAGGCAAATTCTGACCTTAGCTTCATATCTGTTTCCTTTGAAACAGAGATACCTGTAGAATTTCTTAGCGGGCTTATTTATGCAGACATTCATTACGCCTGTAGTGTGTGGACGAATTGAGGCAATGGATAGTGCGCTGCTTGCCAAATGTACTTGATTATAGGACTCTTTCACTGTTGGAGCATCTTGGTGGGTAACGTTGTTCAGAACACACTTGGGCAAATGCTGCCAAATGGAGTAGTAGTTATATTTGAGGCTTGAAAATATGTTAAAAGCAGGTGTTATCTCCTCCACAACAGAAGAACTTTGGTGCTGTAGAACATTGGATTTGGAACTTTGTAATGTTTTCTTTGGAGTACTCTAGTGTCGCTCTAAAAATCTTTCCTTCCAATTCTGATGTTTGATTACTGACTTTGCCCCTCCAGACTGCTCTTTTCTCTCTAATTGAGCAAATTCAGAATTTACTGAGAACCTACTATGCATCATATGCTGCGCTACTTGCTGGAAACAAATATAAGTAAGCTAGGACTGCCCTTGAAATGCAAATTACAGTATAAAATGAAGATTTTAGAAATGCTGGCTCTACATCAAGCCAATTGTTTAGTTTTTCTTAATTTCAGGCCTAGGACTTACTTAGCAGACTATATTCTCTTTTCACTGCAAATAATAAAGGGCCTCCTTAGGGTAGAGAAGGGATTCTGAGCATATTACCAAAAAGAGAAAATAGAAAAGTTGCATGAAAATTTAATATTTCTATATGTGAAAACCTGCCAACAGCAAAATCAAAAAGGCAAACGGTAAACTAGGAAGAACATTTGCAACATGAAAGACAAAAGTTTACAATCCATAATAAAATGAGCATGTAATAGCTTTTAGTAAGTCGTTGTTGAATGAATAGATCAATTCAAAGCAATAAGGAAAAAAATCACCGTAGTAGAAAAAGAAAGCAGGTGTAGAGTTGGCATAGTGTCAGGCATGCCATGTGCACATGTGCGCACACACAGACACACACACACACAAAGAAGTACAGTTCCAAATATACAAAAAAGCAATGAAATGCAAATTAAAATAACCTCATCCTTCATTAATTTGATAAAGCCTTATTAAGCACTTATATCACAATACTATTACTTGCTTTATAAATTATTGAAATAATTTATCTGAAATGAAAGAAGAAAGTCTTATAATAGGGTTTTGGAGGCAGGATCTGGATTCACACCAGAGTTTGTCTAAAATCCTTTCTCCTATCCACCCTAGCATTCTGTTAGCATTAAAAAATGGATGTTTGATATATAGCAAGTTGTTTATATTGTAACTTGTATTTTTTTTAAATAAATTTTATTTTTATAGTCCCCATACAATTGCAACCCCCTTATTTTGACCCCAATCCCTCCCCTTCCTGCCCCCCCCCACACATTTGCAACAAAAACCACAGAGTGTCCCTGGTTCATAGTTTTTTGTTGATTTTGATTTTCACTTTCTTATAGTTATTCATTTTCCTGGTCCCTTATTAAATTTTCTAGATTCCTGCTATGAGTGAGACCATCCGGTATTTTTCTTTTTCTTTCTGGCTTATTTCGCTGAGCATGATCCCTTCCAGCACCATCCATGTTGCTGCAAATTGCATGTGTTTATCTTTTTTGAATGCTGAGTAATATTCCATGGTGTATATGTACCACATCTTCTTGATCCAGTCATCTATTTTTGGGCATTTGAGTTGTTTCCATAGCTTAGCTATTGTAAACAGTGCTGCTATAAACATAGGGGTGCAGGTGCTCTTTGGAACTGATGTTTCTGTGTCCTTTGGGTAAATACCTAGGAGTGGAATTGCTGGATCATATGGAAGCTCTATGTTTAGTAGGTCAAGAAATCTCCACACAGCTCTCCATAGTGGTTGGACCAGTTTGCACTCCCACCAACAGTGGAGGAGAGTTCCTTTTTCTCCACATCCTCGCCAACATTTGTTGTTGCTAGTTTTTTTAATATGTGCCATTCTCACTGGTGTAAGATGGTATCTCATGGTAGTTTTGATTTGCATTTCCCTGATTACAAGTAAGCAACTTGTATTTTTTTAAGCAAACTAAATTGCAAACCAGTGTGCACATATTATTCCATACTTTTTTTTTTTTTTTTTTAGAAATGGTATAGCATAGAGAAAAATCTGGAAAGGTATATACTAAAATGTGAACAGTGCTTATCTGTGACTTATTTTCTTTTTGTTTGCCTATACTTTCTTGTTTTTCTGCAGTGTACATATGTTTTGTTATAAACAACAGTGCTTTAAAACATGTTAGATTTGTATAAGTCTGTGTGTGACCTGTGACAAAATATTTTAAAGTTTGTAAAAGTCAACAGAACTAACCTTTTTCACAACAAGGAAATAGGAGATTACGTGCTGCCATTGCAAAGAATACCGAGTGAATGAGTAGGTTGCTAAGTGATTTGACTGGACAACCTAGAGGGTGGGAAATACAAATGTCTGATACATATTTGGAGAACTAGCCAGTAAAGCAAATAAAGATTTACAGGTAAAACCATTGTGAGATAACAAGTTTTACTGATGAGATCAGGAAAGCTTTTTCAAGAACAATGCTGAAACATGTATTCCAAAGGTTCTGCTTTGGAAATATCAATTTGATGATAGGTATCAGAAGTCTTAAAATTGTTTATATAAATCTTGACCCAGTAATTCTCCTTGTGGAATTTCATCCCAAGAAAATAATCCTAAATACTGAAAAATCTTTATGTACAGAGATATAGGGCATAACATAATAACAAAAAAGTGAAAACAAACTAAATGTGTGCCAATATGGTCTTGAGTTATAAATGATAATCATTGATTGATTCAACAAAATCCATTGATATTCTGTACCGTGCCAGGTATTGCATTAGTGCTGAGGCTATGAGCAATGAACAAAATGTCTTTTGCAAATGATTTTTAAAAAGAGAATTTGCATGTTATGAGAAATGTTAACTTCTAAACAATAGACATAAAGAGGATATTAAATTGTATATATATTGACCTCAACTGTTTGCAAAATGAACAGAAAAAAAGCCTGAAAGCAAATGCATGAAAATACTAATACCTTATAATTGGTTTGTGGATGAATTTTTTCTTTATATTTTTTACTGTTTCAAATTATCTGCAATGACATTGTATTACTTTTTTAAGTTAGAAAAGTAAAGAGAAAACTTAATCGCCATTATTTATTATGAGTTTGCAATATTCCCTTTAAATAGGGACTTATGTCCAAGTAATGATGGAAATTTAATGGATCTAATTTTAACTTCCCAAATTTGTGATTTTATTGAGCCAAAACATCTTTGGTTTTACTGACATGTTTAAAGCCTTTAAGATGCTACTTTCATTAAAACACTTCTGTAGTAAATGATAATTGTGTATTGAACAGATAAAAACTTTCATTCAACAGATCACAAAGTCCAACACAATGTCAATTTTATTAGGTAGATGCAAATATAACAGCCTAGTAATTCTTTAGTTTTCTTATGTTAGATACCATAAAGATTGCAGTAATATAACTAAAATTCTGAAAATGGTTATTTAGGATAATGGTGTGTTTTTTCCTTTTCCTCTTTTAAAGTAAGATGGGAGAATTTAAATTTCCACTCAAGCTTTATTTCCTATATTGAGTGATCCCCCTACTGTGGTTTTAAGTAAACTTTAATTATGTTTTGTACTTATGTATAAACTTATTTTATGTAATTGGTTGATGTCTTGAAATGTTTTAGATCTAGTCCCTTAAGTTTAGGAATTGCTTTTATACTTCATGTTTGGAAATTGGTTTGAATTAAATATAGAAATTTTTTAAATTAAAAAAATTATGGAAGAGTTAAGTAACTACTTAAAATGTTGATCATAGGTCAGAAAATTCTATATTTTGGTTATATAAGAATTGATGATGTCCAATGTAAATGTACTGTAAGATTTAAAATTCAGGGCTCAAAGTTGTTACAAGAAGCATAAAATGCAGTGTTAGAGTCAGTAGTGAAGCACAAGCCTAGTTAGGAAAATGAAACATTGTGAAGACCCTTGAGTAGACTAATTCCCCTGTGAAGTTGATATTATCAAAATTGCTTGTGCACATGAGATCCCATCTTGGAGATCCCAGGATTTCCCTAAGGTCATGTGGCAGGTAGAGGGGAGACCCAAGAATGGATTTCCTTGTCTGCACAGCCACTCCTCTCTGCAACATACTATCCACGTCTTTTGCCCCTTCTATGGTACAGGAGATGAAGGGTTGTTAGTGTATGACTAAAGGGAACCCAGAGACCCCAAAGTGTTAAGGGGTGCATTCTCTGAAAGGCATTTGGTCATCCTCGGCACAAAGGCAAAGGAAGCATACTCTTAGTGTGAAAGAGCTTTAATAGAATTAGTGTGCACAGAGAGAAAGAGAAGAAATATCCTTTTTTCTATAGTTTCTTCTATAGTTTCCCCCCAAAACTCCAAAATTACCCATCGCCTTTTGGGCAAATGCCCAGTCAAACAGGGTTGGCCAGAGTGGGGCCAGTGAGACTCAAAAGCTTGCCACAAGTCTTAAGTAAGGTACCTTCTGGCAGGGAACCATAAGGTGTTAGGCAGGTCCTAGGGAACTGGGACAGATGGAGAGAAAATGCAAAATCAAAGTATAAATCAGGATAATGGCTGCCATCATCTCTGCCAAGGACCAGGAGCAACCTCTCCACGTGTGTCCCATCCATGTTTCTTTTCTAAGTACTTCTTCCAAATGTCTCTGTGTGTCTCCTCCAAGTCTCTTTCCCAGTAGCAGCAGCATGCAAGTTGGGCCACAGAAGCAAGAGAGAGAGCCTGCCTGCCTTCCGTGCTATATAGGTCCTCCTGGCTACTCAGCTCTGCCCCTAGTTGCCAGTAGCTCCCCACAACCCCCCCAGAAGTCCGGCTCATGGCATACTGGGACTTGCAATTCCAGGTAGCTGCATGTAAGTGGTGCCTGTTTGATGAACCTCCCTCTTAAAGGTATTGTCTTTGACTTTGATCTCAAATTCATATAGGTAGTTGAGGCCAGCTGAAGTGGACTCAGTTTGTTTTCTTTCCAGTTTTATCAGAAAATAAAATGGCAGTTACCCCTCTACCTCCATCTCTTCTCTTTGTGGCGCTCTTCTCTCTAAAGAGTTAGGTAAGACACCTTCATCACAGGGGTGTGCTTCAGACACCAAAATGTGTATTACAAACAAACAAATACACATGCAAATGTGTATTCCAGAATTGAGAAAGTTTGCTGTATGCATTGCAGATGAATTTTCACTTCTAAGGAGTCCAGCAGTCAAGGCCTGGCTGGTAAACCTATAGTGGTGCAGGTATGATGACTTTCGTGGCAGTGGTCTAAGGGCTGCAGACTTGGTTCTATCTCAGCCTTTGACTGGTGTGTTCATCAAGGACAAAACTCTCAGCCAGGGTGAGGTTTAATGTGTGTAAGTCCACGTTCCAGATTAGTCTGCCCGTGGCTGCTCCACACATCTTTGGCTGACTTTTTCTTAATGTAGCTACGACTCTGAGTGACACTTGAGACTAATTCCTTAGTGTGCTCAGAATTCCATTAGGTCCCACACTGGCTTACTCAGAGGTTGACTTTTTATGTAGGTTTGCCTGCCCATACTCATACAGAGTGCAGGTGATTTCCCTCCTCCTCCTGGATCTATTTAATAAATCGATAAGGTGTTCCTTATGGCTTCTGTAGGAAAACTGCATCCTGTAACAGTCTCTTGGGTTGGATAAGCAACATAGTAGAAAGAAATTTTCCTCAAGTAATACAGCATTTCCTGCTAACGTTTTTGGACTCTAGCAGTAGAGTGATGAGACTCCTACTTCCTTAAAGCTCCATAAAAGTTGATGTGGGATATCTTTGTCTGTCTGTCTCTCTCTCTCCCCCCATTCCTATCTCTAATCCTATACTTACTTCCTTTTCTCCCCATGACACAGAATCAATAGTATTTTGCTTGCTGATTAATTTAAAGAAAGAGGTTAGGGAGGTACCATGTTTCCCACCCCCACTTATATGCAACCTTCTTGGACAAGCTACTAGGAACTTTGGGGACAGAGCTGAGTGGCCAGGTGAAGATACTTAACATGGAAGGCAGGTGGCCTCTGACCTCTTGCTTCTTTGGCTTGAACTTGCACCCAGAAACTTGGGGGTAATAGACATATGGAGGAGAGACATGTGGAGACACTTGAAAGAGGCACGTGGATGAGAGACACCTGGGGAGGCTGACGATGGTGCTATTATCTTGATTTGTACTTTGATTTTGCTCCCTTCTCAGACTTGCCTGGCCCCTTTCACCCTTTTCTTGTATTTCTTCACCAGAAGGTGACTTAGACTTGTGGCTGCTTCAGGTTTGCCCCATTTTGGCATTGCTCATGAGTGGAGGGGTAATTTTGGGTGATTTATTGGGGAAAATATCTTCTCCTCTATTTCTGTGCATACTAGTTCTTTTAAAGCTCTATCACAATAAGAGTAGGCTTTCCCTTTGTGTGCATGGATCACGAGATCCCTTTAGAATGTGCAAGTTTGGGTTCCTGGGTACCCCTTGGTTGTGCGCTAACACTTAGGTAAGTCTTGGTTTTGTTTTACCTGAACAACATGACTTTCAATCCCATTTCTGTGCTGTGTTTTCTTTTCTTCATTATCAGAGCTATAGTAGGATTGAAAGTACAGAACCAGGAGATGGCCTGCTTCATTCAAATCCTGGCTTGGCCTTTTATCAGATCTTTGACCTTGGGCAAGTCATTTTGCACTCTGTGTCTCAGTCTGGTAATGATTAAAATGGAGATAATGAAATAGCTTCCTTATCTGGTTGTTGTGAGGATTTAATGAACCAGCATGCATAAGACTCAGCACACAACATAGCAAGTATTAAGTAAAAAGTCTTGTACTGCTGGCCACCTCAGTCTCTCCTTCTGGATTAGTACAAAGCAAAAACATTTTAAAATATGTCTCCAGGACATGGATTTTATTGTAGAATTGATTTTGTTCTTTCTATTTTTTTTGATGGTGGGGGTGGCGGGATGTAGAATAGCATATTACATGAGTCGACTCTGGATTTGAATCTCTTCAAATTCTAAAACAGAAACATTTTGACAATCACTAGAAGAGAATTAAAAGTAGCTGGTGTGAGCTTGAAAATGGCAGAATGCGATAAAAAGCAATTGTGATACATAACCCATCCTGGGAATCAACGGGAATTTTACAGTAATTATGATTATGACAACATTTGTACTAGATTTTCACAGTAGTTTTTTATTTCAAAAAATTTCAAGGGAAATATACAGCCATTTAGAAAAATCTGTATGAAAAAAATTTTAATCACTTAAATTTTCTATAGAAGGTGAATGTGAGCAAGAGAATGGTTGAGTAGTTTCCCTCGGGAATAATATCAGATCGATAAGTGGTAAATCCAAGCAGCTTAATTTCTGATTTACTTCTTTAGTATCTACAAATCCTAGTTCTCTCAAATTGGGAGCAATTTGCATATGAAATTTAGGAGAAAAATTCTTTGGATTAAATCCTTTAGGATTTAACATGGATTCCTTTTGCAGAGATACTTAACTGGTGGAAGAAATGCCCCCCACCCCGCCTAACTACTGCCTTGAAACTGATGGAATAGCTCTTGGAAGAAATTAGAAGCATCCTTAGCTTTTCTCTAAGAACTTGTGTGCTTTTTCTCATATTTTTGGAGGTGAATGTTAAGATTAAAACTCATTGCTCTAATATTAAAGGTTCTCTCAGGGTCAGTCATATCCGTGGGTGGAGTGGACCCTAAATAAGTTATTTAAGTTTGGTGCCTGAAAAATGCCTTTGAATTCCCTCCAAATATCTTCTTTATCTCCTCACTCTTTGAAATTCCACATTAGAGCTCCCCTTTTTTTAAATTCAGGTTTCATATCTTATGCAAAATGCACAGATATCACAGACATAACTAAGTAATGACATGTTCAGTCTTACAGGAATGTGTTAGTGAATTTATAAACTTCTATGGATTGCAGGTTTTTTTATTTGGTCTTGAAAGTACTGACTATGGAGAGAACACCATGATTCTTGGATGTTGGGAGAAGGGATGGGAGAGTAAGAAGGTGAAGACTCAAATGTGAAAATGGGGGTCACATGAAAGAAAAGTTGGGTGACAGGAATCCAAAATGTCACCTGCTTCTACCTTTTGCTTTGGGCTGAACCTTCTTTCTTGATCGTCCAATAAACAAACAAAACCCCTCTAACTTTATGCCTCAGTACCTTTGGTTGTATATTTAAGAGGGGCTCATATGTTTTGCTTTTAAGTGCATGGCACCATTCTGTTCTGTTTTCTGAGAAGAAAGGAGTATCTTGAGAGACAATACAGAGTTCTGTTAAGATGTTGAAGACCAAAGGAAGAATGCATGATATCAATTTCAGCATTGGCAATAAAATTGCAAGCACTGATCCCAGGAGGCCCTCCCTCTCAGTTGCAGTCACCGGCACCTGCAGAGGCAGCCTTGGCCTGTCAGTGAATAGCACACACCTGCTGGCCTGTAGATCCCCACACGAGTTAGGCCATTTAAAGCCAAGACAGTAAGCAGATGGCCCTGCCCAGGGACCCTTTGTCATTCCAAATTGTGCTGTCATGTGGACAAGTCCATTTGCCCCATGTGAGGCTCTTCCTTGCTTATTACCTTGCAACTGCCTGAAAGATGTATTCTACTCCTGTCCAGTTCTTCTCTGGACACTGACCCCTTCTTTCGATTCAAACTGAGTCTTGCCCTCTGTTTTACTCTGTCCCAACTCCGACTGCTCTGACTCTACTCTCATTTCAGGACTCAGTCATGATAAGGATACCCCTTACCCATCAGAACTGACCACCCCACTGAGTTGTCCTCAGTCCTGGCCTTCTGACTACTTACAACCTGGCCCTCTCACAAAGTTGTGTTTCAGATAATTAAAGAAGTAAAGATATTTAAAGCCATAAATACCAGGTAGGAAAGTAGAAATTTAGGGCACATGAGCTATGAGACATGAACAAGGAAAGAAATAAAATGAGTGGCAGAAATAAAGATATTTATATCCTGTGAATTGAAATAGAATGAAATTACAGGCTTTTTTTGGGCATATGCTTTGACCCTCTGCTAAAGAAAAATATGAAAAGAGATTGAAAAGTTCCATATTTCAAAGACATTAAGCTGATTTATTTTATTACCTTTCATAGAAAAGGGGGTTTTGTTTTATGATGGTTTTATGAGCAAAATCCAGGTTTTAGAAATATATACTTTCAAAATCAGTAGGCAATACATGTTATTAGCATTACTATGGGTCTTGTTAGGAAGATGCAGGAATTTTACATGTTCTTAAGGAACTTACTGTTAACATAAATAACATAAACCCACAAAGCCATTAATTTACTAATTGCAAATCCTCTTTAGCTGTGGCTTTTCTTCCTTAAAATTTCTTATAAAAGAGACAGAAATATTGAAGTTAAATTTATTTTCAGTACCTGGGAATGGGTCCAAAACAATATTTTGATACCAAGACTTTCTTGCATGCTTGTTGTAGGGTAAAGAAAATGTCAGGCTTTTCTGCCCTTCCGCCATCAGGATAGATGGTGGATCCTTGTCCTGAATGCATGCCTGATGGCGGGCACCTGGAATAGGGTGTGGGCATAGGTAGATGGGATTCAGCTGAGCTAAGACTGTGCTTTTAAGGGCGGCGTCACGGGGACGCCAGCAGCAGTAGAAGCTGAAGCAGCAGTAGAAGCCGAAGCAGCAGTAGAAGCCGAAGCCGAAAGAGAAGCCGAGAAGCAGCAGAACGAACTCCAGAGAGCTCAGATAGAGTGAAGACTTGCTGGAGGCCTGCCAGCCTCCCAGCCCCCCAGCCAGCACCCCTGCCTGCCATATGCCTGGTGAACCCCAATAAAAGACCTGCAAAAACCCACTAAGGACTCTGACTCCTCCTTTACCCGGTCTGCATGGGATCAGAAAACCTGCACCTTGTCCATGTCCTGCCCTTACACTTGTAAACTACTTTGGGACATTTGCTTAGCTATCTGGTTTTTCTGTGTATTATCCAGTCTTTTTTTGCTTTGAAGATATTTGAGGAAATTATGCTCATATTTCTGTTTCCTTCCTAATTGAAATCAGAGGACAGCCAATGTATTTGGTTTAATAGTGTAATAACAATAATGATTAGAAATAATGGTAATAGTCACTACATTAGAGTTGTTGGAGTTGTCCATATATGGGTGGTTGGGGGAGCAGAAAAAGAGAGAGAGAGAGAGAAAGATATCTTTTAAGGAATCAGATCACATGATTTTAGAGGTTGATTAGTTCAACATTTGATAGCACAAACAAACTAGATACTCATTGCGGTTTGCGACCAAAGGCAGTCTGCTGCCAGAATTCCCTCTTGCTGGAAGGATTTCTATTAAGACCTTCAACTGATTGAATGAGACCCACCTATATTATGAAGGTTAATCTGCTTTACTCCTAGTCTACCAGTGTAAATATTTTCTCAGCCACAAAACCTTCATAGGAGCATTGTAGGGTAAAGAAAATGTCAGGCTTTTCTGCCCTCCCGCCATCAGGATAGATGATGGATCCTTGTCCTGAATGCATGACTGATGGCGGGCACCTGGAATAGGGTGTGGGCATGTGTAGATGTGATTCACCTGGGCTAAGACTGGGCTTTTAATCTGCATGGGATCAGAGAACCTGCACCGTGACCTGTCCAGCCCTTACAAGCATCTAGAAAATGTTTCACAAAATATCTTCAGCACCTTGGCCCAGCCAAGTTGACATTCAACTAACCATCATGGTAACCAACCTTTATTGAACATATTTTGAGTTCCAGTTCTTTCTGAATGTTACCTCATTCAGGTTTAACCCATAGGTAAACTCTGTGGATTGACCATCTCTAAACCACACCGGAGGAAATGGGTAAAATGGATAAGTTACCTGTTCAAAGTCACAAAATTAATAAGGGGTTGAGCTGGAATTTATGTTTCTTCCTCTCTACTTAAACATGACAGTGGCAGACGGCATGAGAACTGCTGGAGGTCCCCTGAAGGACATCTAAGTTGAGTTCCAAAGAATTTTCTTTGAGTGCAAACTGTTTATTCTCTTACCAAGATTGTATCATATTTCCATGATAGTGACCATAATGGGGATTTGTGTTTTTGAGGAATGAACATTACGATAAGAGTCACAAAGGTCACTTAAAAATGTTATTGATAAACTAATTGGCACAAGTTAAAAAGTGTATACTTTGCGCCTGCGATTGAGGCAGATGTTTTTTCTAGTTATATTGAGTCAAAGATTATTTCAGCTTGCTAGAGTAGGGCCTGGCCGTGCACTTCGGGAACTGTCTCTTCACAGCTTAGGGGACGGGGCAGTATGCAGGGATGAAATCAACATGGATGTAATTACCCAACATTGGGAACTCGACTCATAACCATATAGTACATGAAAAAGGCCCACAAATGCCGTATAAATCATGAATTGTAATGCTGTTTGCTCTTGTCTGAAACTCTCAGTAGAGCAGTGTGAGAAGCTGTCAGAAAGTGGGGAGGAAGGAGAGACTTTGCGCTGGGCAAACAGCTTGTGAGTTTAAGAAATACTAGCTGGTTGACCAAATTGGATATAAGAGAAAAGCTTAATAAAAGCAAACACAAACCTAAAATATATCACAAGCAAGGCCTATGTTGCCTGATTTAAAACACCCTTATACACCAAGAACCATTTGCCACTATAGGTTAAGTGGAGGAGTTGGAGGAGTTCAAATCAGGTTTTGAGTTTAGAAGGCCTAGAAATGTGCAGTGCATTATAGGAAGGATTCCTTGGAAAATAGGTATGATGTTAGTGCTTAAAGGATTAAGCCTTTATCTAGAAAAAGTTTCTTCGTAATGTTTCCCTCTCCTAGGGTTTTGGAATGATGTCTTTATGAAACAATAATTATTGTTATGAGAGTCTTCTGAATTCGTCCTATTGGTACAGAACCAGTGTTGCCGTGCTTTTTCAGAAATGGCACTTTTGACCTTAATTGACTCTTGACTAGTACCCATGTTGGCTGTAGTTTATTTATTTATTTATTTATTTAATTTAAATTTTATTTTTATATTCCCCATACAATTACAACCCCCTTATTTTGACCCCAAGCCCTCCTTTCCCTGCCCACCCCCCACCCACCATAGAGTGTGTCTGGTTCATAGTTGTTTTTCTATTTTGACATTTTCTTTCTTATAGTTATTCATTTTCCTGGTCCCTTATTTAAGTTTTCTAGATTCCTGCTATGAGTGAGACCATCTGGTATTTTTCTTTTTCTTTCTGGCTTATTTCGCTGAGCATGATCCCTTCCAGCTCCATCTATGTTGCTGCAAATTGCATGTGTTTATCTTTTTTGAATGCTGAGTAATATTCCATGGTGTATATGTACCACATCTTCTTGATCCAGTCATCTATTTTTGGGCATTTGGGTTATTTCCAAAGCTTAGCTATTGTAAATAGTGCTGCTATAAACATAGGGGTGCAGGTGCTCTTTGGAATTAATGTTTCTGTGTCCTTTGGGTAAATACCTAGGAGTGGAATTGCTGGATCATATGGAAGCTCTATGTTTAGTAGGTCAAGAAATCTCCACACAGCTCTCCATAGTTGTTGGACCAGCTGTAGTTTAAATAGAGTTGAAGAGCCCAGCTGTGCAGAATTCAATTCCAGTGTTAGAATTCAAATTCCTACTGACTGTGTTCTTAGCCTGATTGCCTTTTATCCTGTCTGAAACAAATTTATTTTCAGTTTATATACTTTTAATGAAAAGAGTCACTATTTAGAATTAATTCTTCTGTGCTCACATCTGGGAAAATTCGGTATGTAAAATAGACCCAGGACCTATTGTCTTTTATTAAAGCATGTTTCTCAGAGGCCTAAGAATAAGCATAGTGTTTAAGCTGTGATTGAATTCAAATGGCATATTTACCAGTTGTGCTTTGGGGAACTTCCCAAACAGTTAAAAATATAACATTCCACCTGACCCAAACATAAATCTTCCCCAACTTCTGATTTTCATCAAAATTCGAAATTTCAGTAAGTTTTCAGATCTCTGTTTTTCATTTTAAAATTGTCTAGGGAATTGTAAATGTGAATGTATGGTTTGTGCCTTTCTTTTGTTACATATTTGGAGATGAGTTGGGTCTTAATGTTGTGCCTGTTATGGCCTTGCCTTGCACAATCAGGGTGTTGTAGCCACCTGATTTGTAGCCAGTGTAGAGTCATGCCACATTAAATTATTGACTGATTATATTTTTAAAAGTCAGTCCTGGATCATCTAAGATAAAATGTATGTTTTTGGTAATTGAACTAATTCTGAGAGGGAAAATGTCCTTTCAGTCTGTATAAAATCTGCCTTTGCTAAGATGGAATGGGAAGATACCTGAATGATACTATTTCTGGGGTATCTCCCTCAAACTTCCCTTTCACAATCATATTATAAAGCTAAATTTGTAGTGTCTTGTTGAGAGAACACATTGTATATGTTTATACTGAAGTGTATACATCATCATTTTTCTCCAAATAGATTCTGAAAGACACTAGCCCCTAGATACTGTAGTAGGTACTATGTGAAGCTAGATGCTATTCATAGTAGATACTATACAAAATCAAAAGGTTCCCTGGAGTATTAAGTCTTAAAAAAAGCAGTGGGAGTTCTCTGATGCTTTTATATTAATGTACATTGTAAAGCTCTAAGGAGCCCCAGTATATTCTTTTAATAGCTAAAGATGTTTATTTCAGACCACAGACACCAATCAGAATTTACAAGAGAGTTTACTGTAAGGATTCAGAGATTTCTCATGGAATGTGAAAGTGTTAATGGAGCTAACTCACAAGAATGATCTGGAAAACCTTCTGGCTCCTCACTCATGTCCTTATTTCTGCTTTCTCTAGTGTTTTTGCTCAATTTCTTATGATCCATTACTGGCCAGTTGTAGTGAGTTTCCTTGGAAGTCCTGCTTTTAGAAGCAATATAGGAAGCTTATGAGAAATCATTGGTTAGTCCTTCATTAACTAGGTTCAGTACTGGATACTCAGGAAATAGTTACAGATCTAAGGTGAACAGTGGGAATGGTATTGCTGAGTTTGTTATCAGCTTGAATATTTAAAGTTGATAAATATCTTTTGCTGATTTCAATGTTTAGAATAGTGGATAATTTAAAGTAGTGATACTACTTTAGTCATACTAAATCCCCCTCTGTTAAAAAGTTACTGGAATAAAAATCTAATATAGATGACCAAATATGTAGCAATCTACATGAACATACTGCATTTTATGTTAATGTCTCACTGATAGACTGAAATATAATCTGAAATAAAAATTTTAACCACAAAATTTCACTTGAGAATAAAAGGTGCAGTAAACTTTTCTGGTCATAACCCATGATACATGCAATTATGCTTTATAAAGATTTAGGACCTAGATTTTGTCACCTGTAAAGAAATGACAAATATCTAATTTACCTGTTTTTGCTTGAACTATATCTCATTTTCTTTATATCTGCTTTTGCTTCATAATTCCTCTTTGTCAAAATGCTGTAACATTCCATTTATTCAGAATCCAAGAGTTTAAATAATCATATTTTCTTTCTATGCTGATGTATAGAGAGAATCGATGTTCAAAATAATGCCATCTAGGCACTGAAAAAATTGGATTCTGAATCTCCAGGAAGGAAGATTCCATTATGTTAGTATAGCATCAGTGTTCTTTTATTCTTACTCATAGCACATTGGGACAGTATTTAAGTATGTGCATATCCCCCAAAACATACTGGCTTTCACATTTCTCAAAGACTGCAGGTTTTTCTTACTTCCGAAAAATAGATAGAATGTTTATTTAGTGTGTTTTAAACTCTGGATTCACATGTTTGTGAGATTTGGAATGGGCAGGAGGTGGTAGGGAGGCAACTTGGAAATGTCAAGTGGCTGTGGAACTTGAAGTGCTAGTTGAAAGGGTCTTTGCCTTTGTTTGAAGGGTTAGTAATTTGGAGTCACAAGCAGAAGGGAGGATTTCAGAGGCCAGTGGTTTATGAAGGAGATTTATGATGGCACAACCATGAGTGCCATGAAGGTACAAAATTCTGACCTTTTGTACCATCTTTCTTCTCTGGTGTTATGAATATACTCATTTATAAGCTAAGTAGGAAAGAATGCTCATCTAGTCTCATATTTACTTTGATAAAAGTCAGAAGTATAATGAATTGCAGACTTGATGTCAGAGTTTTTGTCTGTGTCCAGGCTAATTAATGAAGAGCCTGGGCCTCCCTGGTGGCACAAGGGATTAAGACGCAATCTATGAAGCTAGCCACAGTCACTGCGGCACGAGTTCGATTCCCGGCCAGGGAGCTACCCACATGGTACAGCAGACCTTTCCTGGCTTGCCCGCTGCTCCCCTCAGCAGTGTATTTCAGTCAGTCTGCCTGTTCTGTTCCCCACTCTCTCTCTGGTGAATCCCATCACCCCATACCTCTTGCCTGTATGCCAGTCCTTGTGTGCATAAATAAATAAATCTTTTAAAAGAAGAATAAAAGAAAAGCCTTTGGACATTGCCTTGAGCTCTAATGGCGAGAAGATAAGGTTGAATGTGATGTCATCCAGCTGTAAATATTAAATATTTTTAATGAAAATATTAGGTGAGCAGAAGTTATATATGCAACTAAGCCTTCATAGTGTATATTGTAATTAATTTTTATCCTCTTATTTATCCATCAGATATTCATGGAGAATCTAACTTGGGAGAAACAGGACACTGCTCTAGTGTTAAGGATATAACATTGTCCCTGTTTTCTTAGAGCTTGTTCTGTTGGGGAGGGAGTACAAAGCCACAAGTTGAAACATCTATTTGTATGCATGATGTGTCAACGTAAGAGAAGTGAGTTCTTTTTGATAAAGTGGTTAGGGAAGCTAGTTTCCAGTTTCTAAGTGGAATCCAATTTATTTCCTCTCTTCCATTTTTATGATATTTTTGATGTCCCCTTGGCTGCTGCACTTCATTGCTAACCTCTCCACTCCATGGGTTCACGTTCCCCAGCAAACATCACAAGCCTTTATTTAAATGCCTAATCATTGGCAGAAATGCAGCTGTGTTCATCATTGTCAATTCTGATTTGTATGACATTCCCATCCAAACATACCTCAGGGTACATTTGCACATCTAATTACAACATTAAAACTAATAATAGCCTGATAAAACACCACTCAGACAAATGCCTAAGCAAACAGCTGGCTATTTCATTGTGTCCTAAAGGACAGGCTGATTCAGACTTTGTTCTCTAACTCAAGGGTCTGAATTCCAAACCATAAACGCTCCGTCTTGAAATCCTGCTGAAAGAAGGCTTAGGCAGGAAGTATCCAATTCAAAGGGAAGTCATGAGATAAAAGAACCTGCATGAAACCGGAGCCCTGTGGAACTGTATGGAGGGAAAAAAATGGCTTTCTTTCATTTCACCCAGACGGAAATTGTGACTAAATTCATATTGGACCAAAATACAACAGAATGTTGGTACAAGGTTATTAAAGTGCCCTACCTTTTTACAGAACCCAGAAAATTAACATTTACAATTTCCAATGGAAGGAGGCTGAGGAATAATTTAGTAATGCTTTTCAGATATTGGATGAGTCCTGTTGTTATCATATGTAAAACACTGGCAAACTGTTTTCTGCAAATGATTATGTTTATACTTCTTTTGAGAGAGAGGAAATTAGGTAAAATTGATTTCACCTTCCTGGAACACTAAGTCTTCCAATCAGCCAAACGAGTAAAGGTGGAATGTTTAGGACATCAAAACTAATTCTTCTGTCGCAAGTTTCAGTGTAAGAAGTGTCTTGTGATCCTAACCCAGATAGTAGGGGGTGCTTGCTCAGCATTCATCTTATCCTCTGACAGCTTCTGTTTGCTCAGGTGGATTGAAGGTAATAATTTCTCTTTTGGGTCTTAAAATATGGGCTGAGAAATGTATAGAACTGAAGGTAAGCTTTTGGATTGTAAGAGTTGTCTCCTGTTGGAATCTGTTGTCAAAAGTTTAAAGTTTTAAATAACAGTTAACATTTTTTCATCAGCTTTGACGGATTAAGCATCATACTCCCAAGGAGTAAGAATGGTTTAAAATAAATCTCCAAGTTGTTTTTTACCTTTTGATTCTATTATGTATTAACCTTTTTTGATTGAACAGACATTTAGGATCACAGGAATACTGCCTGATATTTTCACATAGATTGAGTCATTTGCGGAAATTCTCACAAAAATACACTAAGTAGATATTGTTTCTGACATAGATATGATGACACCAGTGGCCTGAGAAGTGAAGTTACTGAAAACGCACAGCCAGGAAAGGCTGGGGGAGTCTCCCAGGATCTGGGAGTCTGAACTTGGAGTCTGAGTTAGATTTCCATGGATGAGCACTGAGTTCTCAGGACCACTTCTCCTTCTGTCTAGACCTTAGTTTTTTCATTTGTCGAGTGAAGGAGTTGGAACAAGATTTGGAATAGGTTTCTCCCCCTCATCTCTGTGTTGTATGATCCAAGGAAACTTGAGATCAATACACAATATACAGGCTTTTTGCACGGATTGTGAGAACACCTGGCACAGCGGGTGTAGACAGAGATGATTCCGTAATATAAATGATATGCCTGTGTTGGGGATTTGGGTGTGGAAGGCAAGTAAAATCTGAGATCTCTCAATGACCTCATGAGCAACTGCATGGAATTCGTGGAGCAGCAGATTTCTCTCATAGCCATTTTTTGGTATCTTTTTTTTCACAACTACTTTCCTATACTAGATCTCTATTTTTCATCCCCTTTGAAATTTTCTGAGTTTATGACTGATCTTGAACCTTGTTATATTTGATTATAACACTGAATAATTAGAAGGCATGAAAAGAGAAGATTTCTTTATGTGTCGTAAAAATGAGTTCTTGGCGGCGGGAAAACCGCCTCGAGCAGAGCTGTCCAACGTGGTAGCCACTAGTCACCTATGGCAGTTAAGTAATTGAAATGTGGCTCCCCTGAACTCATGTGCTGTAGGATGTAAGTATAAAAACACTGGATTTGAAGATTAGTAAGGAAAATAGAACCTTAAATATTTCATTAATTACCTTTCTATTGGTTTATGTTGAAGTGATATTATTTTGGATATGTTGAGTTGGAAAGCAATGAGTTGAATAGCAATATTACTAAAACTAATGTTTCTTTTTCTTTTCTTTTTCTTTCTTTTTTTTTAAACTTTTTTTTAGATTTATTTATTTATACAAGAACCAGGGTACAGGCTAGAGGTGCAGGAGGGTGAGAGGATTCTCCAGAGACAGAATGGGGGACAGAACAAGTAGACTGATGAAATACACTGCTGAGGGGAGCAGCGGGTGAGACGGGAGAGGTCTGCTGCCCCATGTGGGTTTCTCCCCAGCTGGCTGGGATCGAACCCACACTGCAGAGGCTGCGGACAGCTTCACAGTGCGGTGCTCAACTGCCTGCACCACCAGGGAGGCCCTCTTTTTATTTTCTTAATGTAGCTCCGAGAATATTTAAAATAGCACATATTGTTTGCATTTGTAATTTTCACCATATTTCTCTATAATAGTGCTGGTTTACAATAGTGGTCTCAACCACAGGCAACACCTCCCTTTACCCCCAGCCAATGCATAGTTGTTTTTCACAATTGGGCCTGCCACTGCATCTAATGGGTAGTGGTTACAGATGCTTCTAAATGTCTTACAGTGCATAGGGCAGACCTTGTCCCTGCCCTCAACAAAGAACTATTTGGTCCAGAAATGTCAGTGGTGCTGAGATAACCTGGTGTAGACCTTTCAGAAAGATGGAGTAGGAACAAAAGATTGGGAACTAAATCTGCTTTTCAGTTAATTTTATTTGAAATATTAGGATGAATAAATATTTAGCAGCATTAGATAAGGACTATTACTGCAGGTAAGAGTTAGGAAATTAGAGATGGTTTGAGTTTGTAAGGCAAGTGAAAATTTATGCAAGTAAAAGTATAAAAGTAACAGATTTTGTTGATATTTCAACAAATATTTATTGTGTAACTACAAATCTTTTTTGGAGCAAGATGAAGGAAGAATATATATATAAAAACACTGAATTCTGATTGTATGCAAAGCCTCTATAGGGAAAATAAAGATAAATGAAATATGGTTCCTCCCTTCAAAAAGCTGGTAGACTAGTAGGAGATGGCAGGAGAAGTACAGTGTCTTACAAAGCAGCATGCTGTGTGAGAGGAGAGAGATGGAAACTATGACAATAAAAATTATGAATTTCAAAGGGAAAACATTCCATGTTTGGTTGGGAAAATCAGGTGAGGCATCATGGAGAAATTCCCTTTTGAAATCTATCCCTAAAAAGGACCAGGACAACAACCAAGGAGATAGTAGAAAGGCATACACAACAGATGGGACAGCAGATGGTCTGTGGCTAGGAGGAAGGGCCCATGGCTAGGAGGAAGGGATATATGGGGTGTGTTTGAGAAATAATCAATAGTCAAGTTGACTTAGGATCCCAGTGGGAAGTAGGTGGAAATGAGACTAAAAAATGAAAACCCCAAACAAAAGAAAAATAAAGAGAAGCCAAAAACAAAGACAAAACCAAGATTGTGTTCATTTATATGATGAGAAAGGCAAAGGGTAGGGGACTGGGAAATTGACTACATGTAGGTAAATGAAGGAGAAGGAAGGACTCAAAGATGATCCTGTGGTTTTAAATGTGGGTTTCTGGGGACATTAATAGAGAGAGAAGGCAGGAGGATGGATTGGTTTGGCTAGAATGGAAAGGTGATGAGTTCAAATCTGCTAGGTTGAGTCTGAGGTAACAGTAAGTTTTCCACATGGTGGAGAGGTTGAGGAAGCTCCTAGAAATGTGAGTTATAAAATAGAAATAGAGATATGGAATCATTTCAAATGATCATTGAGGTTTTGAGAATGGATAAGATTACTCCAGGTGGTGTCTGTTGTGAAAACTATACCAGGTCCTTAGCTGTAACTGTCTTTGGTGATGAAATAAGGAAGGGAAGTTGGAGAAGCAAGGAAATAAATCACAGCAACAAAATTTTGTGTAATTCAGCATCACAAATGTTAAAAGAAGTTTTAAAACTGACAATGCTCTACAGCGTTAAATAGTACAGAAAGAATGTGGAGAATGGAGCTGAAACCATGTCTAAGACTTGTATTTCATCATGGGAAGGCTGTTGAAGTAGTCTTCTAGTAACTGGGGTGGAAAGAACATGGTAAAGAAGAAAGACATACTTCCCATGGACACAAACTGTCCAGAGTCTCTGTTGGCAAAACAGGCATTTACTAATTTTGTGATATTCTTTCTCTCGGGCCATTCATTTCTTCGACATATACTTATTGCTAAAGTATCTGTTATTTACCACAGGGTGGGTAGCTAGGTGTGTACAAAGATAAGCTAAGGTATAATCTCCAGCATTTCCAACACTCAAAAGAATAGTGCTAATAGGACATTGCTTGAAAAAAAAATGATAGGAGGAAATTTTTAGTAGTTAAGCCTCTAACTCCTAGAACTTTGTGTTGTCCATATTTCTCAAAGCCTGTAGGGTCGTAAGTGTTGACATCCTAAGTAAAGGGCCAAGTCTAATTCTGCTTGCCCTTCTGCTACTTTCACTAAGGAGAGAGTATCGTAAAACAAATAAAATTAAAATGATGGGGGTGGGGGTGTTAAAATAAATAAATAAACTTGCCCCAACACAATTGCCTTTTCATAGAAGAGAAGTAATTTGAGTTTTCAATTTTGTCTGCTGTTTTCAGAGGTTTGGTGAAAATGGAGGCCTAACTGCTTCATTTTAATATTTATTACTGAAGGGGAGATGGGAAATAGGTGAATGAATTTTTATGAACCAAAGAGAGAAAATAATACTTTTAAAGTATAGCTCCAAATTGGAAATTTTTTGCTATTTGAGTGTAAGAACACGTTCAGTGTTCTTCTTGGTCTTCCGCATGTACTCATTGTTAGAGTGGTGGTGCCCTGAGGTGGGTGCTTCTCAGTCTGGGTGGGGTGTGTATTGAGAGTTTGCCTTAAGGTTTACATCTGTGTATCTTTATTGATGACAACTTTTACTTCCCTCATGGCAAGGAGTACAGCAACCATCTTCTCATGTCTTAAGGAGAGTTTATAGTCAGATACTAGACAAAATTTTAATTTTCTTCTAAACTATTGCTATTGGAAATATGTAGAGCATGTAAGCAATTCACATTTGAAGGACATGAATGTTTTAAATACAAAAGTGCAGAAAATACAAAAATAGCAGCACAGTTGCTAAAAATTCCCAGCAGTATAAATAAGGTCTCAGTTAAGGTCTCAGTCAGCATGACTGGCAGACATCAGTTACTGCTTTTGAGGAATTTCATCCTAAAAATAGATGGAGAAGTCATGCAGTGTTAGGTCGTTATGAGAATTTGTTTTTTGGAGATCAAAATATATCTGCTTTATTTTTGGTTTTGACAAAGTTAATTATTTGACCTTGATTAAGTTTTATGTAAGCCTATTTAATATTTAAACTCGAGTCCATATTTATAGTGACAATACCAATGAATCTCATTATCAGCTCAGTGATTAAGTCTACAGTGCTTTCTTACGTGCTGAAATAAATAACAATTACAAAATCAATACAAAAATTACAAAACAATTTTACTCTCTTGGTTACAGAACAATTCTATAGCCAATGCTCTTCACAAATGCTATTGACTAATGTAAAAATTGATTTGTAAAGTAACAGAACTGTAAAATGTAAAAAGTACATATACTGGAATTACAGTGAACAGTTACCGTAATTACTCAGAGAAGTTCTTGCTGTCTGGGTTTGGGATATACTATTTCTTAATTCATTGACATTAAAAACATGATAGGGAGAAAAAGGAAGAGGGAATCATAGTATTTGGTTTTTATTAATGAAAGGTGTTAAAGAGGTGGAAATGATTGACTAAAAAGAGTTCTTCAAAATTATTCATAGATGCCTATGCAGCTGTATTCTGCATTATGGTAGATAATAGGGCTACGATTGATGTTTTCTTTTCCAGCAGTCTTTTCAGAAGTTTCTACTTACACGAATACTGAGAACTGCTGATATAATTACAAGTATCCATTCAATCCAAAATGTGCTCATAAAGGACTACTAAAAATACATCTGTTTAAAAGTGGTTCTGTTCAAATACGCTTCTTTAATGTTCAGTTTTCAGAAGACAGTGTTTGAAACTCTGGGTTTGGTGGTTGGTGTTAAGCAGCAGATCCCAGGACTCCCCCAAATTCCTGGTGGAATAGCTGAAAGTATGTAGAAAGGGGGAAGTCCGCATTAAGAAGAGAAACCAGGAAAGGGTAGTCTCTGTGACAGACAGTGGAGGGGAAATTTTGTTAGTGGTTCCAGTGGATTGAATTGCAGGATGCTCCAGAGCCCCTTCCCCTCAGTGGAACCAGAGTGTGACCAGGTGAGCCGAGTGATGCCGTGTATGGCGGTGGGAGCAGGCCGAGGGCCTGCCGGAGAACACGCGACCACGGAAGCTGGAATGTGAAGGTGCTTCTGTGTGTCTCCCCACAGCCTCTTCCTCGCTTCTGAGTCCTCTTCACTAGACTTCCATGATCTTTCAAAAGGTGGAACTGTCATGTGACCTGTTTGCTTAGATGCTTTCAGGGGGATTGATTATTTTGGGGATCAAGGCAGACATCCAGAATGTGGCCTTTTCCTGCCTCCTGGTTCTGTGTCCACCACGTGTTCCGAGAGGCTATAGCTAGGCTGACTTGTGGGTGCCCCTCGCCCTGCACTAGTTCTAGTGCCTGCCATCCTTGCCCCTCTTTCCTAGTTAGTTCCTAACCATCCTTCAGATCTTGGCTCCATCGTTTCTTCCTTAGGGTCATCAGAGACCCGTGTTCTCAGGCATTCTGTGATTCTAACTGCACAGTCATTTTCATAATCATTTACTTAGTGTTTGGTTCTCCTGCTAGACTGTGAGGGCAGGGTGAGATATGGTTTTGCACACCATTATCCTCCCGAACATTCAGCACAGAGGTTTTGGAAAACGGGGCACTTGCCAAGGAATGGGATCTGCATTTAAAGTCCAGATTTTACTCTGATTCCTTTACTGTCCTCATAAGCTGCTGGATGTCCTTACTGATAAAACATGGTCTGCTCCTCCTCCCTCACAGCAGACTATTTTTTTCTTTCACTTCAGACAAGGATATATGTCTCTAAGAAAGACTTAGATAGAATCCACAAAAAATTCTGCCAGAGAGCAGCTCAACTCCTATAAGGAGATTATTTTATCAGAAAAATAAAACTTCCCCATGGATTTTATTAAGAGATTCTGTTCTTCAAAAGAAAGACATCACCATTTTCTAAGGCTTCAGAGGAATTGTTCCCTCTGTAATAGATTGACCATGAGATATGAGACCTTCTTAGAAAATATGTTTCGCTGCTTTGAACAACACTTGAGGGGATGTTGCAAGTGTGAAACTACAACCAGCCTGCTTGGCAGTGAGGACATGAGGGGGGATTACATAGAATTGAAAAAATGTGAAAGCAGACTCAAGAGAAATAATAATGACAAAAACCAGCATTTATTGAACACTTACTAGCGTCCAGATATTTACATGTTTTAGCTCATTTACTATTCACAACAACCCCATGAAAGGCATATTATCATTAACTTCATTTAGAAAACCTTTGTACAGGGAGGAATAGAAAATGGGGCATTCAGAAATATCAAAGTAGTGAAATAGAAAGAAAACTTGAGAAAAATCTTTTCAAAGAAAATAAAAAGGGATGAACACATAGAACATGAAAATGTGGAATAAACTACAGGAGTTTTTCAGTCCAGACAAGAGTAACTTGTGCACTATCTTTCGGTAGTGACATTAGTGTTGCTTTTTATTTTCTGATTTATACTTCTCAATATTTTTTAGCAGAAACACTTAAAAGGACACTGGTCTTCTAATAGAGAACGTAGTTGGCAGAAAACATCTTAGATTTTTGATAAATAATCTTAAATAATTCAAGAAAATTTAAATTAAATTAGAGGTAGAGCTTAGGGAGCTAGGCAAGAGAAAAGTATCGAAGTAGAAAGTAAGCCTCCTAGTTGGGAAAATAGACCAGAGGGATTCATGCTACTGAAGAAACAATGGACTATGCACTTTCATTCTTTCAAAGAAAATAAAACCCAAAAAACAGCACTGGAGTATTTAGAGAATTCACACTAAAATGCTGAGAAAGCAGTTATTCACAATAATTAGGAGCCAGTTAATAATTTGTGCTTGTAATTTAAATAAATTATTTAAATGGTCTATTCATAGTTGCCTGGTTTATTATAGGTTCTTTCATTTATCCCCTCCTGGGGGTAAACCTAACTGACCCTTGCAGTCATGACCCAAGATACCACCTGGTGGCAGGTGTAGAGATGGCAAGTTAAAATTTGGGAGAAAGAAACCTGGGCTGGGTGGTCCAGTCTTAGAAATTCAAATCCCTGCGGTGATACTAAAGGTAAGAGCCTTTGAAAGTGCCAGTACTGTCTTTGTACATTTACTATTCTAGATCATATTTCAATGAGAATAGAAAGTGTAAGTTTTCCTAGAAGAAAAATTAATTATAAATCAAATGGATTTGGAATTCAAAATTTCTTATTTTCTAATAGTAATGTTTTGTTTTTTTTGAATTACAGAATATCCCCCCATAGACTGTGTAATTGCTGTCTTTGCTTATACATGTAAAGGGTATTTTATGTTTTCTAATCGTCAGCTTGAAACGGGCTCTTTCAGAAACTGGCATAGGTTCTCAATAACATCTTTTGGGGGTGAAGTGGGGGGAATCCCTGGACTTAAATTGAAGAAAAAAGTGATATGAGAAAAATGGCATAATTTCTTTAATGAGGTAAATTTTTGAATACTGTTGGTAGAACTATTTTATTTTTAAGATTTATTTATTTATTTATACAAGCACTGGGTACAGTCAGAAGCATGGGAGGGTGACAGAATTCACCAGAGCCAGAGGGGAGAGCAGAGCGGGCAGACTGATGAAGTACACTGCTGAGGGGAGCAGCGGGCGGCAGGAGAGGTCTGCGCGCCATGTGGGACCCTCCTCCGGTGGCCGGGGAGCAGCCGGGGATCGAACCGGCATTGCAGAGGCTGCGGGCAGCTTCGCAGCCCAGCGCTCAACCACTGCGCCACCAGGGGAGGCCCCTGTTGGTAGAACTATTGACTCAAAATCATTGTAACATGTTGTAAAGATCTTTTGATTAAGATACATGCTTATCAATCATTTTCTAGCTTTGATTATACCAGGAATTAATAATTAAATACGGAAGTGTAGTCATTTATACTTCTGTCCTTTTGTAACTTTCTAGGAGATAAAGAGATTTTAAAAATTCCATATATGACGTGGTCAGCGTCATATTATTTTTTCATGTCTACAATTTATAGTTTAGAGAGTTCATACTTAGAGCACAAATTAAATAAGATGATGAATGTTATTAGTGGCTACAGAGACAGCCCCTGACTTACAAGTAGGTCCTGTGAAAGACCAAAGACCTTTAAGAACAGTGAACCAGTAAGGCTTATTTCAGATGTGCTGCCTCTGCCAGGATTTTCTTCTCTTTTGCCTTATCTTCCCTTTCATTGCTCCAGTTTAAAACACTCTCCCTTTACTTCCTTAATGTTTTTTTATTTTCCCTTTTAGTCTCTATGGCTGCAATCTATTCTTGCCCTTGCTCTTCCTAATGTGGCCCCACCAGAACTCCTTTGAAACTATTTCCTTCTCAGAAACACTCAAGAATCTTTAACCCCATGGTTACCAGAGTTATAGTCCTTTGTCTGTATTTTATCTTTCTCTAGAATCTTGGGAAGTAAGGAAAGAGAGAATGAGTTATGGGAGGAAAACATTGTAATTTTTGATGATTTGGAAGTACTTGCTCAGAAAGGAGTCTGAAATGTGGACAAGTCTCCAAATGTGGACATTTCTGAAAGGCTTTTTTGCATGCTTTAGGGCCATGAGGTTGAGAAAGGTGGTGAAACTTTGGTTTCCAACCCTGCCTGGAAGTGGTTACCACAGTGGGAAGGGGAGCTGTGGAGCTAATCTGTAAAGCCCTCAAGGAAGGATGGGAAGGAGGAGAAAAGAGAAAGCATTAAAGAAAGGAAAACAAAGAAAGGAGAGAGAAGGTGAAGGAGCCTTACAAGGGTCCCCATGGAGACCTGCTGAGGGGGGACTCTTACCCTCTGGTTTTATTTCAGGCTCTCACTCTGACCCCTGATCCACTGGTGAAGCTGATGGGGGTAAGGGAGAAGAGTAGAGTTGCAGTTTTGAGCCCTACTGCCCTAGATTACTTCTTCCCAAACTGATCTGTAACTGTATTACAATATCAGTGAAAATTCCAGCAGATGTTTTTGGTAAAAATTGATTAAATTGATTATAAAATTCCTATGGAAATACAAAAGACTTAGAAAAGCAAAAACAACTAGAAAAATTTAAAAGAACAAAATTAGATGACTGGCTCGCTGATTTCAGCATTTATTATAAAGCATTAGTCATCAAGACAGTGTGGTATTGGCATTAAACTAGATGAATAAATCAATGGAACAGAATGGAGAGTCCAGAAATAGACCCATATACGTATGGACAGCTTCTTTTTGATGTAGATGCACAAGTATCTTCAGTGGAGAAAGGATAGTCTTCAACAAATGGTGTTGAAAAAATGGTATATCCATATGTAAAATATGTGCTTCAGTCCACACCTTATGTCATATTAAAAAAATTAATTTGAACCTTATCTTAAACTAAAACGTATAAACATACATTGTAATACTTCTGTAAGAGACCAAAGGAGAAATCTTTTGGGTTATGCAAATGTTTCATATATAAATAACCTAAAGTACAATCCAAACACAAATTAATAGATTGAATTTTATCAAAACTAAAACATCTGCTCTTTGAAAATGTTGTTAGTAAATGAAAAAGACAGGCCACAGACTCAGAGGAAATATTTTTAATCTTGTATCCAGAATATTTAAAGATCTTGTGTCTGATCTTATATCTAGAATATAAAACTATCAAAACTCAGTAATAAGAAAACAACCCAGTTTTTAAAAGTGGGCAAAAGATTTGAATAGACTGTTACATAAAGAAGATATATGGATGGCAGCTTAGCACATCAGAAATGCTCAAGATAATTAATCATTAGAGAAATGCAAATTAAACTCCCAACATGATACTCATAAACGTCTATTAGAATTGTTAAAATTAAAAAACCTGGCCATACATACCAAGTGATGGCTGGGAAGCGGAGTAATGCTTCCAGTCTCTCAGAGACTGCTGATGGGAATGTAAAATGGTGCAACCACTGTGGAAAACAATTTGCACTTTCTTAAAAAGTTAAAATTTCACCTATGAAATCATGAAGCCATTCCACTGTTAGGCGTGGAAAAAAAATAAGCATGTATACATTCAGAGACAAACACGAATCTTCATATTAACTTTATTTATAATAGTTACAATTGCAAAAAAACAATCAACAGGTGAGTGGATAAATACACTGTGGCATATCCAGACAACAGTGTTCAGCAATAAAAGGAACGAAGTGTTGATGCATGAGTGAACCAGAAGTACATGAATGAATTCTAAAATAATTGAGAAGCCAGACACTCCCATTGCCCTAAAAAGTGCATGCTGTATGATCTCATTGATATAAAATCTGAAAAATCGCTGAAGTCTGAAAAATTGCTAACAGATCATTGTTTGCCTCCACAGGGAGAGGGAAGGATGAAAGACAGGGTGGTGGGAGAAAGGGACTAGTAAAAAAGTTATAAAGAAACTTCTGGTGGTGATGTATTGTTCATTTTCATGGTGATGGCAGTAACTCCTAGGATGTACACAAAAGTCAAAACTTATCTAATAGTATTTATATATATATTTATATAAAAATATATGCAGTATGTCAATTATACTTTAATAAAGTTCATAAAAGAAAAAAGTATATTACTTTTAGCCCACTAATGTGGGTTTCTTCTTCCTGGTTTAAATGTTTTTTTTTTTTTTTAATGTCTTACTTTTTGGTTAACACGTTGTTCAAATTGATGATTCTTTTAGTGCTGGTAATATTTAAATATCTTAAACATAATATATTATGTGCAGACTTGAAGTGATACAAACTTTGAAGGACCAAAATTTCCTGAGTTCTATTATGAAATAGAACAAGATAATTATTTATTAAATCAACATTTTCTCCACACAACACTATGGAAAGTACAGTGTAATGTCATGCTTTGTACTAGGGATAGAAACTCTTTATGTTGCACATTTGTTCCTTTGTTCCTGAAATATTTCTGTATTAAAAGCCCATTATCCACTTACTGCATAAGGAGCAGAAAAAGAAGTCACATAGAACTGACCTCTACAGAAGTTGATATTTTAGTTGTGAAGACAAGATTTATGTATATAATCAAGTCAGTAACAAAGGAAGTCTTTAACTAAATTTAAGAGTACATTTATTTCCTATAATTCTTACATTTTTAGATACTGATCGGAAGATGCAAATTTTTCTGCAGAAGATAATGACATTTCCTCATGCTTTGAATTCTTTATATTAATCTTTCACGTGTATATATTTTATCATAAACCATCTGCCTTTATTGTAGTAACTACATCTAAGAATTATATGAGAATTTAGTTCTACACTGATTCTTTTGTACTCCATATTTACCCAGGCTCTGATTTGAAAATAAAAATTACTGCCGCTGGCCTGGTCACCTCCACTTAAGATTCTAGCAGCAGCATTCAGTCTAATATCAGCATTTTTTCTAGAGGTTACCTCTTCAGCTGTGAAGACTTTCCTTAGATGATTCATGTGATGCTTGGCAACCCCAGGTACTCTCTGGAGAAGCACTTACCTTTTGCACTTTTTATGTTGAAAGGCTTTCCCGGGACCCTTTCTCATGGTCTGCATCTTTACTTTCCTCCCTTCCTTCCTGTTTCCTCCTGAGAGTTACAGTGTGTGTAGTCAGAGCCGGAGGAGGCACCAGCCCTACGTGCCTGTTGCAGACTCCCAGGCAGGATGCATCTGTATTTACACCCTGGGTGCTAACTATGGCTGCGTGCATGGTGCAGCTACCGAGCAGCCTCTTGAACCACCTGCTTCTCTGGTCTGTCGGTGCATCTCTGTGTCTGTGAGTGTCCATGTGGGGAATATTGTCAGTGAAGAAGCTGACCTGTTGTGCCTGAACTATCATTTCTAAAATCATTTCTTTTTTCCTTTTTTTAAAAAAAATATTGATTTATGCATACAAGAACTGAGGTGCAGGCCAGAGGTGCAGGGGGTGAGAGGATTCACCAGAGACAGAGTGGGGAGCAGAACAGGCAGAGTGACCAAAGTAGACTGCTGAGAGGAGCAGCGGGCAAGACAGGAGAGGTCTGCTGCACCATGTGGATAGCTCCCTGGTCGGGAATTGAACACATGCTGCAGTGGCTGTGGATGGCCCCATAGGTTGCGTCCTAACCCCTTACGCCACCAGGAAGGCCCTTGGAATTTCTTATGTTCCCAACTCATAGAGGGAACTCATGTTCCCTCTTTTTATCCTTTTTGCCCCATCGTTTATGTGCTATTCTCATTTTTTTTAAAAGATTTATTATGCATACTAGAGCTATGGTACAGGCCAGAGGTGTGTGTGTATGTGTGTGTGTGTGGGGGGGGGGGCGGTGAGAGGATTCACCAGGGACAGAGTGGGGAACAGAACAGACAGATCGACTGAAATACACTGCTGAGGGGAGCAGCGGTGAGACAGGAGAGGTCTGCTGTGCCATGTGGGTTGCTCCCTGGCCTGCCAGGGATTGAAATCATGCTGCAGAGGCTGCAGACAGCTTCACAGGCTGAGTCTTAACCCTTGCACCACCAGGGAGACGCCCTGTTCTCCTTATTAATGCCTACTTTTAGGGAAAAAAATCCTGTTATCAGCGCCACTAAATATGAATTTAAGTCAGCTTTCACTTGAAGCATTTGCATTTTAGACTTTTTGTCCGAGTGTGCTGTGAAGCCTTTTCTCTCTTTAGAAGGGTTTCTGGCTTTGGGGAATAAGCGGAGAGGAAGAGCATTTGGAGGGGACTGCTTTCTTGGTGCATCTGAAATCTTCCTATGGGTCAGTGGTTTTCTAGCTAATATGTGTGGTCATGTATTTCTTTTTGCTGAAGCTCAGCATATAATTGCTTTTTAAAAATGGAGCTGGCTGCCTGTGTCAGAAATGGAGAGTTCAGAGGTCTACTGATTCACACTTTCTCGGGGGGCTGCCTGCAGCCCCCTGTGCACCTTCTAGAGTTCCTAGGATCATAGTTTCAAAAGCAGCTATGCACTCTGGCTTCTGCCTAATATGTAGAAACCTGACCCAAGAAGTCATAATTAATGTTATAACCTTTCCTGAACCCACCAGAGAACTCTGGATGCATGGCAATAACTAGCCTGAAATCCAAGGAAAAATAGGCACCTCCCAAGTGCGAATGAATGAAGATCTTGCCTTTTCTGCTGCAGAACTTGGGAGGGAGAAGGCCGGTTCACCATAGAAACAGGGCTTCAGCTAACACTGTTAATGAATTTGCCAAAGGTTGACAGCGGGACAGGAGAGAACAGAACCCACTGGAATCGCAGACACAGAAAGGGTTTGCACCCATTTGAAGGCTGCCTGCCACAGGCTTCACCTGCGTGTTCATTAGAAAGATTAAGATCAGGGGCCTCCCTGTTGGTGGAGGCGGTTGAGCACCACACTGTGAAGCTGTCCGCAGCTTCTGCAGTGCTGGTTCGATCCCGGCTGGCCGGCGAGGGTCCCACATGGCGCAGCAGACCTCTCCTGTCTCTCCCACTGCTCCCCTCAGCAGTGTATTTCAGTCAGTCTGCCTGTTCTGTTCCCTGCTCTCTCTGGTGAATTCTCTACCCTCCTGTCCATATGGCCTGTGCCCCGGAGGAAGTCTCCTTGGATGGTGTGGGCCTGGAGAAGAGGAAATGGTCTTGGCCTAGGCCTTTGGGAGTCTTCTACCACTGGAGGAGGGACAGAGTCTCTGAGAAAGCTCCTCTCAGAGATACAATACACAGGGCTTTCAAGAGGGAGACTAGACAGGACCACAGAAAACCCCCACTTTGCTAACCACCCCTTAGCCAAGCCTAAATCCTCATGTGCTCCTCAGTGCCAGATATCTATGGCAGTGTGAAAAACTACCATAGAACTTAGTGGCCTACCACATAGCTGTTTATATTTCACACTTCTGCAGCACTTGGGCAATGTCATCATTCTCCTTCACGTGGGATCTGCTGATGCTGAAATGGCCATCGTGGCTTCTCCATTCATACCTCACTGGCTTGCTGAAATTGCTTCAGGCTGCTTTGGACATGCTTTTTTGTCCTTGCCCCTGCCTTTGTCCTTCTCGATTGCTGTTTTTAAGAGCAGAGACAGAATCTACACAGACTCTTTAAGGCTATACCTAGAGCTGGCAACACACATTATACCCAGTGCATTTCTGGTAAAGGGAAGTTAGGGGCTCCACCCAGATGGAAGGGAAAGATGAAAGAGCTCATTGCTTTCTTTTCTTTTCTTTCTTTCTTTTTTGTTTTTAAAGATTTATTAATTTGTACATACAAGTCCTGGGGTACAGGCCAGAGGTGGGGGGGGATTGCGAGGATTCACTAGAGACAGAGTGGGGAACAGAACAGGCAGACTGACTGAAATGCACTGCTGAGAGTAGCGGGTGAGGCAGGAGAGGTCTGCTGCACCATGTGGGTCTCCTCCCAGGCAGGGTATCAAACTCGTGCCTTAGTGGCTGCAGATTGCTTCATAGTCTGCGTCTTAACCCCTTGTGCCACCAGGGAGGCCCAAGAGCTCATTTCTTAATGGAGGGTGCAGCATCCACATACAAGAAGGGGGAGAATCAGTGGTGGCCAAATTTATAGATTATTCACTATACTAAATTTGCCAAGTTTTTTTTTAACCCCCCTGCTTCTGTCTTTTGACATTCTTGTTCCTGTCTATTAATACTTGCTTACAAGTTCTCCATCCAATAAAACATACCCCAACGGAAATTTTACCACCTATGTTAAAAGACTGACCATATATTTATCATACAAAGTGGGATACTTTGGAGAGGGAATTTGGCTGCTGAAAGGACAATAGGTCTGACTAGGATTCTTCCTGGCAAACTGGATTGCAAACCTCTCCCTGATTTTTTCATTCATGGGTGGTATTCCCTTCTGATGGGTTTGTTCTACCCTCTGATGGGACACTCTTCATTCTCCCCAATATTTTGAGTGCAAATAACTGTCACTGCTCGCTTTCATGGTTCTTTCCTAGAAATCGTGTACAGTTGTTTTTTTTCTGCCTTGCTAAAGCCTGCTGCTCAGTGCTGTGCTTATACAGTATTCACTTGTGAATTGAAGAGGAGAGTGGAAGGCAGAGAAAAACCAATGCTGATGTTCTTAGGTCATTAAAAATGTCTTAGGGGATTCAATAGCCACCATCAGACCTAAATTCTCCTACTTCTACCCCCTTTACTAACCTTTCATATTACCCTGGGCAAGTTGTCTTTAATGTCTAGATTATCTGAATTTCTTCATCTCAAAAATGAGGGAAATATATCTATCATTCAGTTCCCACCCACCCCCCCCCCAAATCCCCGTGTGCATGTGTGAATTTGGAGCTTTCAGATATTTGGAATTTTAAGAAAATGCATAATTGACATCTAACATTGTATTAAAGATATTTGGAAATTTTAAGTATCTCAATTTTAAGTGTCTCAAGTGTATGCAATTTCTTCTCATTTAAGAATAGCAAGGAACCATTTGAACTTCATTTCTTACATTCATACAAATTATGAAGCAAAATATCTCACTGCATCCCAAACAAATATATAGAAAATCAAACTACTGTGGCACAAATGGTATGAAGTATCTGACCTCCTGGTAACCCCAAGTTACATGGCTCCAGGTTTAAGTGAGATGCTAGTATGGCTTTAAACCCCTCCTCCAGCCTCCCCAGAGGTGCATAGAAGCAGATAACAGCAATGCTGGTGCTGGCAGTGTGCCTGTTTCAGCCACAGCTGGGATACCTGCTAGCCAGAAGTCATTGTTATTAACCCTCATGGTCATTTCTACTTCAAGCTCTATTCTAATGCCACTTCATTGTTGCCTCTCATTGGGGGATGATACTGTTTCTGAGCCCCAGCAGCACTTTCTGGTTCTGTGCCAAATGTCCTGCTGTCAGCTGTTGAGAAACCCAAAAGATGGATCAAGTACCCATCCTTCTGTGGAAATTGAAGGGAAATTGCTCCCTTACCATCAGCACAACATGGTGGAAGCCCTTAAACGAGACTGTTTATATTCAGCATCCATCGAGGATTATTTGTTTCCTTCCTTGTATGACTTTGGGTATTTGATGCTCTAGTCAAGCCATATACTCTCTCTCCCACTTCACTCTCTCAATTTCAGAAGCCCAACATGGAATTCCTGTCAGAAGTCTTTTTAGAGTGGTTCTTGAAATCTATGAGGACTTCCTGAATTATAAGACTTTACTAGGCCCACGTTGGCGTGAGTATGCCACTGTATCTGTTGTAACCAGAATTTATTTTAGAGCATCCCTGTAGCTTTCCATTTCATTCTACTCAGAGTCTAGAGATCCCCTCCTGGGGACAATGAAATATGCCTGGCACATTTCTCTTGAGCACATGTTTATATTTCAACATGAAAGAGCCCCGTATGTTTGTTAAGAATTTATCTAGCTAAGGTTGCAATTTCTCAAGCCCCTTGTAAAGTGATTATAGTTGATAATGACCTCTGGAGTAATTCACGTCTTTAATGCACTGAAAAGTATCAGTGTATAAACGTCTTGATCGTTGTAGAACTCTACTCAGACATAATTACAGGTGTGCAGTGCATGTTTTGGTAGCTTTTTTCTCTCCTAGACAATAAGACTTGTGTCCTTCAAAAAAAGTTACAGCACTTTAGAAGGTGCTGTTTAAGTTATATGATAGAGATTCTATAACTCACCAATGTTTTTTAGCCACTAGGAGAGTGAGGTTTTCTCTTTTTCATTTAATTATTGTACACTTAGCATTTTTAGCCATTTTGAAAGGAAATCTCTAGAATATGCGAAATACTTTCCAATTCTTTTAAACCAAAAAACAGTAAATGTAATTGGATGAGTTTTTTGATGACCCGGTCACTAATTCCCAATTTGTTGTCAGCAGAACAGCTATCTACTGCATATTAATGAATAGAGGGAAAAAATTCTGTGATCAAATAAATTGGGTAAATGCTGGGTAAAAAAAGTTAAATAATTTTCCATTTTCAGGATTTCTCAGAGCCTTTTCCATGCTCATGTGCATTTTAAGTCTCTAAGGGGAGTTATAGATCAGAGTTTTTCTTAAATATAATGGAACAGAGACCCCGTTTGGAGACTCCTATTTGTGTTCCATTTATTACAGTTCCTGAAGGAAATCTTTAGAACTTTTGGGGGAAATGCTGTTTGAATGTGATAGCCTCTAAAGCTATCAGTATATACAGAATTATTTGCCTCAACCTCAAATAACTCCAATCTGCTGCTGAATTTTTATGTCTCCTTTTAAAATTCACTTTCTGTGTAGTCTTGTTTTTTACTGTTTTCAGGTGTCACTGTGAGTGTTTTGGCCACTCCTAACTGCCTGATACCCTCTTCTCCTTCCACATCAATTATGATTTGGGTTCCCATGTAATTGGTCATTCGTACCATTCAAACTTCTGTACTTTTGAAAGTGAAAGGAAAGTGTAAGTTAATAGTTACATTGGGATGGTAGCTGCAAACTGTGACTCCCAAGATTGTCTTGGCTAACACAAAAACCAATATAAAGTAACGTAATTAAACAATAGAGGAATTTTACTGGCTCATGTAACTGAAAATCTCAGAGAACTGAGTTGTGGGCTTCCGCTTGGTCAGGCATCTGGCTTCATTTGCCTGGTTCCTTATGTAAGGTTTATTCTTGGGGTGGTCTGCATCATGGTGCAAACTAATTGCATTGTTTTCAAGTTTTACATCTTGTCATCCATGTTGCATAGTTTGTTGTCTGAAAAGTAAGCATCTTTGCCCAGAATTGCTAGTACTGATCCTGAGCTTTGTGCTGATTGGATAAACTCCTGAACCACTTTCCCAGGAATTATCAGTGCGCTTGGTTTGGTTTCATTGCAACAATGTTTGATGGGAGATGGGGCCATTCTGATAGCATCATGGTTATCAGAGAACATGGTTGGAGTTATGACTCATTCCCACCCAGAGAGAATGGCTGTTTCACATTGGAGGGATATAGAATGGATATTGGGGAGATAACCATGTTGTCTATTACATATTCTTTTTAAAATTTTTTTAATTTTTATATTCCCCATCAAATTGCACCCCTCTTATTTTCACACCAATCCCTCCTTTCCCCGCCCTCTCCCCCCCCATAGTGTGTCTCTGGTTTATAGTTGTTTGTTGATTTTGATTTTTTCTTTCTTATAGTTATTCTTTTTCCTGGTCCCTTATTTAGGTTTTCTAGATTCCTACTATGAGTGAGACCATCCGGTATTTTTCTTTTTTCTTTCTGGCTTATTTCGCTGAGCATATTACATATTCTTGATTTGTTTCTCTAGCTCTTTAAGCGACTTGGCAACCACCTAGGTGTATTAGAATTCTCTACAAATTAATAAGAAGGCCTTAGAAGTCCCTGCTGTAATGACTGTGCATGAATACTGGGCTTGGCACATCTCTTCAGAAGCTTTTTTCCTAGTTCTCAATTGTGTTCCAGGTAGATTAGGCCAAATAAATGAGCAGCTGATACTTGAAATAATTAGGAAGGATTTGTCAATAAATAACTGAGAAAATACTAAGAAATACACCACGTAATCAGATTGTTTTTGACTATTTTATTACACAAGTAATGTATGATCATCATTAAAAATAAAGACAGATAAGCAATTTGAAGATAATAAAGAACATTTGTAATCCTATTACTTTGATTTAAAAACCAGATTAATTTTTGACCTTCTGAAGGAAAAATTGCCTGTTTTTATATAAGCTTCTGTGTATGGAAATGGATAGTCTCTTCTGTCTGTGGAATTCAGAAAGAGCAATACTTATTCTGTGCTGTACCTGATATTTTCTTTCCCCAACAAATATTACCCAAATTATGGGATGTAGTAATTTATAATATTACCTGACTAATGCTTGAACTACCTGTTTTTCCTTCCATGAAATGTAGATTGAAAAATAATAGGTTTTCTCAGAAAGGTGAAAATGTTTCTCTTAGACATAAATTATTTTCTATTTACAAAGCTGTAATATTTATTCAGCATATCTCAAAGGAAAACTGTTTTTGAAAATGACTGTTTTGAGACGCACATTTCTTCATCATTCCATCATAACCCTATAATGAATTTGATGCAAACTGATTTTTGAAGGGCTTTATTGTTCAGTCCTGAATATATACGACCATGTTAAGAATTGCATGCCAGAAATTCGGGGCCCAGGTGTGATGTATGAGAAGGGACTAGTGTTGCTGGGTGAGGCTGAGCATGCGGTAAGAACACAGTCACTCCAGTCTACCCCTTCACCTTAACAGGTAAGTCCCAGCTTCCTCTCTGCAGAAGGAGGATAATGCCATTTAAACCTAGAGTTGTTTGCAGGATTAAATAAATCATGATCTATAAAACTTGTCAGTGGTGGTTAGGTTTAAGCGATGTTCTGAAACTTCAAGTTGAAAGATATCTCAGAGGTCTTCTGGTCCAACCTTCTATCAGTGCAGAAATCTGTCCTGAAGCACCTCTGATTGTGGGTCTTCAGGTGCCCCAGAAGCCAGTGATCCACTGCTTCAGAAGGTAGCTCATACAGACTTATGGTCAGCTCTGTTCTCAGTGATAACAACATACATGTTTACAGTGTACAGGATGTTTTTACACCCATTATTATAGCTACATTGGGAAGATATATTTCTGATAGCCTTCCATTCAATGACTATTTATTGTGCAACTACTATATGGCAGGCACTAACCTAGGCAACAGAAATTCAGCATTGAGAGTAGAACAATCTTGTCCCTGCCTTTCTGGAAGTTGTTTCTAGTGCAGAGTCTGTAAACTACAGCCTTTCCTTCCTTGACCTGGCAGATAGGTAGGTAGTGAATTACTGCATATAAATCAATTAACATGTCTTTTCAACTTTCTGTAGTGCAGGGTACTATGAGAGAGATAGAAAGAACCAAATCTAGATTGAGAAGTAAGAGAATGTCCCTGAGAAAGTGACATTTAAGTTAGATTAAAACAGAGCTAGATTGTGAAGGTGTGAGGAGCAAATATTGGAGGCACCTTGTATGTGGTCCCACGGATGGAAAAGAGCTCAGCAGATTTGAAGAACTGAAGGGAGTCCAGTGTGGCTGGAGTCAAGTGAGCAGGGAAGGTAGGTGATTGGAGGTTCAGCAGGAGAGGTGAGTAGAGGTCAGTGAGATCATACAGGAGCATCTGAAAGCATCATTCTTTTTCTAAGGACATGGGACATTACTGAAGAGTTTTACGTAGATTTGCAGCTTAAAGCAATTACATAGATGTGGAGAGAAGCAATTGGATAAGCTATTTGGTGGACCGGTTGCTTTGATGTGTGAGTGGGGGGTATGGGGAGGGACCTGGGATGACAACCAGACCTGTAATTTAAACACCTGGGTGAATGGAGTTGCCCTTCATCACATGGGGGAATCCTGGAGGAGATGTAGGTTTAGTGATGATCTAGGTTTATTTGAGTTTTAGATACCAGTGAGAGACCAGTTTGAGATACCAGTGAGATATCTAAGTAGAAATATCAAGAAGACAGTTGGATATACAGATGTGGGCTTTGGAGGCAAGATATGGCTGCTAGTTACAGTTTAGAAGTCATTAGTGTGGGCCTCCCTGGTGGTGTAAGGGGTTAAGCACCACACTATGAAGCAATGCGCAGCTTCTGCAGCACGAGTTCGATCCCTGGCCAGCCAGGGAGCTACCCACATGGCAAAGCAGACCTCTCCTGTCTCGCCCGCTGCTCTCCTCAGCAGTGTATTTCAGTCAGTCTGCCTGTTCTGTTCCCCACTCTGTCTCTAGTGAATCCTCTCATACCTCCCTCCTCCCTACCCCCTCCCATCTCTGGCCTATACCCCAGCTCTTGTATGCATAAATAAATAAATATTTTTTTTAAAAAAGGATAATTTTAAAAAAAATATTAAGAAAAAAGTCATTAGCACTTATGGTTCTTTGAAGCCACATGGATGGGTGAGACTGTCTGGGAGGGTATAGGGAGGACAGTGCTAGATTCAAGTCCTGAGGACTTGACCATGTACACTTTGGGTGGACAGGAGCCTTCAAAGGAGGTTAGTACAGTGAGGATGTGAACACACCACCATCTGCCTGCTCTGCCAGAGTTTGTTCCGGCTGACATCTTCATTTCCTACAGCCCTTTCTCATATCTGGTTTTGGAACTCTTAACATTCTGTCACCTTCCTCAGGTAGAGTCCAGCTTGTCAGTATCTTCCTAACTGTGGCATCCTGAACCTCCAAACTCATCTATTCCTGGTATGCTTGTGGTCATTCATGATAGAAGGGGATGATCACTTTCTTGCTTTAGGTACTGTTATTTTCAAAAGTAATTTCAGATTGTTTTAACTTTTTAGCTCTTTTGGGCATCTGTAATACTGGGGACTCATATTTAGTTTGATGTCAACTAAAACACCTAGGTCATTGTCTTTTTTTTTTTTAAACACCAATTATCATTAGGTCAAGTCCTATACTTGTGCAGTCAACTCTTTGAACCTTGGAATGGAAAATTATATTTTAATCTGCTATGTTTTCGCTTGTTCATCTAATCTGGTGTCACCATTTTGAAGCCTTTTTTTTTTTTTTAACTTTCATATTACCTGTTCTCTTTGCTTTACCCACAGGTTTGATGAATGTTTTTTTAATTTCCAACTGAATCAATGATGAAAACTATGGAAAAGGAATGTTTGGAGTTAGTTCTGTGGCTTTTTCATAGAAACTTTGTCTAAATCAGCACCAGACCATTAAAAATCACCCTTGAGGTGGCTCATTTTCTTAGGAATACCCACTTGCCTTCATTACACCTGCCCCTCAAGTAAAAGCTCAATGTGGAGATGTTAGTTGAAAGTAAAAGGAGTAACTAGAAGATGAAGGTTTCTTAAGAACTGCTGGAATCCTGTTTCAAGTGATGGATCCTTCAAGGTGCAGACTCAACTATTTTTCAAAAAGAGGAGCATTCAGGTCCCCCAATTTTGGATCTGCCCTTTTCCTAGATGCACCTTCAACATGTACTGCCTTCTTAGTACCTTTCACTGAATCCTATAAAACGTCTAGGGTGAATATCAGCAGTTTGTAGCCTATTTTAGTAAAGTGTTCAGGAGCACCAATGGCCTTTCCCAACACTGGTCAATCTAACTATGATTAAACTTAGTTCACAGACAGGATCCCTTTGGGGGGGGCAACTGTAATTCATTGTGAATCACAAGCTGTTAATGCTTTAAAGGACTGTATCATACCAGGAAAAAGAATAACTATAAGAAAGAAAATATCAAAATCAACAACCAACTATGAACCAGAGACACTCTATGGGGGGTGGGGGGCGGGGAAAGGAGGGCTTAGGGTCAAAATAGGGGGGTTGTAATTGTAAGGGGAATATAAAAATAAAATTTAAATTAAAAAAAGGACTGTGTCATAGAAAACCATTATGAGAATGGGTAAGAATATAGATAAAATAGATAAAATTCCACCCCTAAATCAATAATACAAAAACTATATGATCTTCCAGCAGTCTTGACTTCTATTAGCACCAATAAGTCAGTAGCTCTTTTAGATGAGCTGTCTGCTTGCTCCTGTCAAAGTTAATTGAAAGAGAAGCATCTTTGTCCATGTAGTTGGCCAAGTAGGTGAATTCACTGGCTAATTACTCTCAAAAAGAAAGATAAATAATCCCCTCTGTCAAGATCTTCAGCAATTAGGTGCACAATATCAAATAATTTACTTTTTTGCTTGATTCTCAGGGGAAACAATTTGTCACTAATTCAGTCTGGGGACACAAGAGGATGCAGTTTTTAAAAATAGAACTCATGATTAAAGTAGCCAGGAGTAGTTCCTGCTCTTAAAATCTTTCAGACCTAAGTCATCACTGTCTGTTTTAGGAAATAAATCTTGAATGTCTCAATTGCTCGGGCCCTTGAAACAAATGCCAAATCACTTCTTGAGCCCTGTTTTCTCTGTTTGCAGGTTTTCTTCTAGGCCATCGTTGAGTTAAGGTGAACTGACTTTTTTCCTAGTCAGGGGAAGGAGTCAGGTTCTTTAATTTTTATAATTATATGATGTGCACACATTTGTTAACAAAAACATGAGATTTTAAAAATTTTCAGCAGTTAATAAGGACAACCTAAAGTTCGCAGGGCCCTCTTTTAGAATCTTTTACAATAATTAACTACAAAATTCGCAGTATCAGTATTTTATTTGAACACTAGCACAGTGCTAGCACTCTGTGTATATTATATGTTATTTCACACAGCCTCCTAAGAAGTAGGTTTATCATTTTAGTTTTATAGATGATAATATTGAGAGTTAGGAGTGTGAATTTTCTTGTTCAAGGTCAAACAACTAGCAAGTTGTAGTGGAGTTCAGGTCCCATCCTATCTATGTCTGGAATCTGGGCTTACAACTACTATGACTAACTGTGCTTTTATCAGCAGTGATTTGATGTGCCTTTTATTGTACATTAAATCAAATTCCTTTTTTGAAAGTAAGCAGAATGAAAATAATAATGTATTGATGGCCTTCTGTTAAAATGAATTCATAGCTTTATTTTTGGAAATCTTTAAGATAAATCTTATGTGCAATATGGTGAATGGACCAGAGATTTGCTTATCCAAACTCCATTATTTTTTCCCAAAGACTTGGCTATTTTTGCAGATTTGCTTTTACTTTTTAAATTTCATTTTCTGTATGTGCAAAACTGTACTTTGAGCATTATTGGGGCACTACCCTTTCTCCTTTCCTAGCTTCGACCACACAAAGGAAGAGGTAGTGGATTTCAGCATTTAGACTGACAATATCTTTTCAATGAATATGGAAGAATTTGATGATAGTCTGTCATTTGTCAAAAAGAAAGTTTAAATACATACATATTATCCTATGTCATAAAGCCTTTATTATGATTGATTCCTCAGAAGCAGTATACTATGCAGATGTTTTATTCATGAATTGTTATTTCTGCAAAAACTCTGTGGGTTCCTATTTCATTTTCCTCAGATGAATATGCCATGATTTGTTTTTTTGTTCAATTTATCCTTATATGGGCACTGTTATTTCAGAGAGGATGATGAACATTGTAGGGCTGGAACACAGCTGTTTGTAAAACTTAGTGACTGGTGACTGCTGTTAAAACCCTGTGAGTTTATAGTATAGATCCTGAAGGCATTAATTGTAAAGGAAAGTTCTGTCTTTGACTTGCATGGCAAGACTGCTATCATACCACGGCCATCCGTCATTTGTCTGCGGTAGCAGAGATGATGGTGGGGGTGGGGCTTGGAAATTAAAATTGAGGAGGAACAAGCATTGTGGGGTGAACTCAACTGTCTTATAAAGTTTTAAATATTACATATTTATGAAAACAATGACAGGTCTAAGTGTGAACAGCAGTATTGTTTGCCCATCGCTCTACTTTCTCTTCTTCATTGTGGTGGGGGACCTCTTGCTATCCATTTCCAAATGCAGTGGATTGTTAAAAACTGAGAGGAAGATAGGTTGTATCTAATGGTCATGTATTTTGGATATTACTTTTCTTAGTAAGTGCTAACTAGCTGCCTTTTTTTCTCCCATGTAAATCTTGTCCTGAATGTTGGTAGATAATCATATTGAACACTGGTACAGTGGTGTTTTTGTACTTCTTGTGTAGTTATATGGAGAGAGAGAGAGAGAGAGAGAGAGAGAGAGAGAGAGAGAGAGAGAGAGAGATCATAATTATCTAGTTAGTGATTGAAGGCAAGATTTGTCCTCCCCTAACCCCATCACCACTGTACTCTTCTCACTAGAGAGTATCCCAATTTAGACATTAAAGGGAAACTGTAAAGGTGTGCCATGGTTGCCATAACTTCATCCTAGCTCTGATTTCATAAGAACTAGAGGAAGTACTTGGCTCTACAAATCAAGGCAACAGATTGTTTTTATGAAATTCTTATGGTAAATGGGAAAACAACACAGGAAAACAAGCAGAGCCCTTTCTGGCTTACTTGAGTTGCTTATCTCTGTTTTGGACCAAATTATCTCTCTAGTCCTTCCTTTGGAGCATGCTCATTTCTGTTTCTAGGTTTGTGCCAGCCAGCAGTTTCATAGATGTTTCTGAAAGTCCTCTCAGATGAAGGCAAGCAAGGTGGCCTTTAAAAATGTCAGTGCTTACCTGGCTGGACACAGACAGTGGTGGGGACCGTGATTTTTTACTTACTTTTGGTGTTTGCTTTTTTCTGACTTATTTACCGATGCCTCTTTCTGGTCCCTTTTCATCTATTTTAAATGCTTCAGGTTATGAGAAACCTAGCACCGTTTCTCCCCAAGAAAATGTATAAGAAGCAGTGATGCCCCCTGATCCTCACTTCCAAAGAGCCGAGGAACTGGCAGGTGGATGTTGTGCTTAGATGTCTTGGGAGATGGAGCTTTAAGTTGTTTTGGTGACTATTTCCTTTCTGTACTTGGTCAGAGAAAGTCTTATTAAACATGACAGTGATCACCAGTCTATTATTGGTGTCCATGTCAAGTATGCTGCTTTTAGAATTTTCCTTTCTGTGTTTAAATGCAGCTCTACCATCTACTAACTGCAACCATGGGCGAGTTGCATCATCTTTTAGTATCTTTAATAACTACCTCGCGCCCAGGTGGGGCAGAGTGGCTACATATGCATAGATGTCTCGGGCAGTGCCTGGCACACAGGAAACGTTTAGAAAATGATTGGTGCTATCACATGGCAGCAGCAAAAGAGGAGAGCTCCACTGTGGGTTCGAATCCTGGCTTGGGTTCTTGATTTCCTTTTCTTGTTGCTACAAAATTTCTGTGCCAATAGGACCTTCCTCCTAAGATTTTTGTGAGGAATTAATTATCCAAGTTCTGTGTATGACATAATGCCTGAATGATAATAAGCCCTCTCTGAATGTCTGGGGATAATATAGTGAGTTTCTCATAATTCCCTACTGTTCACATTTCAGCACTTTCTAGTGGTGTGGTTTTGAGTTGTCAACACTATCTGTGATGACCAGAAGATATTAGCACCAGCTAGTTTCCTCTCTAGGGTGCAGATTCAGATTAGATATCGAAAGGATGCAAAGTTTGCTTCTGAAATATTTGAGTTTGTTTCCTGAGGTATTTGCATTTTATGAAGGGGAGAGCAGCAAGTTGTTGTTTAAGCTTCCCTGGTGGGCTGAAGCATATTGTCCCACCATCAGTGACCCCCACCTCCTGCTTGGATCCAATATTCATAAAAATGTAAAAATTCTTACTTTCACAATTTCTATTCACAGTGATGAAAATAAATTCATAGTTTTAATTTGTCTTTTTATTATTTATTTATTTAATTTTTTTTCAATTTGTTTTAATTTTTTATTTATTTAATTTTTTAATTTTTATGTTCCCCATACCATTGCAACCCCCTTATTTTGACCCCAAGCCCTCCTTTCCCCACCCCCACCCCCCATAGAGTGTCTCTGGTTCATAGCTGATTGTTGTAATTTATCTTTTTTAAAGTTAATGGAACAAGGCCACTTATTACCTTTAAAAAAATGCTCTACTTGTTTCACTCAAAGACACTTTTTCCCATTGTTTTAATCCTTTGATAATATATTGATTTTTCCTCTTTTTGGTGTGCCACATTTCATAGCTTGTGTTTGTCATATCTTGTTTGTCATATCTTGATAAAGCTTGACCATATTGGTCATATACTCTGTATTCATTCAATTTTCTTAAAAATGAATTCCATTCCAACTCTATAATACTTCCATTCCTTCCCTTCAAACTTAAAAAATATTTGTAGTAGGTTTTGCTGACATGCAGTGCTCAACATTTCACTCATGTGTTTTGTTTTTTTTTTAAGATTTATTTATTTATTCATAAAAACACTGGGTACAGTCAAAATTCACCAGAGCCAGAGTGGGGAACAAAACAGGCAGACTGATGAAACACACTACTGAGGGGAGCAGCGGGCGGCAGGAGAGGTCTGGGCGCCATGTGGGACCCTCGCCAGCGGCCGGGGATCGAACTGGTGCTGCAGAGGCTGCGGGCAACCTCGCAGCCCAGCGCTCAACCGCTGCGCCACCAGGGGAGGCCCACACACTTGTGTTTTTTATGTGGTTTCAGAAAGGTTTTTTTCCCCCCTCCTTTTTCTCTTATTCCCTTCCAGCCAGAGTGTCCTGGGTGGGTCACAATTTTTTTAATTTTTAAATTTTATTTACATGTATTTTGCATCATTCTTCATTTTTGTACAATATTTGCTTTCTTCTCTCAGGTGTAGTCCCCGTAAAATTCCCACCCCCAATTCACCTGTGTCCCATCACCATAGTCCCTTGTGCTCTTCCCTCCCCTGTTGATCCCTCTCCCTCCCCCTCCCTCTCCCCAGCAGAATGTCTCTGATTTATAATTGCTCATTAATTTTTTTTAAATTTATTATAATTATTTTTTTCCTGATCCCTTATTTGGTTCCCCTACATTCCTCCTATAAATGAAACCACCTGATATTTTTCTTTTTCCTTCTGGCTTATTTCACTGAGCATAATCCCTTCCAGCTCCATCCAAGTTGCTGCAAATAGCATGAGTTTATCTAAAAAAAGACTATTTTTTTTAACCTAGTGTATGAGTCTGCTTGGGCTGCCATAGACTCAGTGATTTAAGCAGAAGACATTGATTTCTGGAGACTAGAGTGCAAGATCAAGATTCTGGCCATTTCGGTTTCCGATGAGACCTCTTTCCGTGACTCGAAGGCAGCTGCCTTCCTCAGTGTGTTCTCAGGATAAAAAGAAAGAACAAACTTTGGGGTACTTTCTTATAAGCACACTAATCCTATCAGATCAGGACCTGGGTGGGTCACATTTTAACATACATTTTTCTCCTCTTCATAGCCAGGCCTTTTGGCTTTGTAGCAATAGAACTTGATCCTACCTGTGGACTGCCTTCTAAACAGGATCTGTGAGAAAGGGCTATAGTTTTGGCTATCAAATACTTTCTTAATTGAGTTCAACTTACTTTGCCATTCAGGTGATTTTTCAAATAAGAATCTTGAAACTTTCAGCTACTCAGCTCTAAGTGTGACAGGTACAACTGGGACCTGCTGAGTCAGAACGTGTCCGCAGTGTGCTGTGTAACTGAAAGACAGCGTGGAGCTGGCCAGTGGTCTTCAGGCCATTAAGACAGTTTGCCAGTAGAACTGCAGTCATCTTGTGGTTGGTTGAATAAGACCACTCAAAGGTATCCAGTCCCAATTCTTTCAACTTGTAAATGTTACCCTACCTGCAACCACTGTGGAATGCTGTGTGGAGATTCCTCAATCTGCTAAAAATGGAGCTTCCATATGATCCAGCAATTCCACTCCTAGATATTTACCCAGAGGACACAGAATCTTTAATTCAAAAGGGCACCTGCACCCCTATGTTTATTGCTGCGCTATTTACAATAGGTAAGCTATGGAAACAACCCAAATGCCCAAAAATAGATGACTGGATCAAAAAGATGTGGTACATATACACCATGGAATATTACTCAGCATTCAAAAAAGATAAACAAATGCAATTTGCAGCAACATGGATGGAGCTGGAAGGGATCATGCTCAGAGAAATAAGACAGAAAGAAAAAGAAAAGCACAGGATGATCTCACTTATAGCAGGAATGTAGAGGCTCCAAATAAGGGATCAGGAAAAAAACTAATTATAATAAACTAAAAATCAAAATCAACAGGCAACTATAAACCAGAAACATACTACGGGGAGGGGGGAGAAGGGAGTAGGATCAAAACAAGGATGGTAGGAATTTTATGGGGACTATAACCAAGATGAAAATGCATACATTGTACAAAAATGAAAAATGATGTAAAATATATAAAATAATAATAATAAAAAACTGTTTTTGTAGATATAGTTCAATTAATGGTCTTGAGGTGGGAAGATGGCCTCACAAACCCTAATAAGAGAGAGCAGGGGGAGATCACAGAAAGGATAGTGCTGTGATCAGGCGGAGATTAGAACAATGAAGCCAGGAGCCCAGGAGTGCCAGGGCAGCCATTGCAGGTGAGGAGCAAGGAAGGGCTCTCCCTGGAGGCTCTCAAGTGAGTGGGCACTGCTGGGTTTCAGACTTACCTACAGAATGGAGAGAGAAGACATTTCTGTTGTTCCGAGATGCCAACTATGTGATTATTTATTGTAATTGCTTCAGGAAACTAATGAATATATATTCTTCTCTCTTGATATTTTCATTCTAAAACAGATGGGGAAAGAGAAAAACAGGGTAGGATGATCATTTTTGAGTTAGTTATTTATTACAGAATTAGTAATATAGTATTATGCCTTCAGGAAGTTAATTGGAATACAACCAATATAAATAACAAAACACAGTGATCTAAATGCAGCATATTTATTCCTTCTGCTAGCAGTAGTGTGCCACTTAGAATGTAAAACTGTTCAAGCAAATTGGTGTTGTTGAGGCAGAAAGGAGGGGAAGAGATGAAAAGAAGTGAGATGATATAGAAATGATTGAAAGATGGTGTTTTCCCTTAAAATTTTAAGTTGCCTATTTTGTATTTACCACATTTCTTTTTTTTAATTTTTAAAATTTATTTTTTATGTATTTTTTACATCATTGTTCTTTTTTTTTTTTTTTAAGATATATCTATCTATGTACAAGAGCTGGGGCACAGGCCAGAGGTGTTGGGGGGGTGGGGTGAGAGGATTCACCAGAGACAGAGTGGGGAACAGAATGGGCAAACTGACTAAAATACACTGCTGAGGGGAGTAGTGGGCGAGACAGGAGAGGTTTGCTGCGCCATGTGGACCGCTCCCTGGCCGGCCGGGGATCAAACTCATGTTGCAGAGGCTGCGGACAGCTTCACAGTGTGGTACTCAACCCCATGTGCCACCAGGGAGGCCGCATCATTGTTCATTTTTAAACAATGTTTGCTTTTTTTTCTACCCCCCTCCCCTCAGATGTATTCCCCATAAAATTTCTTTCACCAATGCACCCGTGCATCATCACCACATTTCTTAATGGGGGAAAGATGGGAGAGGCTGGCTCTCCAGTCCTGGTTCCCATTTTCTCCTAGTCTGGAGTACCCAGAGGCACCTGCCATGCTCAGCCAGCGAGAGTAGAGAGCAAACCACCAGGAGATTCCAAGGTGTTGACAAGCGGGTGGAGGCGTGAGTGAATGCTGTCTCTTTTCCTCAGTATCCTCCCCAGCCATAGAAAATGAAATGTTACTGATTTAACCTTCACAGGGCCAAAGGACTTTTTGCTCTAGAGAGTTTTCTGAAGTTAAAATTAAAAGAAAAGGAAATACAAAAGAAATTAATAAAGGAGAGAAGAAACCTTTGATTAAGGCACAGTTCTGAAGGAAAAGGAAAAAGCTTCATTGAGGCACTCAAAAATAAGTGCTTGAGTGCTCATATTGTATCTGAGATAAAAGGGAAGGAAAAATATGGATAGCCTATCTGAAAAGGAGAAAAGAAAAGAGATACACAGACTATGTCCTGAGTCATAAATCTAATTAATTATATATGGCAGCTATAATAAAAGGAAATAATTGTTTATTTCTTTTAACTGTTTAGAGAGTCAGTTTTAGTTTATGTTGTATGCATTGCTTTGTGGTAAAGGCACAGCATCTCCTGTTTAGCAGCCTGGATAACAGAACCTTTATGAGGAAGCAATTAGGTAATTTGCTGAATAAACGTATGATCATGTAGTCCACCAGGATTCTCTGTTCCATTCTGTTCTATTATAGACTGTTACTGGTATGTACTATTTACTGATTATTCTATTGGTATAAACTATGGCAGTGTCTCATTTACATGCTTTGTAATATTTAGGTCAGTGAATTTCAACATGAAGATTTGCTGGTTTCAAAGTTTTTGACAGATTGTGCTATTTGCAAGCACTATGTTTTGAGTAGGAAAAATGGTTGTACTAAAATTTTTCTAAATAAGAAGCATTAGTTGTGTTTATCTTGGCTATAATAATAGTGAAAATACTGCGTTTGTTCCAACTGCATTTAAATCTAACACTGTTCATTTAATATGCAGTCCTTGCAGGGTTCTAAACCTCACATTTCTCTCTTGATTTATAAGTTTCTTTAGGATATTTTCCCTTTATCTCATGTGCAAAACTCTGTATCTTGTGTTGAATTCAGCTTTATTTAACACCTAGACAAACATGCTCTTCTAATCTGCTAGCACATTGTACGTTTAACTGGTAGGGACAGTGGGAAGTTGGGACCTTCTAGGTGTGACGTACCTGATTAGCTCATAAAACCTTAGTCTAGGCAAAGTGGGAGTCAAGGTGTGGGTTGGGTGGGCTTGGGACATGTAAATGGTTTGTATGAGAGACTCAGAAACTCCAAGGCAGCTGCTCTGTGCTCAACAGAGTGCAGGTAAGACAGTAGTGAGCAGTGGGGTTTGGGGGGTTCTTCAGTAGCTCTTCACTGTCTCTGGTTATCATATAGGTATGCAGGCCCAGAGTTGCCGGGTCTTCTTTTCAAGAGAAAGCACACAGAGAGTTTTTAAGTAATTACCTGATTATTAAGTTTGGGTAATTCTAAAACACTACAGAGGATTCTATTTTGGGCCTTAAGGCATGTCTGGGTCTGTCAGCTTGTGACCTCTAGTTGACACTGATTGAATGTTCTCTAACCCCAGGGTTTTACAGAAAATATTTATTGCCTCGCATCTGCTGCCTCACTTTCCTTCTTGACTGTGGATGTATCTTGTTTATTTTTTCCTCTATCTTTCACTTCGAGAGCCCATGGAAGAGAATTTAGATAGTTCACAAACCCTCAGCACAATTTATGTTGGGAAACACTGGTGAGACTTAGCTCTTTTAAAGCAAAGAGCTGAGCTAGAGCAAAATCTGAAGAGATAATCAAAATTCATTTCAAAAATCTCCAGTAGGAAGAGAGTTAGAATAAGCAAGGAGAGGAAGATAGTTAGATTGGATTAGCCAGGAAGCACTTAACAAAAATACAGGTTCAGGCATCCTAACATCAATGCCAAGTTAGATGGTTTTAGAAGTGTGGGAACTGTGATTTCTGTCCCTTAGGGTACAGTTGCCAAATAAAATACAAGAGAAACATTAATTTTGAATTGCAGATAAGTGAAAAATTGTATTTTAGTGTGTGTCCTATGCAATATTTTTAAAATAGAAGAAGGTCCCAAATATTGCATGGAAACATCCTTATGCTAAAACACTATTTTTAGTGATACAAAGCAGAGTTGTTTTTTCCAGTAGGTCCTAGTTTAGTTTGAGGTGACTTTAAGTTTGGGGAAAGAGAGTAATACATGATCTCAGTGTGTGCTTGTAAGTTACCCTGTGATTTATAGCAAAGATTTTAAAAAAGGAGATAAACCTTTGAACTTCTAAATATGGAAAAAGTTAATAGGAGGGAGGAAGGGAAAGAGGGAGGAAGAAAAGTTGAGGGCTTTGAAATAAAAATGGCATGAGAAAAGTTATAGGTACAATTGGGTACAGCACTAACATTCAGAGAGTGAAGGTCCAAATGCAGCACATGTGATCACCTGCTATTATGAAAAAGGTTTTCTGTTATAACAAAATAGTGAATTGATGGATCCATGATAAGAAATTATTCTATCTTTTTAAAAAATTGAGTTAGCATTGGTTTACAACACTGTTTGTGCTTTACATGTGTATGATCTCCCTGTTCAGGTGTTGTTACCACATGCACCCACCACCAAAACCCCTCAGTCCAGCTCTAATTAAATCTTGATTCTCTCTTTTTTGCTCTGCAATCTGTTCTGTATTCTTTTCCCCATTAGTTTTCTCCTTTTTGTTCCCATAGGTGTATTAATTATTTAGAGAGTTCTGTAACTGTGCTTTTCCTTATTGGTGGCCAATGCCCTTACCATTATCTTCATGACCTTTACTTGGTTTCGCTGTCCACTTCCTCAATCTTGAATTACAGTTTTGCCTTGTTTCTTGATGACTTGGCCAAGATGTTAATTTAGTAAATAAGAAAAAGTTATATAACCTTTCTGGGTCTTAGTTGTCTGGACTATAAAACACTATGAATAGTATGTTTCTCAAAGCTATAAACATTGAATAGGATAACCCGTGCTTAGAGCACGGCACAATTTCCTTGTATGTTGCTCCCTTGGAGATGTTAGGTATGAACAAGACAGACATGATCTGTCCCCCTGGAGAGAAAACGCTGCCATGGAATAGGGACTGTGAGGGTAGGAGGCATGGATAGCACTGGATAGGGTGGTCAGTGAAGGACGCCTGAGGAAATCTCATTTTACCTGAGACCTAAATGAGGGGTGTAGGAAAATGGGGTTGTGGGCACTTAAGGTACAGATACCCCTTTTATTTATTTCTTTTTTTAAGGATTTATTTATTTATGCATACAAGAACTGGGGTACAGGCCAGAGATTTGGGAGGGGTGAGAGGATTCACCAGAGACAGAATGGGGAACAGAACAGGCAGACTGACTGAAATCCACTGCTGAGGGGAGCAGCATGGAGACAGGAGAGGTCTGATGTGCCATGTGGCCGGCCAGGGATTGAATTAGTGCCACAGTGGCTGCAGATAACTTCATAGGCTGCGTCTTAATCTCTTGTGCCACCAGAGAGGCCAGATACCTCTTTTAAAAGAAAGATTTGGAGCATGTTTTAATGCTGGTGGCCAGGACCCAGTAGAAAGGGGAAGGTTAATATTGCTGGAGAGAGGAATGATGGCAGAAGTACAGTCTGAAATGGACAGAGGATGAAGGGACATGTCTTTGTTAAAAGCTGTGGCTCTTCTTTACTGGTAAATGAGCATGTGTAGGTGGGATCCTGTTCTGTTGCTTTATTTTCTGTTTGAAGAATGAAATGAGGTGTTTAGTTGCAAAGGACTTGTGGGGATTGGGAGTAGGGAGATGGGCAAGGAAGGGAATGGGGGCAAGTTTGAAAGAAGAATGTATGAAATGAACCTATAATATGTAGTGGGCTGCCAGGCAATTCTTAGTGCCCACTTGGGATTTGTGGTCATGAATTTAAAATGAGACTAGTCAGCTGGGTTGCATGCATAAACAAGTATTTTTACCCTCAAAAAAGTAAAGAGATAGTATATATTCTGAGATTTCTTACAGAATGTTTTCTTTAATCTTCAAGCAGAAATTCTAACTTTACCATAAAATTATTTGGTAAAGAATACTTATTCAAAACTTTATAGTCCAGGCTGTCTAAAAAGCTTTCTCTAGTGAGAGAAATGATGTGTATCTGTCCAGTACAATAGACAGTGACCCTGTGTGCCCACTACACACTTGAAATATGGCTAGTGCCATTGAGGAAATAAAGTTTTCACTTTATATGCTTTCCATGAATTTGCCATATATGACTAGGGGTAACCATTTTGACAGCACACTCCACCCAACAATGGGCAGAATGCGTATTTTTCTCAAGTGCACATGGGATGTTCTCCAGAACAGACTATAAGGTAGGCCATAAAATGAGTCTATAAACATATTTTAAAGGATTGAAATTATACACAGTACACACTTTGGTCACAATACAGTGAAATTAAAACCAGTAACAGAAATTTACAAAAATGTAGAACTTTTAAAATACATCCTCAACTAGTAATGAATCAAAGAGGTAATCACAGGGGAAATTAGAAAATACTTTGAAATAAATGGAAGTATTTTACAAAAAACTTAGGAGATGCAGGAATAGCAGTACCTAGAGGGATATTTGTAGCCGAAAACATCTATATCAAAAGGAGTGTTACATACATATATCTTAGGTTAGGTTGTTTTATAGCACATCTTGCTTAATATTTAATGGGGACTAGTTGGTATTTAAATGTCTGTGAAAGAGCTTACTACCTCCTTGTGCTCCTTCTCAGAATTGGTATCTATCCAAACACATTCAAATTGTATTAAAAAAACCTTTACAATTAAAATTACTCTTCTAAGGTGGAGATATTACCATTCCAGTAAAGACAAGGTCACCAAAACAACCTACTTATCCAGTGTTCTGCTACTGAATGCTTTTTTTTTTTTAATTTATGAGACTCTTTCTTTTGTAAAGCACAAAGAAAGATACATTTAGAGTTGCTTTATGTACTGGATTGAGAAGATTTTTATTTATTTTTTCTTTTGTATTATTAATTGCCTCCACCAAAGCACCTGTGCCCTTAACACATCTGCCTCCCTGTACCATCCCCTCCACCCTGTCCCATATTCCCTCTGGTAACCATTGTCTTCTTTTTTTGCCAAGTTCAAATTTTTATTTCTTCTGTTGTTTGCATGTAATTTTTTTTTAAATTTATATTCCGCAGCTGACTGAAACCATCCTAATACCTGTCTTTCAGTTTTTGGCGGATGTTACTGAACTGTCTTAACATCAGTAGAATTATTGCTTTTCTGCACAGCACACTGAGAAGAAATTCAGTTTTAGAGGAGACTCACTGATTTTGATGAACATGAATCATCTTTACTATTCTGCATTTGCCCCCACAATTCTACATTAGCAGACCACAGCCCTCAGTGTGGATGAAATTCAAGGTTCAGCTGAGTGCAGTGAGTGCCTTTACCCATGGCATTCTTGGAAATTTGAAGATGGTTAAAAGCTTCTCAGCACTACCATTATACTTTTGTCTATGAAGAGCTATTTGAGTGGTATTTGCATGTGTCCTGTTCTGTGAAAGCATTTTTTCTTTCATTAAATTGCAGAAGTTAAGGCCCACAGCTCTGTTATTGTTGTTAATGGGGATTCCAAATCAAGGTGGGCCCTGCCTAAATACACCCTGGAGAGCTAAAAAGAAATGTTCAGTTGGACAAATACCGGTGTTCTCATTAATGTTGTTCCTATTGATTTAAAGTATTGTTATTATTACTGAATATATTTTCTTGTGAATTAAATTGTTTTTGCACAGCTTTTTAAAAAGATCATTAACTATCTAATTGGCTCTATTTCACTGTTGCTGTTAATAAATCATTCGACTCCTCCAATATACATTTTTGAATACCTCGCCCATTTTTGAATATTTTTAAATAGACAGTTGTGCTCAAGCTGTCTATGATTTCAGATACTCTTTCACTCAGAAGTAGTGATTACTTGCAAAAGTAAAGTATTTTGACTAATAATTTTATATTTTACTTTTACCGTTGGTAATAGTTTCTTGATTTCCCCTTACTCAGCTACATGGAAGAAATATTTCCTTTTTCTGTTGCCTGCTATGTCATTGCTTTATGATCCCTAATTTGGAAATGAAGCTGCATCTCTAATCATTCATTAGTAATCTAATTTTTTCTTTTATAGTTTTTTTGTAGCATCAGTATAAGTGAGAACTGATTATTCCTGAGTATAGTTTGTTTCAAGCAAAACTTCCTTCCCAGCCTGTTGTTTGTTGTATTTAGATATTTTTGGTTTGCTGTAGAAAGAACATATGTTATGGGTTTAAATCCCAGTGTAACTACATTACTGTGTGGTACTTGACAATATATTCATTTTTCTGAACTTTGATGAGGTCTGCATAGAATGGATAGAATCCCTTTTCCAGGTCATTATATGAATATTTGTTGAGTATCAAATGAGCTTATGGCTGCTGAGTCCCTCGTATAGTGCTTAGTATATTCAATGCTCAACCCTTAACTTCCTTTTTTCCTTCCTGTCTCTTTTTTCCAGCGATAGATGAGTTCCTTCATGGTAGTAGGTTTGTATTAGCTACCTCTGTAATTTTTCAAACCTTGCCCAGAGCTGGAACCTAGTAAGTGTTAAATATTTTTACAAATTTAACAACGATTCTCAGATGTTCAGGAAAAAAATCTCCATCTCCCTAGGTTTCTAACTTTCAGAATTTGAAGAAGTACAATATTTCTGTAATCCTATTATGGGCCATGCCTTTTAATGAAATAATTTTAATATATTGCTAGCCAGGTATAGACATAATATAATGACCTTAGAAGTAGCAGTAATACTTTCATTTATTTTACTTGTATGAAAACATATGAAACAACATCTAACTGTATATTTGCAGTTTTATTATTTTCCCTTGGAACTTGTAATTCTTTTAAAATCATTTACACTTTTCTTGCCTGCTGCCCACATTGCTGCAATCAATAGAACTGATTGTATTTATTTCTCCAGTTATAACTAAAATTTCATTAAAGGTTTTGGTGTTGTCAGCCAGATTGTGGAGTGAGGAATTCCATTTCCCATTAACAAATGAATACCTTACATGATTTCTTATTGCATAGTGATAGTGTTTATTGTTGTCCCAAACAAACTTGAAGATTAACTCTGGAAACATTGTATTTTAATCTGAAGATATTAGGGTTTTTTTTAAAGTCTCTGTGTGAGATAAGTTTTCTGTTTAAGGATGATTAATAACCTATTTAGATGTATTCATTGCAAGAAATGAAGATAATTACCATCAGGCCATTTGTACAAGGGCACAAACAGATGGGTCTTTTTCCAGACCCTGAAGGCAAACAGACCAGACACCCCTTTAATTGCTAGGGAAAGAGGATTTCTACAGTGTGGCTCATTCCCAAGGACACACTGATCTTCACTGTGACAAATCTCAAATTTGATACTTTTCAACATGGCGAAAAAAACCTCACTGTATATATTCAGTAAAAACTTCCTCTACTTCCCAATAGTAACTGGCTACTCAGAGTAACAGCAAAGAAGAGAGCCCAGTGAATAAGTTTGCATTTTAATTGTGATCTTGCAGGAAGCTTATATACAAGAGATCAGATTAGCAGACATTTAGAAAGTTAGAACATTGGTTGGAAATTGCCTATGACCCTTGGGCATGACTGCATTAGAGTCAGAAATTTCTGGTCCACAGTACGATGTTCTACAACCTCTTGTCTCTTGTAATATGTTCCATGGGACTAATACTACCTTTCTTGAAGGACTGTTTTGAAAGTGGACTATTATACTGGTTCATGGTAAATGATGGTTCTAATTACTAGTTAGCTTGTTCATTCATTTTCTAATTCATAAAGTTAAGCAAATCTCAGAAAATGGAGATTAAATCAATACTGTCCTATTGAGAATTAATCAAGAAGATAGCTTTTGGGCCTCCCCGGTGGCGCAGCGGTTGAGCGCTGGGTTGCGAAGCTGCCCGCAGCCTCTGCGGCGCAGGTTCGATCCCCGGCTGCTCCCCGGCCACTGGAGGAGGGTCCCACATGGCGCGCAGACTTCTCCTGCCGCCCGCTGCTCCCCTCAGCAGTGTACTTCGGTCCTTCTGCCTGCTCTGCTCCCCGCTCTAGCTCTGGTGAATTCTCTCACCCTCCCGCACTTCTGACTGTACCCAGTGCATGTATAAACAAAACAAACAAACAAACAAACAAATAAAAACATGCCTCTATAAAAAAAAAAAAAAGAAGATAGCTTTTTAACTGTCTCTTGAATAACTGAAGAAATGAACAAATCATACAACTTATCAGAATTTGGAAAAAGACCCTAAAATTCCCACAACATGGATTAAAATTCAAGTAGATGTCACTCTTAAGTACAAGTTCTGAAACATCGCAGTAGTACCAAGTGTTTGTTTAGTGAGGACCCAGTAAACAGAAATAAGTGACACCATTAGATTACAAGAAAGAATTAACTAGCCCCTTTATTTTACAGCAACAGAAAGATTATTGTTTGCAGCCCTTTTTAAATTACTTATTGATTTGAAGAATTTGTGACTAGCAGAGACGGTTCAGTTTATCTGTCCCCAAGCCCTTGTTTTATAAATGAAGAAACAGAGGCTTCCAGGGGTAAATTATTTGGCTGTAGGTAGCCACTTAGTGACCAAGGCACAGTTGGGAATCAGGGAGGATTTACTGAGGACATAAAGGTAGAGAAAAAGCCCATTGCACGGCCTTGTACATATATAGTACTATTTTTTCAGATATTTCTCAATACAAGGGCAGTCATCAAGACTGGCAGAGGAAGGGAGAGCTGAAAGAAAAAGATTTCTAAGACTGTAAATGAAACTAAAACCTCTTACCTGTTTGTATTGGGTCCAGGAGAATGGAAGGTGTGTAAGTACTGCTCTCAGGGCCATCACCAGGTAGCCTGTTAACACTGTAAGTGGTAAGTCTGCTTAATATGCTATGAAAATGACCAGGTAATATTTGTTTCCAGAAGGTGGGGACACTTGCTGTTGGAGTGTAAAGACCTGTTGTGTTCATGTGAGTCATTTTCTATCAGCAGATACTCCTTTTTGCATTTATAATGGGGAGACACACTCTGAACTCTAGTTCTTCAGGCAGGGGAGAAGGTTAGCATCTTTCTCTGACTGAGACATGTGGGAGGGAGAGAGAATGAATTAACTGATAAGAAGTCAAAGATTTAAAGACGGAGTTTGCTATCAAAAGAATTAAAGGTTGGATTCCTGTATCTCATAACATTTTTAAAAAAGATTTATTTATGCATACAAGAACTAGGGTACAGGCCAGAGGTATGGCAGGTGAAAGGACTCACCAGAGACAGAGCAGGGAACAGAACAGGCAGACTGATTGAAATCCACTGCTGAGGGGAGCAGCGGATGAGACAGGAGAGGTCTACTGTGCCATGTGGGTAGCTCTCTGACTGGCCAGGGATCAAACTCATGCTGTAGAGGCTGTGGACAGCTTCATAGTGCTGCATCTTAATCCCTTGTGCCACCAGGGGTGCCCCTCACTGCATTTTTATCTAAAGGGATATTACCCCCATCTATCAATATCATTCATTCATTTAATAAATACTGGCTGAGTATCTGCTAGCTGTCAGATACTGTTCTAGAGTGGGGGTATCATAGTGAAGAAACCAACAATAATCCTTGTCTTCAAAGAACTTACATTCTGGTAGGAGGAGACAGTAAGTCATATTTCTCTTCTCCTCCATCTACTCACCTTGCTATCCTGCCTCTTGCATTCCTATTCCTCATTCTTTTCTAGAAACATCCAGGAGTTCAACTACTATTCCCATTGATTTTTACCTTCTTTGAGTCCTGTTAGCAGGATTCTGTTTATCCTGCTAAGCAGAATGTTCAAATGTTCTTGCAGAACCTTTTATTTACCTAACAGATCCTAAAGGTAAAATGCTCATATTTGGATTGACATGGTTTCTGAACTTCTTGGAATGTCTGCAGATCATTTTCAGATGAGACTTTTGCTATCACAAGTATGTATCTTGCATGGATTGCAGGTGCATATTCAGAGGAAGTACAGAAATAAAGATTTGCATGACTGAGTTACGTAAGGAATGTGTAAGATATAGGTCAGTTGGAGGAAGGGCATTTCATCTGGAGAACTGTCTATCTCATGGATGAAAGTAATGATAAAGAGAAAAAGTAAGCAGTGCATTTAAAAAGATGATCCTGATTTTTAGACATGAAAACTCCTGAGTACTTGTAATCAGAATGAAATCAATAACTGTTGCTGACCATTGGCTAGAAGCACATGAATTACAGCAAAAGAGTTGCTTTCAAGTGTCTTCAATGAAGGATCTACAAATGACTTCCCATCCTGGTAAAGGGAACTGAGATTTTGATTTACAGTGTTTTTTTTTTTTTTTTTTTTTTTTTCGGGCAGGATGAAATGTTTCAGAAGTAGTAGGTGTTACTGAAAATTTTATTTTTTGAAAGCCCAAATGGCAGTGCTTTTTTTCCTAGTTTAACACGGTGATAGAAAAATCTAATCTTTCATGATATCAGCCCTTATTTCCCTAACTATTCCCATTAGAATGGTGGTTTAAGCTCAGATTTGGTCCCTAGGAAGCTAAAATTGGATCAGATAAATTGGATAAATTGTATCAGATAAATAAATAAATTGGATAAATAAATAAATTGGATCAGATAAATCATATAAATGCTGTAAATTGAAATATATTGTGGCTCTATACCAGCTGGGAATTTGAACAGTGAAAATCTTATTTTTAAAATAACTCATGAGGTATTTAATTGGAATGTTGTTGACATCACTTATTGAATTTCCTTTTTTTTTTCCCAAATTGTGTAGGACCATTATATTCAGCTTTGGAAATGTTGTAACTGCCTCATAGTGATGTTATATTTCCCAAAGATGATTGTCACAGTGTATCTCCCTCTCCAAGCTGTTCTCACATGGCAATAATACTCTTTCCTTTGAGGATGGTATCCATGTCTTCTCTCTTTGAAGATGAGCTGACTTTGTGATTGCCTTGACCAACAGTTAGAAGTTACTATGAAACTTGTGAAGGTAGATCATCAGAGTGCCATGTACTCTTCCAGTTTATTCTTTTAGGCTTACTCTTGGACTCCAGCCACGATGCAGTTAGGAGACAAGCAGGTATGCTGGATGAGCACCCAAGCTGATATCCAGCATCTACTACATGAGCCGATGAGTTTTCAGAGGATTCTAGTCTGAAGGCAGAGTCACCCTCTGCACCACCAGTCTTTCAGCCAACCCAGTTACTCTATGTAGAACAGAGACATGTGCTGCTCGGATTGCAGGCTCATGAACAAAATATAACGATGGTTGTAGTCTTAAACATTAAGTTTTGGATAGTTTGCGTTTGTTTATTTCCCAGCAGTAGATAACCATAATACATGCATACCCAGACTTAAATAAGTCTTATTGATCAAGTTTTTGTAAGAGAGGCTGATTACTTCGTCTGCCCACACTAGAGAATAGTATCTTGATTCTAATAGCCGGGTAGGGTCCAACCTGATCTAATCAACAGAATGATTACCTGAAAGTATTTTTAGTGTAGTGGTTGAGAGTGAGATTGTCTGCACAGCTCACTCTTCTTTATTTTATGGGCAAGTTACTTAGTTTCTTCATCAATAAATTGGGGGTGATATTAGCACATGTGTTAACTTATTGAAATATGAAGGCTAAATGAGTGAATTAGTACATGTAAAGCAAATACCTGTCAGGACTCAATAAATAATCAGTGTACTGTCGTTAGTATAATTCTGATGTTTTTTGAAGACAATTAAAGGATTTGTTTAAAGCAGTTGAACCCACAGCTGATTATGAATATCTTAGTTTTATACATCTTCTTATATATGATAAATTGAATGTACCATATAATGGCTTTTGATATTAGTTCTGGGTTTCTCCTCTTTAAGAAGCTCTGGTGAGAGGAGGCTTCAACCATTGGGGATGTGGAAATAGGTTTTGGTTTATACTAGATTCCTTCCTGTGCTTTTGCATCTGCTGAAATAGTTGCTTTTTGCTCTCAGGATTTTATGACTGCTTTTCTCTTCATTTTTCTCCTAAAATGTACTCTTTATATGTGAACTAGAAACTTGATTTATATGTGGATTTCTAAGTGTGGTTTTGCGTTACTTGAGTTTCTCCTGCAAATTGCTCGATGTGGTCATGTAGTGCTGTGTTCTTCACCTGAACATCCTCATCTGTGTTTTCTTTGCTCTAATCGATGTCTTCTGTGTGCTGTGAAGATAGGAGGAGGGTTTTAGATCTCCCTTGGTGGGGCGAGGTGCTTTCTGCCTAGAGTCTGATTTACAGATAGATACCCATTGTGCAAAAACAGACACCATGATGCTTCCTGAGTAATACCATTAAGTATTCCCTCCATGGCAGCAGCCAAGGGCAATACTGTTTAATTACCTTATGCACAATATCCTGCAGGTTACATTGATGATACTGACTGATGAAGTATAGGTATTGAATATAATTTGCTATTTATTGGGCCTCTGTTTCAGATTTTTTGTGGATTATTTTAAAAACATAGACACAACACCATCAAATCCATGCATAGCATATATTGTTTTTTTTTTTTTTAAGATTATTTATACAAGAACTGGAGTACAGGTCAGAGGTGTGGGAAGGGGAGAGAATTCACCAGAGAGAGTGGGGAGCAGAACAGGCAGGCAGACAGACCAAAGACACTGCTGAGGGGAGCAGAGGGCGAGGCAGGAGAGGTCTGCCATGCCATATGGGTTTCTCCCTGGCCTGCCAGGAATGGAACCCGTGCTGCAGAGGCTGCAGACAACTTCACAGTGCAGCGCTCAACCTGCTGTGCCACCGGGGAGGCCCAGCATATATTGCTTTTATTGTTGAAGTTACGTTAAGTAATTACACCTTATTATGATATAATTATTAAAATAATTATCTACAAATAATTATAGTTTTCAAAAACTATTTTGTAAATTTTGTTTTTAAGTATTAATACTGCTGAGAGTGAATTTAAAAAGTTAAACTATTCTGAGAGTTAAAATTATTTAAACATATATATTCATTATCAGTAATATTACTAAGGTCATTAAATGCTAATAATATTTTGTATTCTTAAGATAAAAATAACAATCATATCTTATATTTATATTCCATTTTATGAGAACAAAGTATTTCAGCACTCTTGTCTGGGTAGGAAACGAGAATGTTAATCTCAGTATTGTAGAGAAGACTGAAGGACAGCTAAACCTGGAAAAGGAGTTAATTAGAGTTGCATTTGACTCTATTAAGACTAAAAGGAGTTTTCTTCTTATTTTATCAAGAGGGAGGCAAGTCCATTGTGGGGATGCCCTGAGGCACCCAGTTTCTTTCTCCCTTTCCCATATCCACATTCTAGCAAGAAAGAAGGGAAGGGAAAGTTGCCAAAGCTCGTGACAGTTGAATTTGTCCCTTTTTTTACCAGAAGAACAGTAAGTTTTCCAGTAGTCCTACTCATTGACCTTCTGCTTGAATCTCATAGGTTGTAATGGCCCTCCCAACTTCACAAGAATGGTATTAGTCATCTATTGTTGTATAACAAATTATTCTATCTTAGAAGCTGAAACCACAAACATTTATTATCTTCTACTTTCCATGAGTCAAGACAGAGGCCTATCTGCCTTGGCTCAGAATCTCTACCCAGTCTGTAGCCCAGGAGTCATCTGGGGCTGTGGTTTCATGTGAAGACTTGATTGAGGGAGAATCTATTTCTAAACACACTCACCTGATTATTGCCAGGATTCAATCCCAAATGGGTTGTTGGACTGATGGCCTTATGCCTTTATAGGTTGTTGGCCAAAGTTTCTCTGTTCCTTACTCTCTACAGGTCAGGTCATGGCAAAATAGTAGTTGGCTTCCCTCAGAGTGAACAAGGGAGTGAAAGAAGGTAGTCTAAAATGGAAGCCACCTCAGCCTCTTTAAAAAATTTTTGAAAGTGACATTGCTTTATTTTGCCCAATTTTACTTATTAGAAGTGTCAGTTGGTCTAACCCATACTCAAGAGGAAAGAATATTACATGTTGGGATTCACTAGGAGCAGCATCTTTGAGGCTGACTACTTTTAGTTGAGATGTTACCTTCACACACAAAATAAGAAGAGGAGAGTGGATGGGGAGGCAGCTGTCGTAACTGCAAGGAGTGGTTTGGAGATAGAAGGAACTGCCACCTATTAAATGAATTAATTTATATCTCTGACCTTCTGTTTCCTTCACAAAGTCACAGGGTTCATATCCAAATTAAAACAGATAATATGGCATAAAAAAGTGCTTTGTAAATCCTCAATGAATGGTCGCTCTTTTCTATTACTACGTAGTGGAGCTGGAACTAGAATCCATTTTTTTCCCAAAGGCAGAAGAAACAATTTTTCTCTGTATAACACATTGCAGCTCAGACACATGAATTCTAAGATTAAGAGTTAGGAAGCCCAAAATCTAGGTATTTCACTTTCTTATTTAGAAATTGCCATTTTTTTTTTTTTTTAGTAGGCAAATATAAGGACATGTGTAGGCAGAACTGAGTCTTTTCTGAAAATGTGACGTTTGAATACCTGTACCAACTGAAGTGTAGGCTTCCTTTATCTGGAAAAACCAGGTTTTTGTTTGTTTGTTTTTTTATTCTTTTAAATCTTCATGTTTTTATGTAAAGGCATCTTAGGACCTTGCTGCAAAGCAAAATTTTTATTTCTGCTTTTCAACCTTAAATCTCAGCTACAGTTTTTGTGATAGGAACTGATTCTTTAGTTGAATTCCTTTATGTCACTTTCAGTACACTGAATAATCAATCTATGTCTAGAATTCAGCATATTTTTCACAATAGAATCACTTGCTTAATATTATGGCCATTATATATTAATGCAGCATTTTATTCAATGAATGTATTTTGTGTGCCTGCTTTATGCAAAGCACCAAGGAAGTTGCTGTGGAGAAGACAGACATAATACCCCTAAGACATATACTGTAATGTAAATCAACATTACCTCAATAAATGTAACTTTAAAAAAAATTGTAGTTTTGACATCAAGGAATTTATAATGCAAAAGGGGAAGTAACACATGAAAACAAATAATTATAATAAGGCAGCTTGTGATAAACATTGTAAGAAGCACTCAATGTTAAGGGGACTTGGAGGGGAAAGCACTACTTCCAGTTGGTGGGTCATTAGGAAAACCTCTCTGCTGTGTGGCCAACTCCCGATAAGAGATTATGCACATAAGCTTGTGGAAGGAAGACTTGCTGACATTGTCACTTTCTCTGCTTAAGTGCTTGGTTGACATAAATACAAGTTTTGTTTATTATAATTTAATTGGAATAAAGGGCCCTCCAAATCAAAATACTTAACTTCTCTACCCTAGGAAAAGTAGGAATAAGCACATTTGCAGAAAGGACTCAGCTCTGTTATACATGGGCCTTTACATTACCTAGTGGTAATTTGACCAATGTCCAAAGTGGGGTCAAGGGAGGAACAATGGTGGAAGACGAAAGGCACTGAGTAGACACAAAACGTGGTTCTACTGGATCATCAAAACCTCATCCAGTGTGAATTTATAATAGAGACACAGTTGTATCTAGGGAAGAAATGCTCGAGAGTGAGCCAGGGGTGTCAAAGTTTGGTTCTGCTGTTTTCCAGTTATGTGACCTCTTTTTGTTTTTTTTTTTAGTTCCTTCATTTATATAATAATAATAATAATAATAATAATAGTATTTGTTAGGGTTATTGTTCTAATTGTGGTGCGTGACCCATGGTAGCATTCAGTGTATGTTCACTATTACTGCTGCTTGGAATGTGCTGAATTTCAAGAATGCCAATCACTTACATTCAAATATAAGTACAAAGTATTTTTTCAAAGGTGAATTGATTAACTGTTTTTAGCATTTCAACTCTTTGTAGATAACTGATAATTGAGCAAATTTAAAGGGAGATCTAGCTTGTGACAATTCTGCTTCGGCAGAATGGAGTCTTGCAAAATATGGGGCACAGAAGAATGCTTGCTGACACTCAGTATACTCGTCATCATGTAAATTCATTTCCTAGGACAGCCACAAGAAAGGACTATAAACCGAGTGACTTAAAACAACATAATTCTCTCACAGCTCTGACTTGAGTTCCAAAATCAAGGTTGCAGCAGGGCCATCTCCTGCTGAAATTCTGGGTAGAATCCTTCCTGCTCTTCCTAAGTCTGTGGCTGACTGTTGATTCCTGGTGTTCTGAGCTTGTAGCTGCATCCCTCCACACTCTGCCTGTGTTACCACATGACAGTCTGTTTTCACATGGCATTTTCCTCTTCTAAGGACAGTAGTCACGTAGGGTTAGGGTTACCCTCGTGACCTTATCTTAACCTGATTACATCTGGAAAGATGTAATTTCTAAAAATGGTCACATTCCAAATAAATTCAAATTATTCACAGACACAGATTCCTATATTTTTGGGAGCCTATTCCTATAGCCTATTCCTATTCCTATGTTTAGCCAATAGACATTTGGAGTCCTTGGAGGTGGTATTGGGACACATTAGGATGGGTTCATAGAGACAGGAACTATAGAGCTCTACCTTTTTAATGATGGTTGGTACGATCTATTGCCATATAACTGAGGTTAGCAAGTCACTTTCACTGCAAGCTTTACTCATTGAGTCTCCAACTACCTTTTCAAAATATGAATTTATATAAAAGTAATTTCAAAATAATCTAGTGGTGATGGTAGTTTTTTGTTTTGTTTTGCTTTGCTTTTCTATTTTCCCCCTCTTTATGTGAATCCTCCATTGTGGTCTTGGGGATAAAAATGTTTAGGGTTTATTGCTCTTTAGGGCAAGTAGTGTATTGCTATTTAATTTCTAGAGAGAGTCACACATGGAATCACAGCAGGTTTAGTAAATCATACATCCTGGGGGCAGCAACCCAGATGGTGTAAAGCTACTGACCTATCACAGAGGGTTGAGGCATGCTGCCCAAGGCACAGAGCTTGGCCAACTTCTTAGGCTCAAGCTCGGCCATGTCATGGTCTGCCACCTTGCCATTTGTCCTTGTGGGTCCTGAAAACTGCAGATAAAAATTTCAAAGCCTTTTCTGCCTGTAACTTAAGAATTAACTTGGTTAGAACTCAAATCAAGAAAAAAGAAAATGAAATGTCATTGCTTCAAGAGAAAAATGAATATTCTGGTGGAAATGGCAGTATTTTTAAAATTGTTTTATGCTTTTCCCCCCCAGTTTTTGTTTATTTTTTGTCTTAGCTTCTGAAGAAAATACTTCTTTTTTTTTTTTTTAACCTTAATCTAGCAACAGTTAGTGTTTGGGAAAAAATAGAAAACAGCTGGTCTGAGACAGATGAGAAAGAAAATACTGAAGTTCATACAGTAGCATTGCCTCCTTGGGAAAAATATGACCAGTTTGAGGAAGACTGGAAGTGTTAACATAGCTTCCCAAGACAGTTGGGGAAGAGAGGGTGGTCATTTCAACCCACACAGGCAAAAATAGGTAAGTCAAAAGTATACATGTGTTGATTTGATCTATAATTTTATTCAAACCACTTAATTTATCGTGTAGTACTGCTTTTAAATAAAACTTAAAAAAATTTTGAGCATTGTGTTTTAGCATTACATTTTTATGTAATAAAAATACTTCCTGTTTTAGAAACCCTTTTACACTGTTGGTGGGAATAGAGACTGGTCCAGCCCCTATGGAAAACAGTATGGAAGTTTTTCAAAAGATTATAAATGGATCTGCCATATGACCCAGCAATTCCACTCCTAAAAACTTACCCAAAGAACACAAACACACTAATTTGAAGGGATATTTGCACTCCCATGTTCATTGCAGTACTAATACAATAACTCCCATGTTTATTGCAACACTAATACAATAACAAAGAAATGGAAACAAATGCCCTTGACTAGGTGAGTGGATCAAGAAGATATGGCATATATACACAGTGGAATACTACTCAGTTATAAAAGATGAACTCTTGCCATTTACAGCAACTGGATAGAACTGGAAGATATTATGCTAATCAAAATAAGTCAGAAGGAGAATGGTGGCAATTTTAGATGGAATATAGAGAAACCATATGAAGGGTAAGATGAAGCCAAACTCAAAAGCTATCAATAACTCCTGAAAGCTGACTATAGGATGGAGACATCCAAAACGGGGGACGGACTAAAACAACATGGCGAGAGAGCACAGTGGACTATGGTGGTAGACTGTGGGTGCATTGGTGGTGGTTATGCTATGGGAACAACACCTGAAGGGGGCATCCTATGCTTCTGCAATACAAACAGTGTTATAAAACAATGATACTTAAATAAAAATATCAAAACAAACATTTCCTTTACCCTATCGAAAGATCATCCTGAAAACACACAGGGTTGAATCTATTAGCTGTTGTTGAGATAGTTTCTGGATTTGGTTTAAAGTCTAAAATGTAAAAGAGCACCAATGCTGGAAGTAACTACATGATTAACGGAAGGCTTTCTTTATGATAGATTCTAAAACTTGTGTGCTTACGTTATTATTGTTCTATGCAACAACTTAATTATGAGAAAAAGAAGCCACATGTGTTCTCTCTCTCTCTCTCCCTCCCCCACTCTCTCTCTCTCTCTCTCTCTGTGTGTGTGTGTGTGTGTGTGTGTGGTGTATATGAGATACTCATTTGCATAAGATTCTAAGAGGCAAATGTAATCTTTGGTGAAGTCAGAATGTGGCATATTTTGGAGAAGCAATGACTCAGCATAAGGATCAGGGCTTTCTGGTAGTGCTGTTTTATAATCTGGGAGCTGATAACTGGAGAGCACTCAGATGTATACTTAATCATTTATGCACTTTTATGTTACATTTATGACACATTTTAAAAAGTTGAAAAGATGTTATAGAACTTAATGGCTATTCAAAATTTTTCTTAAGAAAATTTTATCCTGAACATTTTAAATTTTGTAGATTTGCAGAAATATCTTGGTGAAAATTTGATTTGCTTGATCATGGCAGATTTGGGGATGTTAATATTTATTCTTTTATTCATAATTGCACTGACATTGAGGAATCTTTTTTCTGGAAACTTCCATTCGTGATCCTTGCAATTAATGACCTGCTCCTGTTTCTGTTATTTTCAATCATATAAGTGTGTTCAAAGGCCTCAGTGGGGGATAAGCATTAGCTACAATTTATATTCAGTTCAGAACATAGACTTTGTTTATAAAATTTCTCAGTAACTTAACAGTTTATAAAACTTGAGTGTGTATGTGTATATGCAAGTTTTAGGAAACTGAGAATTGGACAAAAGAGAAAGGCTAAAAGAATATGGAGCAGGTGTAGAAAAGTTCAAAAGCTGGAATATGTAGAAATAATGAAGGCAGAAGTCTTCAGATGTTAATTTAAAAGCAAGAAAATGAAATATTATTTTGTACATCCAGTGAGGCATTTGTATTTCATTCCTATTGATCCAATAGACTTACCTTTTCCAGCTACAGAAGTGGTAATGGTGATTTAGGAATACAGATTTCATTTTTTTATTCGATATGTTTCCTTTATTTTTATTTATTTATACCTCATTGTTTTAGTTTTCATTTTAAATGTCACTCATTTAAGACTTTCGGTTTTGTGCTAAACATGAAAGATGATGTGACATATGTCTGTCCATCAAGAGCTTTTCCTGCCTATCAAGAATTTATTTTCTAGTTTGAGAAACAGGCATTTAGAGCTAAAATGTTTAAATAAAATATATGTGTGAGATGAGTGGTATAAATACATACACAAGAACAAGGTTTGACACTTATGGAGCATGGATTTGTATGCTAGTCAAATAACAAAGATCAACTTTTTGAAAGCAAAATGACAAAAGAGTAGGCCAGGTAATCTATAAGGAAAAATTTACAAATTGGCAATATGTATTTTCAAGAATGTTCAGCAGTACTAGCAATCAAAGAATCACAAATTAAAACTTTATGTCAGACTGGCCAAATTTAGAATGAATGATGATAACTAATATTTTTGAAGTTTTAAAGAAGTAGGACTATCCATTGTTAACAGCTTTTTTCAGTGGGAAATTAAGCAGCATCAAAATTTAAAATGTATGTATTCTTTTTTAAAAAAGATTTCTTTCTTTCTTTATTTATACAAGCACTGGGTATAGTCAGAAGTGTGGGAAGGTGAGAGAATTCACCAGAGCCAAAGCAAGGAACAGAACAGGCAGACCAACGAAGTACACTGCGGAGGGGAGCAGTGGGCATGGCACGAGAAGTCTGCACGTCATGTGGGACCCTCACCAGCAGCCGGGGATCGAACCAGCGCTGCAGAGGCTGCGGGCAGCTTTGCAGCCCAGCACTCAACCACTGCACCACCGGAGAGGCCCAGATTGATTGATTGATTGATTGATTGATTGATTTTTATACAAGAGCTGGGGTATAGGCCAGAGGTGTGGGAGGGTGAGAGGATTCACCAGAGACAGAGTGGGGAGCAGAACAGGCAGATGACTGAAATTCACTGTTGAGGGGAGCACCAGGCATGACAGGAGAGATCTGCCACGCCATGTGGGAATCTCCCTGGCCAGCTGGGAATCGAACCTGCGCTGCAGAGGCTGCAGACAGCTTCACTGCACTGCACTCAACCAGGTGCACCACCGGGGAAGCTCTTAAAATATATATATTCTATGACCAGAGGCATCTACGGTTTGTGGAGCCCAGCAGGAATATGCATTCGTGCTGGGAGGGAGGTGTTAAAAAAGGATTCTAGACACAAAATAGGCATCAATGTAAATACTTAGTTTTATAAGAAAAAACTATAGCAAATTTTTATGAAGTTGGTAAATACCAAAACCATCACAAAATCCTTTTCAAGCTTCAGTCAGTTAGGCTTCAGGGCTTGACTTTTAATAACTTTGTTGTGACTACTCAGAATCTACTGTAAGATATTATCTGTCAGCTGCTCAAGATCACAGGCTTCTACCTCTACTGTCAGAGCCCTGGCTTGAAACTCCAGCTTGTCTCTCCTATATCATGGAATGGCCTCCAACTACTTTGTATTGTCCTTGAACAGAATGTATGTATTATAGTTATTAATTTTAAATAATTAACTCCTGATGTTCTCTCTAGTCATTTATTTCTTACATAATTTTAGTTGTTCTTTGATTGCCTTTTCACATGACAGTGATTTTCTACCTTTTTCTACAAAGACACAGGAAAGATAATTAAGTCCTCTAGTGTGGCAGAAGGAAATTTATTTTTATTATTAATAGTTAGGATGCATAAACCTTGAAAGTTCACACATACAAATATTTTGTGTTTATAGTATTTCTACAGATTTATTGAATTTATAATTGAATATACTCCACTATTGACTATATTCCTGATAGGAGTGAACTTCCATTTTGTCTAGGTGCTGAGTTCTTTGTTTTACCATTTTAGACATCTAATGATTCTAGAAGCATTGTCTAGAGACTAGCACCTGCTCTACACAGTTCAGTCTTTCTCCTTCCCTTCCATATACTTCTGGTATGAGGCTTGGCAAGAGGCATTCTCTTTGCAATATCACCCTTGCCCTGGAAGGTGAGTTGGAATGATGGCACTAGGAATATTCCTTGCCATTTCTAGTCTGAAATAGCTTTAACTATGTTAATTTACTACCAGTAGCTATCTTTGGAAATGACTTCAATGCCCATAGATAAAAGCCACTGAAATAAATAAGATATAATTCCCAACTCAGTTTATCCCTAACTGGATTCCAAAAATGCCCTTGGCTACTCCATAGCAACTAAGTATAAGATAAAGCTTGATGATAGGGAACATGATGTGGAAAGTAGCAGCTGCAGTTAAAAATATCTTATTTTAGCAATTTTACAAAACTATATGACCATCTCATATCTTGGAAGAGTCTCTAGAAAATGAGGGGCCCAGAAGATTAAGCTTCAATCAGTATTTGATGTATGTGTCTCATCCATGACTGGCAACTAACCTCTAAGAATTTATCCTAAGGAAAGTGTGCAATAGTACCAAACATTTGTTGAGTGCTTATTGTGTACCAGACACATGGCTAAAACTTAATTTTAATTTTTTTTAATGAGCCTTTGAGTTAGTTTATAATAATTTTTATTTCTATTTTTAAAAATTTCAAGAAAATAATACTAGTATTTAGATGTGGATTCAAATTTAGTCAATGTCAAAATTATGGTTATTGTTACCTTACTTTCACTCTTCAGCCTGGTCATTAAGCTTATGAACCATTTACTTACTGAATGCTAGACAGTGATCTACATGTCCAAATTTCCCAGTCTTCATGAAACTTACATTCTAGCTGAGGGAAATACTAGATAAATAGGTCAACAAATAAGATGAATAAGTAATGTCTATACAATATATTAAATGGTTATAAATACTAAAGAAAAACAATGTAGCAGGCAAGGAAGTAAGAAATGTGTTTATGCCAGTAAAAATTGAGATCTTAGGTGTGTTCCTTCATAGAGAAGGTGACATTTGAGTAAAGAATTATAGGAATTAGGCAGCCTTGTGGGGCACAGTAAGGATTTTAGCATTGTTTTGAGGAGTAACATGATCTGACTTATGTTTTAAAAATATCTCTCTGGCTGCTGGGTTGAGAATAGGAAAGGTCAAGGTGAAGTAGGGAGATGAGTTAACAGATATTGTAATGATCAGGTTGGAAGGAGGAAGACAGCGTTGTAGGTGCTGAGAAGAGGTCACATTCTGTGTTTGGTCTTTAACAGTCTAATAAACATCCGATGGGGGGGATTCTAAGGCAGCCACAGCATAGTTCTTAAGAGTCGATCCATATTCTGGTGGTCAAACTTACTCCATGTTCTGCTACTAAAGATGATTTAGAGGAATTTTTGTTCATGTCTCATTGTGATTTTTTTTTCTTTAGAACTGCAGTCAAAAATGAATACTCTGAAGTTCATTTAGAAAGATTTAATTGCTAGGAGATAGATTCATATCTTTCATGCTTGTTTTCTAGGTTATTGTTGTTAAAAATAACCTTAAATAGTCAATATGTCACAGGTTCTTCTTATGTAATTTTAACACCTAGATTAAATTAGGATGATAGTAAAAAGAAGCCACAAGTGTCAAGTAGATAATGCACTTTTACTTGATATAATAAGTAAAAGCGAGAAGGCAATTTGCTACATACAAAATCATTTTAGTGTTATGTTATAGTAGATCTTTTTTGGAATGTTGTTGAAATGAATTGCTATTTAAAGTAACAGAATTATTTTTCCTGGAGTTCTTTAAAAATAGTGGAAATAGTGGCTGAGCTGTGATGTTTTGATTTAAGCCGATATAGGTTAGATTACTTTACAAACCAAAGGTCCTTTGATTTAGTAAGATGAGCACATTTAATTAAAAAAAAAAAAAAAGGCATGTTTAAAAATATACCCCTTCTCTATGGAAGTAGGAGGATCTGAACCAAGGCAATTACCATGTCTGTATACACTCCAGGAAGTGAAGTGTGCTTCCTTTTTTAAAAGTTCTCATGTCAGAAAAAAGATTTCAAAAAACTGTCCCAAGATTTTGAATTAGCTAGATGGTGGTTTTTGGGTGGTTTTTTTTTTTTTTTTTGGTGTTAAAGAATGCTTTTCGAAGATACTTTCAACCATAGTTCTCCTGAAAATAACATAGTTTTGCATGACACACAGACTTATAAAAATTTCATGTTATGTTGTTTATAGGAAAAGAGTGATGGGCTGTGTTTTATAAAGAAATTAAAGCAACTTTCTGTGTGAAAATGCATAAGAGGGATTGCAGTAGAAATAAGATGGGCACCAGGGGCTCCTAAGGTCTGCTTTCATCTCAGCCTCTTAATAGTTCTGTGATGTTTCAGAGCTAACTTTAATACTACCATTGTGTCCCATTTTCTTTCATCTTTCCCTCTCACTCCAACCATCTTTTGGAGATCAAGGATTCCTTTGAGAATCTGAAGGTGGCTACGGAAGCTTTCCATCAAAAATGCACATATACACATAACAGATTTACATGTAAATTCAAGAATGCTTCATGGTTTCTAGAAACCATCTGGGGACCCCAACTGAGGGTGAGAGAATTAGAATGTTTCAGTAAGAACATGGGGGTTACAAACTATGCCATATGAATAATGGAGCGAGTATCTCAGTGTGTTTAGCTGGAAAAAGAAAAACTTGTGCCACAGCCCAATAATGAACTATCCCATGTATTTGAGAAGCTACTAGAAAGGAATAGTTTATTGTGGCTAGTTTTAGAGCTAGTAGTTCAATACTGCAGCCACTGGCCATATGTGATACTTCACATTAAACTAGATCAACTAAAAAAATTCATTTTTCCAGGCATAATAGCCACATTTCAAGTGCCCAGTGACTGAAAATGACTAGTGACTACTGAATTGAGCAGTGCAGATAGAGAATGTTTCATAATTTCAGAAATTTCTGTTGAACAGTGTTGCTCTAGAGTTTTAAACTTTAAGCAGTGGATTATGCAAAGGCAGATTTCAGCTCATTCTGAACAAAAGTGTTCTGTCGACTTTAAGTATCCAGTGTCAGTTCTATTGAACATGCTGCCTCAAAGGATAGTGAACTTCCTGTCATTTCATGAACTCATGCAGAGATGGGGCTAGTGCATATTTGAGATGATGTAGAAGAGATTCCTACATAGAACCTTAGGGTGTTTAACATGGGAAGAAGACTCAGTGATCAATTTTTTTTTCACTAAAACTGAAGACATATATTCAGAGCTAAGTGATTTTGCCCAAAGACCCACAACCGGTTAGCAGCAGAGGCTAGGTGTTCTCATGAATCCCAGTGTTTTTCTCCATTCCTGTTCACTGTGTAATGTTTTAACAAGGTCTTTAGAGTCCTTGTTGAATAACATATTTCAGATTCTGGTATTAGCCAACTTCTTTGCTGTTCTTTTGTACTACTCTGCAGCAGAAAGCTACACTGCAGTCAGACTGGATTGAACCATATTACTGTGTTGTGTTGATTGTACAGTACTGCATTGTATTGGAACACTTTATTCTCATTGCTGCCTCTAAGACTTTATCATCACTTTACCCTTCATCAAAGTTACATTTCTTTATAATCTTAATCCTACTTACTTTTCTAGCTTCTGCTTAAGCCCCAGAGGGCTTCAATTCAATCATTTCCTTTTTTTTTTTTGCTATATTACCCTATTACAGTGTCATCAAACATGCATATTTTTTTTTAAATTTCTTTTTAAAAAATTTTCTTTTTTTACATCATTGTTCATTTTTAAACAATATTTGCTTCCCTCCACCCCCTCAGGTGTTTCTTTCCCCACCCCCATAGAGTTTCCTTCACCAATGCACCTGTGCAGCATCACCTCAGTCCCCTGTGCTCCTCCCTCCCTCCCTGTGATCCCTCTCCTGCCTCCTCCCTTGCAGTGTGTCTCTGATTTATAATTGTCTCTTTTTGCTTTGCTGTGTTTTGTACTGTTAATTATTTTTTACACTGATGTCTTATTTGGTTCTCCTATATTCCTGCTATAAGTGAAACCATCCGATAGTTTTCTGTTTCCTTCTGGCTTATTTCACTGAGCATAATTCCTTCTAGCTCCATCCACGTTGCTGCAAATGACTTGAGTTTATCTTTTTTGATTGCTGAATAATATTCCATTGTGTACAAATACCACACCTTCTTGATCCAGTCATCTATTTTTGGGCTTTTGGGTTGTTTCCAGGTTTTACCTATTGTAAACAGTGCTGCAATAAACATAGGGGTACAGGTGTTCTTTTGAATCAATGTATTTGTGTCCTTTGGGTAGATCCCTAGGAGTGGAATTGCTGGGTCATATGGTAGCTCCATTTTTAGTAGACTGAGGAACCTCCAGACAGCTTCCCATAATGGTTGGACCAGTTTGCACTCCCACCAGCAATGTAGGAGAGTTCCTTTTTCACCACATCCTCGCCAACATTAGTAGTTGCTTGTTTTTTTGATATGTGCCATTCTTACTGGTGTAAGGTGATATCTCAATGTGGTTTTGATTTGCATTTCCCTGATGATAAGGGATGTTGAACATTTTTTCATATGCCCATTGGCCATTTGCATTTCCTCTTTGGAGAAATGTCTTTTAAGTTCCTCTGCCCATTTCTTGACTGGATTATTTATTTTGTTTTTGTTGAGTTGTGTGAGTTCTTTGTATATCTTTGTGATCAGTCCCTTATCAGTTGGATGGAGTGCAAAGATTTTTTTCCCAGTCAGTGGGGTGTCTCTCTGTTTTGGGTAATGTCTCTTTGGCTGTACCGAAGCTTTTCAGTTTGATGTAATCCCAGGTGTTTATCTTTTCCTTGACTATCTTTGCTTTGGGTGATGAGTCTTTAAAGATGTTATTGCTATGTATGTCTTATAGTGTTTTACCTATATTTTCTTCTATATATTTTATGGTTTCAAATCTTATGTCCATTTTGCTTATCCATTTTGAGTTGATTTTTGTGCATGGTTTCATTTTTTTTTGCATGTGGTAGTCCAGTTTCCCCAGCATCATTTATTGAACAAACTGTGCATGTTCTATTGCGCAAACATGCATATTCTTTATGACTGTTGCATTTTGTTTTGTCACTCTGGACACTGAGCTTCCTGATTAGCTTCCTGAACACTGAGGTTATTATTTTCACATGTATATCCTTTTTTTGGCCCTTCATTAGAATACAACTTCTATGAGGCCAAGGACCAATGCCGTCTTCTTCATGACCATATTTGTACTACCCAGTACATGACAGAGTAGCATAATGATAATTTATTAATGTTCATTGAATGAATGAATTTTCACCTTCTGAAGTACCATAGTAAAGATAGTGTGCAAAACATCTCAATGAATACTTTTTTCAGGTGAACATTTCTGTTCTTTATAAAAGCAAATATTAAAAAAAAAAATGAGTATTCAAAAACAGTTTTAGGAGTTCCAACATCCAAAGAGATTGTTTGAAAATTGCCAAAACAGTAGATCTTAAGTTCTCATCAGGAGAAAAAGTGTTGTAATTACATAGATATTATTTAGATTTATTGGCGTGCTCTTTTCCCAACTCATAAAAATATTGACTCTTTATCTTGTACGCCTAAAAGTAATATGTTATATATTAAATATCACAAAAAGATTAGGAGTAATCAATTCTGTCATTATAATAGAAGAAAAATTAGTAAACTGATAATTGATGACTTTTATTGGACCCCCTCAGCACTTGTAGGGCAAATACTACTATGAAATCTAAGGAAATAGGTGAACTTAGACAGTCATAGCTAGGATTTGCTTACCTGCAGTGGAAGCAGCTGGAGCTATAAACTGCAGACACTACTTAAATATTAATTTTGAATGGCTGGAGGTAGATTGTAGTCTAGCTTGAGACTTAGAAATTCCTGGCACAGCAGTTTTATTTTTTTTATTTTTTTTATAGAGGTATGTTTTATTTATTTGTTTGTTTGTTTGTTTTGTTTATACATGCACTGGGTACAGTCAGAAGTGTGGGAGGGTGAGAGAATTCACCAGAGCCAGAGCGGGGAGCAGAGCAGGCAGAAGGACCGAAGTACACTGCTGAGGGGAGCAGCGGGTGGCAGGAGAGGTCTGCGCGCCATGTGGGACCCTCCTCCCGTGGCCGGGGAGCAGCTGGGGATCGAACCGGTGCCACAGAGGCCACGGGCAGCTTTGCAACCCAGCGCTCAACCGCTGAGCCACCAGGGAGGCCCGGCACAGCAGTTTTAGATGGGATTTCACCTATAGATTGATTTTGTCTCTAGGAACCCCACAAGTGAAGAGTCAAGAAAAATCTGTTCCTGGAGGGAATAAGTAACCATTGTGAAATATTTTCAGCATTCTCTATAATAAAGGGCCATTTTCCTCAGGGGAAATGTCTTCATTAGAGTCTTTATTACTTCAAGAATGGACATTTGTCTTAAGCCCCTAGCTTTTTCTGTACCGCCATAGGAAAGAAGCCAAAAATACCTGTAAAAGTCATAGCATAGGCAACACAAGTCCACCAAAAGACTGATTTTAATCATAAGGTTATAGAACATTTCACCTTTCCCACTACTTACCATCATACCTACAGCGTTCCCCTATAATAACAGTATATTATAGCTAAAATAACTCTGGATGCCAGCTTTATCCCAAGGAGCAGCTCTTTGGGCTTTCATAAGACAACACGGAAGACAAAATAGACTCTAGAGAAGCTTGAAGCTTCTGGTAACTACATCTACAGCAAGCCTTAAACATAGTCAAACTCCTATCCAGGCTAATAAAACCTCACACGATATTCTTGTTTACCTCAGTTCCTGTTATCTGATATATCACCTCTCATTTTAAACCAAAAAATACAAGGCAAAGAAAAACAGTTTGAAGAGATGAAGCAAAAGGCAGAACAAGACTCAGGTATGAGATCCATTTTGGAATGATGTGACAGGGAATTTAAATATTAAAAACACTTAATAAATTACATAGCGTGCAAGCAAATGTGGATAGTATAAGTAGAGAGATGGAAAATAGGAGGAGTCAAAAGGCAATGCTAAGGCTCAGAAACACAGTAACAGAAATGAAGGAGGCCTCTGGTGGAGGAGTAGACCGGTGGAGGCAATTCTCAGTGAGCTTGAAGGTGCATCAAGAGAAACTTACCAAACTGCATTGCAAGGAGGAAATAGAAAAACAGAGCATCCAATAACTGGGTTACAGTTTGACAAGGTGAAGTATTTGTGAAATTGGAATATCAGGAGAAAAAAAGAGAATGGAAACTAAAGAAATATTTGATAGTAGTTTTCAAAATTAAGTTTTCAAAATAATGAACACCAGCTAACCATTTAAGAGACAGACATCAGAGTAGACAAAGTAGATCTCACTCTGTTGTCTATAAGTAACCCACTTTAAATATAAAGCCTCAGGTAAAAAGTGAAGCATTAGAGAGAGATATCCCATATTAACACTAATCAATTCAGGAAGCTCTGGGGTTGATCATCAAGCAGTATACACACCAAAAAATCTATACCAAGTGATAGGAATTTCAAACTGCAGTAAACCAAAGACAAAGAGAAAAATTTGAAAGTTCCAAAGGTGGAAAGAAGGGTGAACCATACCTACAGAGAGAAAAAGTAAGAATTACAGTCTGCTTCTCATTAGAATGATAGATGTGAAGTGAAACATTTCAAGTATTAGAAGAAAATAAACACACCATTTTAAAATTGTATATCCAGAGAAATTATCCTTAAAAAGTAAAAAGAAATACTTTTCTCGGACAAGCAAAACCGAGGGAATTTATTACTAGCAGGCCTGCTGTTTGTGAATGTTAAAGGAAGTTCTTCAGAGGAAAAGAAAACAAACTTTCTCTTCAAAGTTCTTTCAAACTTTGGTGGTGGTCATGGTATGGAAACATATATTGGTAGAGGTTGGAACCTATAACCCTAAAACAAATACAGTGATGTAAACCAGTCTCAAAAAAATGATGTTGCCTCAATAAACATAATTGTAAAAATTAAATAAAAGTAATATGAAATAAATGTGGTTATATATTAAAAAAGAAAATAAATTTCATAAACTTGGCTCTACAGAGAGAAAGGATGTATATTGTAAGGAAATAAAGGTGAAATCTATGACAAGCCAACAGCCAGTATCATCCTCAATGGTGAAAAGCTGAAAGCAATTCCATTAAGATCTGGAACAAGACAAGGATGTCCACTCTCACCACTGCTTTTCAATATAATACTGGAAGCCCTAGCCAGAGCAATAAGACAAGAGAAAGACATACAAGGAATCCAAATAGGAAAAGAAGAAGTCAAACTATCACTATTTGCAGATGATATGATAATATACATAGAGAACCCCAAAAACTCCACAGAAAAACTAATTCAACTCATCAATCAGTTCAGCAAAGTGGCAGGATACAAAATCAACACGCAAAAGTCAGTAGCCTTCCTATACACAAACAATAAATCTGAAGAAAAAGAAATAAAAAAACCCATCCCTTTTATTATCGAAACAAAAAAAATCAAATATTTGGGAATAAATCTAACAAAAGAGGTAAAGGACCTATACAAAGAAAATTATAAAACACTGTTAAAAGAAATAGAAGAAGACACAAAGAAATGGAAAGACATCCCCTGCTCATGGACTGGAAGAATAAACATTATTAAAATGGCCATCCTACCAAAAGCAATATACAGATTCAATGCTATTCCAATCAAAATTTCAATGTCATTCTTCAAAGAAATAGAACAATTATTGATGAAATTCATATGGAATCACCAAAAACCCCGAATAGCCAAAGCTCTACTGAAAAAAAAAGAAGGAAATGGAGGCATCACACTCCCAGACTTCAAACTATACTACAAAGCCATAATCATCAAAACTGCATGGTATTGGAACAAGAACAGACATACAGACCAATGGAATCGAATAGAAAATCCAGAAATAAACCCACAGATTTATGGTCAACTAATCTTTGACAAAGGAGCAAAGACTATTCATTGGAGCAAAGAAAGTCTGTTCAATAAATGGTGCTGGGAAAACTGGGTTGCTACATGCAAAAGAATGAAGCTTGACCACTACCTCACACCATACACAAAAATCAACTCAAAATGGATTAAAGAACTAGACATAAGACCTGAAACCATAAAATACATAGAAGGAAATATAGGTGAAACACTACGTGATTTGCATATCAAAGACATCTTTACAGACACATCGCCCAAAGCAGTGATAGTGAAGGCAAAGATCAACAGCTGGGACTACATCAAATTAAAGAGCTTCTGCACAGCAAAAGAGACAATAACAAAAACAAAGAGAAACCCCACCAACTGGGAGAACATTTTTGCACCCAACACTAATGATAAAGGACTGATCACAAAAATCTGCAAAGAGCTGATGAGACTCAACAATAACAAAGAAAATAACCCAGTCAAAAAATGGGCAGAAGACCTAAAAAGAAACTTCTCTGAAGAGGAAATGCAAATGGCCAACAGACATATGAAAAAATGTTCAACATCACTTGTCATCAGGGAAATGCAAATCAAAACTACCATGAGATACCATCTTACACCAGTGAGAATGTCACATATTAAAAAAACTAGCAACAACAAATGTTGGCGAGGTTGTGGAGAAAAAGGAACTCTCCTGCACTGTTGGTGGGAATGCAAACTGGTCCAACCACTATGGAGAGCTGTGTGGAGATTTCTGGACCTACTAAACATAGAGCTTCCATATGATCCAGCAATTCCACTCCTAGGTATTTACCCAGAGGACACAGAAACATCCATTCCAAAGAACACCTGCACCCCTATGTTTATAGCAGCACTATTTACAATAGCTAAGCTTTGGAAACAGCCCAAATGCCCAAAAATAGATGACTGGATCAAGAAGATGTGGTACATATATACCATGGAATATTACTCAGCATTCAAAAAAGATAAACACATGCAATTTGCAGCAACATGGATGGTGCTGGAAGGGATCATGCTCAGCAAAATAAGCCAAAAAGAAAAAGAAAAATACCGGATGGTCTCACTCATAGCAGGAATCTAGAAAACTTAAATAAGGGATCAGGAAAATGAATAACTATAAGAAAGTGAAAATCAAAATCCACAAAAAACTATGAACCAGAGACACTTTTTGGGGGGTGGGGGCCGGGAGGGGAGGGATTGGGGTCAGAATGGGGCATGTGCAGTTGTATGGGGGAATATAAAAATAAAATTTATTATTTAAAAAAAAAAAGAAAGAAAATTATGTTTCAACTAATACTAATAATACTATATGATTACAGCATATGGATAAGTGAAATGAATAATAATTACATAAGATATGGAAGGGGGGAAATTGGCAATACTCTAAGGTACAGGCACAGTAACTTACATAAAATGACATTGTATTACTTGCAGTGGACCTGGATTAGAGTAAAATACATATTGCAAATGTTAGAACAACCTCTACAGTTTTTAAAAAAGAAGTGTAATGAATATGCTCAGCATGGAGATAAAATAGTATCATAAGGATCAAGTATATAGTGCAGGATGGACTTTGATTTTTAGTGAACTTATAGGATGCACAAATGCTAATTTATGATGATATACAACTGAAACCTATATAATGTTATAAACCAATGTTATTCCAACAAGAATTCTTAAAAAATAACAGAAGGCAGAATAAGAGGAGGAAACAAGAGGAAAGTATGATAAAAAAAGTTACAAAATGGTAGATCTTAATCCAACTATATAATCACTTTAAATGTGAGCAGTCTAAATACACCAGCTAACCATTTAAGAGACAGACATTATCAGAGTAGACAAAGTAGATCTCACTCTGTTGTCTATAAGTAACCCACTTTAAATATAAAGCCTCAGGTAAAAAGTGAAGCATTAGAGAGAGATATCCCATATTAACACTAATCAAAAGAGAGCTGGAGTCACTATCTTAATTTCAGAGAGAGTGGATTTTAGTACACAAAATGTCATCTGGGATAAAGCACAACATTTTAGAATGATAAAGGGGTTAATTCTCTACAGTGCATAATCCTAAATGTGTATGCACCTAGTAACAGAGCATTTAGATATATGAGGCAAAAACTAATGAAACTGCAAAGAGAAATAAATAATCCACTAAAGCTGCAGACTTCAACATCTCCCTTTCACTAAATGGTTGGTAAATAGGCAAAAACCAGTGAAAATATAGTTGACCTGAATAGCATCATCTGTCAACTTAATCCAATTGTCATCTATAAAATGTTAAACCCAAGAACAACATCTGTTTTTCTCAAGTTTGCTTGGAACCAAGACAAACTACATACTAAACCAAAAATTACAGCTTAAATTTAAAAGAGTAGAAACTGTACAAAGTATGTAGTGAGTTTATAATGGAATTAAACAAGATCAGTAGCAAAGATATTTGGAAAATAATACTTGGAAATTAAACAACACTTTTAAATAACATGTGAATTAAAGAAGATGGGGTGAATTTAAAAACATTTTGAACAAATGAGTCTGAAAATACAGCTTATCAAGAATTCTGGGATGTGGCAAAACCACTGTTTAGAGAAAAATTAAAAGCGTTAAATGTATATATTAGAAGACATGAAACAATGAGACAATAAAGACACAATAGCCAGGTGGATGAACAACTGTGGTACAGTCATACAAAAAATAGAGAAGAAACGATAATCTCTCTTGCAGAATTTCAAAGATTTATGTAGCTACTTAACTCTCAAGAAGGTGGGACATACCTCTAGACTCCTTAAGTATAGGATGTTCATAGTGACTTTTCTCCAGAGTACAGTATGGAGTGGAGAGAAAAGTAACTGTATACTGGTTAGAGTAGGTACAAATATACCTGTCAGATGATCTAGATTGACAGCAGTAACGATAAATTGTGTTCATATTATATACTCTTGGTATGATGTGATGAAAATGCCACTTTTCCCCTGTGATTTTCCCCCCGAAATGTCTCACTTCAGTCCAATCATGAGAAAAACATCAGACAAATCTCAGTTAAGGGACATTCTACAAACATGAGTATTCTTCAAAACAAGGGAAGTGGAAGAAGTTGTTAGAGCCAAGAGGGGCCTAAAGAGATATGGCAATTAAATGAAATGTGTAATCTTGGATGGAATCCTGGAACAGAAAAGGATATTAGGCAAAAATGAAGAAAATAAGAATAAAGTAAGGACTTAATAATGTTCAATATTGATTCACTAATTATAGCAAATGTATATGTAGGATACTAAAATTATTGGAAACTCTGGGGTTATATAGCAACTCAACATACTATCTTTGCAGTTTTTCTGTATATTTAAAATTTCTAAAAATGGATTTTATTAAAAAGATCCATGTAAGTATACCTACACATGTTTCATTTGTAGAATTCTTACCCAAGGCCATTTGTTCCAGTTTCATGAATTTCTGCCTGACAGAACTTCGGGTATTTATGTTATTCAGTTTATTTTTGAAATTCAGTGATTCTTTTATTTTCCCTTACAAATATATGCAAGAACAAAATTATATTTTAGTTGTTAGATTCTATGTCTTCTGTATAATTTTTAGTGCTTATGTTACTCGCTATCATTTTATAGCTTGCTATTTAAGAACAAAACATGTAGTTACAAATAAAAAAAGCCCATCTCTTTCATCACCTCTTTATTTTATCATCACGTTATGCAGCGCCAGTATGGAGAAGGCGTGAAAGCAGACTGCCTGGCAGAAACTGCATTTTGCAATGGTGTCATCCAAACTCTGGGGAGTTCTGTTATTCAGAAGCCTCCCTGGTTCATTCATGCATTAAGAGGATGAGCCTTGCTGCTTCCTCATCCTGACAGAGGAGAATGTTGCCATGACAGCTGTTAGGAGAGGGGAGATGCTGTAAAGTGCATCCACAATGAAAAGAGAAAATAGACTATCTTTGTGGATCTCACTGATGATGCATGGAATAGCATGCATGGAATCTCAGAATGCAGCTTGAAAATCTGTTGGCTTCATTTTAGGCATTATAATTTATAGACACACACACATATACATCACACATGGTTTGTTTTTCAATAGCTGATTCAATAGCAGCATTAAAATTAAAGCTCAACTAAGATTTCTACTTTTCCATCTTTGGATTGTAGGTTAAAGGTCCACCATATTGAAGGTTAAAAATTTGGGGTTTGTATATGATTATTATAAAGGGAAAAAATTTCCAAAAAAGAGAATGTTTCGTTAAAAGATTGTTGTTCCTCAAAAGCTTGAAAAGATGTTAAGGAATCAGAGAACTAAATAGGATTCATCTTCCCAAGAGAAGAATATATTGTTTTTAAAGACTTTGAAGGACTATTTACTTACTAAAAGATATACTATCTTGCATTTTCTTTATAATAATACAAGAGGAGGCAGTGATGACTGCTATAGGCCAAACAAGAGTTGACCATGTGTTGATTGTAGAAGGTTGATCTGGGAAGAATGTGCCACCTCAACCCCTCACACCCCATTCATATGTTAAAGCCCTGACCCAGCAATATCTCACAATATCACTACATTTGGAGGTAGGGCATTTGAAGAAGTGATTATAGACATACCTCGTTTTATTTTGCTTTGCTTTATTACATGTCACAGATATTGTGTTTTACAAATGAAGGCTTGTCCAACCGCCTTCATGCAAGTAATTTTTGGTGTGATTTTTCCAACTGCAAGTGCTTAGTTTGTGTTGCTGTGACACCTTTCATTAAGGTATGTGCATCCTTTTCAAACATAATGCCTTTGAACACTTAAAAATTACAGTATAGTGAATACATGACTTTCACATGTACGGGACAACCAAATATTCATGTGACTCACTTTATTGCGACAGTTGTTTCATTTAAGTGGCCTGGAATGGAACCCACGGTACTCTGAAGTGCACCTGTAAGTTAAATCGAGGCCATTAGGGTGAGCCCTAATCCAATTTAACTGAAGTTCTTCTAAGAAGAGGTAATTGGGACACACAAGGAGACGCCAGAGCTGTGCACACAGAGGAGACCACATGAGGACTGAAGAAAGCGACTCTAAGTTTAAGAAACAGTTCTCAGAAAAGACCAAGTCACGGACACCTTGGTACTGAACTTCCAGCCTCTAGAACTGTGAGAAAATAAACTTCTGATGTTTATGTGACCCAGACTGTGATATTTGTTTGGCAGCTCCACCAAACTGATACACACACCCATCCTATCACCAGAGCACATAGGCCCTGCTCTCTGGGCTCTTCCAGATAAGGAGGGAGTATGAATGAGTAGTTAACACAGCACCAGTGTAGTGCTGCGTGTGTCAACGGGGAACTTTAAGTTGCTTTGCAAGTCCAGTGATGGGTGACAAACCCAGAACAGGGGGAATCGGGAAGATTTGCTGAAAGTAGGTAGGAATTAGCCTCGTGAGAAGGGCAGGGAGAAGAGAATTTTAAGTAGAAGCAGCACCTTCAGAGGCCTGGGTATAGCAGCATGGAATGTTTGGGAAATCAAGAGTAATTTAAAAGGAATGAGGGTGTAGTAAGATTTGGCAGTTGAGCAATAAGCTTTTATCACCAGCTAACACATATATGCACACCCACACATATATACTCAGTCTGTTTAATGCCATCAGTCTGTAACCACTAGGTGTAAGCTCTTTGTGTTTCTTGTGTACTGGTGTATTGTCATGAGCTTCAACAGTGCATGCAACATGGAAGTTGTTCAACCAAAATTGCTAAATAAATGAATGAATCAATCTCATGCTTTGTTCTTTTTTAAAAAATCACTTTGGCAAGCACTGTGTACAGACACCGCAGATAAGAGGAAGAAGTTTTGACAGTGAAATGGAAACAGGAAATCAAAGGAAGCAATGAGAAATTCAGTGCTCCTCCCAAAAGTTCTGTGGATTCTTCTTTATTGAACTTTAAGAATGCATTTTGCAAATTGTAGCTCTGAAGCTCTGATCTTGGTAAGTGACTTAAATTATATCTTATTTTTCTTCATCTGTAAAATGGGCCCAGTTACAATATTACCATCATAGGTTTGTTGTGAAGATTAGATAAGATGTATGCAAAGCTTCTAGCAAATAATATGCATTCTGTAATTGTTAACTCTTATAATCATTTTTATGTTACAATGTTTCCAGTTGGGCACATAAGTGCTTAGCACTTCTAAGATCAGCCTTAGATTTTGCTAGGTGTGGATTGTCCAGTGAGATGGAGCACTTATTTATGGTATGCTTGTGAATATCCATTCAGATGAATAACTAATAAAATACACAGTATGCTTACTGATTACTAATTACAAATTGTAGACTAAATGATATAAAATTTAAAGCAGCATTTAATAAAATACAGACTCCAGAATAAAAGGGAGTATGGTATTGATTAGGGCCTCCCTGGTGGCACAGGGGTTAAAGACAGCGCTATGAAGCTATTGCCAGCCACTGCAGCATGAGTTTGATCTCTGGCCAGCCAGGGAGCTACCCAGATGGTGCAACAGACCTCTCCTGCCTCTCCTGCTCCCCTCAGCAGTGTATTTCAGTCAGTCGCCCTGTTCTGCTCCCCACTCTCTGTAGTGAATCCTCTTACCCACCGCATCTCTGGCCTGCACCCCAGTTCTTGTATGCATAAATAAATCAATCTTTTTTTTTTAAAGTATGGTATTGATTAAATTTGTTATTGTTTAATCAGGACCCTCTGTTTTCTACTTCTTGTTTCAGATGGATCTTCATATTAGTACCATGAATATCTAAAAGACCTGGACTTCTAAATATTTTCTAGCTTGTTAAAGTATGTGTTTGCAGGTTTTTATCTGTTGTCTTCCTTAATTGACATGTTGCTGTCATGCCTTCTAGGGGGTACTCAGTTCTTAAGCTTCCTGCCTGTTCTCTGAGAAGCTGCTTTCATTCTCTAATATCATGCTTTGGTTTAAATGACCCTATTTAGATATAAGAAAAGCGTGTTACAAAGACTTCATGCTTCAGTTCACTGAAAAATGCTCCCCCATGACTATCTTTTCCTACCCAGAAAAGTCCTCTCCACCTGACCCACTTTTCCTGTCATAATTTCATGCCCCTTTGAAGTCCGATGAGGAAGTTTCTTTGCATAAAATTGTTTATGATAATATACTAATCCTTTTAGTAGGTTTCCATACTGGTCTCTACTGAAGATTTATTTTATTACTAAAAGAGGTAGACTACTTTCTCCCTAAAGTTTAACATTGTTTGTTAGCTTGGGTTACACTTGTACCACCACTACACAGCCATGGCAAAACAGATGTTTCAATATTTGAAAGGAGGAGGAAAAATATGAGTATAACTATTTATTTATTTATATACATATATACACACACTTTTTGAACAAGGCTGATCCCCAAGGGTAAGCTCTTAGATGGAACTGACCAATTCATGGTTGACTTTTCTGTTTCAAAATCTTTCTTCACACTACCAGGTTATTAAAAAAAAAAAAGTTAATGGTGATTTTGCATAAAAATTCATCCTTTTGTAGTACATTAGGGCAAACAAATATTTAAAATATAAACATTAATTTATTTGCTCATTACTCATTCCTGAACATTTTTTATATGTTACAATTATCTATCATTTTAATATTTTGTGTGCTGTGCAGAAATGGTCATTTCTTAGCATTTAATAGTTAATATAAAACACATGGTGCTTGCTCTCCTGGAGCTTGGCATCTAGGGGGGGAAAGACAATGTAGCCAATAACTACTGGAGTGTTCAATAAACATTTGATGAATTAATGAGCTTCAAGGTTTCCCCACTAAAGGGGAAGGCAGCTGATATTTTTCAAGCCTTTCTGAACCTCTTTTTTTTAAGATTTTATTAATTTATGCATATAACAACTGAGGTACAGGCCAGAGGTGTGGGGAGGGTGGGGTGAGAGGATTCACCAGAGACAGAGTGGGGAGCAGAACAGATAGATTGACTGAAATTCACTGCTGAGGGGAGTAGCGAGTGAGTCAGAAGAGGTCTGCTGCACCATGTGGGTAGCTCCCTGGCTGGGGATCGAACTCGTGCTGCAGTGGCTGCAGATAGCTCTATAGATTGCATCTTAACCCCTTGCGCCACCAGGGAGGCCCCCCTTCTAACTTCTTGAACTTGTGGTCTTCTATAGACTGGGCAGTTGTCAGTATCAGCAGATAGACTAGGTAAAACATATCTCTTCAGTTTTTGCTTGAACTTCTCCTACATTGTTTTTGTGGGAAGAGATGCATATAAATTTCAAATAAACTCTGTGTGACCATTTGGAATATATATATATATATATATATATATATATATATTTAAAGATTTATTTATTTATTTATACAAGCACTGTGTACAGTCAGAAGCATGGGAAGGTGAGAGAATTCACCAGAGCCAGAGCGGGCAGCAGAACAGGCAGACTGATGAATCACACTGCTGAGGGGAGCTGCAGGCAAGACAGGAGAGGTCTGTCATGCCGTGTGGGTATCTCCCTGGCTGGCTGGGAATTGAACCTGTGCTGCAGAGGCTGCAGACAGCTTCACAGTGTGGTACTCAACCCACTGCTCCACCAGGGAGGCCCACAATCAATTTTTTATCTCCCACATTCCATGTTTGTAGTCAGTGGCTAAGTGCTGTTGATTTTCTGTTCTAGCTCTACCCTAGATCCACTCTCTTAGCTCCCTTCTTACCCTCTGCAGATCAAACCAGTATCACCTGTTGCCTTTCCCAAGGATAAGTCTCAACCCTGGGCATCAGGAATTCCTATTAATTAATTCTCTGTATTACTGAGGATCTTGTAAAACAATAAATTTGGATGTCGCTTATATGTGTTTCCATCTGCTTTTTGCGTAAGGACCTAAATCCAACAAGATTAGATAGCCCATGAGATCTGTCCCTTGCCTACTTTTCTCACCACTTTTTGAAGATAGCATGGATCTTCTCACTGTTAAGTCTCTGCACACTACTAGAATATTTTTAGCCAGATCCTCTTGAACCCCACCATCCTAGTTAATCCTTAGTATTAGTGATGTGTACACATGTATATATGTGTATACATCTTTTTTTCTCTCCCTTGACTATTGCTGCTATAAAGAAGTTGGTTTTCATCAGTTTCATTTTTTGTCTGTGCATATTTCTTATATTCCGAAAATTAGAGAAATATGACATGAATGTCTATCATATCATTTTGTGAAAATGAGGAAAATAAATTTATAAAAAATATGAAACTACCATGAAAAATAAGAAAGTAGAAATTAAATTATGTACATACATACATATATGCATATATATTTAAAATTGCTTTTTAAAATGATATTTCTTATTTATCAATTTTTGGTGTGGGTTGCATGGTTTTTGCTTTTGTTAGAATATATCAAGATGTTTGAAAAATGCTCTGGCAAGAAAATGTACTTTGTCATAAAGATTCAAAAGCAGATAATTTGTGGCTACTGAGCCAGAAATGTGTATGAATCATAAATTAAACCTGACAAACCTGTCACAAAATATAAGTTTTAATAGAAGTGTAATCTGTGCTTTCATGACTGTGTCAGAATCAATAATACATCATCAGCTCTTTTTAGGTTGGTTCCCATAATACAAAAATATGAAAGTAAACACATTTTTTAGCCCATAAGCAAAATTATAAAATGTGACTTAGGTTTAGAAAATCTGTAAATTAGTTTAAATTATAGAATATGGAATATGGATAGTTACTGTTTGAAAATTAGGAAGTCATAAACAAAGTTAGGAGACAAATATATAAAAATATATAAAACAGGCAAAGAGTTCATTTCTTTAATATATAAGCACTGTTATTTAAAAAGATATTCAACTGAAAAGGTGGGCAAAGTACTCTAAATATTTTTTAATGGAGATTCAAGTAGCAATAAGTATTTAAAACATTGTTGATCCTATTAGGAATCAATTACAATTACAAGGAAAGTTTTATCCACTAAATAAGAAATGATAAAATATAATATCTGATAGTGGGAGACCCCTGATGTTGGAGAGTAGGTGGAGCAGTGGGCACTCATTCTTTGCAGGGGGGACTCTGGAAGGCTCTTTCACAATATGCATCAAAAGCCCCAAACTTTTAGTTTCCAATTCTAGGAATTTATCTTTTTTTTTTTTTTTTTAAGATTTATTTATTTATGCATACAGGAACCGAGGTACAGGCCAGAGGTGTGGGGGGTGAGAGGATTCACCAGAGACAGAGTGGGGAGCAGAACAGGCAGACTGACTGAAATACACTGCTGAGGGGAACAATGGGCGAGTCAGGAGAGGTCTGCTGTGCCATGTGGGTATGTCCCTGGCCAGGGATCGAACTCATGCTTCAGTAGCTGTTGATAGCTTCATAGGTTGTGTCTTAACTCCCTTGCGCCACCAAGCGGTCCAGGAATTTATCTTAAGGAAATAGTCATGAATAGAATGACTTTGAAAACAGAACTTTCATTCTAGTTTTGTTTAGAATACCCAATTATATATTATCTATTTTACTTGCCCTTGCAGAGCTTTCATTTTATTACCAATTAATCCTTTAAATATTTATTTGTAAATATATAATCTATATATAATATACATCTTACTTTTAAAATTTAATTGGATGATAAATGAAAATATTTTGATAAAAGTGCTCTTGTTAAAGAGGAAGTTTATAGTTTGGACCAGAATATGGAGATTTGGAGACAGAACTATCTTGTTCAAAGAGCACCATAGGAACCAGCAGCACCAGCATGACCCATGAACTCGTTAAAGCTGCAATTTCTCAGATAGAGCTGCAGTTTTGCCAAATTGGCAACTTTGGTGATTAGGTTCAGCAACTTGTGTTTATGAAAGTCTGACAGGTAATTTCCCTGTTTGCTATCACGGTAGCCTTTTCTGTACAGTTGAAAAAATAATAAATCACCAACCCCTGATGGTTTATGTATGAAGTGAGTTTGTAATGCAAACCAGCTTGGCAGTTTGCCTGGCACGTGGTTAAGTGGCTCGGTTAAGACCAGATCTCACCCTCTCCCCTTAAATATTTTCATGGCTGACTCCCTTAGATCCTTTGGGCTTTGCTTGAATGGCACTTCATCCGAGGAGACCTTCTTTCACTGCCCTCTTTGTAATTGCAACATTTGTCTCCCTCTTGCCCTGCTGTTTGGAACTCCCAGTCAATTTTCTTCTCTCCCTCTTCCCCAGTAGTACTTAAACCACCTAATATAGTACATCATTTATGCATTCATTATGCGCATTTTTAAATGTCTGTCTTTCCATGCTTGACTGTAACTCTTCAAGGGCAGTGAATCTTTATTTTCACTGATGTAGTTCAAATGCTAATGTAGTGCCAGGCACATAGTAGCCACTTTAATATTTGTTTATATAACGAATGACTGATACTGATTTATTAAAGGGATTTTCATGTGTTCATCAAGGTGTTCTGAATGTTTTAATTTGGCCTATGAAAACCCCCATCATAAGGCTTTGTTTTTGGAACTGATTGATGGCCTCCATGCCCTAGGACCACCTGGACAGCTACTATGGTTGAAGCAGGAATGTGGTCCCAGTCCACTTGGCTGCTCAGACACCCTGTCCTGTGCAAAGGGCCTTGTTCTGAATGGCTGGATTCTGAGATCAATTTCACTGACAGAATGACTCTCTAGCTAGAAGAGTTTGAAACTCATATTTTTAGATGATTAAATTAGATTGAGTTTGTTTTCCCAAGTTTTACCGAACCCTATAGCCATTTTTTATTGGTTAGAGTGGCAGTTAAGAGCTGTGGAGTCGTTCCTGGCAGAAGGAACTGAGTAGAGAAGTCATGAGGAAAGAATTAGGAGAAGGGAAGAGATGAGTCAAGGGGACTGAGCTGGACCAGGCAGACGCACAGACAGTGGTAAATAAGGTTGCAAAGGTGATAAAGGCAGAGCCGGCGTGAGACGCCCTTGAAGCCCACCAGAAATGTGGACTTTGTGCCGAGGGATGAGGGAAGATTCTGAGAAGTGTTGTGACAGCTTCAAGCGGGATGGGTTTTGACAACATTTTTTCAGCAGATTTGGGAATCAGGAAGAAGTAGTTTACTCTTGAGCGAGAGCCCAGACTTTGAATGTGAGCTTTTATTATAGGAGTAGAAAAAAGCCAGATGCTCATTATCTAGGTCATATATGGTGTGCATGCGTGTGTGTGTGTGTGTGTGTGGTGAGACCTTTCTTGGGTTTATCATTTAGTAGCTGATTCAGGTTTAATTAGTGGTATCCAGTTTTGTCTACTTTCATTCTTGTCTCTATTATTATTTTTCATCTCTTTTTAATCTTTTTAGTACTGCCTTCTTAATCTGTCCTTGAGATCAGACAGTCTTCACAAGAAACCACTGATGCCTGTGAGCACCAGCACAGTAACAAGTTCATAACCACACGTTAGTGTTTGCATTTCTAAAAGCCTGCCTCCTGTTTTGCTGAGCAGAATGGAAATTTTCTTGATGTCTCAGAATAACCGTTGTGAGAATTGTGATTTATGCTACAAACAAAAGCAAAACAACACTGTAACCATTAGTTTTCTTGTCTTCAGATGGGGATAATGACCTCACTGCCCAATTCTTGAAGAGCATTGCTTGAAGGGTCAAATGGGGTCATTCTTTTTTTTTTTTTTTAAATATTTATTTATTTATGCATATAAGAGCCGGAGCACAGGCCAGAGATGTGTGGGGGGTGGGGTGTGTGAGAGGATTCACCAGAGACAGAGTGGGGAACAGAACAGGCAGACTGACAGAAATACACTGCTGAAGGGAGCAGTGAGCGAGACAGGAGAGGTCTGCCTCACCATGTGGGTTTCTCCCTGGCCCGCCGGGGATCGAACTCACGCTGCAGAGGCTGTGGACTGCCCCATAGTGTGGTGCTCACCCCCTTGCGCCACCAGGGAGGCCCAAATGTCATTCTTACAAGAACTTCCTCAGGCCCAGGCCTGGTACTGAGGCATGAATGATGGGCTGCTAGTGTCACCTCCATCACCATCCCCAGTGCCCAGTTGAGTCACTTGACTTCACCTACCTTGTAGTCCTTTCCTGAATAGGCTTGGCATGATTTTAATTCTTTTCTCACATGGAACATGTCTCTGTGTTCATACATGTGGCTTACACACAAATGGTAGACACTAGTGCCAAAGTGAATTAATGGATACATGATGAGTTTGGATTTTTTCCCTAGATTTATAACCAATCTCCAAAATAGGGCATTTTCTACTTGTTTCTGGCTGAATGATATATATATTTTTTGAAGACGTGGTAAATTTCTATGCTCTGAAAATGTACTCTGGCATTACGTTTCCTCCTCTGATTTTGGGTTGCAGCTTTGCTCAACCAACTTTGGAATTTAAATTTATATGTGTGGCAGAGTCAGTCTATACCGAATATTTATAAAGTCCTCATGTAACTCTAATCATAAACTTGAATAACTTTGCAAGTATGCACAGTAAAAATGAACTAAAAATGGCATATGTTTACTCATCAGAATCATGTTCCTTTCAGTATTCTAGGGCCTGGATCATGTATGCAATCTATGAAATCATTCATCCAGCAGCAAATAGAGAATGTTTTTAATGAGATGTCAAATCAGATTAAATTGTGGTCATGAAAGATGTTGAATATATTGAGTCAGAGAAATTTAAACTCTATTGAGATGAAACATTATGCTTTGTATTAGAATGAAAAAGTAAATGTTTATCTGCCATTCATGTTTTGTTTTTGTGTCCTATTTTGCCATCGCTAAGGGCAAGGGGATGTGATCAGTCATGAGAAAAAAAATAAATGAATGCTGGTGGTGTTAATATTTGGTTATGGAAAGATATTGTTGTTAGCCCTTTTGCTGGAGCTCAGTAACAGATCATTGATAAATAATGCTCTATGATTTCCATTCATACTCCTAAGCTTTGAAACTCTAGATTTTTTTTAGAGTAACTAATATTCACTTATTGGTATGAAAATTGCTCGCCAAATAGCACATCTCTGGATCTTTACTTTCTTGTTGCTATGAACAATTTTACAAAGAAGCTAAAAATTCATGTTTCTCTATTATTTTATTAATTATTATATTCTCAATTACATTGTCAAAAACTGTTTAATTTTTTATTGGAGGTAATATTGGTTTATGTTATTGTTTGTATATTGGAAGTACAGGATCCTCTCTCTCAGGTAGTGCACCTGCTGTCAAATCACCCAGAGCCCCTCCCCCCTCATAGTCCTTTGTGCTCCCTCCTCTCTTTATGCTCATCCTTCCCTGCTCTGAATACCTGTTTTATTTATTTATTTATTTTTAAAGATTTATTTATGCATTCAAGAGCTGGGGCATAGGCCAGAGATGCGGGGGGTGAGAGGATTCACCAAAAACAGAGTGGGGAACAGTACAGGTGGACTGACCGAAATACACTGCAGAGGGGAGCAGCAGGCGGGACAGGAGAGGTCTGCTATGCCATGTGGGTTTCTCCCCGGCTGGCCAGGGATTGAACTCCTGCTGCAGAGGCCTCAGATTGCTTCGTAGAGCGGTGCTTAACCCTTTCCGCCACCAGGGAGGCCCTGAATACCTGTTTTATAGACAGCTTTCAAAGGTTAGTTTTTAAGCTTGGCTTTATCTTTATCAAAGGTTAGTTTTTAAGCTTGGTTTCTCTATATTCCACATATAAGTGACATCATCTGGAATTGATTCTCCTTCTGACTTATTTCACTTAGCATTATCCCGTCTAGTTCCATCCATGTCACTGCAAGTGGCATGTGAAACTCTCTGTGTTTTTGAAGAGAAAGCCAGTGCTTTAATAATGTAAGTGTTATAGTCTTTTTCCTGGTCCCTTATTTAGGTTTTCTAAATTCCTGCTATGAGTGAGATCAGTATTTTTCTTTTTCTTTCTGGCTTATTTCGCTGAGCATGATCCCTTCCAGCTCCATCCATGTTGCTGCAAATTGCGTGAGTTTATCTTTTTTGATTGCTGAGTAATATTCCATGGTGTATATGTACCACATCTTCTTGTTACAGTCATCTATTTTTGGGCATTTGGGTTGTTTCCAAGCAACTATAAACCAGAGATACACTACGGGGGGTGAGGGGGAGGAGGAAGTAGGATCAAAACAAGCAGGGGTGGGAATTGTATGGGGACTATAACCAAGATGTAAATGCATACATTGTGCAAAAATGAAAAATGATGTAAAAAATATATAAAATTTAAAAAATCATAAAAATTGAAAAAAATAGTGTAAGTGTTTGATCCTTAGGAGCTCTACTGCCCTCCACATTCAAGATCCAAAGAATACTTTCAGTCCTTATCTGAGTCTCAGCAGCATTCTAGCTGGTGACCAATCCCACCTTAAAACTGTCTCCTCCTTTGACTTTTTGGCACATGGTTTTTCTTCCTGTTTTCTTTGGCTCTGTGCAGCCATTCATCCCGTACTTCCTCAAGGCTCAGCCAGTCTCAGCACTTCTCCCTCTGAACTCTATCTTTTCCTTCCTGTCCTTACCCTTCCCTCTCATCTCTTCCCATATATATATATATATTTTTTCTCCTAAATCATTCCATCTATGCCCCTATCTGTTATCATTTTCCTGCAATAGACCGTTGATTTAAAAATCAAGATCTTCAGGGCCTCCCCGGTGGCACAGCGGTTGAGCGCTGGGTTTCGAAGCTGCCCGCAGCCTCTGCAGCGCTGGTTCGATCCCCGGCTGCTCCCCGGCCCCGGAGGAGGGTCCCACATGGCGCGCAGACCTCTCCTGCCGCCTGCTGCTCCCCTCAGCAGTGTACTTCGTCAGTCTGCCTGCTCTGCTCCCTGCTCTGGCTCTGGTGAATTCTCTCACCCTCCTGTACTTCTGACTGTACCCAGTGCTTGTATAAATAAATAAATAAATAAATAAATAAATAAATCTTTAAAAACAAAAAACAAGATTTTCAGTCCTTTTCCTATCCTCTGCATAGACCTTCCTATTCAGACATCTCCCTCTTGCCTCCAGGGCACCTCCATCAAGCCATTTAAATTCCTTTCTGACAGCACTAACCCTTTAAAACCTACCCAGTCACCTGTTTAGTTTATTCCCCAATAGCTTCTCTTCAGCCTAGCATACCTTGCCAGACACTCTAGGCCACTCATCTGGGGTTTGTTTTTTTTTTAATATTTTATTTTATATAATTCTTACATAGCCACTCTTGTTTTTCACTTAATCATTATCTGCATTGCAGTCAAAATAAACTTTTCAAACCAAATCTTTAGTAAGGTCAGAGGTTCCTGTATAGTCTGACACCTAGTTACCCATCCAATATCATGTCACAAGCTGCTTCCCCACTGTGGTCTCTGCCACACTGTCTTTTCTTTCAGTTCTCAGCAGAGTGCCTTGCTGCTGAATAGACCTTCCTTAGTTTGGTTCCTCTATATTGCACATGTAAGTGACACCATCTGGAATTGATCTTTCTCCTTCTGACTTATTTCACTTAGCATTATCCCTTCTAGTTCCATCCATGTCACCGCAAGTGGCATGTGAAACTCTCTGTATTTTTAAAGAGGAAGTCAGTGATACAGGACCTTTGTACCCACTATTTCCTCAGCTGGAAGGCTTTTCTTATTCCCCCAGCCTTCACTGCACACTACATAGTTAACTATCTTATATCCTTAATACTTCAAATAATGTTTCTCTAAAAAAGGTAACACCTCTTAAAGATTGCTCATATCAATAAAGTACTGTATTATTAATATATTAATAAACACTATTATTATTTCTTCAACCAGGTGACGCTTCCTTAGTATCTTTTTTTAATCACAATTCACAGTATTTACCACAACTATGATTATGCCTTATTTGTGAGTTAATTTGAATAATATTTGCTAGACCAGAAACTTTACGACAGCAGGGATCACTACTTATTTGTTCATTGTTTTTTTCCTCCATGCCTGTTGAGGGGCCTTTATAAATTAGATATTGATAAATGTACTATACAGGTTGAATGAGAGATTTGAGCTCTCAGAGAAATTCAGTTTGAGCTGGTCAGTCTTTAGTTTCAATATATCGTCATCAATTTCTTCAGAAGCAGCTTCTTTCATTCTGCAACCTAAGTATAGTGGCTGACCCTGACAGTTGCTGAGACAGAAACATCAATGATCATCTTCTCTTAAACACTCAATACTTTTTCTTATAAAATATAATGAAACTAAATATAGATTGGCCTCCCTGGTGGCCTAGGGATTGAGTCTTAGCATTATCACTGCTGTGGCCTGAGTTCGATCCCTGGCCAGGAAGGTGACTCACATGGCGCAGCAGACCTCTCCCGTCTTGCCCACTGCTCCCCTCAGCAGTGGATTTCAGTAGATCTGCCTGTTCTGCTCCTGATTCTGTCTCTGAGGAATCCTCTCAAACCCCCTTTCACCTCGACCCCTGACCTGCACCTCTGGCCTACACCCCAGTTCTTGTATGCAATAAATAAATATTTAAAAATAAATATAAGCTTTTAAAACAGTATTTTTTGGGTATTCTTGCCATGACTTCATTTTCCTCATCATCTAGTATAGATGCACACATGCACACACATACACACACAATCAGTATTCTCATTGCTACATGCAGTGTATTATTGCTTATTTTATTCTCTTCTATATCATACTTTTCTATTTTATTAATACTGGTTCTATTTTGTTTAGTTTTTAATTTTTTAAATACTTTTAAAAATATTTATTTCACAGTTAGAAACAATTTCTTTAGACAATATTCTCTTTTTTAAAACTGTGGTCTTGGGCCTCCCCGGTGGCGCTGCGGTTGAGCGCTGGGTTGCGAAGCTGCCCGCAGCCTCTGCAGCGCCGGTTCGATCCCCAGCTGCTCCCTGGCCACCGGAGGAGGGTCACGCATGGCGTGCAGACCTCTCCTGCCACCCACTGCTCCCCTCAGCAGTGTACTTCGGTCCTTCTGCCTGCTCTGCTCCCTGCTCTGCTCCCTGCTCTGCTCCCTGCTCTGGCTCTGGTGAATTCTCTCACCCTCCCGCGCTTCTGACTATACCCAGTGCTTGCATAAATAAATGAACAAATAAATAAATACTCTTTAAAAAATAAAAAATAAAACTGTGGTCTTAATAGATGTAGATTTTAAATGTTGAGTAATAAATTAAGATTGGATGTACATCTTATTTCTCATTCAAGAACATTATTTTCACTAGAAAAAGGAATATGCTTTTTAAGGGTATAGCGTACTTTCTCATTCAAAATATAGGAGTTAAATTGTTTTTCATTGAAAGCATTAAAACTATTAATTAGCATTGAAAAATACTAATCTTGAGAACTATTGGTTGATTTGGAATTCTCTTAATTTTTCTATCTAAACTTGCTATGTTGTGTGGCCAGTAAATTGATTTTGAGTCCATAAATCACAAAATTAAGAAAGGTTTTGGTGAGAACAAGATATTAAGAAAAACCACCATGAGGTGCTCAGACCTCTCCTGCCGCCCGCTGCTCCTCTCAGCAGAGTACTTAGTCAGTCTGCCTGTTCTGCTCTCCACTCTGGCTCTGGTGAATTCTCTCACCCTCCCACGCTTCTGACTGTACCCAGTGCTTGTATAAATAAATAAATAAATCTTTTTTAAAAAAGGAAAAACCACCATGAGAGAAAGAAAATTTAAAGGAAATAGAAACTCTTACACCTGCTTTGGGTTCATGACCGTAGAGTTGTAAAGCCAACTTTTGAAGGATGCTTAAAACATTATGTTGGGGGCATGCCAAGGCCAGTCTGAGAAGTAAGGGTAGTTAATGTCGATGTGCTTTCATGTCTGCTTTTTAGAATAAGATCTACAATTGGTCATTACGACAGTTTAACTTTAATCAATAAACCAAACATACTTTTAGGAAATTATTTAAGAGAAAGATACATTTCTACTCACTTTGATATATCCTTTGTCATTCACTGTGATCATTATTATCCCATGTAGACTGAAAGTTAGGAACTCCTCAGTCTAGTCATTGCTCAGAGTAAATCTGGAGGAAAGTGGTTATAATTCTTTCTCCCAATCAGAAAATGTTTCTAATTGTTCTTTTAGGTTTTTTTTTCCTTTTGTATTAAATTTTCAAGGATTTTTCTCCAGGATCCAAGTGCAACTAGGTTACTATACATACTTCTTAATAGTTTCTTTTTTATAATCAGTAATTTAAAAATTATGTTTTAGGGTACCTATCATAATGTTTTCCAATATTTTCTTAAGGAGTCAAAACTCTCTAGATGAAACTTTTCAATAAAATCTAATTGGTTTTAAGTAGTTTGAATTAATTTAGTCAAGTAGATTTGGTGAAAAAATGGTAAATAGTGTTGAGGTGGTGGGAAGGGTGTTATATTCATTTCCTTAATTTCCTCTTTTCAGATCAACTGTGTGTTTGAGTTTATGCTTTTAGCTTTATGCTTTTGGCTATAAATTATGACAGATTTCCTAACATTGGTAGACAATGGAAGTGAAAGTAATATAAAATGTAATCTACATCTTTTCTGGGACAGGAAGTTTCTTCTTTTCTGGGATAGAAACTTAGGGATTTGTCCGTGATGCAAATTGAAAGAAATGAGAATGTGTATAAGATGTCCTCTTTTCTTATACACACTTACGATATATCCTCTGAGATCCAGCTCAGACAAAGCCTCAGTTGAAACTTTTATATCCCTAGAAAGTATGTCTTGCCTAATCTGTTGCTCCCAGTTCCCTGCATTAATGAATTTGCTTTTGCACCCAGTGACACAGTAATTCATCTAGTTACATATCCATCTCTTCCTCTGGTCTCTGAGTTTCTTCAGGATAGGTGCGGTTTGTACAATACAGTTCTTAAGACAGTATCTGCTCAATACACTTTGATGATGGAATGATGAATTTCTATTCAAGAGTTCTTAAGCACGGTCATAACCCAGCTCACTTTGCCGAATGTAGTTGAGAAGAATAAAGAGAACAAAGCAATATCTAACAAACATAGCATCTGAGAAACTGAATACTATTTAAGGACAGATTCTAAGCATCCAGCTTAGAAGACTAGACAGTGGCAATTTAAAGTATTAAAATATTTCTAATACATAAGAACATCAATTTTCTAAGCCAATCTTTTAACATAATTCTTTGCACCCTGACCTTGGAACAAATTCAGCATCTGATTTTTAGTTTTACATTTTATCCTATCTTGAGAGTGACTTACATATTGGTGATCTGACATTTAGTAAACCCATTTATAAAGGGGGTTTGCTGGCTCTTGTTTTATAAGCAATAAGCTCCTGCATCCTTAGAGTTGGCTCTGAAAATAAATAGGTTGACAGAAGAGGCAAGAAAAAGATAGTATAGGAGCAACTCTCCTTTCTACACTGAATCATGAAGGCGGCTCTTTAATTTCAGCTTCAAATGTTCCTTACAAAGCCTGTCATTGTGTGTGTGTCTTTATGTCTTCTACTTGGTTATTGACTAGGTTGGTAAATTTAAGGAATCCTGCAGAAATAGACTGTCTCAAGAGAAATCTCACCAGTGAGATGTTGAACAGTGGCTGAAATTGGAGTTATGTTCTTGTTCACAATGTCTTGTCAATAATGTTGTGGGAGCAGCCATCCAATTCGATCCCTGGTCCTTTCTATGCCAGAAATCACGCATCTGTCACCTGCTGAGAAGACTACGAAAATTATTGTCACATCTAAAAGCTAAACACATGGGGCCTGTATACCCCATCACTGTTTTCATCTCCCATGAACTTCTCACTCTTCACATATCCTCCTTTGCCAGCTTTCTGAAGTCATCTGCAACAATCATGGTGATTAAAGGAAAACTATGGGGATAGAAAATGAGCATTGTCTTCTACACAGTTTCACATTTATAATGTCAGGACTCAGCTTATCCTTATGGCTACTATGATGGCAGGGGTCTGGGAGGAATGATTAATATGCAGACCACACCAGCCTCTCACAGTGGATTTTACAGGAAATAGAATAGATTCTGTGGGAACAGGATGATTCATCACCCTATATGGGCTGAAAGGGGACAGGTGAAAGTATTTCTACTTACATCTTCAGCAGAAAGCTCCAGCCCTTAGGTTGGTGAAAGCACTCTGATGCTTTTCCTGCCCTTCTTTAGTTGGAGGTGAGGGGCGGTGGAGTGGGGGAGGTGAGAACCTTTGTTAAGGCCAAGGGTTCTTAAAGGGACAGAATATTAACAACACCTGGGATTTGTTTGAAATGCAAATTTCTGAAACCTACTGAAGCCAAAGCCTTGGAGACTGGGGCCTTGCAACTTTTTTTTTTTAAACCAAGCACTCAGGTTGATTCTGATGCATGTTAATTTATACAAAGAATAATACACTATTTGATGTCATTTTTGGAAGCAATGGTAATAGATTTAGGTTAACTCTTGTTTAAAATTGATCATTTAGGGCATATATTTGTGAATATATATATATATATATAAATAAATAACGTCATTATTTAAAACCACAGCTACTACTTAAGAATTGAGGATCATTTTAAAGGAAAGGTGATAATCTCAGGCTTTCTACTCAAAGCTGAGTCTAGAATTGAGTTTATAAGACCTGGAAAAAACTGAATTCCTTTAAATAGTAGAGGGAGTTTATGTAGAATTTTCTTGGACATTGTGGAAAGTAGAAGGAGAGAGGAACAATCAAATAGTCATGGACCACGTGAGATTCTTGGAAGGAAGGATGTAGAAAGGTTTTACAGGAACTAGAATAGAATAGATCTGATGGATTATTGATGGATTAATTATTCCATTAATGTGACAGATTAATTTGGGATGTTTCAGTCAAATATTTGTGGATTTTAAAGGGTGTCGTGACCTGAAGATGACATTTGAGCCCCATTTTTATTATAATAGATGAAATTTCATTGTAGTTAACCTTGTTATCCCAATAATTCCATATGAAAAACCTTCTGCATAATCTGACTTTAAAACTGTTGATGAGGGAAGAATTTGAAATGCCTTGTATGATGGCTTTCTTGCAATACCTGAGAAAACAGGTTACCTTTCCCCTTCTTACCTTTTGTTTTTCTCCCCTGTCCCAGGCCTATTTCCCCCACTTTCCCCAACCCCTTTCAGCTCCTCAGGCCCTAGGATTTTTCTCACACAACTAGGAGTTGTCTGCCCACTTCCTCTCAGAATTGCCCTCCTCCTCTCTCTTCAGGGCTTAGAATGAGTACAGGCCCTGTGTTCACCAAAGTACCCCATCAAAATGTAAAGTGCGGTTACAAAAATGAATTCTAGCTGTATGTCACTTTTACTTAAAAAGATATAGTCTTTAATACCAGAAAGATAGACTTTTTATAGCAGCCTCAGGGTCGGACGATCTGTCATACTCCATTCTGTAAAGGAAGAAACCAAGTCTCCACAATTCACAGAATCATAGTGTAGGAGAGCCGAAGGACCTGTGAGATTGTAAAGTCTAACCTCTTAATCTAACAGATCAAAAGCCTGAAGGGTAAATGAGTTTCTCAGCTAAAGAGTGAGAGCTGTTTCATAGCACGAAGGTTTCTCAACATCCTTTTTGCCAGCATCTTAGAGAAACGCATCAGATTATTCCTCCCACTGAATTCTATTTGCAAGAATCCAGAGTAACATAACCCTTGTAAGGCTGAGGAACTGGAATTATCATTCATCCCCAGGTATCAGAGGAGTATTGGAGAGGATAGTTTCCTTCATATTACCTGCCTCAAAGTGGATCTTTAAAAACACTTAGCCCATGTGGATACTAGATAGAACCTAGATCCCTGCTTCAACTTGATACAAAGGACATTTGAAAATGAAGATCATATATATTGAATTAAATTCTCTCATTATTGTGGTAGATTCTTAGTTACATTGCATTTTTAGGGACCATCGACCATCCTTTGTAATTAAAATGAAATCCATAGCCAGAAAACCTTTTAAATGTTCTGTGGTCCAGAGATTTAAAAGATGATTATAATATCTAGCAAATGAAATTTCAATGCAGAATGATCTGTAAGTGTATTTACCATAATGCTACTTTACTTTCAAAAATTTAATCAGGGGCTGCTTACTGCCTTTCCCTTTGCATATGGTATAAGCTGAAACAATTTCACAGAAAAGAAGAATATAGATAGCATTAAACTCTATTTGTAATGCTATCTTCTGTTTTTTCACATTAGAAATTTTATTCTTAGGATACCTGTGAAGAATGATTAAATTACTGTTTTTAAATGGTTAAGAAATATCTATGTAATGCTCTCTTAAATACAGATACCTTTATTGGCTATTCTGCTTAAGTAACATATCAGTTATTGTTATGTACGTCATAGGTTCTCATGTCATTCAATGATCATTTCATCAGAAAGTTCTTTCTCTTGCTTTGGCACTTGTTCTTGGAATCCCCCTAATCTCCCCATCTTGGGGTCTTGTAGATGCTGGGCTTTCTGCTGTGCAGGCCCATTTTCTCTTCAGGCTAATATCTATTTGAGTTTCAAATCAAGCGAAGAAACTAGAATTACTTCATTGTACATGTGCCAACATGGAAGATAGGAAAGTTCTGGATAAGATTAGAAAACAAAGCAAAAATTATCAATGAAAAAATGCTGAAATTTTTACATTTGTGCCCCTCATTTCCAGTCAACATACAAGTACCATCAGCAGATGAAGTCTTCGTGTCATAGCCCGTGTGCCCTTCGTACCAACTGTAGGAGTTGCATGAGATGAGAGATCAGGTATGACCAGTAACAGATGCTCAGAAATAGCATACCTGCCCTCCCCCAATATTTAAAATATATCTTGTAGTTCAGTTCAAATGTCAAGTCAAAGTTGGGATGCCTGTCTGCTGACTTTGGTCATGTGAGGAGAGGAAGTGGGTTAAAGAAGATAGAAAAATACCGATGTTCTCAGTCATAGCAGGAATTTAGAAAACATAAATAAGGGACCAGGAAAAACCCTAATTATAATAAAGTAAAAATCAAAATCAACAAGCAACTATAAACCAGAGACACACTACGGCGGGGCGAGTAGGATCAAAGCAAGGGGGGGTGGGAATTGTATGGGAACTATAACCAAGATGAAAATGTGTATTGTGCATAAATGAAAAATGATGAAAGAAAGTATAAAATAATAAAAAAATTTGGAACCCCCCCAAGAAAAAAGAAGATAAGAAGAGGAATAGCAATAAATAGTGTTATGTCTGGTAGCAATCTATGTTTGGGAAAATCCCCCACCCCTCTAGGTTCTTCTTGGGTGGAACAAGTAATCCAAACCCAGTCAGACAGGTTGGCAAGGAAAAACCAATTTAATAACATACATATAGAGAATGTACATAATTGTAAGTTTTAAAAAATAATGGCTGGACTAAAATATTTGGTATTTAGGGACCTGAGGCATCAAGGATGAGAGGGGTGGAGACTTTATATCACACACAAGAAAGGGGTGACCCATCTTTACTCTGAGATTAATGATGAGATTTCTAGGATGAGGGAACGTGTTAGCTAATAAACCTACATCCAGCTGATAACTCCCAAACTACATGCCTCTAGGTCATAAAAGGAGGAGCGGTGATTAATTCTTCAATTAGGAGAAAGGGCAAAGGATATAAAGCTCCCAAACCCTTCAAGGCTCTTAAAATAACCTGCGTTATTTACATAATGATACAGACTTGCCAAGGCTCACTTGCCATTGACCTTTAGTACCCACGCCAAGGTGACACTTACTGGAAGAGGCTACTCTGGGCAAATTGAGAAAAGCCTATCTGACCCCATAATACTAATGTAAATTTGTGTATGAAGACCTCTCACATTGCTTAGCTTTAGCTAGACATTAAGCAGCCAGGAAATAAGAGAAAAACTAAAGGGAAAATAGAAGGCTGGGAAAAGAAAGCTCTTAAATTCTCCAACTTCTCTGGAATTCGGTGTCCACCTCAGAAAATGATGATCACAGTAGCTCCTACTTGTGGTCATTATGAGAATTAATGAATTACTCTTAAAAATGTGCTTGAGCTTTCCATAGAGCTTTCCATAGAGGCTGGGCCAGTTTGTATTTCCCACTGTTGTGAGGTGGTATCTCATTGTGGTTTTGATTTGCATTCCCTAATAGTAAGTGGTATTGATTAGAGGACATTTACTGAGTGCCTTTTATGTGCCAGAATGCTCATTTAATTTTCACAATGTTGAGATGTGTAGCATATTAGTTCCATTATCATGATGATGAAGTTCTGAGTTGATTAACATTCCCAAGATTCCAGATTTCATAGGCCATAGGAAAAGATGTGGATTTAGGTTTCTCTGATTTTAATGTCCATTGCCTCTCTTTGTGCCATGGACCTAGTGTAATCAGAATTAGCTGCAGAGATGAGCACACACACACACACGCACGCACGCACGCACGCACGCACGCACACACTGGTTATTACTGTGGTGTCTTTGAAGAAATGAAGAGAAGAACCAAAAAATATCTACATAGGTTGATTTGTTTTACTAATGAAATTTTGCTGTTTCATATTATACCTTTTAGGAACTATACAAACTATTATTCTTTGAAGGAAATCAGGAAAAATAGAAGAAATATTCTCTTTAGTGACTGATGTGTTACGACAATGAAGAAAGGTAGCAGTTTGGTGCACTTTTTATTCATATAAAGATGTTTAAAAGTTATCTTGCAGAACATAAGTTTTTGTATGAAGTACAGTTATAAGTTAAATGAGAGTGAAGTACATTTGTACAATATCAGTTATTTTCCTTTATGTCTGCAAAAGTCTTATGGGAAGTACTTTCCTTCTTACCCCAGACAAAAGCCTTAATGTTTTTAAGTGAAAGAAGACATGACCCTTTTGTAGCTAGAATTGAAATTGTGCTGAATGGACTATTTCTATAGCTCAGACCCCAGTGGAAATAGTACTGTGTAGGACTTAGCCTGTGTATATCGCACTCTTGGCTCTGGCCTCAAGGCCTCGTTACACTCAGTTACTGTGTTTGCCAGGATATGTATTGGAATTTATCTATTTTTATGTACCTGCTATTCCCTCTAGTCTTAAAACAAATTTGAAGGCAGAAATTTACTCATTTTTTAAAACCTAAAGCCTCAGATGTATTAAATCCTTAATAAATGTTTGTTGATCAACTGTGTTATAATTGGATAATATATGTTTCCACCTCCATCTCCCAAAAAGAAATGGTCTTGATTAAAGAAAATGTTCTTAGCTTTCGAACTAACATGGAGTAGATGAACTTCAAAGTCTTAACCTCTCCTGGAATTTGATCCATTAACCTGCCTCTGACATCTGAATTATACCTTTTTTTTAACCTCATAACTATTTTATGTCCTTCCTAATGTTGAAACTCTGCTTTCCCTTGAAGAACCCACTTCTTAAGCAATCTTCTTTAATGGAGGCTTTGCCTTTTCTTATTGCCCTACATTCATAGATGCTGATATCGGATTTGAAGAATTCTTTACATATCCTTTGGATACTTCTAGACTATTGTACTGCCTATAGAAATATAAAGCTAATGTCTATATAGCAATCCTGTAAAATGGCCTGTTAGAAAAATTAGAAAAAATTGGTAAAATTAATTTTAATTATGGGTCTAACATCCCATAATGATCATTTTAGCATGTAATTAATATAAATTTTTATAATGATATCTGTTACATTCTTTTACTTGTACTAAATCTTTGATAACTGGCATGCATTTTGTACTTTCACAACACATCTCAATTCAGACTAGTCACATTTCAAGTACTTTAATAGCCTTTTGTGTTTAGCGACTATTATATTGGACATCACTTTATACTATTATTCCCTTGCACTTTCTCATTATTTCAGAGACTTTCTCTTGTATCACCTGGTTTCATAATCTTTACTGTGACCAATAAGATAATTTGTCACTTTTCAGAATTATAGTAGCATCGATTGCTGTAAGTTTTCCCCCATTTCTTTCCCTGTCATCATCTTTGAAAATTCTAATATTGATTGTCTTATTATCTCCCAATGTCTCGTCTCTTCACTTCAATCATCATCATTTCTATTTTCTGATCTTATGGCAACCCCAAATCTCTTGACTTCCTTAAGTCCTTTCTCTGACTACAATTCCTCATACTCTGTTATTATCTATCATCATACTTTTTCTCCTAATCTTGTTGAATTGTGGGAGAATAATTTTTATAATTACTTCAGGTATGAACATGTAGATTACTTAACTAAGCTATATTTCTACCAGATCTCAGAAAAGCTAATCTCTGATCGATTTGTGAAATATTTATTAATACATGTTATTTATTTGTTGTGTACTTTTCTGGGTGCTGAAGATAAAGCTATGGCAAGTAGCAAAGATCCTTGCCCTCAGGAGCTTCCATCTTACTGAGGAAATAGATGAGAAATAAGCCGTTGTTGTATACATATCTATATGGATATATAGTATGTTAACGGTGAATGTAACGGAGTAGAGTAAAACAAAGGAGGTGGTGGCTGCCTGTTAGAAATGAGGTCTGAAACTGTTGGTAACATTGCCAATGAGAATAAACAGAATAATGATATTTATGCAGGAAGGCCTTGGAGAAAGTGTCACAGAGATATCTGCGGGAGTAGTGGGAACAGCCAGTGCAAAGACCTCAAACCTATCTACAATTCATTGCTAATAAAAGCTAATTTGCCCTATAGGGGAAAATCATCCAGAGGGAGAAGTGATCATTGGCTTCATCACTTTGAGGCCTAGAAGGAGCAGTAGATAATGAGAACTAGCAGAAGCTGAGTCCAGCCCCTCAGATTTAATGATGAGAACACTGATTTCGTGCACGTTATGGCCCTGTGCAAGATCACAGAGTTTATAAATGGCAGGTTTTGCCCTGGATCCAGGTTTTCTGACTCAGGTGGTGACATTTTTAATTCATTCTGAATAAACATAGTAATTGTGTGATTACCATTGTAGAATAGTATAGCATTGTAATACAGTCTGATGCTAACCAACTCCTGCAGTTAGCACAGGTTATAGACAGAACCCCTAATAAGACTGCCCTCAATTCAGATTTCAGCTATAAGTTTGGGGGTCCCCAGGCCATCTGAACTTCTCACTAACTGGCTACAAATTCAGGGTTTCCCACAACCCTCTAAACTTATGATAATTCATTAAATGACCCCTAAAACTAAGGAAAGCACTGTGCTTATGATTCATTTTTATAAGAAAGGATACAAATCAGAACCAGCCAAATGAAGACATGTCTAGGGCATGGTCTTGGAGGCCCTTGAACACAGAACTTTCATGTGTTCTGACCTTGGAATCAGGATACATTGCCCTCAACACAGGTCAGTGTGTTTACCTATTAGGAAGCTCATCAGAGCCTTGGTGTCCAGAGTTTTTTTTTGGGTTTCATTGTGTAGGCATGATTTAGGAACCATTGGCCATGTGATTGAACTCAGTCCTTAGTCTGCCTTCCCCTCCCCCACTCCCCCAGGTCAGGATGGTATCACATGGCTCAAAACCTTACTCTCTTAATCATATTTGGTTTTTGTAGGTGGCCCAACCCCATTTTAAAACTATGAAGGGTCCCACTGTAAGTCGCATTATTTGCATAAACACAGGTGTGGTTATGAACCTTCATGAGTAACTGAGGCAGTTCTGTCATTTGGGCAGTTCAATGTGCAGAAGCTCCATCCTAGGAATTGGTGACCAAGACCAGGCACACAAGAAACTAAAAAACTATTTGGTTTATGAATTTTACTGCATGATGACCTGCCTGATAAGAAAGTAGTGCCTAACTGAGGTGAAAGGTCCTGAGCATGACGGCTATCTACACGGTATAAGTTCAAGTTCATCTCTGTTCGAGGAGCCAATGCTTAGGGTATAACGGAATAGTAAAAGAAACAATACTTTGCTCATCTTTTTCATCTAGGCCTCTTCTGGAGGACATGGCATTGTAGATGGATTTATGTTGCTCAGGATAAAGTTGATGTCACCCACTCCCTGGCTTGAGGCTTTGGCAATTCCCTCTTCATTACCTCATAGGTGAAGGAAGATCTTTGCTAATGAAGTTCTTTCTGGTGTCTCTTGGGCAGAGGGTAAATCTCATAGCATATTTGTTCAGTTGCTTACTGTGTTTCCTCCATCAACTTCCATGATCCCTGTAGGATTTTTCAAGTTTAAACAAGCATTAACTTGTGTTTAATATCTAGTTAAAACAAGAAGTTAAATAAATAGACAGCTTGTGTTGAAAAGGAAGAAATACACTGGGTAGAACTAAGATATATTGTTTGTTTTAGGGAACTTAGTTATTCACAAGTTGTTATCACTGTTAAAATTTTTTATTAAAGCATGTTTTTAAAATTCATTTACATGAAAATTCATTCAAGTGTGTATCAGAAAGTATTTTTTAATATCTGCCACCAGGAGGGCACTCTGCTAGACATTGGCACACACATGAGCAGAATTCATCTACTCTTTCAGATCACCACGAGGATTACAATACAGCTCATGTAGCTCTTTCTTAAACACTGTGCGAGCAGAGAGGAGAACTTAAAGCACGCCAGGCAGTAGAGATACAGGACCAGAGAGTGTCTCTTGGTGGAGGTAATGTCTGAACTAAGTAGTCGGAGATGAGTAAGCATTTTGCTGGGAAAGAGTGTGTCCAAAGACTGTTCAAGGCAGCATGTAAACCATGAGCAGAGGGCTGGGGGTGAGATGGAACATGTCATGTTTGAGAAACAAAGGTGAACCTGTGGCCTCTAAAGTGAGTTGTAAGAAACGAACTGAAAAGGTAAGAAGCGATCACATTGTATGCCACAGTAAGTAAACCTTGGAGATCTTTTTTTTTTTTTTAATAAATTTTATTTTTATATTCCCCATACAATTGCAGCCCCCCCATTCTGACCCCAATCCCCCCTCCCGCCCCTCACCCCCACCTTGGAGATCTTTTAAGAGATGAGATCAAGGACAAGAAAGTACCTTTCAAAACAAGGTGCCCTCATATGAGAATACAAACTGCAAGAGTCATTTTTAGAACACTTTGGGAGAATGAGTAATACTGCTGGGGGAGGTTCGTGGGGTTAAGGGTGGGAAAAAAATACCTCTATTAAAGGTAACTTATGCAAAAGTGAACAACTTGGTATATGAAAAAAAAATCTCAATATCATGTGATTCTGCTAAGATTAAATCTGAGTTGTGATTAAATACTCTGCAAAATAAAAGTTGTTTAGATGCTTGGCTTGTTTAGATGCTTGACACTATTTGCAGATCTCTCCAAGTTTAAGAAGGGACAGATTTCATTTTGAAATGAACAAACATTGCTGCACTGTATATGTAGGGAGACATTTATATATCTATCCACTAAGGTATAAGGTGCACGAGGGCAAAGATATCGCTTTCTTCATTTGTATTTCCTTATGGTGTCTCAGAGCCTATAACAGTGGCTGGAATATAGTAGGCCCTCAGTTTACTTTTGTTGAATGAATTAAATATGCAGAAACTAAGATGTTTATCCTAATGAAGCCCAGTGGAGGAAGAAGTTCAGTGGTAGAGAGTGTGCCTTTAGTATGATGAATGAATTTCAAAATCAACAAGATGCTAAGTTGATTATATTCTAAGACTAGAGTTATGTTTGGGGAAAATGTCAGCAGTCGTTTCCATATAAGACAGAATTTATTTTTAGTTTAATTACGCACAAGTGATCTCATCTTCTATTGTAGATTTCTCTGGAGAATTAACATGTTGATGATCCCAAACCCTTATGCAGCTCCTCTGGGAAGAGGCACAATCTCAGTCATACCTTCATATTGGCATAAGACTTGGGAAAGGAGTGCCAGTGTGTTTGTGTTGATTGTATGCAAGAGAAAGTTTCACTCAGATCATCAGAAGTTGATTTACTTTGGGAATTTATGCTTAGCTAACGAGTCTACTATCCAGAAGAAAAATTAGACTAAAGGTTAAAGATATCCCACACAGAAAGTTTGTTAATAATAAAAAAAAGGCAGTTATCACCTATAGTAATAAAATTTTTGGATACAGTGTTAGGAAAATCATAGACTTTCTTCTCTGATAACTTATATAATATTCTCAGATTTCTGATTTCTGGGTGTGAAGTCAACCCCTGTTATGCACCCGGGGCTCTTTTATTTAAAAAAAAAAAGATATATATATATTGTTACCTTCACTATTTACTAAACCCCAAATATCTTCCCAAACTCAAATAAGACCATTATGTCAATTATTTTAACTTAGAGCTTAAAATATTGCTTGTAGATTTTGATCTCTCCTACAATATTAAAATAGATGACTACTGCCTATATCTCCCCTATATTTCACTGTCAATCTTCCTCAACAAGCATGTCCTGGTTTCCCTTTCTTCATCATTCTACTCATTACTTAATCACCTGCCAGATAGTCTTTGTTATCCTTCTAAAAATTCTAAGGGCAGCAGGGACACCTAATCATGCAGTATTCATTCCTTTACCTTGATGAAATCACTAATATTGACAGTTTCCATTGCAGTATTTCAACCCTCCCTTCGTTTCAAGTCATTTCTGTGACATGATGTGGTTTAGCATTAAGCTGAAGAATCAGAGGAAGAGAGTACCTCTGAATATAACTTACTATAGGAAATAGTATGCTATTTTAAAATAACATAGGCATCCAAAATCTCATATTTGTGAAAGTTTGCTTGACTGGGGGAGGGGAGAAGGAGAGAAGCGGGGGAAGAGAGAGATTATGAATGTGGAGGACATAACAAAAGATGACAGGTGTGGAACAAATGAAATGGCAGAATTAAAATTTACATTGGAGTGATTAAGGACAGAACTGACATAATAGAAAGTATAGAGTAGGATAAATTTTTAAAAGATTTATTTTATTTATTTATGCATATAAGAACTGGGTTATTGGCCAGAGGTATTGGGGTGAGAGGATTCACCAGAGACAGAGTGGGGAACAGAATAGGCAGATTGACTGAAATACACTGCTGAGGGGAGCAGTGGGTGAGACAGGAGAGGTCTGCTGCGCCATATGGGTTAACTCCATGGTCAGGGATCGAACTCGTGCTCCATTGGCTGGAGATAGCTTGATAGTGCTGAGACTTTAATCCCTGTGCCACCAAGGAGGCCCTAGAGTAGGATAACTTTAACATTGTATTCTAGAACAGAGAAAAAGGGCACTGAGATCAGAAAGTCAATAAACAGGTGTTAGAAAGGAAGGCCTGGGATTAAAGGTCTACCTGATATTAGAACCTGGGAAATCAAACACACATCAGACAAGTTTCCTCTTCTCACTGTCCATACAAGCAAGTTGTATTAGTAGATCTAGGGGGTGCTTCCTGAGAGATGTGAGAGTGAGTTGTTCTTAGAATGGGCAATACTTGAGCAGGCAAATATGCAGGAAGAAAGGCATTCAAGAAAAGTAGTAGCTGAAAAGAGAGAGGGGAGTAAAGTATTTTTCAGACTTCTATGTGTGAATCCCCAATTTTGGTGCAAGCAGTGAACAAGAGGGAATGGCCTATTGCCCTGAAAAACTTATATTTAAGGGGGATGGGACCAGACAATGTATAAGTGAGGTGATTTTGTATTGTGATATGTCTTACGAGAGAATCAAATCTGATCAAACATACCTGGGGGTGGAGAACCACTTTAGATGGAAACTAGAGAAGGACTTGTCTTAAAAAGGGTAACACCTGAGCCAAGACAGGAATGCTGGGACACTCACCTTGCAGGAGAATCAGAAGAGCCTTCTGGAGGAAAGACACAGCAAGTGCACAGGCACTGAGGCTGGGCATGTTCAGAAAATGATCCATAGCCTCATGCATTTGATTAGAACTATGGTAGAACTTCTAATTTGAGTTGGTCTTATTTTTATACAAGGGTTGAATGAAACATTTGCAGGGGATACTGAACTTGAGAATTAGCAAGAGCTCTCTCTTCAACTCTGCCAATAAATTTATCTTCAGAATTTTGGGTAGGTTATTTAACAATTTTTGATGATGATCAAAGGGTAATGATCTATTACCCTTAAGTATGTGGGGAAACATACCATCTACCTCTGGGGATCCACAGTGGGCCAGTGAGGTCAACCCAAAGCCACAGCATTGACAGTGTAACTTATTGAACTATTAAGTTCACCCAGGGCTTGAGAAAAATGATATGTAAATAATAGTCTGTAGTAGAAGGCAAACTTTCATTGCATTTTTAAGATTAAGAAGTCAAATGTCAAGGATATTTCATGCTTTTAACAGACCACTTTAGGCACTGTTTCTAAACTCATGCCAACACTTCCCTCGTGTATTTCAGTGGAAAAGTTTGAAATGCATCTATATATACACTCTAAGGTTTTTCCCAGCTGTAATCATATGAGCCACATTCTTTTAAAATTCTTTTCTCTTGGGCTATTTGTTGTTAACCTTTTTTCCTCCATGAATGAATGATCCAATGTAGATTTGCTTTATGTTGCTTTCTTTCTACTTTTTTTTTTAGATTTTATTATTTTATTTATTTATGCATGCAAGAACTGGGGTACAGGCCAGAGGCATGGGGGTTGGTGAGAGGATTCACCAGAGACAGAGAGGGGAGCAGAACAGGTAGATTTACTGAAATACACTGCTGAGGAGAGCAGCAGGTGAGACAGGAGAGGTCTGCTGCGCCATGTGGGTCAGCTCCCTGGCTGGGGATTGAACTCGTGCTGCAGTGGCTGTGGACAGCTTCTTAGTGCTGAGACTTAATTCCTCATGCCACCAGGGCGGCCCCTATGTTGCTTTCAAATTAAAGGAATTCCCTTTTAACATAAAGACATGTAAAACCAAAGTACTTGTAAACGTTCTGTAGGGCATTAAACACCAAGTTTAGAGAAAAGGAAGAGAACCTTATATGTCATTTGTGGCAAATAAAAATAGCTGGCTAACTTTCCAACTGGGACGTAGAGAAGCTAGGTTGGTCAGATTTTACTTTTGAAAACATACATTTGAAAAGCACATTTTCTTTCCTTATTTTTATTGATTTGCTGTTGGTTTACAATACTGAATAATTCTAGGAGTACAGCTTTGCACCTTGCTATGTTTTTATACCACCCTGCACCCACCGTCATAGTTCCAGTGCCATTCACTGCTATCACACTGACCCCTCTACCCTTCTCTCCCACCTTCAACCTCTGCCCCTCAGGTAACATCATATTTTTAAGAGTCTGAGTTATTTTTGTTGTGTTTTGCTAGTTGCTTTTATTTATATTCCACATGAATGAAACTATCCAGTATTTGTCTTTCACTTTCTGACCTCTTTTGCTTAGTATAACCATTACAAGTTCCATCCACGTTTCTGCAAGAGTTCATCTTTTTTAATAGCTGAGGAATATTCTTTATCCAGTTAGCCGTTATTGGGCAGATTGGTTCCATGTCTTAGCGAATATGAATAATGCTGCTGTGAACAGAAGGGTGCATATATCTTTTTGTATTTGTGTTTTCATAGTTTTCAGATAAATACCTGGGAGTAGAATTGCCTGATCATATAGTGTATCTATTTTTAATTTTCAAAGGAATCTCCATACTGTTTTTCCATAGAGGCTATACTAATTTACATTCCCATCAACAGTGTATGAGAGTTCCTTTCAAAAAGCACATTTTCTATTTTCCTGATTTGGAATTCAACCAATAACTTTCAGAGGGTGATATCAAAATACTTTCAGCTATACCTAACAAAAAGCCCCATTAAAAATGGCATTAACAATAAACAGACATATGATTGCATATCGCTGCGAGCCAGAAGTGGGACAGCCCTGGTTCCATTTTTCTGGAATCTCAGCTCTGCTCTTTTCTACAGGTCACCTCTTTTTCTCCTCCTGACTTCCACCATGGTCACAAGATAACTGCTACAAGTAGCAGTGATTGTACCTAATTGTAGCAGAAGAAAGGGTTTGCTCTTCTTTCTCTACTCTGATAGATTAATTTAGGTCTTGTGCTCACCCCTGAAACATTGACATCAGGGTGAGTGAGATGATCTTGCTAGGACTAGGCTGTTAGGTCTCTGCCTTGGATTTGGGGGTAGGGTCTGCTACCCTAAGAACTAACTTATCGGCTACATTAAGAGGGGGAACCTCAGTTAAATCATGGCTCATTTAAGAGAGGGGGTGGATGGAGACAAGGCGGCATTCACTCCTATAAAGTAGGAGTCTATAGAAATGACTCATGATGTTTTCGTGGTGGGTTCTGATTTGTTCTTTATTGGTGGCAGCCAGATTCTGTGGACTGTCAGTTTCCTTCTTGTGAACATAAACAGAGACTGAAAGTATTTATTTTAGAAAATACTTACCAGATCTGTACTGCATTTTAAGACCTACAATGCAGTCACACAAACAAATAATAATTACAGTGGTGGGATGGCCAAGAACATAGGAATATCTCTTGTTAATCTATCTTAATGACATTTACTCGATATCTACTCAGTGATCAGCTCTACATTAGTAGGGACTTTTTCACTGCTTTCTTCATTGTGTATCTCTAGTATCTTACACATTTTGAGCATGCCACACATATTTATTGAAATAGTTTATTGCAGCCAACATCATTAATGATTTCTAAAGGGTAATGAAGAATAGAGGCGTGTACAACAGAAACTCATTGACAAGTTGGAACAGTTGGAAGGTTCTAAAGGTTCTAAGGGGGTAAATTAATTGCTTCTTACTTGAAAGGTGTTAGCATGTAATGAGGAAGTTCTGATGTCAGAGAAACTGTGAGATTGTGACATAACGTAACAAATGGGGTTATGAGTATGCCCTGGAAGTCTTTTTATTTGATAAGAATATTTAGCACAGCATTTAACACATAGTACACATTCAGTAAATAATGACCGAGTGAATGGTGAGCTGTCTAATTAGATTTGGAAGAATATTATGATGATATTATATATATCATATACAACTATACCTTCAAGCATTTATCTTTTCCTTTGCTTTTTTGTGGTGTGATTTGTGATACTAGTGCTTTGTTTTTTAATGGAGAGCTGTATTTCTTTTCTTTTTCTTTTTCTTTTTTTTTGCATATAAGACCTGGGGTACAGGCTAGAGTGTGTGTGTGGGTGGGGGAGAGGGGAGTGAGAGTATTCCCCAGAGACAGAGTGGGGAATAGAACAGGCTGATTGACTGAAATACGCTGCTGAGGGGAGCAGCCTGCAAGACAGGAGAGGTCTGCTGCGCCATGTGGGTTGCTCCCTGGGCATGGATCGAACTCAGGCCTTAGCGACGATAACATTGAGACACCCATTAGCCATCAGGAACGTCTTGGAGAACTATATTTCTCTTTTTTTTTAAAAAAGATTTATTTATTTATGCATACAAGAGCTGGGGTACAGGCCAGAGGTGCAGGGGTTAAGAGGATTCACCAGAGACAGAGTGGGAAACAGAACAGGCAGATTGACTGAAATACACTGCTGAGGGGAACAGCGGACGAGTCAGGAGAGGTCTGCTGCACCGTGTGGGTAGCTCCCTGGCCCCGGGGATCAAACTCATGCTGCCTAGGCTGAGGATTGCTTCATAGTGCTGTGCTTAACCCCTTGCGCCACCACCAGGGAGGCCCGAGCTATATTTCTAATGGAAAATATGTAATTTAGTGAAATGTACTTCGATTCAGAATTCCATGACAAACAAATTTGCTTTGAATCCTGAATCGAAGCACATTTCACTAAATTACATTTATTTTTCATTTAGCAATTTTATGAAAGTTGTACACAGACTACTTTATTCCTGAATATTCTCTATTGTTTCTTCCTTATATTTGCCCTTTTCCTTCTCTCCTTGGTGAGATTTGGCTTTGTGTTCTAGGATCATTTTTCAGTCTCATCCAGTTTTACTCTAGTGCTGACCACCTTGCTAGCCATTCATCTTCGCCCGCTGCACTCACTCAGCGTAGGTGACGTCTTCTCTCTGTGAGCCTGGGTACTTGGCCAATTTAATGCCCTTTATAGTGTCCTCAGACAACCTGAACTTCATCATCTTTCCGAATGGGCATGATACTTCTGTCTCAGCTCTTTGGAAAAAGGCACACGCAGGTTATACCTTGCACCTAACAAAATTGTCTTCTTCATGTCTGAAAGCAAATAATCTCAAGGCCTACTTGCCAATATGAAAGTTGAGGTCTAAATACACCTTGAAAAGGTGTTGAGAGACCCTTTAACCCAGCCACCCTGTTTTATAGATGAACCATGAGCTCTCACAAGCAGGGAAAGGCTGTTTTAGAACTGGTACAGGGGTGAGCAGAACTCGAACTCCGTTTTCTCAACTGAACTGCACTAGTTCAACCACGTGAGCTATAAAGGCTCATTGAGAGCAGCAGACTTATTTTAAAAGTTGGGTTTTAGGCGATAACTAGTTTCCAGCCATGGGGGTCCTGCAAGTCCTGAATAGACCTTTATTTTGCTAGTGTTCCATTTGAAGAAGTGGAAAAATTAAAGTAACGATCTCCTTAGGTGGTGGAGAACATTGTTACATGCAAAAGACTGAAGTTATTAACAGAGGAATTGGTAACATTGACTGCAAAACACAGAAATTTAAACAAAAACTCCTTGGTGACTCCTTTAGAAGTACATTGTGGGGTAATGGCTCTGCTAACGTTGAGGAAGAAAACATTCCTTTGGGAATGCTGCTTTGGATGCTTGTGCTGAGACAAGCCTATCAATTCACTTCTTAGAATATCTACTATCATTATTCTTATATTAAAATGTCTAATGAACACAGTCAATTTATTAACTGACAGTGACTCATACTTAAGCAATTTCTAATGGAAGTAGCATTGATTTAGAATATAAGTGTCAGGTGTAAGGCATTGTAATTCAACATCTGTATCTATATCCTGATTACCATCAAAAGTCTAGCTCCCATTTACCACCATAGATTGGACCCCCTTTATCCAGTTCACCCCCCAACCCTCTGCCTTCTTTTTTTTTTTTAAGATTTATTTATTTATTTATACAAGCACTGGGTACTGTCAGAAGCGCGGGAGGGTGAGAGAATTCACCAGAGCCAGAGCGGGGAGCAGAGCAGGCAGAAGGACCGAAGTACACTGCTGAGGGGAGCAGCGGGCGGCAGGAGGGGTCTGCGTGCCATGCGGGACCCTTCTCCGGTGGCCAGGGAGCAGCCGGGGATCGAACCGGCGCTGCAGAGGCTGCGGGCAGCTTCGCAACCCAGCACTCAACCACTGCGCCACCAGGGAGGCCCCCCCCCGCCTTCTTTTTTTAAAAAAAAAAAAAGATTTCTTTATTTATGAATACAAGAACTGGGGTACAGGCCAGAGGGTTGTGTGTGTGTGTAAGAGGATTCACCAGAGAGAATGGGAAACAGAACAGGTGGATTGACTGAAATCCACTGCTGCGGGGAGCAGCGGGCAAGACAGGAGAGGTCTACTGCACCATGTGGGTCATCTCCCTGGCTGGGGATCAAACTCGTGCTGCAGTGGCTGGGGACAGCTTCATAGTGCTGAGACTTAACCCTTTGTGCCATCAGGGAGGCCCCCCCCCACTTTTCATAGCCTTTTTCACTGCTGGCAACCACACATCTGTCCTTAAATTTAATTTGTTTTATTGTTTGTTCATTTGCCTTGTTTCTTTGTATTCCACGTATGAGTGTAACCATTATTTGTACTTTCGTGCTATTTCCTTTTTATTGTTCAGAAAATTCTTAAACACACTTGATATATTGTATATAGTTTTAAGGTTTCCTCCAAGTATCTCTGATATTCTGTATTCACTCTGCATGACTCAGACACATGAAGACTGAAGGTGTGTTACAGTCTTCTATATAATGTAGGAGGGATAGTGTGTATATTTCTCATAGGCCATCCTTGAGAATATATTTTTACTCCCTTTTGTTTTTTCCCATACACTTTGCTTTCCAGTGTGTCATCCCCGACCCTAACTCATGGACAGTTTGGGTAGTTGGCATGCTATCGGCAGTCTGATCTACCCTATTTCATTGGTATACCCAAATTCTGTTTCAGTTGTGGCTGTTAGTGTGTATGGTAGATTTTCACTTATTTTTTTTTTTAATATCTGACTTTGTATATGGAATGGCAATTTAAAAATTCTTTTGGCATTGTTTCTTGAGCTCGTAGAAGAATCTTATGGATTTACTTATACCCTCTTTCTATTACACTCCCAAGGGCCAAAATTTGTTAGATAAGTGATAGGCTTATCATTCCTTTGAAAAATCACTTGTTACTAATAACCGTCACTTATTTATATTTTGAGGAAAAAAATCTTGTTATGTTAATTTTAAACTTATATTTTTTGCTTATAAACTAGGTATTGTTTGTTTTGTGATACTTTGCAGCATTCTCTCAGTTAGTCATTCCATTACAAGATCAATGTTAAAATCAGCCATGTGCATTTCCACACCAAGTTTTCAGTTATTATACTATTGTATGTTGATCATTAACCTAGAGAAGACAAAGGAATCCACAGAATGTGACAATCTCTTTTAGCTGATGGTGCAACTTTGGAAAAGTTATGCAAACGTGTGTATCTTATCTCCACCACAGACTTGATCATATTTAGTTGTGTGATCTAGATTTCAAATGGCTTGTATTTGACATAGTTCATTCAACAAATACTCACTTTGTGCTTCATGTATGTTAGGCTGTTTGCACTGTGGTGATTGTGACAGATCTGGTACGGAATTAACTACAATATAAGCGACATTGGTTAGGTGCTAACATTGTTAAAGTTTGCTAAACTTTATTTAATTAAAATATTAACTGTATTTAATCCTTTAAAAGCTTGTGAAATGCAGATATAAAAGTTGTTCCCATTTTATAGATGAGGAATTGAAACTCAGGGCATGGGATCTTCCCAGGATTTATCAACAAATGGATGAGATTCCAACCAGGTCTTTCCGAATCTCAGGTCCGGTCTTTTAATCCAAGATAACTCATAAATACAAGGGGAGGGGGTTTATAGAGGATTTGGTAGAGGGAGCAGTGATTGCTTTTATCCAACATTTTCTACCTTTTATTTTTTTCTGCTGAATTGAGTGGGGTTAGAATGGAGCTATAACTTTGTGGATAGTTGAGGAGACTTAGAAGAACTCTTGTCTAGTAGAAGGACAAAGTGACGGTGGAGAATGAGTAGTTGTGCTAGGCATTTCCAGAGAAACTGCTGATGCCATGGATCATGAATTAGCAATGTCCATCCACTGAGTAATGTTTCCATTTGGTACCACTTGTTTTGCAGTGGTCCAAGACATATTTTTAAAAAGGGAGTCAAGGAACCTAACACTATTTGAATCAGTTGAAATTAGTTTCAGCTGCAATCAATAGATGCAATAATAATAAATTAATTTAGAGCCTACTTGGTGGCGCAAGGGGTTAAGCACAGCACGGTGAAGCTATCCGCAGCCTCTGCAGCATGAGTTCTATCCCCGGCCAAGGAGGTGACCCACATGGCACAGCAGACCTCTCCTGTCTCACCTACTGCTTCCTCAGCAGGGTATTTCAGTCAGTCTGCCTGTTCTGTTCCCAACTCTGTGTCTGGTGAATCCTTTCACCCCCGTACCTCTGACTTGTTCCCCAGTTCTTGTATGCATAAATGAATAAATCTTTAAAAATATAGTAAGTTAATATATATATATATATATATATATATAAAACACCATTTTTCATTTTTGTGCAATGTATGCATTTTCATCTTGGTTATAGTCCTCATAAAATTCCCACTGCCTTTGTTTTGATCCTACTCCCTTCTCCCCGCCACCTCCTCCCAGAAGTTTGTCTCTGGTTTATAGTTGCCTGTTGATTTTTATTTTATTATAATTAGTCTTTTTTCTGAACGCTTATTTGGGTCTTCTAAATTCCTCCTATGAGTGAGACCACCTGGTATTTTTCTTTTTCTTTCTGGCTTATTTCACTGAGCATGATCCCTTCCAGCTCCATCCATGTTGCTGTGAATGGCATGAGTTTATCTTTTTTTTTTGATTGCTGAGTAATATTCCATTGCATATATGTACCACATCTTCTTGATCCAATCATCTATTTTTGGGCATTTGGGTTGTTTCCAAAGCTTAGCTATTGTAAATAGTGCCGCAATAAACATAGGGGTGTAGGTGTCCTTTTGAATTAATGTTTTTGTGTCCTTTGGGTAGACAGTAAGTTAATTTATAGGTTCATTTTCTCTCGTGCAAAAGAAAATCTAAGGTAGATAGTCAAGGGCTTGTATGATAACTATATGTGATCAGTGACTCAGCTGTTTCTTTTTGCCCCTTTCTTAGGTCAGGTTTTCTATCCTCAAGGTCACTTCATACCGTTGGTGTTCTGGCCATTGTGTCAATATTTTAGGTGGCTGGAGGTAAAAGAGAAGAAAGAATATCATCAGCCTCAGTGACTTCTGCTCAAATCTGTATATGCTCTCAAATACAAAGACGTTTGGAAGTTATATGGATTTTTTTTTTTAAGCCCAGACACACTGTTCCCCAACACAATATAAGGACCTGCTTTTAAAGAAGACAAAGAAAACTAGAAAATGAGCAAATAATGGCAGCTTCTGCAATGTTTTTCTATCCCCAAATCTTCTGTGGTACTTTTAATATTTGGGAACCTTAGGTGATAGACATCAGATAGGTATAGTGTGAGATTTTCTTGCAAGAATGCAAATAGCTGCCAAGGTTTTTTGCTTTAACTTAACATGAAAGCTTGGGGTCATGATTTTAGAGAGGAAAGAAAAGGGCAAAAAATGATGCTGATGCTTTTTCCCTTCCCCACAAGGCAAGCCTTGTACCGTATGAATTGTTTAGGCTTACTGATATGTTCTGGAGGAAGGGAAGTTACCTGGATATATTTTAAAAAGTGTTTACTGCTGATTGTTCTGTGTATTTATTAATTGGTTTTCTTCATTCTTTCCCAGAGAGAATTTCACAGTTGTTGGTTTTTCTTATAAACAGTTGGTTTCTAAATGAAATAGAAACCAGCTACATCCTTTATAAAAACGATAAGGTAAAATAGACACTTTGAAGCAAATGTGATTTGCGTCATATAAGTAATTTCCCATATCTCTGTTCTTCTTGGAAGCAGTGCCCTCTTTTCTAATTTCTTTACTTTCACCTGGCAGGCAAGTGGGGAAATTAGCAGGAGCCTCTATAGCTACCTTATGGTGACAAAGGGAAAGACATTAAAGATGGCCTGAAATCACAAGGACATGTACAAGTGGAATGTTCAGAGAAGACAAGAAAATAATGTCTTTTGCTTCATAGTGCTGATTCTTCAGACATTTAAGTGCTTCCTTATTGAGCTACCAGTTTCTCTGGATGGGTTGAAGCCGATGCAGATGGACTCATTCAGTATTCCTGAGGTCCGCTCCCAGACCTGGTTCTTTGCTGGTTGCGGTTTGACTCCGTTGCATGCCCTGCCCCAGGGTGCAGATGAGGACGTGGCAGGGTCAGCGATGTGAGGCGCCTGTAGCTCTAGCAGTGTGCTTGGCTCCGTGGCAGGACCATGCAACACCCGGAAAATCCACTCCTGGGTCTGTGGGTTAAGAAGGTGCAGCTGGAAATCAGAGGTTAAGAGCAAGGTCAAAGAATATCTTGGGAGGCCATCAGGAAGGCAGCCCACCCATACACCTTTAGGTGATCCAGGAGGAGTTTTTGTTCTTATGTACTGAACAATACTCAGTACCATGAGCCATCCTCTCTGTCAGTGGTTTTTTATTAAAGATTTATTTATTTATTTGTTTGTTTGTTTATTTATTTATTTATTTGTTTATTTAATACATGTAAGAACTGGGGTGTAAACCAGAGGTGCAGGCGGTATGTGTGAAAGGATTCACCAGAGACAGAGTGGGGAGCAGAACAGGCAGATCTACTGAAATCCACTGCTAAGGAGAGCAGCAGACAAGACAGGAGAGGTCTGCTGCGCATGTGGGTCACCTCCCTGGCCGGAACTCGAACTCATGCCTCAGTGGCTGGCATAGATAGCTTGAGAGCACTGAGACTTTAACACCTGCGCCACTAGGGTGGCCCCTCCCCCAGTATTTTGTGTGGGATCTTGCATGGGACTTGAGGCAGTGGACACAGCTTGAGTTTATGAGAAATAGTTCTTTGGATATTTTGTTGCCCAGGACAACGTATCAGGTTGGAGGCTATCATAGCATTTTCTTTGCTGTTATAAACAGTTCTTTGAGCTGAAAACCTTCTATACTCATCTATTATTTCCCTCTGGGTGGGAAGTGATGTCTCATGATTGGTAACAAAGGCTCACATATCACCTGCCTTTAATGGTAACATCAGGGCATCTCATTTCCCAGCGGTGTGACTTTAATTTCCTGTCATCTGGGTGGCTGTGTTCAGAGGCTGGTTGTTCCATACCAAATGAAAGAGAGTGACAGGAAGCATCCTTGCCTTGTGTTACAGTTTGCCAGAAGGTATTCAGGAGAGTCCTTTATACCTTATTCCAAATGAATGTGTCCTGCTGTTGCCTTTCCATTGTTTGGTAGAAGGATGGGGGAATCGAGGTGGGGACTGATAACATGCAAAGTAAGTGGGAGTCCCAGCAGGCCAGAGTTGTGGTCCTCCTGGACACTGATAAGATGTGAAAAGCAGTTGACAGGATCCAAATGCCCAGAAGTTAGTGTTCAAGTAAAGATGAGGGAGACGCTAGAGATTGTCCAGATTTATGAGATTCTGAGGAAAGCTTTTTTGGGTCTGATGAAGGATGTTCATTTCTACAAGTATCTAAAATAAGTATGAATTTTGTTTGCTCTTTTTGAGGAGAATCATGAAATTCCTGAGTGAGTTATCAGTGACAGGGAGGTGATTATAAAACAGACATCAAAAGGTCTTTTTTTTTTAAAAAAAGATTTATTTATTTATGCATACAAGAACTGGGGTTCTGCACAAGGCCAGAGGTGTGAGGGGTGAGAGGAGTCACCAGAGACAGAGCGGGGAGCACAACAGGTAGATTTACTGAAATACCCTGCTGAGGGAGCAGCAGGCGAGTCAGGAGAGGTCTGCTGCGCCATGTGGGTAGCTCCCTGGCCAGAGATGCAACTTGTGCTGCAGTCGCTGCAGATAGCTTCATAGGGTGCTTCTTAACCCCTTGTGCCACCAGGGAGGCCCTCAAAAGGTCTTTTTAACCCTCGGGTTTCTTCAAACATTTCCCTGCTGGTGCCTTCCACTCTGGACAGCTAGTTCAGTCGCGGAGATGCCCTGAGTGCTCTTCTGAGCTTTTGGGACATGAATGGAACCTGTGCTTTTTGTGATTGTGGGGTTTTCTTTAGCTCATTCAGCAGCTTGGGGGAGAGAGAGAGAAGGCACTTGTTTGGGTGTAATCAAGTGGCTGTGCTGTTGAGGGAGAAGGAGCAGGGATGAATGCAAAGGAGTGATTGCAGTAATGGCCACGAGAGATAGCTGATGAAAGACAAGTAAAGGCTTGAGGGAGGTAAAGAGTAAACCACTGACATGCTACTTGATATAGGCGAAGACAACATTGCCTGAGATTTTAATATTTAAAAAAAATACAGGTTTATCATAACTGACATTTTTTTGTAGTCACTTTTTGTTACCTCATCCTAATTATGGGTAACCCATATGGGTCTTATAATACAAACTGATTTATAATTGCCCAAAATATTCCCATCTAGAAAGATTTTAGCTTTTTCAAGGTAAAATTTTACTGATAATGTTTTTATATGGAAGACTTACAAACATCTGTAATATTTTCTTAGCACATCTCTGTTTTATTTAAGTGTTTATCCTGCTTTGCCAGACAGGCAAGGTAGCATTACATACTGTCATACTTTTTTCTGACTTATTTTACTTCCTTATTCCTCTCATTGGGATGGATAGTTGAGATAACAATCTGGGGGCAAACTCAAACCCCAAACCAAATTCTTGCCTCCTTTCACTGGTGTCATTGAGGTATCTCCTTTTATGTCCTTAAGAGACAGACACCAGTTTATTACGTAAGTTAAAATAAAGGTGAGTGATGTAATGGTAAGTGAAAGTAAGTTCCTTTGTACTCTAGAAAAAAAAAAGGGAGTTACAAAGTAAGAATTTGCCATTTTTCTCTGGCACTGCCCAAAGGGCAGCTGTTCTGATTCTTAATGAGTCATCTTTCTCTTTACACAAAAATATCCCCAAGGTGGAGAGGGCAGTTCGCTGGGCACCCCTTCAGAGTCCCTGGGGAGTGTCATCACCTTTGCTCTCTTCTGTTCTCACCAAGTCAGCTGCCAATTCCTAGCTCTGCCTCCCCTCCCCCAGACCCACGGAAGGAAGGACACGTTCCAGGCAGATGTGTCTCTGGGGTCAAACAAAATCTTCCCCTTAAATAATTGGCAATTCGGAATTTAAATGGGTTTCTTTTTCATTAGATTATTACGGATCCATTCCATGATACCTGTTGCAGCCTGGGGAAAACAAACAAAATTGCTTTTCTGAAACTGCAAAAAGTCAGACCCTGAATCATGGTGATAACAAAGGCCTGGGAGCCTGAAGCCCAAATCCTCATCTGGCCTCACCCCTACTGAGCCATGATGGATGTTCAGTTTATTATGCACTAAATAAAACCTGAATGATGATTCTGTGACCTTGGTATTAATTTATTCATGTATTCTTTTCATTTTACATTTTTTTTAAATGAAAGTTATTTATTTATTTTTTAAAGATTTATTTATTTATGAATATTAAGAACTGGGGTATAGGCCAGAGGTGTGGGAGGGTGAGAGGATTCACCAGAGACAGGGTGGGGAATAGAACAGGTAGATTGACTGAAAATACGCTGCTGAGGGGAGCAGTGGGCGTACAGGAGAGGTCTGCTTCGCCATGTGGGTTGCTCCCTGGCCAGCTGGCGATTGAATTCGTGCTGCAGAAGCTGAGGAAAGCTTCATAGTGCTATGCTTAACCCCTTATGCCACCAGGGAGGCCCCATTTTACATTTTTATAAAATGTCTTTACCATATAGCAGTAATTATATTTTGGTGGTTTGAGGAAAAATTGCCAAAAGAAGATTGGTATTTGAATTTGTGCTTAGCATTTTATTTTAGTTTTTCTTGGTGATACCACCATTTGATTAGGTGAGCTAACATAAATGATATAAATACACAAATATGGGAAAGAAAGGGTCATTTTTCTCTTTGAGAGGAAAACTTGCTGTTGATAAGGGTTTTTTGAATAATTTAGAATAATTACTTTGAATTCTGGAAGAATTAGGGGAAATACAGAATAAAAGGACTCTCCTTTGGGAATATTGTTGGTCATTAAGATGGTTAATTTTTTGTGTCAGCTGGGCTGGGTCAAATGCTCAGCTCTGTGGTCAGACATTCAGCAGGATGGTTAGGTAAGAGTGTTTTGGGTGAGATTAACATTCATGTTGGCAGAGCAGGTAAAGCTGATTGCCCTCCATAGTGTGGTGGGTCCCATCAAGTTAGTTGAAGGATCTGAGGTGAACAAAAGACTGACCCCCCTCTGAATAACACAGAAATCCTACTGCCTGACTGCCTTGGAAGTGGAAAAATCAAGTGCCTTTTGACTTAAGGACACATTGGCCCTTCCTGTATCTTGGGCTTCTGGAACTATAACATTGGTTCTTCTGGCTATGAGGCCTTTGGACTCAGAGTGGAAGCACATCATCAGCTCTCCTGAGTCTTCAGCTTGCCAATGTGCACTGCCTTGGGAGTTGTCAACTTCCATAATTATGTGAGTCAATTGCTTATAAAAAAACTTTGTCTCCCTGTCTGTCTCTCTGTCTGTCTTTGTCTCTCTTTCTCTCTCTCTTTTCCCCTCCCTCTACACCTACCTACCTACCTACCCACATTCTCTTGGTTCCATTTCTCTAGAGAACCTATACTAATACAGTTGGACTGTTTTTATTTAGAGGTATAAAGAGGGAGATTATTTTGAAAATTAAAAACAGCAGAGGGAACATTGTATGAAATGACTTAGATGGTCTACTATGTTTTCTAGAATATCTGCTGAGGAAATGGGAGAAATTGGAATACTGTTTTGAAAGTGGTTCAGAACATTTTTTAAAATGTGTGGTGATTGAAATTAATGCAGTCAATTTCCCCTCTGGCATACTTGAGGTGTTGGATAAATAATGATTAAAATGAAACACTACACATGGCATGTGATAAAAGGAAATCATGTTTTTACCTTCTGTTTATCAATTAACATCTTGCTCAATATGTATTATGGCATATTTTTATTATAAACAATTTTGGATGATCCTCTTTAATAAAATCTTTTCCTCTCTAGTTCTCCAGTTATTCAGAAGTTCATTCTGGATTAAGGCAAAGGCCTTTGATATGCTTGGAGAGCATCCCTTTGCTATGCAGGATGGACTGTGTTTGAAGTAATATAACAGGAAAATGTAAAGACAACATGCTGAATTTTATTGTTTTGTTATTGAAAAGAATGGGAATATGTCACTGTGTCCTGAATTAGGATTAAATTGATGAAAATATAGAACGGTTAAAAATAAGCATGAATTAAACATAGTGTGAGGAACTTGAAAATATTCTTTAAACATAGAAGATACAATTTTATGATTCTGGTAGACTTTGAGAAAACCCTCTCCACATTAAATTTATTGAATTATCTAAGTGTGTTGTAAATCACTAGAAAATAAATTTTAAAAATTGGGACTTTTTAGGGAAATATTTTCTAATCTAAACAAATAAGATGAATTCTGAATTATTTTATAACGATACATTTCTATGTGAGGTCTGACTTGTGTACTAAACTAATTTTATCATAGCAATGGAAATACAAGTGATCTCTTTAGAGCATCAGACCTTCTTCAGGTAAAGAAAATGCCTTTTGATCTTAAGCAAAAAAGCTTAGTATAAGAAACTATAATTATTTAAGATTTTTCCTACCCAGATCTTCAGTTCCTAGATTTTTCTAGACTTTTTTTTCCCAATGATGGCTCCCTTAACTTTTGTCCAAAAGTAAAAAATAAAGATTGAAATACTGTTTTTAATACCCTAAGGAACTTACTGGCATGTGAGGTTTTGAGGTATGTGCATTTTGCTTTTTGAAAAACATAATGCTTCTAATATTATTTATTTGAAGTTTTTTTTTTTTAAACATGAAAGAGACTTTACAGTACACTAGGGTTGTTGTTGGAAGGTGAAATGCTTAGCTTGTTGTCTGTACAGAATCAGGACTTCCCAGGGGAGTCGAGCTCTACGTGCCTAAACCTGATGAGGTATAAACTGTGGGTGGGTGGAGGGGAACCGCGTTCTCTTACCCAGATTCTCCAAAGAAGCGCATCTCAGCTCTGTAGATCCCCTCACTGTGGCTCCAACCTGAGAGAATAGATACACAACTTATTATTTGGTGGGGTCACAGCCTAAGATATCATGCAGGACACCTTGTCTTTTTATTGTGAATTTAAAAAATCATTTTAGGGTCTCCCTGGTGGTGCAAGGGGTTAAGCATCGCACTATGAAGCAATCTACAGCCGCTGCAGCATGAGTTTGATTACCGGCCAGCCAGAGGGAAACCCACATGGCATGGCACAGCAGACCTCTCCTGTTTCGCCTGCTGCTCCCCTCAGCAGTGTATTTCAGTCAGTCTGCCTGTTCTGTTCCCCACTCTGTCTCTGGTGAATCCTCTCACCCCCCGCATCTCTGGCCTGTACCCCAGTTCTTGTATGCATAAATAAATAAATCTTTAAAAAATCATTTTATTTAACATTTTCATTTTTACTAGTCTGTCTTGTTAAAATCATTTACATGTAGGGCATACTTAGGACTTATCAGGGCCACAATATGCATAACCTGATGTGCACACACACACATGCATAATACACACATGTACATACACACATGCACACACACAAACACCCACAACACTCATACCTGAGGTGCCAGAGCAATTGAGCAAAGCTCAATAGACCTATCACCCTCCCCCACCCGCCAAGGCTTGCAGGCGCTTCTGGCATGACCAGATTCTGACAGGGGCTCCTGTGGAAGACCGTTCCAACCCTTTCTCTTCCTTTGCTTCCAGTTTTGACTGAGTGTTACCAGGCACAGAGCCAACTGAAGGTAAAAACTACGTTTGATGCTTCACCTCATCCCCAGTGCCTGACCCAATGTTGGCCTGTGTTCCCAGCTCATTAGTTTTGTATAGGGAGCAGCAGGAAACAATGGTGAGGAAAAGTCAGGCTTGAAGCCTGACAAGATGCCGGCCCCACCCTAATCACCCCACTGAATAAGATACTAATCTCTCTCATTAGCGGAGAACCCCACATGGAGATGTTTCACAGTGGCGAGATGTGTGTCATCTCCGGAACCCGCGCGGCTGACTGGGTGACTGGAGCCGGGAGCAGTACCCATTCTGTTATGCCACTTGGTTCCCACCCACATCTGCGTGAGAACACGGGCTCTGTGTGATTCTCACCCTCTCTCCGTTTCACTCTCCTTTGTCACAATATACAGTTTTCTAAAGTTGGCTGCTCCTGTCTAGACAGCCCCCTCTTCCATCTCCAGATGGCTTTGTCTGGGAAGCCATAGACATTCTCCCCACCAAGAACTCCTTCCCCAGGATGCATAGACAATTAAGCTAGTCTAACTCTCATGGTGTTACTCCAGATAGTAGCCTTTGCCAAATTACTCAGACTTTGCCAAAAAGAAAATGACAGTATTTTTTTCCTCACTTAGTGATTCTTTGGGGGGACATTTATTCCTTTCAGTGGTTAAGACCCCTTACTTGGAACATGTCAGGATGGGCATCTCAAAGGTTCTGGTTTGCTAAGGTTCTACTCTGACTTGATGTTCTGTGGCTGCAAGGGACCTGGATTTTAGAAAATAAATTATCTTAAGATCAGGTAAATTGAGAGATACAAAACTGGGCCACCCAGAGGAGTGATTTATGTTTCAATAAATTTGGAAAGCTTGTTTCTTCTCATTATTTGTTTGATTTTAATCCAGCCTTCTGATTAGACCCACCTGCAGTGTCTACTTATTTGTTTATCTCCTGCCAAGGGCATGCAGATTCTTTGAGTTCTAGGTAACAGGTTCAAGATCTTGATGTACTTTCTGAACCAGTAAACACAGGGGAAACCCTCCCTCCACAGGGCCAGGTGGGACTGGGCAGGCCTCTCCCAAGAGCAGTTTTAATATGGGCAGCAATCACACTGTGCCAGAATATACCAGTTGTTCTGTTCTGTGGTATACTGGATGCACTTACAAATCTGAGGATTTTCTGAAGATTTCCTTTTTTATATAGTTTAAAGTAGATTCTAATTTATCTCTGTAATACTGCTCATTGCTTTATGATACCTATTTTGGAGTTAGTAACATACCAAGAATAGTCTGTCCACTATGGCATTGCCACAGTGTTAATGAGAGTTTTAATAATTGCCAGTTACATTAATATCTATTTCACAGTTATTAGCAAACTAACAGACAAGAATATGATTCAATTATAACTCGTAATAACATGATTCACACTCATTACAACTTAAAAATCTATAAACTCTATGTACTGTAATTTGGAGTAACAGAATCACATAATCCTGTGCTTATTCTTCAATAATGCATACCTTTTGCTTAATAAACTTTATCTGTTGAGTAGCATTTGGGAAAGAGACATTAAAAAATCATAATTAGGGGGCCTCCCCGGTGGCGCAGCGGTTGAGCGCTGGGTTACGAAGCTGCCCGCGGCCTCTGCGGCGCCGGTTCGATCCCCGGCTGCTCCCCGGCCACCGGAGGAGGGTCCCACATGGCGCGCAGACCTCTCCTGCCGCCCGCTGCTCCCCTCAGCAGTGTACTTCGGTCCTTCTGCCTGCTCTGCTCCCCGCTCTGGCTCTGGTGGATTCTCTCACCCTCCCGCGCTTCTGACTGTACCCAGTGCATGTGTAAACAGAACAAACAAACAAAACAAATAAATAAAGAAATAAACATGCCTCTATAAAAAAAAAAAATCATAATTATATTTACTCATTTTTTCACATAAAATGACAAAATTTTGAGGTCTTCTAGATTGTGGCTTCTTGATTCAAAGTACAAATAACTACCTTTATAAATACCATAACAAAAGTTCTGTCACATAACTCTCCATTTATTTTATCACAATTTGGTTTCTCAAAGGCAGGTTGGGTTTTGGGAATATATGTGAAAGTTACCTGTCAGATGTGTTGTTGAGAAAATAAAGGTCAAAAACTACATTTCTAGAGATACCAACCTAAATGAGTCAAAAGGAGGATGCCTGTTCAATAATATTTATAACCTTTACCAATATTGTTTAAAAAAACACCTCAAACTAGTTAGCAAATCTGGAAGAATTTCTCTTATCATTATTATGGCCAGTATTATTGATTATTTGCCTCTGACAGTCTTTGAGATTGATATCTTAGATCAAATTAAAAGTAATTACCATCCAGAAATTGCTGTTTGTACAATAAGAAAAATGGTTAATTTTTAAAAAAAAGATTTATTTATTTATTTATTTATTTATTTATACAAGCACTGGGTACAGTCAGAAGCATGGGAGGGTGAGAGAATTCACCAGAGCCCGAGTGGGGAGCAGAGCAGGCACACTGACGAAGTACACTGCTGAAGGGAGCAGGGGCGGCAGGAGAGGTCTGCGCGCCATGTGGGACCCTTGTCCAACTCAGTGCCAGGGACAGAACCAGTGCTGCAGAGACTGCGGGCAGCCTCGCAACCCAGCGCTCAACTGCTGCACCACCGGGGAGGCCCAAATGGTTAAATTTTAAATCTGAAAATAAGATCGCCTTATTTCTAATAGTCCCTAGTCTACTCCTCACTGGTTAAATAGGGGTGACAATAAGACCCAATTCATAGGATTGGTATAAGAATGTATTGACTTGAGTATACCCAGACAGATAACAAAATAAGTATTGGCTTTTACTATCAAATGCATGTTGGTGATGATTATTCAGAACCAGTGTTTAAATAGTGCTTTAAGAAATGCAAATGGCCAACAGGCATATGAAAAATGTTCAACATCACTTGTAATCAGGGAAATGCAAATCAAAACTACCATGAGATACCATCTCACACCAGTGAGAATGGCACAGATTAAAAAAACTAGCAACAACAAATGTTGGCGAGGTTGTGGAGAAAAAGGAACTCTCCTGCACTGTTGGTGGGAGTGCAAACTGGTCCAACCACTATGGAGAGCTGTGTGGAGATTTCTTGACCTACTAAACATAGAGCTTCCATATGATCCAGCAATTCCACTCCTAGGTATTTACCCAAATGACACAGAAACAGTAATTCCAAAGGGTACCTGCACCCCTATGTTTATAGCAGCACTATTTACAATAGCTAAGCTATGGAAGCAACCCAAATGCCCAAAAATAGATGACTGGATCAAGAAGATGTGGTACATATACACCATGGAATATTATTCAGCAATCAAAAAAGATAAACACATGCAGTTTGCAGCAACATGGATGGAGCTAGAAGGGATCATGCTCAGCGAAAAAAAGTCAGAAAGAAAAAGAAAAATACCGGATGGTCTCACTCATAGCAGGAATTTAGAAAACCTAAATAAGAGACCAGGAAAAAGACTAATCAATACAAAGTAAAAATCAACAAGCAACTATAAACCAGAGACACACTGGGGGGTGTGGGGGGTGGAGGGGGGCAGGGAAAGGAAGTACTAGAGTCAAAATAAGGGGGGGGGGTGCAGTTGTATGGGGAATATAACCAAAATGAAAATGCATACATTGTGCAAAGATGAAAAAAGATGTTAAGAATTACATAAAATAAAATATTTAAATAAAAAAAAAAGAAAGAATGGATGATACAGGAACCCTATGGTTGTCATCAGAAGAATAAATAACATAGGAGTCTTAATCTCTTTGTAGAGGATAACACTGCCTGTTCTAGCCAGCTCAGGCCTGATGTTTGCCTCCTTCCCTCACTGTAACCTCCTTGGGGGCAGGAAGGCAGGAACAGAGTTTTGTTCAGGATTATACCTTCAGTGCTTAAGAACACACCTGGCAAATATAGGTATGTGTAATTACTTGATGAACGAATGAAAGATTTGAAAACATTATGTGACAGCACCTGAGGAAATTGCTTTGGGTATTTTATTTAAGATCTTTGCTGGGCCTCCCTGGTGCCACAGGTGATTGAGTGCAGCACTGTGAAGCTGTCCACAGCATCTGCAGTGTGGGTTCGATCGTAGCTGGCCAGGAGATACCCACATGGCATGGCAGACCTCTCCTGTCTTGATTGCTGCTCCCCTCAGCAGTGTCTTTTGTCCATCTGCCTGTTCTGTTTCCCACTCTGTCTCTGATGAATCCTCTCACCCTCCCACATATCTGGCCTGTACCCCATTCTTGTATAAATAAATAAATCTTTAAAAAAAAATGAAAAGGTCTTTGCTAAGGAAAAAAGAATAAATAAATAGTGCTTTGATGATTGAAAAGAATCTACTAATAGACTAGATTTCAAAGTCAAATGGGTTAAACGTATAAATTTCAATGTCCTCTAAGTTTAATTTTCCTTACAGTTATAACCTTCCGATTTATTACTTGAATGACCTCCTGACGTGGATAGGAAAGCATTCCTCTTTACGCTGAAGACATAGAATTTCCATCCTCAGCTCTAGAAATCAACTCTCCTCCTCACAGTATCTTCTTCAGGGATGGGCTTTATATAAACAATGCCAAAGCGATTGTCATTTTGTTAATAATTCTCTAATAGTGACAAGCAATGCCTTCCTGGAATCTGATTTGTTCAGTTGCTTGGAGACTTTTGTTAAGATTAATTTTGGATGGAAGATCTTCAAGAAGTCAGTGCTGCTGAAAAACACATGTTCTACCAGAACAGCATCAAGAGCCTTGTTTCTTGACTGAGGTGGTGATACTTTTAATTCCTAAAATCTGTCTTTGGGCCTTTCTGGTGTATTTTCCAAACCATGTTTCATGAGACATAGACTTACATGATACAAAAAATGGGAACCTGGTTGGTAGATATGTTTTTTCCCATTCTGTGCCCACATTGAGGGATCCACACTGCATGTTCGTTAATGAAAAGCTCTGACAATGTTAGAGTGAAGAAATACTTGGAGAAAAATTATTTGTGGTGTGGTCTTGTGCAGGTACTTGGCCAGTGTTGTCCCAAAAGCTGAGGTGGACTGCTTGTGTGGAGAGGAGTGACCCTTTACCCACAAGGATTATAGACAGTTTTCCAGTTTCTGTCAAGGGAGTGTTGTTCACTTTGCATTTTTATGTTTGCTGCCTTAAATTAAATTTGACATCCATTAGGCAGGTGCTTTCCCTATGGACTTTAAAACTTGAAGTAACTTCCTTTCTGTCCTGTAACAGTCTTAGAAGAAGAAGAGAAGAAAAGATAATAGTGATCTCTTTTCTGGAAATTTAAGAATGAAAGAGTTCACAAGAGAGCTATGTTCCTTGGCTTCTTTGAGATAGCTCTTCATAAAAACCCCCTTAATAATTAATTAACAGTCATACTGTACCCTCAAGTTTTATCGAACATCTTTATAATATATAACAGCATTAGGATTGGATTGTTTTATATTCTTCTATCACATGTTTTGTTGTAGATATGACATCGCTAGATGTTCCTTTGAATTTTTTTTTAGGAAAAACCATTTTTGCTACTAAATTCTAAATAGAATTTATCAAGAGGAATTTGGTAGTTAAAGATGTTTGTTTTTTCCTAAAACAAACCCAAATATTTTTGCTTATCAGATGCATCAAGTATAATTATTCTTTCTTTCATGTTTTCCTTAAGCTGCCAAGAAGATCAAAGTCAAATTTAATACACAACACAGTCATATCTGTACATTAAAAAAACAAACAGATTTATATACTGCTTCGATAATGACGCATCACGTGAGAAGCATATGTTCAGAAAATTTATCTCCAAACCATTTTAACTGATACATTTCTTCATACAGATAAAGTGTCATACATATATTAGGTTTCACTTTAGCCATCAAAGCTTCTTAATTATATGAAATTCTTTTTTTAAAAGATTTATTTTATTTATGCATACAAGAGCTGGGTGTAGGCCAGAGGTGCCGGGGGATGGGGGGGGTGTGTATGAGAGGATTCACCAGAGACAGAGTGGGGAGCAGAACAGGCAGATTGATTGAAATACACTGCTGAAGGGAGCAGTGGGTGAGACAAAAGAGATCTTTTGTGCCATGTGGGTTAGCACCATGGCCAGGGATCGAACTCAGGCCGCAGTGGCTGTGCATAGCTTCATAGTGCTGAGACTTAACCCCTTGCGCGACCAGGGAGGCCCCAATTATATGAAATTCTTGTAAATAGAAATTATGGTTAAAGAAAGTAGTGCTATGAAATGCCTTATAAAATTAAGTATGCAAAATACTTTGGAATGGTACTTAAATATGCTCATTTTTAATCTTTCAATAATTAAAAATTAAAAGTGATTTAACAAAAAATACATACTGACTCTAAAAATCTAGAATTGAAGGCAATATTCCTTAGATTGATCAATTCCAAGATTGATCTTTTTTGATTATTGCTTCTTCAGAATGCTGAAGGTGCAGGTTTATTCAGTGAAAGTCATAGACATGGCTATCTCAAGCAGCAGATCTCAGATCTTGTACAGGCATTGATGGAAGCTGTTAGTACACTGTGTTCACTCCAATTTTGAACACTGGCTTGAACTATGCATTTTAATGAGGACAATGTTGAACATATCATGTTTATAATGTTCATAATGTAATAGTAATAACCCATTTTAATGTATTTCTTGCATGTTTCTCTAACTTTCCAATAATTTTGAATGTTAATCATGAAGAAAAATGAGCTTTAAGACTTGTAGCCACATTTTATGATGTCTAATTTCCTTTATATATATGTATTTTGGATTCTATTATAGTACCAGGAATACTGTTAAAATTATCCAAAGTATAGAAATGTAATCCCAAAGAAGAAACATTTACTTCAAGATATTTTTCCTCCCCAGATTATCTCTTGGTTACCTGAAACCATGATATGATTGGTATAAATAAAGTTTGTATGTCTAGAGAATAGAAAGCCAAGGGAAGGAGATCATAAATGAACTCAAGTCTTAAGAGGTAATCTGGTAGCAAAATTTAGTGGACCTAGTCTGTATAGACTTAGGAACAGAATTAGAGTTAATGCATTGAAGCTACAATTATATAGATTTTGGCTACAAAACCAAAAATTTCTAGTAATCATAAATGTCAGAAATATAATTACCTACCTCACAGAGTTACCCACCACTGGCTATGTTTAAGCAGAGTTTCAAAGCCAGTTTCCAGATGTTAAAACTTCTGTTTATGGAGCCCCAGAGCTCTCTGTTCTTGTCATAACTCTGGACCACAGCATGCTCTGAGTTTTGTCATTGGTCTGTTTTCCCACCTTCAGGAAGAACCCCTTGAAGGCAGCCACCATGTATTCCTTTTTTTGTGTCTCCGTGCCCTAGCACAATGCTTGGCACATAGTAGATGCTTGGAAAAGTATTTGTTAAGCAGATAAATGTGTGAATGGCTGCAGTTTGGAATAGTGGTTTGTAAACTTTTTTTCCAAGATTCAGAACCTGTCCTTCAAACTGAAGTATGCCATGGAGGCCTAGTTGTAAAAAGATAAAAAAGTGGCTGCTCTGATTAAGTGGACTTCTAGGGCACAGAAATCTACCCACTTGGGCCTTAAAGCAGCTCTGAACAACTTCTGTGGATACAGTTTAAGAATCACTGATCTTCAGCTGGAAAGGCTGTATGTCATTCCTCAGTTCTTTTTTTCTGTATTTTTACTATAGGCTTTTGATTGCAGTACATTTTGGGTGGTAATACATGCCCTTAGTGTCTGGTTCCTGGCTTTGATGTGAATGAACTGGGAGTTTTTTAAAGCCAAAGTTCACGACCTAATATGAAGTTATATTTTATAAAACCCAGGAGATAAAAGGAAAGGGGAGACCCAGCACAGAAGGAAATAGGTGTCAAAATGACCCTGAGTCCTGCTTCCTCTTTAGCACTTAGGCAGAGACAGGGAGAGAACTGGCAACTAATGCTAGTGATTAACTCTGTCATCAAAATGTCCTAAAAAGACAGATGAGAGGGGAATAATGAATGGCAAGAAGAGAGGGGTGATGGATCCCTGGCCTGGATGTTGATTCCAGGCAAGGGATATTCATAATTCAAGTGTTTCTGCATCTGTGGTTCCATGTACTGCCTATACCAGTCATCCTACTAATAGTGCTTTTCAACCTTGAGAGGCCATTAAAAGAAAACTTTGATTAAATGCACTGACCAGAGATAGGAGAATGCTATGATTGATTATGATTTGCTTAGATGAGGTGAGAGAGTGAAGTGGTAAGGATGAGATATTTTTGATGCTCTCATTTATGGAAGGTCTTTGATCCCATTTTCAGGAGATTTGACACTTTTATGGAAATACTTTGAAACTGTTCTGTTGTGTTCAGTCAGCTAGGTAGAGCGGGGACTTCGGTGATGTTAAAAGAGAACTAGTGTTTGGTAAAGAGAAAGAGGAGGTACAGGACAGGCTAGAGGGAAGCAAAGGGAGGCAGGAGTGGTGAAGAGCCTGGGAACCCTAATCCCAGGCATCTGTACCCACCTCCATCAGAGCTGCTTCACAGGGGATTACTGGGATGGTGGAGTGAGCTGCCTACAGTGGGCACCCAGCATATCCCCACTGGGTTTAAGAAGGAAAAGAGTGACAGAATGGAGAAGAGTGTGGAGGTGTAGTAATTGACTACGATAGTCCATCATAGTTGTGGTTCAGCTTTCTGTGGTGTTAGTTACCCACTGTCAACCTCAGTTTGAAAATATTATGTACAATGGATATTGAGAGAGAGAGCTCATTCACATAACTTTTATTACAGTATGAATAACTTTTATTACAGTATTTTGTTGTAATTGTTCTATTTTCTCATCATTGTCAGTCTTTTACTTATTCTAATTTATAAATTAAACCTAACTATTGGTTTGTATGTATGGCTATATATCAGGAGGTTTGATACTCTGCATGGTTTCAGCCATCCAGTGGGGGTCTTAGAACAAACCCTCCAGTGGTTGGCTTCATATCTTCACTGGCTTTGAACCTGACTCTTACATACATAAGACACTAATCTTCAACTGCCTCCTGCCTAGCTGTGTTCTGCACTCTTATCCATCACATGTTCTCACTTGTGTAATAAAAGCTCTTGGATTTCGATTCCAAGTGCCTTCAGAATTATAGTTTCTGCCAAGACCAGAACACTTAGAAACCATAAACACTGAAATTATATCTCCTACATGATGTAATTCAAAAGAAAACCATTACTGTGCCATTAAGATAAGTTTAAGGCAACTTAAAAAAGTTCTTACAATTTCCATGATGTTGATGTCTTTTTAGGAAAACAATTTATCTCTTTACTTTTCCACTTAAAAAAAAAAAAAACTTTTGGTGTTCTAATTTTGCTGATGCCCTAATATTTGTCATCTTGAAGAGTAACCCGACACAGGACTTGATCTTTCTTTATTTTTTTATCCTGTTGGTTTGAACTTTGTCCCTTCTCTTTGCTCTAGCCAAATTAATGGAACATGTTTTGAATTTGATGTAGTAATTTCATTCTATTTTATTGTTCTATCCATGTTTTCTCATTTCTGTGTTCTTATTTGAAGTTTCTTGTCTTATATGCATTTGGTAGTTCCTCTCTTTTCAATGTCATTTAGTCTCTCTTCTTCACATAGTCCCACTCATCATGTATTTCAACATCATTGAAATTTCAGCATTGAAATTGCAGCATTTGAAGTTTCCTGATTATGACAAGTGCTCCTGACTCCAGGCATTTGCAGATGCTGTTCCCCCTGGAACATGCTTGTCCTCCTTTCACCTCATTAATCTTTGGTTAGACCTCAGCTTACTACTATTTCCTCCAGGGAATCTACCCTTATTGCTTAGATGAGGTGAAGTCAATTTGCTGAATGTTGTCCATTCCCCTTATTTCCTCTGTAATTCTCAACGCACTTGTGTAATAAAAGCTCGTAGCATGCATCATGGCTGTGACCTTTCCTGCCTCGCTCAAAGCTATCTTTACAATGTCTGACATTCTTCACATTACTATATACATGCTGAATAGAATAGATAAGATGCAAACCATAAATTGGCAAAATCCCAATTTATTTATCCAGACCCAGTACAGATGTCATCTTCTGTGAAGCCTCTCTATTGCCAGACAAAAGCATTGCTGCCTCATAGAACTTACACTGTCCATTAGGAGACTCCAAAATTTAACTGGAAAAAAGACCAAGGCCCCCAAACACAAGGGGAAACTGGGAAGTATTACAGAATGGAAGAGATTACAGAGACATGAAGACCAAATGCAATGCGTTTCTGCATTGGATCCTGGAACAGAAGAACATGATGGAAATCCTGATGCCCTAATCCTAGTGAAATACGAATAGTGTATAGGTTAATGAATAGGTCCGTTTCTTAGTTTTGATAATTCCTATGAAGATATTAACATGAGACAAGCTAGCTGAAAGTATTGTGCAGTTTTTAGGACTGATCCCAAGTCTAAAGTTATTTCAAGATAAAAAATTAAAAGAAGAATCAACTGGGAGCATTCCAGAGGCTGGAAGTATGTCTTAGTAATTAGCTCCTTAGCCCCCGACAGTGCCTACCCTAGTAGGTGCTCAATAAACATAGAATTAATTTACCCCTGCTATTTGCTCCTACTCTGGTTACTTGCAGTCTGTGTTTTCATCTTGCCCTTCCTGCCTTACCTAGCAACAGCTTGGCGTCTTGAGGGAGGACTTGGTCCCAGAGTGCATGTGCTTGAAAGGCCAGCATCCTGCCTTTTGGTAAAGTGCTATTGTACCACATACAGTCTCTGTGTTAGTGATTTGTTTCCATCAGGATTGAGGGCAATCCAGAAAAGTTGTACTAGAGAAGAACAATAAAAATGGGGAAATCTGTTCTCTATACTTTGATTTTTCAGTGTATACTTTATTAATTTAATTTTTATTAATATTTCAGTCAGATTCCCAATTGAGTATTGTTTTCTTTCTTTTTTTTTTTTTAAAAAATGATGCAGTTCATTCTTTTGTTAATTTACATGTTGATGAATGACCACGTTTTACTAATACCATCTCATCTCACATGTTATGAAGAAAATAACCCTCTGAGCCTCCCCGGTGGTGCAGAGGTTGAGCACTGGGCTGCGAAGCTGCCCACAGCCTCTGCAGTACCGGTTTGATCCCCGGCCACTGGCAAGGGTCCCACATGACGTGCAGACCTCTCCTGCCACGCCCGCTGCTCCCCTCAGCAGTGTACTTTTTCAGTCTGCCTGTTCTGCTCTCAGCTCTGGCTCTGGTGAATTCTCTTACCCTCCCGCGCTTCTGACTGTACCCAGTGATTATATAAATAAACAAATAAATCTTTTTTTTAAAAAGAAAATAGCCCTCTAGAATGTCTTAAATATTTAAAAAATACCTTTAGCCTAAGGCATTGTGATAGAACTCCACAACAATATGGTCTTTATTAAGATGACTTATAAAGGTTGAAGAATATATCTCAAACCTCAAAAATGCCTGTAGAAACATCTTTGAGCATCTCCTAAAACATTCTAAATTTAGCCCATTATTTCAAAAATGACTATACAATAGTAGATGTGATTAATAAGAGCTATAATGAGACCTTCTAATTAGCTGGAAATTTAAGAAAACCTTTCTAAAGGGTCGGTCAGTCCTTTATAAAAATTTAGTGTCAGTGTGTCGTTATTTCCCTCTTGCTTATAATACCTCTGCCTTACAATTATTTCCTATTGAGAACACATGGTAGACCATTTCAACCATTGCTGACCTGTCTTGCTCTCAGACTCCATGCATTACTAACAACAGAGTTAAGTTTGTCTTAGCAAAGAAAAGTCCCTCTTGTCTGTTTCTCAGCATCCTCCCTGAGGGCTTCCTGCTTTGCACATGTATTTCTGTGGCATCTATCATCTGTATCTAGGCGCACACATCTCACAAACACAAACATCTACAGCTGGAAAGTGTGGGGTGTGGAGCAGAGGCTTCCTGTAGCACATTTGCACAAGGCATGAGCAAGACCAAGGCCATGTTCTTGTTTTTTTTAGTATCAAAGATGGGGAGCCGAATGGGGACAATTTCAACTAGAATTCCAAAGAAAAAAGGAAACAGAGTCTACTGTTTTCACTTTGAAAGCATTAACTGAATCCACAAATGCTGTCCACTTTATGAGGTATCACAGATGTTTCTGCAGGGTCAACAGGCTTAGAAATCAGCAACATTTAGTTTCTAAGTTATATCTAGGGACTGATTTAGTTTCTAAGTTATATCTAGGGACTGATGGAGGAGACTGCACATGTGGACTCTCTTCTCAACTCTTCCTTTTCCATTATAAATGTGAACAAAAATCAGTCTCACATTTTAATAAGCTTTCTATATTTAAGGGTTATGGGACTACCATATACAAAGAATGCAATGTTTGATGAAATCTCTAATTAGATATATTTTTAGGCACAATCTTAGAATATAAATTCCTAGCATTTCATACAGGTTCCTTCCTTTACTGTTTTAGTTCCTCACCTCCACCACCTCCTCAGATCAGCTGGTTTCCCATCTGAGATCCTTGCTCCTTATCACTAGAACTAATACCTCATGGCTTCTATTTTTCCTGTGTCATTTTCTCTAACAAAAAAGAGAAAATTTATTGAAATACTCAGAGAAGCATTACTGCTCACTGCAGTGGTTTCACTGTCCATATTTAAGTATTGATTAACAGGCAGTACTACCATGCAGTGGTTTAAAGTATTAATAACTGATGTGCAGAAGTCTGGGTTATAGGAAGGTAGGTTGAAGGCATATTGACTAAGATGATACCACAGTGCCCTCTAGCCTATATACTAAAAGATGTTTCCCCTCTCTGCTGTTGATTTCTGGAACTACTTTATTTAGCAGCAATTCCTTTACATAGAGTCAAACTAAATGTATTTGTGATGTGAAGGGGATTAGTCTTTTTTTTTTTTTAAGATTTATTTATTTATTTATACAAACACTGGGTACAGTCAGAAGTGTGGGAGGGTGAGAGAATTCACCAGAGCCAGAGCGGGGAACAGAACAGGCAGAAGGACCGAAGTACACTGCTGAGGGGAGCAGCGGGTGGCAGGAGAGGTCTGCGCGCCATGTGGGACCCTCGCTGGCAGCCGGGAATCGAACCTGCGCTGCAGAGGCTGCAGGCAGCTGCGCAGCCTAGCGCTCAACCGCTGCACCACCAGGGGAGGCCCGAAGGGGATTAGTCTTCTATTAAATATGCTCTAAAATGTGTTTTCTTATAGCAGACATTGTCACCTTCTTGAAGAGCCAGTGCTTTCTTACAGAAGAAATAGCTAATTGTAAAGTGTCAACAGGTGCAGAAACCCTGCACTGCTGAATCTAGAGGTTCTATCCTCGCAACTGTATGAACAGGAGTAGGAGGGAGCTCCCCCCACTTCTCACCTCCCCTCCTGTCCCCGATGGAGCAACAATCTATAAATTCTATCCTTGAGTGTGGCAAAGTCTGGCATCCTTGTTGTTGTCCAATAATCATTAATCCTTAACTCATTATTATCTTTTACCTACATTCTCTCCTTTTCATATCATTTTGAGGAAGTAAAATAATCTGTAGATTTAGTTTTCCTGACTTTGTTGATTTAAGTTCAATAAGCAGACTTTAAAGAGAAATTTTAGTATCTCCTACACTTTTTCTTTGATTGCTTATCATCTGTGGTTTTCTTCCTTCCTTTTCTCAAGGAGAAACCTGCAACCACTAAAACTCTAACCCCAGGAATTTCATTAAGTGAGGCCCACAAGGTATTTTCTTCAGAGATATTTTATAAAAAAATGGGATCTTTCTCTTTAAAAAATATCTTAATTGTACCAATAGGTAGTTAAACATAATTTATACCTCTCTCACTAAATTACTCTGGGAGTTTTCGAAAAAGCTACTTTTTCCCCCTGACTATAGAAAACATTTAAGGAAAAAAGTACTCCAGAAGGGCCTCCCCTGGTGGCGCAGGCAGTTGAGCTTAGCAGTGTGAAGCTGTCAGCAGCCTCTGCAGTGCCGGTTTGATCCCGGTCGGCCAGGGAGCTACCACATGGCACAGCAGACCTCTCCTGTCTCGCCTGCTGCTTCCCTCAGCAGTGTATTTCGTCAGTCTGCCTGTTCTGTTTCCCACTCTGTCTCTGGTGAATCCTCTCACCCTCCTGCGCATCTGGCCTGTACCCCGGTTCTTGTATAAAATAAATAAATCTTTTTTTTAAAAAAAAAAAAGTACTCCAGAAGTACTGCAATATGTACACTTTTTAACTTGAAAAAATATACTGCAGCACATTTACATGCTGCCATAAACTACTATAATGAATAATTAAAATAGAACTAGGATTGCCAAAATAAATGATAACTGTAGATTGTGGTATGGTGCTCTTCATTTCTTTTTCTTTTTCTTTTTGGCTTGTTGATTTGCATGGCATATTAATAGACAAAGGATTTCCCAGTCATTAAATGTGAATTAACAAGAAAGGATTTTAATGGGTTTTTTAGTCTAATTTTAGATTTTACCTAATTATTTAATTTTATATCTTTCTCTTATATTTGCCCTAAAAATAACTTATTTGTATAAATAATTTGTTGGGAGATACACAGATCAGTACTGGATATTTTGAAGAATAAAATTTAACAATTAATTTTTCACAAAGATGTGAAGCTTTCCCTGGTGCTCAATTCTGAGCAGTGAAGAAATGAGCAAGTCAGACAGAACATCTATCTTTACTGTTAAATAATTCAAACGACTAAAAACAATCTACATATAGGGTCTTTATACTGCATTTTGATATATTTGCTCTTAAAACAACAACAAGATTTCTGTGTCCATATCCAAATACACTAAATGATTTCCGAATGAATTTTCCCAGAAGACTGTCCCTATTTCCACATTAGGTCATTGATGCGGAGAACTCCAGTTCATTCTCAGTCTCTCCTTGCACCTTCCTTGCAACATTCCAAAATGTCTTCACCTTTGACTTCAGCTTTGAGCTGATAGAGGAAACTCACAGTTTTCACAAGTTGTCTTCAAGTCCTGGAGCAAAGGATAGAATGAAGAGGGCTGAAGGAGATCTGGGAACCTCATAGGTGACCTGTTCTTTCCACCTTGCTATACCTTCAGAGATCACCCCACAGGTCAGTTGTTTCTTGAGGTTTGCACCTAATGTCTTACTGTGAAGGAGGAGAAGTTTTTAATCCATGGCTATGCTGTTATGGGCATCTTCATTTAACCTCACAATAATTTAATAGGATCAAATTGTGCTAGATTTATGAACTTAAGTCCAGAATAATGAGTTGTGCTTTTTTTTTGAGATGCAGTTGATAGTTTCAGGTATACAAAAGAATGACTTGATATTTGTATATACTGTGAGATGATCACCCCAATAATTCTAGTTAATATTGGTCACCATACGTAGTTAAAATTTTTTTCTTGCAATGAGGATCTTTAATATCTATACTCTTAGCAAGTTTTAAGTACATCATACAGTGTAACTGTAGACACCATGCTGTATACCACATCCTTGTGACTTACTTATTTTAGAACTGGAAGTTTGTATATTTTGATCACCTTCTCCTCTCCCATACCCTTGCTTTTGGAAGTCACCAGTGTGTCCTCTACATCTGTGAGCTTGAAAAAACAAAGAATTTTTAAGAGACGTAAGGGGATGGAAGAAAGGAAGAGATTCTTTTTTTTTTTAACTTCTTAAAAAGTCATTTATTGAAATTCAGGAAGATTTAATATTTTTAGCTCAGTATAGAATTTTACATGGAGGTGGGGAAGCAGGAAAAACAGCATTTGTCTTGATAAAAGGCAGTTCGTATCTAAAGTACTTCTTATTTATTAAATATTAAAGAGATTCTTACTCTTACCTGCAAACTGTCAGGTGCTTGATGTAGAAAATCTCATTGAATTATTACAATGTCATCTTAAGGAAGTAAGGAACTGCTTTGCCAGTTTTCCATGTGAAATATATTAATTGCCTACAGTTATGCTTGCCCAGTGATCTAGGCTTGCCGACCGGGTATTTTGGCTCCAAAGTTCATGTTTTCCCCACATATGCATATGCTCAGAAGGATTATTCTTGTTGAAAACACAACTTTGAGAAAGTGTTATCTATAACAGTGCTCTCCAGACATTAAACTTTACACAGACCTTTGGTTCATTATTGCAGGGGTAGGCAGCAAGGCAATAGGAGAGCAGGTCTCCTTCGTCCTGTTGCTCCCTGTCTCTGGTCTAATGCCATGCAGTGACACTCCTCACGCCAGCGGGAAATTGTGATTTAGGTTCACTTGCAAGCCAATAATTACTCCAGGTAGAGTCTCATTTCCTATCTATAAAAGTCAATCCACGTTTATTAAATCTAGTGTATATCTCAACTCACTTGAGTTCAAGTGTTCTTATTTTCAGCCATAAAAGCAATCTCTTTTTTATTTTTATTTTTTTAAAGATTTATTTTATTTATGCATACAAGAGATGGGGTATAGGCCAGAGGTGCAGGGAGTGAGAGGCTTCACCAGAGACAGTGGGGAACAGAACAGGCAGACTGTCTGAAACACACTGCTGAGGGGAGCAGTGGGTGAGACAGGAGAGGTCTGCTGTGTCATGTGGGTTGTACCCGGCCGGCCGGGGGATCAAACTCATGCTGCAGAGACTGCAGACAACCCTGCAGGTTGCATCTTAACCCCTTGCACCACCAGGGAGGCCCACAATCTCTTTTTTAAATAATTGTTTATTGAAGTAATATTGGTGTATAGCATTATATGTCATTATTAGTAGCCTTATAATTATAGCACTGTACATTGTATTTCAACATCTGTATACCCACCAGTGTACATCTAATCTCCACCAGTGTATACATCCCCCCTTTACCTATTTCACCATCCCCATCCCTCTTGTCTGGTAACCACCAGTGCGTTCTCTGTATCAAAAAGCTTGTAAAAGGCACCTCTCAAATGTATGTCATCTTTCCTTTGTGAGATGCTTCCAGACCTTAGCACAGAAGAGAAAATTCCCTCGCCAGGTCATATAACCTGCTTTTTTCATTCTATGATGATGTGCGCTGTAGTCACAGGTCTCAGGAGACGTCAAGACAACTGAGTGAAACACTTGGCACCTTTCCTACCACTAGCTGCCACACACATGGCGGAAGACATCCCTTTATCACCAAGACCAACGAGTCCTTAGACTAGCTTTACAGTCACATTTTCTTTTGTCTGTTGCTTAAAATAACTGAGCTTTATATTAGTTTCCCTCATCATATGAAATCGCAGATGTTTACTGGTTTCGTTCTTTCTTTTGTTGAACACACTCCCCCTCTAATGGATGTTTTTTGTTTTTGAAACAAAGCTCTACATTTTAGTTTGAATAGCTCCCTCTGATGTGATAAAGTTCTGTTATTATACTTCTATAACCAAGATTTCCTTCCATTTTACCATTTTAAAGTTAAAAATAATCTAAAATATATGAGTGATAACATTTCCGTGCAGCTGATTTAAATATCCTGCGCTGTTTTCATCCCCACCCCGCCCATCTCCAATGACCAGAGAGAAGTGCATCCTTGTTCTCCTGCTTTCAAGAAAATACACACAGGGTTAAGAACCAAAACTCAGAGTATTTTGTCTTAGCTTTTAGACTAAAAATTGTTGGTTTTCTGCCAAATAGCTATTCTACTTTTTATTCACACAAACCTGGGTTTTCAGTTTTTCCAGTTGGCAGTCTGCCCAGATAAACACCATTATTTCCTTGGGGTGGTCAGTGAGATTAAGTTGAGGTGGTTGGCGGGGCTTTCAGGAAGGCAATGGAAAGCCCACTGACTCAGCTGAGAGGCACACCTTTTTGACCCTTCTTTCCTTCTTCCTCTTTCTGCCTGAAATGTTGTAACTGGAGCTCCACAGCCACTTTGGGCCTCAAGTGTGGAAGCCATGTAGAAAGATAGGTTTCAGGGTCTCTGATGATTTTATTATTTTTTTAAAGATTTATTTATTTATACAAGCACTGGGTACAGTCAGAAGTGCGTGAGGGTGAGAGAATTCACCAGAGCCAGAGCGGGGAGCAGAACAGGCAGAAGGACCGAAGAACACTGCTGAGGGGAGCAGCGGGCGGCAGGAGAGGTCTGCGCGCCATGTGGGACCCTCGCCCAGCGACCGGGGATCGAACCAGCGCTGTAGAGGCTGAGGGCAGCTTCGCAGCCCAGCGCTCAACCGCTGTGCCACCGGGGAGGCTCTCTGATGATTTTAGAGCTGGTATAGCATCATATCCTGCCTACATCCCTAATTCCTTTATTCGAATGGGAAATGAGCTTCTGTCTTGTTTAAGTCCCATATTTGGGGTTTCTAATCTATGCCGACAGAGCTAAGTGCACCACACAATGTCTTCTCTAGCTTTCTCACAGCTCTACTGCAAAAACACCTATTCCTCCTTCACCAGTCTCTTCTTTTCTCCCAACTCTACTTATTTTCTACTTATTACTGGCATTCAAGAGAACATTTTCAGGCAGGAAGTACCTGCCTGGAAAGCACATAAAGAGACTGCTCCTGCCCGAGAATGTATTTACAGCTATTTCTGCTGTTCCCTCCTTTGTTCTCTTCTGAACCCAAAGATTATCAAAGAGGCACAGAGACTTCGCAGCAGCATTTGCTGTAGCAACTGGGGGGTGGGGTGGGGGAGTGTATATGCAGGACAGGACGATGGTTTTGCAGAAGCCACTGAAGTCTAGAATCTACCCTGTTGCAAAAGATTTGGAGTTACACAGAGCTAGAGGCTCATGTGGGCCAGGAACAGTTTCTGATGATACCTGCAAGAAGGTGATTCTGGACACTTTCCTGGACTAGTGAATGGGAGGGCTCTCCTTAAGCCTTTACTGATCTGGGGCCTCTTACCTGCCCTCCTGCACCTTTATAGATTGCTAATGCCAAAGAAGATAGAGGTCAGAATCAGCCTGGGATAAATTTTTTTTTAAAAAAATGTTTATTTATTTGTGCATACAAAAGCTGGGGTACAGGCCAGAGATGCAGGAGGGTGAGAGAATTCACCAGAGACAGAGTGGAGAACAGAACAGGCAGATTGACTGAAATACACTGCTGAGGGGAGCAGCAGGCGAGACAGGAGAGGTCTGCTTTGCCATGTGGGTAGCTCCCTGGCCAGCCAGGGATCTAACTCATGCTGCAGAAGCTGCACATTGCTTCATAGTGCGGTGCTTAACCCCTTGCGCCACCAGGGAGGCCCAGCCTGGAATAAATTAGAGGAGTTATCCAATGAAAAGAAAAGAAAAGCTTGAAGAAATAATATGGGCAAGTTAATCAGGCACAAATTCAAAGACAATTGCATGGATACAACCTAGAGAAACAAGATCACCTGACCCCTGTCTATGTCAAATGCCCCTGCAGGGACAGGTGATGAAAAAGTACATGCACCTTATGTCTTATCACTGTATTCTCCCCACCACTGTGAGGAGGTTTGGTGAGGAGGCTTCCCCCACATTTCCCCGTCAGCAGCCCAGTTCCTACCAGCACAGTTTGGACACCTCTAGGCCCCAGAGTGCTCGGTGCACTTGTAGAGAGTTATAGCAAGGTAGATCATGATAACTGATAATAAACTAACTACATTGGGCACAAGCTGGACTAGAAACAGTGTTGTAAAAATAAATCTGTGATGCTAAATGGATTGTAAATTGATAATGAGTAGCCTAACCGAGCAGGTTTTTCACTGAAATTATGAATTAATCTCTCTCCTATGAAAGAACTGGGAGGGATTATTTCAGCTTTATTTGGCATAGGCTCTTCTTGCAAGAGGAGTGTGTATATAAGCATTTTAAGGGTAACATCAAGAGGTTGGAAGGAGTCCAGAGAAGAGCAGATGCAATTATCAATAGGTTGGAATACCGGCCTTTAACAGAGGTTAAAGGAGGATGCATTTAGCCTGGAGTAGAGGCGATTTAATAACTATTAGAGAGCTGTTATTAAGGAGGTTTGACGAGTTCTCTCTTCCCTTAGAGGGCATAAATAAAAGGAATTGTTTAAACTAGAGGCGAAGAGAGGGATTTTGATTAAGTATTGGGGAGCATTTCTTGAAAATGAGCAATTTCATTAAAAAAGAAATTGTGGCAAACTCTAAGCAGTTACTGAGGAAGGTGGGGAGTCTGTGTGTGGAGCTGGTATAGTGGGCTCGGAGCAGGCTCAGAATTCACCACTGACTTTCGATCTCAATTCTTGCCTCAGCTAACATGAATCAAATGTTCTTCAAAATTCCTTTCCTTTGTAGGATTTTGTGGGATTGTGGAACATAGTTTTTGGATAAGCATTTGGGTGATAAAGATAAAGAAACATTTTTCCCTCTTATGAGCTATCATTTGTTTGCTATTTTACAGCGCTAGTGTTAGGTGGTGTTTTCTTGTCACTATTGATTACTTTTCTTTGTTTCGCAAGGATTTGGCTTTTGTAGAAGAATGGATCCTAGCATTTTGTGGCAGGTGATTATTATTACTTGGTTTTACAAAGCCGTAACTGTTGTGTGTGTAAGTGTTGGGTTTATACTTAGACCGTGAACAAAGCAATATAAGAAACATTTCAAAATCAAAGTCAAGAAAAATTAGGTTATGATAAATCACAAAAAGAAATCATTGGTCTAAACATTGTGTACTTGGGCACAGTGTTAATTTACCCTGTTTGCCATAATTAAATCTGTCACATTACCAGGTTTATTGTCACTTTGTCAACTCTTTGTGAAAATCTGTATGGTGAGAAAACACTGCTTTGTTTGATCTCAAATGCTGCCCTCAAAGGCGACCTCCCATTCAATTGTGTGTTGGCCTTGGAGCAAGTGTTCTGAAACCGCTGCTTGCCTGCCTTGGCACTGGATTTGGGGTCTTAATCGCTGGAACAATGTTGTTTTCAACCTAAATGGTATTTAAGCATGTGCAGAAGTTAAACTAATGATGGTTTTCTGAATTGCCAGAGGCTAATGAAGTGGAGACAGAAACTCTTAGAAATTGTTCTACCTTGATCTTCACCTTCATGGAAGACTCCAGGAGTCTTAGACTGTGACCACAACTCTCACTAAGGTGGGAGAGTGTGATCCCTAGTTTTCCAGGTGGCCCTATAGAGCACTTTCAGTGAACTATTCTCTTTACAAAGAGATCAGATGTATATTGAGTATCTTCTAGGTACCTGGTAACCGTCTCAGAGCTTTATGTGAAGTAATTCATGTCACCCTCCCTATAGTGTTGTCAACTTGGTACCTTTACATTATTGTTCTCATTTTACGTATAAGAAATTGGAGACTGAGACTATCAGTAGCATGATGAGGCTCTTGCAGTAGGAAAATGACTGTGCAAGCATTTGGACCCAAGCAAGCCAACTCCTGAGCCTGCAGGCTTAACCACCAGGATACACTGCCTCTCAGTTCGAGAAGCTTCCTATTGCTATTGAAGTAGGACTTTGGAAGGATGTCTGGAAAATGATGCCTTGACACATTCTAATTATTTGTGCCTTTATCATGGGAATGTTTTTGAAATTCTGGAACCAAAAAACTGCCAAGTTATCTTCCTAATCCTTGTTTTGTGACACAGAACTTAGAATACAGAATTTATCATGGCTGGTTAACTTGGAACTCTCTTGATTCTAAAGACAGCTTTCCGACTTCTTCATAAGTTTGCCGAAGCTGTTCTTTGCCGTGGTCTGTTAACCCCTTCAAGTTCACCTTCTCTCACTTCAACAGGACTTCAGTTAATACCACAACCTCCCCTTTGAGAAGGGGTGTCTTTTCATATGCAAAGCATATCACAGATGACTGCTTACATCCAGTAAAGAATCCAGGCCCTGTGAGTCTTTACTTTTTGCAAATATCTGAGAGAATCTATTCTCACAGTCCTTCTGGGTAAGAGTTTTAATTCCAATGGAATCTGGATCTCCCTTGTTGTTTTCTTCTTTCTGTTCCATTTTGTCCTCTACCTGACTTTTCACCTCCAGATTTCTCTGCAGATGACTCATACAACAGACCACTGAATGTTCTGGACAATGGGGACAGTTAGCAGTTGCATCACCACAACACACACAGCCTAGATTTGGACCCACACATTCCTTCTCCTCATGCCCCTTAGCTGTGCAATCACAGAGAATTTCTCACAAGTAACCGCTGGAGGAGGCTGCAGTTTCTGTTCAGCCTCACCCCATTCCACTTCTCTACATCTCACATTTGGCTTTTCTTTTTTTTTAGGCAACCCATGCTTTAGCTCCATGTCTGCTTTTGTCTAAGGATTCACTAGTATCTAACTAAACAAAATGGCCATTCATTATCAGTGTAGCAGAACTGGCAGTGACTATCGTTTCAGCCTTCTTTCTCTCACTCCGATTTGCCCATCTCTTCTTGCTGATGTTGTGAAAGTGGAAAAGATCAGAGGAAAAACCCCTTTTTTCTCAATAAAATAACTTTTCACTTTCCTGTTAGGTAGTAGAAAGGGATATGGTCAGTTTCCATGTTAAGTACATTTATTCTTTGGGCTAACCTACTGACAAACAAAGGACTATTTACATTATAATTAGGGTACATAATAGGAACTCCCTGGTGCTGTAAGATGCATATAGCCTCTCTTCCTTCTGAGAAATGAAAATAAACCAATGTCATGCTTATACTGACTGCAGGAAGCAGTGACAGGTCTGGGATTAACTTTACCTTTGAGGCCACATCCTTGAATAAGATAATGATAATCAAATCTCATTTGCAGTGATTGTGGACAAAAAGTGTCTCAACAGAGGGATAGAAAAAAATGATGCTGGAGGCCAATTGATAGCACTATTTAATTCCATTTCTATGTCCAAAAGGCAGGCTCTGTGTCTTGATATCTCTGTGTTGCCATGTTCATGAAGAGCTCAAGAACAGGGCAGGCATGGACCTATGAGGAGCTGGGAAGGCAAAGACAAGAAACATGCCAGTGCCAGTGATCATTGAAGAGGATTCAATCTATACTTTGGGGAACAGGAGAGCCTGGCTTTCCTCCTGTTCCTATATCATGTTCAAAATGGCAGAATCATAGTGTGAAGAACCACTCAGTGGCTTTCAGCGTCAGGGTGGGGAGGCAATGTGACTACAAAGGAGTAACACAGAGAGTTTCTTTGTGATGAGCGAGAGTCCTGTATCCTGATTGTGAAGGTAGGTGCACAGACCTGCAGATAGATAACATTTCATAGAACTCTATAGAATCCTTAGTGCATGTACAAAGTGTTGAATCCTATTAAGTTCTGTAATTAGCTCATAGTATTGTACCAATGTCAACTTTCCTTGTTTGATAACATACTATGAGATTGTAAGTGGTTATTTTGGGGGGGAGCTAGATGAATTGTACACACAATCTCTCCGCATTGCTTTTGCAACTTTCCTGTGAGTCTAAAATAATTTCTAAATTAAAAGTTTTTATGAAGGGTCTCCCTGGCAGTAATGCTGAGTCAGCACTGCAGGGCTAAGGTGGAAGCAGGAAGACCATGACTCCACGACTGGATTCACCCAGATGAGAGATGATGGTGTTGGAAACCCGGTGGCCATTGGGGATGGAGCTTCTACCTGTCCCCTTTGGGCTGCGCCATGGAACAGCTTTCAGAAGAACCACACTCTCAGCCTGTCATTACCCATCACCATCTCTATTGTCTTTCACCCATGGCTGACCCTGACATTATCATCTGCCATCATGGCCGCCTCTTGAGTCTCGCAGTCATTGTGAGTGCTGCTGCCCTAATGATATGGATTCCTGCTTCATTGCTTCCAGAGTCACCCTAGATGTCATATGTCCTTGACTTTTACTGTCTGAACTGTACTTCCTCTTTCTTAGAAGGGAGACCACTATCTGCCTTGTGTATGAAATGAAGGCCTAGCTATCCTACTCTGCTTACTTCCTCCTTTTTTTCAGGAAAATTCCTTTTCCACATCCATGGGGGATGAGTTCCTCTTAGGTATATTTTCCATTGAGATCTCATCATCTCTCACTTCTTTCTCAAGATCCATTCCCATTTGAGAGAAGGAGGGAAAATACTACTTGCATCAGAACATTTTTCTTCCTATTGATCTAATTTGATAGTCTATATCATTCACCCTTTTTTAGGGCTACGGCAAGCTCTGTGATCCTTGGGAAAGTATCAAACAGAGGCTCAGTCATCCCAATTGCTATAGCTCATGATGTAGAGGATGCAGCTGCCCCTCTTCTGTTTTTGGCAACCAACTCTTCAGGTATCATTCTGCTCTCAGCACACTGGTCCACACACTTCCAATGTGTCCTTCTGGTAGGAGATGAATCCCTCCTCCTTGATCCCTGATGGCTGCCAGAGCTTCCTGTCAGAGCTTCCTGCCCTCTTGGAAGCATTTGCTGGAGGCCTTCGTGGCCACTCAGATATGAACACATTTCCAGGACTGGTAGCCCTGCCAGGTCCTTGATACATTTAGTTCTTGAGTGGTTCTAGACCACTGAGTCATGACTGCAAGTTATTTCTTAGTAAGGTTATAAGGAGCCTTGTATGAATTTTGAATCATCATTGGCATTGTCTAAAAATGACTGGGACTTTAGCCAATTGATTTCCAAATATAGACTTAACCTTTACAGAGAAATAGAAAACCTTCAGCTTGCTTTGAGATCCTTTCACTTTTATTCCATTACAATGAATTCTTTATCAAAGTACACATGACTTTTAGGCAGCTTATAACAATCATAAAATTGCTGCTAAGAAAACCAAATATGTAATTTTTAGATCCTCATTAAAATACAGCAACATTTTACTTGCTTCCCCTTGAAACCTGTATGTTCTCTGTGACTTATTTAAATGTTTAAAAAACACATAAGGTCATTGAGCATCTCCTTGTAATCTTGGAAGATGAAAGATGCACAGCCTTAATTTCAGTTCCGCATGATGCAGTTCTTTTCTCGATGTAGCACATCTGTTACTGTTACATTCCCTGACACTCCTGCTAAAATTTATCTTTAGGCAGATAATTTGTTTTTCAGATCTAAAGATGGTTGGCCCATGATCACGTATAAAAACTCATTGGTATTCCAATAACAGTCATCTGAATTATTTGCATTTAAATTTTGTCCGCTATGTCTCTTTTTCTAATTTTATATTCTCTGATACGCTCAGGTACAGAGCAGAGCATAGTGTTTAGTTACAGGTGTGTCACTTTCTAATCCTGTGCCATCTTTCTCTGTCATCAGACCTCCTGGTTCTTCGGCAGATTTACATTCATATTTATTAGTGTTAACCTTCATCATCACCATTGATATTCTCTTAATTTAAATTATACTGAAATTATACTTAAATTCCATTTTATCTATCTATAAAATCTAATTTTATATTCAACAAAATTAAATTTTGTTCTCATACCAATTGCTGTATAGCAGTATACATTTGTGGATCAATCATGGACTTTGGAACAAAAACTTATCTGGATGAGAACCCACCAATTGCCCTTGCTTTAAATTAATAAAACCTTAGTTTACCCATCTATGAAATTTATATATTTTCTATAATTTATATAAGTACAGTGCCTGTATATAATAGGCACTCAATAAATGGCCATTATTATTACTATACTAACTAGTGTTGTTACAAATGTACTCCCAAATTCAGTGATGAGAAATATAATAGGCCAGTACATTAAAACTCATAGTGGCATTTACCATCATCCTCCACCCATGAACGCAGCCCAGGCGTCATGTATTTATGTTTAAAATATTGTAAAATTAAATAGGAAAATTAGTGTAACCCAATGTTTATTAAAATTTACAAGTCAGTTAACTTCTAATCAGAAGCAAAGGATATATTTTTTAATATTTTATTTTATATAATTCCTACATCATTTTTCATTTTTGCACAATGTATGCATTTTGCAAAAGATATATTTTTAATTTATATCAGTGATCATTTAGCAGTTACTTTGACTTTCATAAACACATTTTCAAATATTAAACATATAATAGGGGCCTCCCTGGTGGCAAAGGGATTAAAGACAGTTCTGTCAAGGTGCTGCCAGCCACTACAGCATGAGTTCCATCCCTGGTAGGCCAGGAAGCTGACCCACATGGCACAGCAGACCTCTCCTGACTCGCCTGCTGCTTCCCTGAGCAGTGGATTTCAGTCAATCTGCCTGTTCTGCTCCCCACTCTGTCTCTGGTGAATCCTCTCACCTCTGCCCCTGCACTTCTGGCTATACCCCAGTTCTTGTATGCATAAATAAATAAATCTTTAAAAAAATAAACACATAATAGATGTTTTTTTACTAGATCACAGTTTTTCAAACCTGTAGAACAGTAAAAGAAAGAATGCTGTGTGCACACAAATAATTAATCTTATAGTAGAGAAGGGTGTCAGGTTGGATACAGGAATCTTCTGCTGGCTTGATTCCCTTGCTCAAATCATGTTCTCTAAGTTTCACTTTTCTATAGAGCAACTGTAATTTCTAGCATTACTTCATTAATATCCCATTGTAGTTTAGATCAGATTGTTTATTCAAATGTAGTCTTCAAACTTTTTAAAGCATTTTTCCTCAGATTCAAACGCAGCTTGATTTATTTAAATTGTGGCTTTTCAGTCTGATGCTAACAACTTTTTCACTCAGTAGGAAAACATCATAGACTCACAAAATGTTAGTTCCTAGCAAATAGGAATTTTGAAATCTAATTTCATTCCATGGCTCTCAACCCCAGCTGCACATTCCTATAATCTGAATAGGCTTTAAAATTTTCCAGTTCCTGGGCCCCATACCTGACTGGTTGAATCAGAACCATAGGGGTGAGACCTGGGCTTTGTGTTTATTAAGAGCTTTCCAGAACCCAGATAATTCTGATGCACACAAAGGACAGAGAGCTACTGATTTGGGCCCATCCTTATCTAAATTAAATTTGCTTTTAATTAAAGTAGCACTTCTGATAGGGGACCACCCGGGAATAAATATCTCTTATTGGCAAAAATCTTACTAGAAAAAAAATCTCCGCTTAAAGGATAAGCTCTTTAACCTAGAAGTTATCTTCCTGATTCCTTTAGTAAAATGAACTTTAAAATTTATAAACAAATATTCAAAATGATCATAGTTATATATATCTAAATGGTCAGCTCCTTAAGAAGTTTTATTTCTTATATCAGCAATTCATATATTATGATAATTCAAACACATTGTCAAAACATGTCTTAGTCTGTTTGGGATGCTATAATGAAATACCATATTTCCTGTGGCTTACAAACATCAGAAACTCATTTCTCAACAATTCTGGAGGCCAGGAAGTCCAAGATGAAGGCACTTAAACATTTGGTGTTTGGTGAGAGCCAGGTTTTCATAGATGATGTCTTCAAGCAGTGTGTAACATGGTAGAAGAGCAAAAGAGCTCTCTGGTGTCTCATGGTGGCACTGCCCTCGTGGCCTAATTAGTCCCAAAGGCCACCACCTCCTAATACCTTCACCTTGTGGTTAGAATGTCAACATGAATTTTGGGGGAACATAAGCATTGTGTCTGTAGTAATTTTTGTGTGTGTGTGTGTGTATGTGTGTGTATATATATATATATATATATCTCAAATTAGCTTAAAGACAACTAAATATCAGATATAAATATAATTGACTTCTACAAATAATACCAAAAGGCCTACATAATGAAGGCATCTATTGTTTATTATTTTACAATTGGAAATGCTGATGCTTCCAGCTAACATCAGTGAGCTTCTGGTGTGCCAGACACTATTCTAGGCACTTTACTTAAGGCAGGATCTCATTCAGTCCTCACAGTTCATGAAGTTGATAACCTTTGAAAACATTGAGACACAGTGAGCAAGTCTATATTTATAAATAATAACATGACCAATAACTACAATTTGAATTCTAAGACTTCTTTCTCAAAAATGTCTGTATCTTAGTAGTTTTTATTGCAAATAATAAAAACCTCATTAGTTTTTATTGTTTCTAAGTATTTTTAAATTTGAAAACTCCAACCTTTATTAAAATGTTTACTTTGAAAACAAAGTCTTCAGAGCAGATGAATCTTCTAGGCTGGCACGGCTAACAAAGCCAGAAAAACAAAGGATAAGTAAGATCAGGTGTTTTAGATGCCGCAATTTTAATTGCTTTTCTTTCTTAATTCCCTAACTTTTAAGATTTGAAATTTACTTAAGAGGAGGGTGGTACTGGATGATGGAGCCACAGGGAGACTTAGACTTCTAATTCCAGCTCTCACTCCCCGCTGTGATCCTGCAAAACTCCCTGACTCTGTTGAGACTTCAGGTGTGTGCTGTCAGTGCAATTAACTGCTACATCTTTTTTTATTGAGTAAATAATGGTTTACCACACTGTATGTGGTTTGGGGTGCAGACTCACTCTTTAGACGCTGTTCCCACACCATGCCCACCACCAAAGCTGAATTCTTTTTTTTTTTTAAAGATTTATTTATTTATTTATACACGCACTGGGTACAATCAGAAGCACAGGAGAGTGAAAGAATTCACCAGAACCAGAGCAGGGAGCAGAACAGACTGATGAAATACACTGCTGAGGGGAGCAGCGGGCTGCAGGAGAAGTCTACGCGCCATGTGCGACCCTCACCCGATGGCCGGGGATCGAACAGGTGCTGCAGAGGCTGTGGGCAGCTTCGCAACCCAGCGCTCAACCGCTGTGTTACCGGGATGGCCCCAAAGCTGAATTCTTGTCTCGACCAAATGAGATGTTTGTTGGAAAGGTCTTTAGGCTGCATGGTGATAGATATCTAGTTTTCTTATTACTATTACCTTGTTATATCTCATTAATGATATTGTTATTGATAGGCATGTCATGCTTATTACCACAAACCAAAAGTGGTCCCACTTTTCAAGAGTAGATGGAGGATGGGAGAGATGAGAACTGGAGACAGCAGCTGAGCTCAGGAGTTTACCCTTGTGAAATCAAAAGGAGATTTTTAAGATTGGGAACACAGAAGTATTTTCATCAGGGAAATCTCTTAGATTTGCTTTCAAAAAAGAGAATTTTCTAGGGTAGAGTTGGATGTTTATTGATGAACCTAACGTAGTATATACACGTTGATTCTCGATGCACATCTGAAATGCAAATAATGTTATGTTATTTCAACTGAAAAATAATCAGATAAAAGAACAGAATTCCCATAGTAAAATAAAGAGAAATTCATCTACAGAGGGAGAAGATTTGGAAGAAAGTTGTAATTGAGCTTAAAGGGTAAGCAGATATTGAAAACTAGAAACATTCTAGTATACATCGAATAGCTCATTCTTTATCTGTCGATTCAGATGCTCAGTTTTTCATTTTCAAAATTAGTCATTTTGTTCTATTTGCGTTATTATTCTAAGTATAATGAACACTTTATCTCATACATTATTTAAAAATAATCTTTTCTCTCTAAAATTATTCTATATCAAGGCTCATATCCAGTTATGAAATTAACTCATATTAATTTACTTTTGACTATTTTCACTTGAATTTGAAAGAATCCATGCTAAAATATTAATAATACATTTTGGTGCACTTACAGAAGCTCAATATTTGCTAAGAGGAGGTAGCACAAAAACTCAAAAATCTTGCAAATAAAAATAATTTTATTTCCAATATATGCTTCCTTATGATTTGGAAAGTTCAGCTTGTAGCTAGTATGAGATCTAAATTAATGGCAGGAACATTCATAGTATATACTGTATCTCTTCCTCAGCCTTTCCCCTTTAATTTTCATCATGAAAGTTTGATTCTGTTTTAAACAGAACGAAATCCTGGACTTTGCAAGCCTTAGGGACAGCTGGTTTGAGTCCCAGTTTTGCCATTTATCATTTGTGTGACCTTGTGCAAGTAATTCACATATGTGAACCTTGAACTTCTTCGTGCAATGGATCCATATGCCAATATCATGTCATGACTGAAAGGATTAAATATTGTATTTATAGGGGCATAAAAGGTCTTCAGTACATTTTAGCAGCACTTCTCCTTCCCACCATCATCCCAAAGTATTTTACCGTATTTCCATTAATTTCTTACTTAAAAATGGTGGTGTGAATTTCACAGGGACTATAACCAAGATGAGAAAGCTTACATTGTAAAAAAATGTAGAACGATGTAAAAATATATATATTTAAAAAAATGGAGAGTTTTCGGGCCTTGTTGGTGGCACAAGGGGTCAGTTCGATCCTGATCTGGGAGCTAACCCACATGATGCAGCAGCCCTCTCCTGTCTCACCCACTGCTCCCCTCAGCAGTGTATTTCAGTAGATCCTCCTGTTCTGTTCCCCGCTCTGTCTCTGGTGAGTCCTCTCACCCCCGTACCTCTGGCCTACACCCCAACTCTTGTATGTGGGATCTCAAATCATCTTTGCAGTATTTATTTCAATAACTAGGATGCTTTCCACTTTGCATAGGTTAGACATGTGCACTGAAGTATTTTACATTTGGCATCACATGCCTTAATTTTATTTTCCTCTAACTGTAGCACTTAAGTTTCCATTTTCCTATTACCTTGTAATTTTGCCCATTCAAGGAAACAAAGTCAATTCCAGGCTAATTCATTCTTCTGTCATGAAAAAATACTGTCTTTCAGAGTTCTTTTTTCTCAGGTAGCCTCTGGGTAGTACAGTGGGATGTAAATCATACAAACCTAAGACTTTGAGGTGAGCCAGCGGCTTGCTCATCAGCTGTCTTCTGGTTCTCCCTGCCTTCTCTGGATGTCTCCTCCTGCCTGGTCTTTGAGCTCTGATGCCTGCCTTTGCTGTGTCTGCTACTAAAGTGACCCTGATCCAATATGGCACAGTCAGTTCATGGAGGACTAGTTCTACTGACTTTGCTATCACCTTAACTCTTTTCTGGTGCTGTTTTTCCTCTGAGATTCAGCCACACCTAATCTGATCCTGGCTTTTATCGACCCATAGCCTTTGCTGCAGACACTCACTTTCTTGGATCACCTGCTATGGTAGCGCTTTGGCTGGCTACCCTCTGTGTCCTTCTTAAGAGTGCACAGGGATTTTCCAGCTCCCAACCAGCTCTGCTGGTACCAAGGGCAACTAGAGTGGAAGGAAGCTGGAGTGGCTAGTCCTGTGTCTCAAAACCTGTCTGCCGACAAAACCCATCATGGATGATGATTTTAGATGATTATTCAAAATATTATTCTGTTCCCTGCACAAGTAGTGTTTGAATTTTTGATCTTTGTATTTTCTGTTTTGCATTTAGTTTCTTTTTTGCTTTGCCCTTTGGTCCAAGAAATTGTCCATCATATATTCATTGGGCAGGTCTTGTATTCAAAACTAAGCTTTATCTGTGTGAAATTTGCAATTTTTCTTTTTGTAATCTATTTACATTTTTTGTCTCTCCAAGCTTCTGTTTCTTACAGCTCCGCCATTTCATGGTCATTCATTTTTAGTTGGTGCCAACTCTGCTGAATAGAAATATTTTAAGCTGCATTAACTTTACTTCCTATTCCTATGTATTTTGGCTCTTATCCCTCTCAAAGAAATGTATCACTTATCATGAGAAGATTCTAGAGAGTAATAATCTCATTTTCTAGTCTCAGCTTCCTCTACCAATTATAGATCTTCAGTGATATACTTTATGTAATTATTGGAGCTGAAGAGAGGCAATTTCTCACTCACCCTCTATTCCCTTGTGAATGACAAGAGTTCTAATACAGCAATGGGAGGCACAGGTCTCTGCTCCCTGCTGTAGCAGAAGCATTAAGTGATCTCACTTAAATTATTAACAAAATGCACAGGTCAAGCGTGCCGCCTTTTGCCCTGCTTTTCCCCTCCCGTTTCTCTTAAAAGCACTATTGTAACATTGCACAAAAGGCAATCACACACAGATTAAGTTAAAAACCTGGTCATTGTTACGGAATATGTCTGAGAGCTAGCATTTAGTAATTGTAGTTGTTCCTCTTTCATACATGCAGGCGCAATGGCGTGATCAACTTCTCCTGCTTAGTGATGATCATAGTCGCTGACTAGTGCTAACATGTGCCAGGCATTATGCTGGCCACTTTGCACACGCCGCTTTATTTAATCTTTATAATCCCCTAAAGTAAATACTCCTTTTGCAGATGGAGAACCAGGATTTAGAGAAGTTGACCAAGGACACATAGCTGGATGATAACAAGGCCCAAATCCAGTTCGCCCTTTTCCACACCATGCAATATAGTGCCTCAAGGGGGGTGACTTTGAGAGTGAAGTGGAACACTGTTGCTATTTACACTCCCATGACAGCTAGAAACCAGAGCTTTTCTGTGCAGACCAGAACGCCTTAATCTTTTTTTCAAAGATTTATTTATTTATGCACATAAGAACTGGGGTACAGGCCAAAGGTGTGGGAGGTGAGAGGATTCACCAGAGACAGAGTGGGGAACAGAACAGGTGGATTGACTGAAATACTCTGCTGAGGGGAGCAGCGGGCAAGACAGGAGAGGTCTGCTGCGCCATGCAAAACACCTTAATCTTAACTGTAAGCCAGCTTGGTGAGGAGCTTTCACTCATTGAGACAATAAAGGAAGATTCATTCTAATCAGGTTCAATTTTTCTCCAAGGGGGCAACTTTCTATGTATGTATCCACTGGTGCAATACTTTGTAGATATGATGAGGGCTGTACTCCAGTCTTTGTATTATAGTTTATTTTTGTTTGTTTGTTTAAATATGTTTACTCAACTCAGCATAAATTTATTGATCACTGAGCATGGGTTGGCTATTTTGATGGGCTGGGGAAATGGAGATGAAAGGACAGGTCATGTCTTCAAGGAATTCACAATCTGGTGTGGAAACAAAAGCCAGCAATGACAGAATAGGATGACAGAGCTATAAATAGGAGGGAGGATGCCCACCCCAGATGGCACCACCACTGGGGGAGTCTTTTGGGGGGAAGAAAAGGGGAGCCCCTGAAGGAGAGTGACATGGTGGGCTTTCCTGTGGAGAATGAATTTGAGGAGAGAGCGACCAGAGGTACAGGAAGAACATAGGGATGTGTTTCACTTATCCAGGTGAGAGATGATGGCGGACTAGGCAATGAGGATGGAACCGAGAGAAGAGAAATTAAGGAAACAGGTGGAACAAGTAACTTGGTGAATAGTGGAATGTGAGGAATCAGAGGGAAAGACTCTCCATCCCAGTTTCTGTGTCTTACGTTGTGGTGTGTTTTTCGCTCCCATTTCTGGAGTCAAGAGTCCAGTAGAGGTATTTTTTTAATTGTAAATCTTACAGAGAATGCAGCAGTAGAGCAAGTAATCAATGCAACTCAAAGTCCTTGTCTGTTTAGTCACTATCTGGAGATAATAACCATCCCAACCCACAGGGCTGTTGGGAAGTTAAAATGAGAACATGAGTTTTGTACTGTTATTATTTTTTTTTACACTGATAGCTTATTTGTTTCCCCCATATTCCTGCTATAAGTGAAACCATCTGATATTTTTCTTTTTCCTTCTGGTTTATTTCACTGAGCATAATTCCTTCTAGTTCCATCCGCGTTGCTGTGAATGGCATGAGTTTATCTTTTTTGATTGCTGAATAATATTCCATTGTGTACATGTACCACATCTTCTTGATCCAGTCATCTATTTTTGGGCGTTTGGGTTGTTTCCAGGTTTTACCTATTGTAAATAGTGCTGCAATAAACAAAAACAGACAATTATAAACCAGAGACATCCTGACGGGGAGGAGGAGGGAGAGGTATCAGAGGAAGGTGGGGAGGAGCACAGGGGACTGTGGTAATGGTGCACGGGTGCATTGGTGAAGGAAACTCTATGGAGACTACACCTGAGGGGTTGGGGGAAGCAAATATTGTTTAAAAATGAACAATGATGCAAAAAATAAAAAAAATATAAAAAAATGAGAGCATGAGAAAGGTGCTTCTGAAACTGAAAAGCAAAGTATAAAAGCAAAATATAAAATAAGAACTCTATTGTTATGATTCATATTGATTCTGATATTCATTCTGGACTTAAAATGATGGTAACAATAGTGGTGGTAATAATTGTTGATCCTTTATTTGGTACTTAATACAGTCCAGACACTACTCCCAATTTTTAGCTGTATTGACTGATGCATTTCTCGTAACAGCTTTATTTTACTGAGTAGGAAACTGAGGCACAGCGACGTTAGATAGTCAAGACCACAGCTATTTAATGGCCTAAAATGGGTTTTGGTCCACACCTGCTGGTCCTCTTTTGTTTTTTTTTTTCCAGTGCTATACGAATCATGAGCACATGGTAGACATTAGTTTGCATCCAGGTTTTTTCTGGTGATCTTGAAGGTTTCCTGCCTCCATGCTGTCCTGACTGCAGCCTTCTAGGCCTAGTTCCCTTCTTCGGTTATCACCAGCACTGCTCAGACTCAGGGCTCTAACATCTGCGTTGATAAAGGAGTGTCTTTCAATCGATGGTGAATTGTGTTTACATAAGGGGTGCAGGCAATCGTGCTCAAGGGTCTAGGTCTCTGGTGCGTGTTTAACAAGATTCAATACCTGTTCTTTCCTCTGTCCCCCAGAGGAAGTAAATGGTGCTTCTGTGTGTGATGGAAGGCACCAGAAAAGGAAGGAGTAAAGAAAAGGTACCAAGAGTCAGATAAGGAATAAATGAACTAAAAAGAAGTAGACTTACGAATTAGCTGCTGCCTTTATGACTGATTGAATGAATGAATAAAAGGATAACATTTTTGATTACCCGCTGGGCATCAGGTACGCTTTTAGGCCTTTTAATATCAATTATCTCAGTTAATCCTGCTGGCAACTCCACTCATTGGGAAAGACTATTTTGTGATAGCTGTGTTCTCAGACGCCCTTTCTTTCTGACAGCCTGCAGTCACACGTTGCGATTTATTTCAAGTCTTTCTTCTTGCTGGCTCTGAGTGTTCTTGAGTAGATTACTTTGCTGGGAATTTTCAGGCTGCTCAGTCTTCCACAGCTTTGTGCTTGACCCTTTTCCCTCCTCTGTTAAAATGTCTTTGGTTTCTGCAATCCTTGGATCCTTCTAACAAGACATTCAAAGACTATAAAGCTAGCTGCTGCATGTGACGGATGGTACCGGGGAGGTAGTTAAAAAAAAAGTTCTCCATCCCCACCAGCTTCCATGAAAGAAAAACTGTGAATAATGGGTTAAACAGAGCTCTTAGGTTTTTAAAGTCACAATTATAAATGCGTGTCATTTTTAGCACAAAGATTTATTAATTTGCATTCAGATCATTAGAGCCGATTAGCAGCATCAGCCTTCCCAGTGATGCTTTCACTTTTACCCTTTACTTCCCTCGTGACCTCCAGAACACATCTTTACAGACTCAGGGCAACAATTGACCTTCAGTTTCAGATAAAAGGGAACTTATATATTGCTGTCCCTCTTTTCTGCTCCCATACACAAAAACAACTCCTTTCTCATTTTCTAGCAATGAGGCCTTTTTCTTTAAAGGAACTCTACCATTCACCAGATAGCCTGTTTGGGGTAGTATCTGCAGGAACTAATAAATGAAAGGAAAAGAAGTAAAAACTTCTTTGTAGTTTTTTTTAAGGGGAGTTTTTAAGGGGGGAGGTTCCTATTTAATTGACACACCTGCTATTTGCAGGAAAGGAAAAGAGCAGGAGAATAACAGAAATCCTGCTGGAAAACCTGACTGCTAGAGTCAGGCCAAGGTGGAAAGCAGAGACCTTTCTCATTCTCCTCAAATGGTGATAGTGGGAAACATATATTAAATGAGCTTTAAGAAACATCAACAAGAAATCTAATTTTTTAAAGGCTTATTTATTTAAGCATACAAGAACTGGGGTACAGGCCAAAGGTGCAGGGCATGAGAGGATTCACCAGAGAGAGTGGGGAGCAGAACAGGCAGATCTACTAAGATACACTGGTGAGGGGAGCAGCGAGCGAGACAGGAAAGGTCTGCCGTGCCATGTGGGTAGGTCCCTGGCCGGGGATCAAACTCGGGTTGCAGTGGCTGCAGATAGCTTCATAGGTTGCATCTTAACCCCTTGTGCCACCAGGGAGGCTCAAAATCTACTTAATTTTTTTTTTATAATAAATTTTATTTTTATATTCCCCACACAATTGCAACCTCCCCATTCTGACCCCAATCCCTCCCCTCCCGCCCTCCACCCCCCAAAAAGTGTCTCTGGTTCATAGTTTTTTGTTGATTTTGATTTTCACTTTCTTATAGTTATTCATTTTCCTGGTCACTTATTTAAGTTTTCTAGATTCCTGCTATGAGTGAGACCATCCGGTATTTTTCTTTTTCTTTTTGGCTTATTTTGCTGAGCATGATCCCTTCCAGCGCCATCCATGTTGCTGCAAATTGCATGTGTTTATCTTTTTTGAATGCTGAGTAATATTCCATGGTATATATGTACCACATCTTCTTGATCCAGTCATCTATTTTTGGGCATTTGGGCTGTTTCCAAAGCTTAGCTATTGTAAACAGTGCTGCTATAAACATAGGGGTGCAGGTGTTCTTTGGAATTGATGTTTCTGTGTCCTTTGGGTAAATACCTAGCAGTGGAATTGCTGGATCATATGGAAGCTCTATGTTTAGTAGGTCAAGAAATCTCCACACAGCTCTCCATAGAAAATCTACTTAATTTTTAAGCATTTGTGTATTTAATTCTACAGGTCAGTTAATCAATTCGACAGTCTTTGGGGATTCATTTGGTTAATCTTTGGCTACTGTAAATTGTCTATACGTAATTTTTTTATCTTCCCACTATTTATTTTTATGGCTAGCGTTTTCTTTCTGTTCCTTTTGCTCTATACCAATGACATTATGAACTCTTTGAGTTGAAAGCAATATAGGTTGTGTTTCTTATTACTAACCATTGAATCCTTAAAACTATTCAAATATTTGTCCAAGAATCCATCATGTCCACCTGATTGTCTTTATTCCCTGGTTATACCTGTCATCCCTCTGCTTCCTTTCCAAATGGTTGCGAAGAGACCAGATCTCCCAACTCTGATGCATATTGATGTGTGTGCTGACCATTGACCTCAGTGGTAAAGCATTTTATCTTCACTAGATCCTCAGTTTGGTCTGATGCATTTATTTTGGATCCCCTGTTAATTGCCTGTCAGTTTAATTAACATGGCTTTTTCTGACCTTCTCCATCCTAAAACTTTCACCCATCCTCTCCTCCCTTCCTTTTAGCAGATGATTTTATCACCCACAAGTCTGGAAAATGGGAGGTTCTCAGACTTCATCTGCTCCCTCCCCTCTCTTACACTCTAAATTTGCTGTTAATTACAGGATCCTCCCCTCCTCTCCATTCTGTCTTTTCCCTTCATGAACTGGCCTCTGCTTACTGCTCCAGCTTCTTCTTGTGCAAGTACGTGCACATCCCCACTCCGCCCAACCATATTAATCATTTGCATTTCTGCAAATGAACCTGGGTGTAAACACCTCTGCCTACTATGAAAACGCATCTCAATCTCTGCTGAATTGGTTTCCCTCAGCGTTATCCGAAGGGGGCTCTGAAGTCTGGGTTTTAAATATGCCTCCCACAGGCTCCCATAACCTCCATGCACATCTTTATCATAGCTCTAATCACACTGTATTCCAGTTGCTGCAAGCTGTCTTAACTACTCTTATTTCGCAATATGTGGAGTGGTGTCTGGCACATAAGCTTCAACCATTTGCATTGGAAGCTGAACAATGAAAGATGGAATGAATGAAGCTTTTAAGTTTTAGTTGCCATAAACCCAATTCTGCCTTGATAGTTTCTCTTAATTCTGCTGCTACTTTTATCAGCCTTCCTTCACTGTTTATTTTCCTACAGCTCAACCTGTCATTGATTTTTGGAAAGGCAGTGTAGTTCAGTGGGAGTTTTGCTGCTTTGGATTGAACAGTCTTTGGAGTTTTGCTGCTTTGGATTGAAGTCTGGGTGGCTTGGTATGCTGGCTGTGTAGCCTGGCCCAAATTACCTCGTCTATGTACCTCATTTATATCATGTTGCCTAAAAGTGAAAGCTAATAACACTGCTTTCCACAGGGTTGTCATGTGGGTTAATTAAAGTGCCCGTGGGTAGCACTTAGTGCCTGGTACATAGTACATGGAAATTATACATGAACTCTTTTAATTATTCTAACTTCTATTTTTATAATTTTTTCAATGATTTTAGCAAACTAAACAAAAATATAGCAAGCACCTGTGTGCTTGTTACCACTTTCAGAAAGAATACAATGGCAATTGTGAAATCTACCTGAGGACTCTCCTATCTCACTTCCCCCCACCACCACCCCAATTCCCTCTTTTTGTCCCATCCATCTTCTCAAAGACCACTCTGACCTGAAATTGGTGTTTCTCATTTGTTTGTACATTTTACACAGTGACACGTAGCCAGTGGATGTCTGGTCAACAGGCCATATGACACACACTGCGTGGTGCTGCTGCTTTTTCTCCCTACTATGAGTTCCCCATCCCAAAAGGCACCCCTCAAATCAGTAATTTATAATTTTTAGAGTTTTCAAATATGATTCTGTTTATCAATGACAATATTTTTTTTAAGATTGTTTTTGTTAGCAGTTTCAGTTTACAGCACAATTGAGAGGAAGGTAGTGATATTCCCAACACCCCCTGCACTCATGTGTTATGTCTCCTAATAGCAAGATTGGTTGCCAGAATAGTATTTTTTTTATCCAAGGTTGAGCCTATATTGACATATAATCACCCAAAGTCCATGATTTACAGTAGGTTTCCATCTTACTGTTGTACATTCTGTGGATTTGAGCAAGTATATAATGACATTTATCCATCACAATATCATACAGAATATTTCCCTGCCCTGAAATCCTGTGTTCTACCTAATCTCTTTCCCCTGCCCCACCCCCATCAACAACCATTGATCTTTTTACTGTCCCCATAGTATTACTTTTTACATGATGTCATATAGTTGGAATCATACAGTATGTGGCCATTTCAGATTGACTTCTTTCACTTAGTAATATGGGTTTTAGGATTCCTCCACATCTTTTTATGGCTTAATAGCACATTTCTTTTTTTGTACTGCATATTATCCCATTGTCTGGATGTATTATAGTTTATCCATTTACCCACTGAAGGACATCTAGGTTGCTTCCAAGTTTTGGCAATTATTTAAAGCTATTATAAGAATCTAAGTGCGGGTTTTTGTGTCAACAGTAGTTTTCAACTCCTTTGGTAAATATCAAGGCGTGTGATTGCCAGATTGGATGTTAAGAGTATATTTAGCTTGTAAGAAAGAGCTATCTTGTTTTCTGAAGGGGTATCATTTTGCATTCCTAGCAGCAGTATAGATGAGTTCCTATTGCTTCACAACCTTGTCAGCATTTGGTTTTGTCTGTGTTTGTATTTTGGACTAACAGGTGTGCAGAGATCACAGTCCAGTCTGGGAAACCACCTCCCCCCAACTCCTACAAGCTGTTGTTTACATGCTATATTATCAGTGAGGCTTTCCCTGGATATCCCAAAATGCCACACGCTATCCCAAAATGCCACACCTCATTCCTCTTCCGTTTTCATTTTTCTCCACAATATATCTTACTTTATGACACACTATATATTCTTTCTTATTTATCTTTTTGTATATATCTTAACTATCAATAGACATGTAAACTCCATGAGGACAGGGCTTTGTGTCTGGGATATCTACTCCTGCATCACAAGCAGGACATAGTAGGTGTTCTAGAATACTTTTTTAGTGGATGTTGAATATGTAGAATTTGGCCCAACATCTCAATGTGTATTTGAAATTTCTCTTTCCTTTGTCCCTTCCACTATCATTTCTCCACCCTAATACCTTCACTCCCACTGGCTATGTCTTTTCCTCTCCCATCCTTGGTTCAAGCTGTTTCCTGGGTCTGTTCTACCGCCCCACACCTAATCCTTTCTGCTTCCTTCAAAGTCAGCTCAAATTCTACTTCCTTCAAGAAGTCTCTCAGAGAGACAATAACCAAAAAAACGAGAAACCCCATCAACTGGGAGAAAATTTTTGCACACAACACTAATGATAAAGGACTGATCACAAAAATCTACAAAGAGCTGATGAGACTCAACAAAAACAAAGAAAATAATCCAGTCAAAAAATGGGCAGAAGAGCTAAAAAGAAACTTCTCTGAAGAAGAAATGCAAATGGCCAACAGGCATTTGAAAAAATTTTCAACATCACTTGTAATCAGGGAAATGCAAATCAAAACTACCATGAGATACCATCTTACACCAGTGAGAATGGCACATATTAAAAAAACTAGCAACAACAAATGTTGGCGAGGTTGTGGAAAAAAAAGAAACTCTCCAGCACTGCTGGTGGGAGTACAAACTGGTCCAACCACTATAGAGAGCTGTGTGGAGATTTCTTGACCTACTAAACATAGAGCTTCCATATGATCCAGCAATTCCACTCCTAGGTATTTACCCAAATGACGCAGAAACAGTAATTTCAAAGGGCACCTGCACGCCTATGTTTATAGCAGCACTATTTACAATAGCTAAGCTATGGAAACAACCCAAATGCCCAAAAACAGATGACTGGATCAAGAAGATGTGGCACATATAGACAATGGAATATTACTCAGCAATCAAAAAAGATAAACACATGCAGTTTGCAGCAACATGGATGGAGCTAGAAGGGATCATGCTCAGTGAAATAAGTCAGAAAGAAAAAGAAAAATACCGGATGGTCTCACTCATAGCAGGAATTTAGAAAACCTAAATAAGAGACCAGGAAAAAGACTAATCAAAACAAAGTAAAAATCAAAATCATCAAGCAACTATAAACCAGAGACACACTACGGGGGGAGGGGTGGGGAAAGGAAGGACTAGAGTCAAAATAAGGGAGGGGGTGCAATTGTATGGGGAATATAACCAAAATGAAAATGCATACATTGTGCAAAGATGAAAAAAGAGGTAAGAATTATATAAAATAAAATATTTAAATTAAAAAGAAAGAAGTCTCTCAGATTCCCCCAGATGAAATCTTCCCCTCTTCCAGCCCCTTCAGCACTGTATACCTCCCTTCTCACTTGTTTTATTGTTTCCCTTATTTCAGAGTTATAAGCATGTTCTGCAGGAATATGGGGCTGGCAGGATCGCATCGTTTCCATCTTCAGTGTGTGTTCAGTGTGTGTTTATTGAATGAAATGAATGTCAGTATGAGAAGGGGCTTTGGAAAGGCTAGTCCTATCCCTGCAAAAAGAATTCTAAACCCAAGAAGTGATCCTTTGCATGGAGAAAATGTTAATGCTTTCTTTAGTTAAAATTAGTATACTTCATTGTAAATCTCCAAATGTTTCTATAACATGTGCCCACAATACAGAGTGACCAAAGTACTTCAATTCCACATTCTTTCTTTTTCCCATCCACTGTCTCTGTTGTTACTCTTTCCATGAAATTTTTGCTTTTTTTCATTTAAAGTTGATTTATAAGCATAGTCTCATTTCATTTTCTAATCCAACTGACTTTCTGCCAGGTATGCTTTATGTGTGGGTTAAGAGGCAAGAATGAGGATGTGGGGGAGTACACGGAATGCCATTTTCTGCCTCACAGACTAGGAAAGGCATTTCCCATTATAAAAAATGTGCTAGATAGGGAATCTCCAGAAATGTGTGTTCTGTGAGCAATAACGCTAAGTAAGAGGAGTGTATAATTTACTTTTGATTTTGTCTACAACTTCTTCTGCAGAGAAAATCACTGATTATGGCTTTATATAGTAGGATGGGGTTGTATCTTAAAGTTGAATGAGGCTTTAGATGGCACCTCGTCTAGAATTTCTTTTCTCTCATCAGAACCAGTATGCCCTTTTTTTTTGACAAATATTTAGTAAAACCACTATAGTAGGTTAAAGTAAATCTCACCAATGATATAATCATCACATATGGATTTTAAGCAATCATTGTAACACCCTGACTGATACTTAGATATAAAAGTATATTTATAATATGTAAAATTATATGTGCACATATACATGCATAGGCATCAGTATATAAAAGTGAGCTTAGAGCCTCTGGAAGACACAGTGTAGTAGTCACATGCTTGCTCCGCTATGTGGAATCACCACGAATAGGAGAGCTACAAATGTTGTTGGATACAGGTGTGTCGTATTGGCAACTCAAACATTATCATTTGTTTGAAGCCGATGATACGATTTTTCCAGATGGTACATAGTACATGGAAATTATACATGAACTCTTTTAATTATTCTAACTTCTGCTTTTACAATTTTTTGAACGATTTTAGCCAACTAAACAAGAATAGAGATTAATATAGCAAGCACCTGTGTGCGTGTTACCACTTTAAGAAAGAATACAATGGCAATTGTGAAATCCACCTGAGGACTCTCTCCTATCTCACTCCCCCCCCAACCCCAATTCCCTCCTTTTGTCCCATCTGTCTTTTCATTCATAGTCACCTACACATGCACTTATATTGCAACTGCATTCCTGGGACAATCAGTGTGCATTAAAATAGCTTGAAATAAAAATATTTTGTGTTTATATTTGAAAAAATAACAATATTTGGTCTTCAGTAATTATAAAAGGGATTTGTCAAATATCTGTATTTCTTTTTTATTTTTTTTTTTAATAGAGGCATGTTTTATTTATTTATTTATTTGTTTTTTGTTTATACATGCACTGGGTACAGTCAGAAGCGCAGGAGGGTGAGAGAATTCACCAGAGCCAGAGCAGGGAGTAGAGCAGGCAGAAGGACCGAAGTACACTGCTGAGGGGAGCAGCGGGCGGCAGGAGAGTCTGCGCGCCATGTGGGACCCTCCTCCGGTGGCCGGGGAGCAGCCGGGATTGAACCAGCGCCGCAGAGGCCGCGGGCAGCTTCGCAACCCAGGGCTCTACCGCTGCACCACGGGGAGGCCCTCAAATATCTGTATTTCTGATGAAATATTTGGAAAGTCATCCAGAACATAGGATAGTTTTTCCTTTAGTGGATTAATCCTCATTACTGTCTCTGTGACTTAGCCTTGCCCACCAAATACCCACAAGAGTGGTCCCCAATCATTATGATCCCACCTCTGCATAAATGTACAGAGAGCCCCTAGCTGTTGGTGCCTTCCAGTTGCAAATTTCTAGCCTGGTCCTACTACCTCTAGTTAAGTTTCATGTGGCTCGTAGCTGCTTGATAGTTTTGCTGTGTCTCTAACTGCTGCTTTTGTCAGACATCTTATTAGAAATATCTAGACAGATGATGATTATGTGAAATTGCGGTCCAGATTATCTGGAATTTGAAGCTGTCACTTAAATGTTTAGGCAAATAATTTGTAATAGTTAACCTGCTTTAGCCTTCGTTTGTTCAGCAGTGAACTACAGGTAGTAGAAGCTAACTCATAGAGTTGTTTTGAGGATTAAATCAGAAAATGTGTGTAAAGTGTTGCAGGGTAAATATTCAATAAAGGATGATGGTGATGATGATGATGATGGAAACAATAACAATGACAAATTATACCTAAAATAAAATTTAAGTTTTATATCTTTGATTTTCTTTCTGACTTAACTAGATTTTTTTCCCTTTAAGTACCTGGATAGTCTAGTTATTATCTCAGTTTGATCCACATTATCACTCTTGCAGACTTTTTTGCTGTAGAGACTCATTTTTTTTTATCCTTTTAGCTAATACTATAATTTAAATCACCTAGCACTTGAAATTTTTTTCACTGACACACTGGAGGTTTGCATACATGACTTGAAATGAAGTTATACTGATAAAATCCTTTTTACAATTGGTGGAGAATAAATATCTAAATTTTATTGCACCACTATTTTAAAAAAGATATTTCCCTTCACTCTTACAGAGGCTGTATTCCCAGAACTTAGCTGCTGTAATGGTTTCTTTAGTAGCACACAAATTCTATATTAATCTCTCAGCAGTTTTCTCAGTTAAGTGCATTTTTATGCTTGGCAGGATTAGGATAGTCTAGGAAAATTAGTTTTCTTTTCTTATTACTTTTCCTGTTTAATTTGTAACAAGTTAAAACACCACCATATGATGGATGATTGATCTTAGTAAAACTGCAAAGTTAAGGGATAATTGGCAGACTTTGGTTAAGCAATGAAGTCTTCTACTACCTTTCATCAGCCTTTAAGACAACCTCATTATTAAAACCTACATACAAGCAAAATTATGGATGTGCATGGAATTTAATTACTGACTAAGTAGCAGCGATGCCAGGGTTTTATTTTTATGGTTGATGTGTGATGTTTGTAAAGCAGCCTGTGGAATGGGTGAGTCCTAGCAACCACAGAGGAGTTTGCAGGAAAATGGAATTATTCAGCTATTTCATTACATCCTGGTCACCTCCTGCTCACTTAACAGGAGCACATTAGCACAGCACTTCCAGTTGCTCAGTCTGATCAAGAATCATTTCTGGAAATCTAGCTCAAAACAACATTTTCTGATGGTAGAAATTGAATCTTTTCTGGTGATAGCAGTGCAGGCTACGAGCTAATTATTTCTTGAAGAGGTTGACATCCACTTTTTAACAGTGTGGATATTGCCAGCTTTATTTTTAGAATGAGTCTGGTTTTTGAGATAATGAATGAACAAGACAAGGTCACCTAAGGCCCAGGCATGTCTCACTCTTTCATTTATTCAGTCAATTATTGCAAAATTTTACAAAATGTTTGCTGAACACCTACTCTGCATAAGGCACTACATGCATGAAAGATAGAAGATAAACATGGATCTTAACCTCATGCATCTTATTGCCAATTCTGATGGGCTTGACTTTGGTAGTATACAGACAAGTTAGGTATGCATCAAGTGTAATGTATCTTATAATGTGAATATAATGACCACCTGAATTTAAAAAATCTAAAATCCTAGTATAATATCATTGTGGTACTATTTATTCCTGGAAGCAGTTTTAATCTTAGGATTCTTGTCAACAGACATTTGTTCAACAACCACTATGAAAATGCACTGGACTGGGCATCAGTGGATAAGACCCAAGTCCTGGCCTTGAGGCATACATTCCATTAAAAAGATGCTGCATATATTTTTCTTCCAGAAAGGATTGGTACCTCAAGAGCAGTAGCTCTCAGGTGTTCCCTTTGCAATCAGACAGTTAAAGCTTTTTAAATTTACCAAGGGAATAACTGATGAGCCTATATCTTGAAACAGCATTTATCTCCCTCAGATTACATACTGATGAGGAGAAATGTCCTTCAAGAATCTTAAGACACTTTTCATAGCAGAACTGTTTTTGCCTAGAAGGGAGTCAGGAAAAATTTCAGTGCATTTTTTGGCAGCGGTGTTAAAATGTGGAGAAATGTAATTGATTTTTTTCAATGGAAAACTCAGCTGCAATGATCTGCTTGGTGAGTATGATATAAATTATCATGCCATTATCAGCACCATCTTCTATCTATAAAACTAGGGGAAATACATAAGCATCATAAAATCCTTTTATCATCAGAAGAAGATTTTATATTCATGACATTGCTCTGAAAGCAAACACAGGATTTTTCAAGAGATCTTAAACTACTTTGCAGAGAAGTCATAGCACTTGGGAATTATGATAAGCTGGAAGAAAACACAAACTTGATATTAATTTGGACTATTATTGAGAGATTTTAGTCTTCACTAGCTACCAGATTCTTCTAGGTAGATATTCTATTGTCAAATTGTTCACTGAATGGATGAAAAATAGAAGGTCGGGGCCTCCCTGGTGGTGCAAGGGGTTAAGCTCAACACTATGAAGCTATCCACAACCATTGCAGCACAAGTTCGATCCCTGGCTAGGGAGCTACCCACATGGCACAGCAGATCTCTCCTGACTTGCCTGCTGCTCCACTCAGCAGTGTATTTCAGTCAGTTTGCCTGGTCTGTTCCCCACTCTGTCTCTGGTGAATCCTCTCACCCCCCACACATCTGGCCTGTACCCCAGTTCTTATATACATAAATAAATAAATTTTAAAAAAGTAGAAGGCAAAATTCAGCTTATCCTTTTGGGACCAAAAGTATTATGATAGTATCAAGCCTCAGAGTACCTCAGCAGTCTAAACATGTGACTGTGACTCTTAGCCATCTTTAGAAGTAACATTTGGATTCTAAATCTATTCTGCCTGCATCACCATGACTGATTTTATTTTCCCAAGGATGGATGCAACAACACTTCTCATCACACATGCTGTTCGACAATGTGACTTTGCCACTTCCCCATCAGGAGGTAGAGTCTCACTCTTCTCTTAAATCTGGGCAGGCTTATGACTTGTTGGGCAAAATAGTTTATGCTGAAATTAACACTGTGTGGCTTCATGAAAGGTATTTTTTATGGTTCATAAAAGATAGTGCTCCTCCCCCTTGCACATTGAAATATTTGAACTTTATGTAACAAGTTTGATTATCCTGAGGTCACTCTATATTGTTAGGAAGACATGGAGAATTAGTAGTTCTGGTCTTTTGGTCATATTAATCCAGGCATTGAAGATGATCAAGTAAGGAGTCTCCAGATGATTCCAGACAACTTCAGTTCTTTTTAGCTAAGAATCTGATCTTGGAACAGGAAATAAAGATATCACTTCTGTGCTCTGTCCAAAACACTGGCGTACTGCCTGTGAACTTAATAAAACCTTTGTTATTTTATTTTATTTTTTTGTTTTTGTTTTTTTTAATTTTTTTTATAGAGTCATGTTTTATTTATTTATTTGTTTGTTTGTTTTGTTTATACATGCACTGGGTACAGTCAGAAGCGCGGGAGGGTGAGAGAATTCACCAGAGCCAGAGCAGGGAGCAGAGCAGGCAGAAGGACCGAAGTACACTGCTGGGGGGAGCAGCGGGCGGCAGGAGAGGTCTGCGCACCATGTGGGACCCTCCTCCGGGGGCCGGGGAGCAGCCGGGGATCGAACCGGCGCTGCAGAGGCTGCGGGCAGCTTCGCAACCCAGCGCTCAACCGCTGCGCCACCGGGGAGGCCCAATTTATTATTTTTTTTAAAGATTTATTTATTTATTTATACAAGCACTGGTGTAGGGTAAGGAAAAGTGTCAGGCTTTTCTGCCCTCCAGCCATCAGGATAGATGATGGATCCTTGCGGTCCTGAATGCATGCCTGATGGCGGGCACCTGGAGTAGGGTGTGGGCATAGGTAGATGGGATTCACCTGGGCTAGGACTGGGCTTTTAAGGGCGGCGTCTCGGGGATGCCAGTAGAAGTCGAAAGAGAAGATGCAGAGAGAAGCAAGAGAAGCAGAAGCAGCAGAAGCCAAGAGATAGAGAGAGAAAGCCAGAGAGCCCAGATAGAGTGAAGACTTGCTGGGGGCTGGGAGGCCTGCTAGCCTCCTGGCCCCCCAGCACCCTTGCCTGCTGTGTACTGGGTAAATCCCAATAAAAGCCTGCAAAACCACTGAGAACTCTGACTCCTCCTTTACCCGGTCTGCTGGATCAGAAAACCTGCTCCGTGTCCAGTCCTACCCTTTACAACTGGGTACAGTCAGAAGCGCGGGAGGGTGAGAGAATTCACCAGAGCCAGAGCGGGGAGCAGAACAGGCGGAGTGATGAAGTACACTGCTGAGGGGAGCAGCAGGCGGCAGGGGAGGTCTGCGCGCCATGTGGGACCCTCACGCGGCGACCCAGGATCAGACCAGCGCTGCAGAGGCTGCGGGCAGCTTCACAACCCAGCGCTCAACCGCTGTGCCACCAGGGGAGGCCCAACCTTTGTTATTTTAAGTCACTAAGTTTGAGGGTAGTTTATTTCATGGTATACTTAACTAGAAAAATCCCTGATAAGGTGAACTTGACATTATGACAGAGCATTGTTGTTAATGGCAAAGACCTGAACAAAGTGTTTCCTTCTCTATGGAAGCAGCATTTATTGCCATATTTGGAGAAGAAATTTGTACATTTAGTATAGACATAATTATAGCATCTGCTATTTTAAAGCACCAGGTGTTTTATATATGTTGCCGGCACTGGTTGGTGCCTGCACCTTTTACTAGTAGATGTAGCTCATTCAGTCAAGATACTTAGCTGGAAGTAGCATATACTTTGATTAACTAGAAAAGAATCTTATTTTAAGGATATTAGGTAGCTCACAGCATTTTGGGGGGGAGGATTGGAGTCTAAACATGTAAGAACAGTCCACATCCCATCAGCTTAAAATAGGAGAAAGCAGCTGCAGCTGTTGCCCACTGAGTACAGAGAAACCCTGTAAAGGGGCAGGAATGGGCACAGAGCAGGTTTTCTGATCCAGTGAACTGGGTAAAGAAGGAGACAGTCCTTGGAGTTCTCAGTGGCTTTTCAGACTTTTATTGGGATTTACCAGGTACATGGCAGGCAGGGGTGCTACCAGCCTCCCAGTCCCCAGTAAGTCTTCACTCTTTCTGGGCTCTCTGGCATTCTCTCTGCTTCTCTTGTGGTTCTCGGCTTCTGCTGGAGTCCCCATGACGCCGCCCTTAAAAGCCCAGTCTTAGCCTAGGTGAATCCCAACTACATATGCCCACACCCTACTCCAGGTGCCCGCCATGCATTTGGGACCACAGGGTTCCGTCACCTATCCTAATGGTAGGAGGGCAGAAAAGCCTGATATTTTACCTTACCCTACAGGCCCCCAGGCTGGCAGCCCCTGACTGTGGGATGCCTCTGCTGCCACCCAGACCAGCAAAATGGACTTCTCCCAAAGCTTGTGTCTTTTTCACACCAGAACCAAAGACTCAAGAGCCCATGACTGATTATTAAAACCCAGCCCAAATCCTAGGAAGTCTGGAAACTTGAGTTTTCCGCATTTTCCTTGATGAAGCCGTATCATAAAGTTGCAAATTTCCCAAACACAGTGAGGGTTTGAAAGATGCCAGGTAGCTTGGAAACATGACACTTATGTACGATTTGGGATACACTGAAAGAAGAAAAACTAAAGTCTGTCTGGCCCGTACTCAGAAGATTGTTTTATTCTGGTGGTGCCAAAATGCAAAGCTGGGCACAACTCATGCAAAGCTGGGCACAACTTAAATGTAATAGTGGATTCAAGTCCAGGTAATTCCCTTACCCCAGCATGATGGTGCAACCTAATTCTAATTTCAGGTCTTTTTTTAGCAAAACACCTGGTATGATAAGGACTTGGAGGGAAATACTAGCAGAGGAGAGTAAACAAATTAGCTTAACTCTAAGTCTTTATACTTTAGGCTCAGGCTGGGTTCTCCTGCCTGTAACATCCTGCCTTTTGGTTTAGTGTGATCTTGAGAACAAATGATGATGATGTTGAGGATGATGAGGTGGTGGTGGTGATGATGATAGTGATGGTGATATACTTACTGAGTGCTTATACGACCTAGGCACCCTTTTAAGCAACTAATTGGTATTCTTTTAAATCCTGACAACAAAGTTATGGGGTTGATAGTATTATTATTTGATTTTACACATAAGGAAACAGATACAAAGGTGTTGCCTGGCTAATAAATGACAGTGATGGCATTTGGATCCAGGTGGTCTGACTCTTAATCTGCTTTCTCAAGCTTTGAAAGATGAAGATTTTAATTGGTGGCTGTGTTTCCCACCTTGTCTGAGTAAACGCCAGGAAGCTATCACTTTAACAATCAATGAGGGGGGAAAGTAAAAAGTATTCTAAAACAATCACAGATTTTCATAAATGGTTTTGTTTGTAAAAGGAGGAACTGGCAACCACAACATTGTCTGGTCGCTCAGCAGTCTACACTCCAGACTGATGTCTACACAGAAGGTCCAAGAGACCCTCTTTCCCCACTGTAGGGTAAGGAAAAATGTCAGGCTTTTCTGTCCTCCCGCCATCAGGATAGATGATGGATCCTTGCGGTCCTGAATGCATGCCTGATGGCGGGCACCTGGAGTAGGGTGTGGGCATAGGTAGATGGGATTCACCTGGGCTAAGACTGGGCTTTTAAGGGCAGGTTATTGGGACGCCAGCAGAAGCCAAGAAGCCGAGAAGGAACAGAAGCCGGGAGAGAAGCAGAGAAGGCCGGAGAGCCCAGATAGAGTGAAGACTTGCTGGGGACTGGGAGGCCTGCCAACCTCCCGGCCCCCCAGCACCTCTGCCTGCTGTATACCTGGTAATCCCAATAAAAGACCTGCAAAAAAACACTGAGGACTCTGACTCCTCCTTTACCCGGTCTGCTGGATCCTAGAAAACCTGCCCTGTTGTCTTCCTGACCCTATACCCACCTACAACAATTCCAATTGCATTTTTCCAACTTTTTACCATGTTTGATATTCTCATTAACGCTGAGAGATTGGTTATTAATATTTCTATTTTACACATGAAAAAAATGAGCCTCAGAAAGGCTATGTGTTATGGCCAAGATCACACAAATGATAATAGTAAAAATCAGACTTTGAATGCAAGGCCCACATTTTCACCTTCCATTTCAGCTGCACTGTTTCAGCGAGTGAAATGCAAGCATGTAGCATAGTCAGGCAAGACTTAAGTACAGCAGGTGCAAGGAGACCAGATTGGTATGTAGTTTTTGGAAATTAAGGGGCTATTTATCAAGGGGCAATGTGCAAAGACATCACTGTAAGTAGGGGCTTTTATGAAGAGTGTGCATCCTGTTGCTCATGCATCACTCTTCCCAGTCTGATAGCACTGGCCAAGAATCCTCTCAGCAGCATGAACCCAATTGCTTTCTCTTTTCCATCTCCATGTCCATACACCAGGTTTACTAACCTTCCTTGAGAAGTAACTTTTGCACTTAGACATGGTGCATTTGGTAAAACACAGACCTAATAGAAAGAAAAAAACGCATATTAAAATCTGAGCTGTAGAATACAGGTCCTTTCAGCCTAACATTTATACTTCCACACTATAGCGAACCACTCTGTAATCTCTTTCTTTGGACCGCGAAATATTTTCTTTGCACGCATGGTTTTGTGAAACATTTCTTCATCATATTCTTTTAACTCTGGTCTATTTCCTGAGGTACAGTCAGGTTCACAACTTTGCATCCTGTTTAGTAATATTTCTGTGATTTCAAAGACAAGTAAAAGTGCCTCCTTTCAGTGACACCGATAGACTTGGGATTTGACAAACATGCAAACATGCACCAACTCTCTCATGGACTGTCTATTTCTGTCTTGTGCTTATCACATTTCATCTCCAGTGAGAGCCTCCTTGATCATATTAGAGCAGTGAATCTTAAAGCAGACGAGTTTTATGACCCCAGGAGACATTTGTCAATGTTTGTGGATATTTTGGGTTGTCACAACTGGGACTTTGCTACTAGCATCTGGTGGGTGAGATCAGGCATGATTCCCCCCCTCCACCCCCCCAGACCAAAGTTAACTGCTCACCAAAGCAACAGATAGTGTAGAGGTTGAAAGCTGTGCTTTAGATGATCTCTCAGGGTACTTTCTTATTCCCCGTGTCTGTATTCGTCGGTCCCTACATATCTGTCATAGAATTTGGATTTGGTGCAGTGGGAAAACAATACCCTTTATTTTTCCAAACCCTGCCCATATGTTTAGAAAATATCTGAACTGAGGGTCTGCATTGTTTTCCCAAATTGTCACTAATGGCTCAGAGACCATCATCCTATGTTATACTTTTGTATTTCAATCCTCAGTTTGTACTTGTCTTGAATGAGCACATCTGTCACTTCCCATTCCACTTAACTCTTTGCCATTTTCTTTGCCATTTATGATCATCAACTTGACTTATTTGCAATCTGGAACATTTTATGGCTTCATCAACCCTATGATTTATATTTTTTAAAATGTTAATTAAGGTCAGCTGCAACAGACTCTTTGCTGTTGACTCCTATTCATTCAGAGAAATTGTGCATTCTTGTTTAGAGTTTGGAACCTGTTTTCTTCCCTTGACAAAACATAGCCCCAGCAGCCACACAATTCTGTTGGAAATGATTGTCCACAAGTTCTTCTTGGCTACAAGCTGATATCAGTGACTTCAAGAATTCTAGTCGATCACTGAAATAGTATTTTTCCAACAGGAACCACAGTTGATGTTCTACCCAGCCCTTGCGTGGTTGTGCTCATCGATTATGGTCGGGGTTGTGTCGATTAACTATTGAGAGTCTGTTAAATTAGCTATTGAGAGTCTGCTAGACTCTTCGGGAATGCATGAAGAATAAAAAATGGTCTTTGCTAAACAACCTAAAACCTAGTTAGAGGAGATAAATATACACATAAATAACTGATAAACAGTGGAAAGATGTGGAGAGATGTGACGTTTCCACGGTGTGTCTGCAGCATCGTGTTTGAGAATCTGCCTGCCAGCCATGCATGAAAGTTCAGGTGAAGGATCTAGACCTCCAGATACAGAGTCAGTGTCAGAATCCCACTGGCAAGCTTCCAGCCCCTCACATAAGGATATTTTTATAATGCCACATTGTACATTTTGACCCAGTGTTTCACTGTTACATACTGAAGTTGCTTGAGGGCTCAAGTGTGTGACAACCAGTCCTGGTGATTTATTTATGTCCGTGTGTTAATTAGACTCAGAACATCATGTATTCTTAACATTAATTTGACCTTTGCCTCAAAGGATGGATTTAGCTTTCAGACTTCTTTAGTAACTGCTACAACTGGAATTTTGGACTTAATTTCCGTATGCTTTGCTTTCACCATTTTTGGGGTGGGTGACTGCCCTCTCTTGTCACTTGTTCAACTCTATTTTGTTCACTTTTCTATTTTTGGTTTGGTGGCATGGTAGAAAAATGATAAGATTTGGAGTCAAGTATATCTGAATTTAAATCTCTGCTATAAATTTATGTCTCGTTGGGTAGTTTCTTTAACTTCACTGATCTATGATTTCCTGCTCTCTACAGATAGGGCAATAGCATCTACATTTCATAGCTTTGAGGGGATTAAGTTGAGAAGACATATAAAACATTTCCTGAAAAATGCCTCAGTGAGTCCTCTCTCCACCTGTTTAGTCCCCTCACTTCGATAATATTTCTAAAGAGAACTTAACTTCTGTATGTCAGCAGTGCTTCTATTGCTTTACTGCTTACCAGCACAGACTTTTTTTTTCCTCCTGTCCCTCCCTCGTCATTCCAGACAACAGAATGCATTTTTCTCTCTTGTCTCTGAGAAGGTATATTTCATATAAAATGTAAACTAATTCCATACTTTAATATTACTAGGGCCTAAATGTTTGGTTCCTTCCTCTCCCCCGCAGAACAATAATTTGAAGTCCTAAGCCTTCAAAGTCAAGGTATAGTAGTAAACCTTTAGGAGGTGATTAAGTTGTGAGGGGTGGAGGTTTCATGAGTGGGATTAGTGTCTTTATAAAAGAAGCCCTGGAGCACTCCCTTGCCTGCTTCCCTTAAGTCTGCAGCCTGCAATCTGGAAAAGGGCCTTTAGCAGAACCTAACCAGCTGGCATCCTGATCTGGAGACTACCAGCCTCCAAAATGTGAGAAATAGGTTTCTTTTGTTTATGAGCTACCTGATACCTGATCATTGATATTTCTTTCTAGTAGTCCAATCAGAGTAAGACAGCCATAGCTTCCTTTACGTAGGTGAACACCATGAAGAATTTTTAAGCACTTTTCTTTCTATAGCGCATACATTGAGATAAATTATGTAAATGTTTTGTCATCCCATCTTTTACCTATCATTACTTCCTATTTCCTAGTCCTATATTTTTAATAAAATAAAGAATATTTTCCTTTTACATGCAGTTGAAATCTGCTGTTGTTTAATATCAGACTTTTCTGTATGTCTTCCTAGAAGATTTTTGTTTCCTGTTTAGCAATCTGTATTTGACTTCAATGACGTTCATTAAGTCCCTGCTGTGTCTGAAGCAGTGTACTAAGTGCTTTTATATTCTTCATCTCAAAATGCTACAAAAAGTTGTGAGGTACCTTTTATCATGACTAAAGTTCTTTAGTGTCTGCTACAGAAAGTAGGTATCATTTTTTGCCATATTCTGAATAGATCACATTATAAATCACATTTTTTTTAAAGAATGGGCTTCAATAATTTTGTTTTTTATTACATACAGAATGTAGACAAGCTCATTACAACATGTAAGTAAGGTATAAAGCGCAAATAATAATTGTGTTTCCATCAACCTGTATAAGAGCTGAACATAACAAGTACATTTGAAAGTTCCTCTGTGTCCCTTTTTTACCATTTGCCTGCTTCAACCCTGTCCAAAGATAACTTTTAAATGTTTTACTTTATATTTTTTAATTTATAGTGAAAACAATGTGCTTATTCAAAGTTTCAGGCTTTCCCAGTATTGAATCATTTCAGTCAAGGGCGCCAGTGTCTGCTTATGAAGGTCAAGTTGTGGTCATGGTTTTTTAATGCACAATACAAAATAACTGCCTTTTGTTTTAAAAATCTTTTAGGAGCAGAATTTTCTCTTATTTCTTATAGGTATTTTTGTCATGTAGTTATAGTTTATTTCATGTTTTCTTTGGGTGGAGTGTTAGCATGAAAACCAAATGAAAAGTCTATTCAGGGAGCAGTTAAAGTTGGAACCTCAGGAATGACCCCCAGAGAAGATGAAATAAGGAAGGATCTTGGTTCCTTGTTCTTTTCTTTTTTTTTTTTTTTTTTTTTTTTTAAGATTTATTTATTTATTTATACAAGCACTGGGTACAGTCAGAAGCGCGGGAGGGTGAGAGAATTCACCAGAGCCAGAGCAGGGAGCAGAGCAGGCAGAAGGACCGAAGTACACTGCGGAGGGGAGCAGCCGGTGGCAGGAGAGGTCTGCACGCCATGTGGGACCCTCCTCCGGTGGCCGGGGAGCAGCCGGGGATTGAACCGGCGCTGCACAGGCTGCTGCGGGCAGCTTCGCAACCCAGCGCTCAACCGCTGCGCCACCGGGGAGGCCCAATTCCTTGTTCTTTTCTTGCTTTACACAGACTCCTGACAAAAGCTATGTGATTCATTTAAATTTTCTTCTGCAGGTTGCCAGAAATAAATGGAAGGTTATGTATGGAAGAAAAAGATTAAACTTAGGAAAAGGAGAAAAGTGGGCTGGGGAAAAAGCAACAATAGGAAGTTGTTAAACACAGATAATCATCCATGAATATGAGAAGATAAACATAAAGATATGCCTAGTACTTTGTTTTAAATAATGCAATCATGGACAAGAAAATGTTACTTGTTTCACTCTGTAGTTTTAAAAAGGAGAGTGAGAAATTGTTCGATCAATTGATAGAGATATGGTGTGGATTGATGCCAGATGGATGGGTAGATTGACAGATGTACATACAGACAGATGTGTATCATGATGAACTCTAGAATGGATGGATAGATGGGTGAAATAATAGATGGAGGATATAGTAATGAGTAGACTGTGTTGCTGACTGCTATAGATTGAATATTTGTGCCTTCCCAAAATTCATGTGTCGAAATCCTAACCCCTGATATGGTGATATTAGGAGGTGGAACCTTTGAGAGGTGACTAAGTCATGAAGGTGAAGCTCTCAATCAGTGAGGTTCAAGAAAGGTCCCTCATCCCTTCCGCCATGTGAGGGTATAACAAAAAGGCACTATCTATAAATCAATAAATAGTCTCTCATCAGACATTACCTTCCTGTGCCTCGATCTTGGATTCTATGTAGTCTCCAGAACTTATGTATTCTGTAAGAAATTAATTTCTGTTACTTGTAAGCTACCCAGTCTGTGGTATTTTGTTATAGCTGTCTGAAAGAACCAAGAAGTTTTAAAACTGTATGAACTTAAAGAATAAGAAGGTCTCTTTGTTGCTAGAAATGAACATTCAAAACATGCAAAAAAGCTACAGTAAACATCGATTCTACATACTCCTTTTTACTATCCTCTTCCTTTTAAGAGATTTTCCTCTTTAAATGCAAGTGGCCAACAGGCATATGAAAAAATGTTCAACATCACTTGTAATCAGGGAAATGCAAATCAAAATTACAATGAGATACCATCTTACACCAGTAAGAATGGCACATATTAAAAAAAAACTAGCAACAACAAATGTTAACAAGGATGTGGAGAAAAAGGAACTCTCCTACACTGCTGGTGGAAGTGCAAACTGGTCCAACCACTATGGAAAGCTGTGTGGCGATTCCTTAATCTGCTAAAGATGGAGCTTCCATATGATCCAGCAATTCCACTCCTAGGTATTTACCCAAAGGACACAGAAACATCAATTCCAAAGAACACCTGCACCCCTATGTTTATAGCAGCACTATTTACAATAGGTAAACTATGGAAACAACCCAAATGCCCAAAAACTGATGACTGGATCAAGAAGATGTGGTACATATACACAATGGAACATTACTCATCCATGCAATTTGCAGCAACATGGATGGAGCTGGGAGGGATCATGCTCAGTGAAATAAGCCAGAAAGAAAAAGAAAAATCACTCATTGCAGGACTTTAGAAAACCTAAATAAGGGACCAGGAAAAAGACTAATTATAATAAAGTAAAAATCAAAATCAACAAGCAACTATAAACCAGAGACACTATGGGGGAGGGGAGGGGGAGGAGAAGGGAGTAGGATCAAAACAAGGGAGGTGGGAATTTTATGGGGACTATAACCAAGTTGAAAATGCATATATTATGCAAAAATGAAAAATGATGTAAAAAATTCATATATATATATATATATATATATATATAAACAAAGAGATTTTCCTATTCTGTAAAGGAGAAAGTTGTAATTTTGAGAAAAATAACTACATTCCTTGATTAGGAACGGTGTTTTTTTGTTTGTGTTTTTTTTAAGATTTATTTTATTTATTTATGCACACAAGAACTGGGGCATAGGCCAGAGAGGTGGAGGGGTGAGAGGATTCACCAGAGACAGAGTGGGGAGCAGAACAGGCAGATCTACTGAAATGCACTGCTGAGGGGAGCAATGGTGAGACAGGAGAGGTCTGCTGTGTTGTGTAGGTCAGCTCCCTGGCCAGGGATAGAAATTGTGCTGCAGTGGCTGGAGATAGCTTGATAGCACTGAGACTTTAACCCTTGCCCCAACAGGGAGGCCCAGAACTGTGTTTTTTAAACCAGAAATTTCATCACAATAGGTCATGATTCAGTCCAAAGACGCAAATACTCCAGCTGGTATAGCCACCTCTTTTTATGCTGGTAAGAATAAAACTAGAATTGCCATGAATTTTTTTCTTATTGCATTGTAGAGCAATAATGTTCTTGCCATGCTTCTGTGAGCTAAAATATGGAAAATGGAATTTTCAAACGTGCTGCTGGGTTTTTAATCTTAGATTTCCTAATCCAGATGTTTAATTATTCTCTTACTCATTTAACCTAGCAGATCATTAATTCTAATTTGAAAATTAAGTAGAGATCTGGGACAAATACAAACAATGATGTTGCATGGTCAGTGACTTTTTAAGGGAGCATTTGAATCCTTCAGCTCTATATGCATTACCATTCTTTTCATTAGAAAAGAGATCTATATAGCATGAAAATGGTAACAAATTCCAGCCAGTGGGCCATATATTTTGGGAAATATGCCATAGACGAAAAATTAGAACTACAAAAGTTTTGAACCAGTAATAACATTCTGTATTTGTTCTATGGAGTAATAGGGAGCTTGAAAACGTCAGCACTTACCAAAATGCTGTATGCACACCTTTAAGATTGTTTTTAAAGTCAGATCATATTACTGATGACTGATCTTTATAGATCTGGCGGAGAGCTCAATTCAAGAGCGTGGATTGAGTATCAGGTTAACCTAATAAAGTGTAAGATTTATAAAGCAGTCTCTGATGTCTAAGGGTGTACCAACTGGTTGGAGAGATGTGGCTTATACTCATATCATAATATAATGCAGATGAATGTCATGAAGAGTTTACCCCAAAAGAGAAAAATTTTCATTGAAAGAGATGACTTTGGTGGGAAGTGCAGGGAGGGAGGAGACCCAGAGATCAGAGATCAGGGTGGTGTGTGTAGTCGTCACGTGCTCAGGGGGCTCCTGGCTGCACATGTCCTCTGGAAGGGCTGGAGATGGTTCATGTAATTAACTTGAGTGGTGTCTTTCCACAAGGGGGTGAGGAATAGCACTTTCTCTGATCACAGCCCCTGGCGGTGGTGCCAGACCCCCCAGGATAAGATCCAAGGTGCTGACCTTGGCCTCATGACCCCCCTCAGTGCCCTTCCAAGCGGTCCTGGCTCATGGATGGCCTGAGAACACTATAGGTCTGTGAGGAGATAGATTCAAAAGGCTTAATAGTGGATGTTGCAACATTTGTTATAAATTTATAAAACAGTGGATTGGGAAAAACAGACCAGGGCTTGGTTCTCTGCCCCAGAGCATGTGAGGGTGCTGCCTGTGCCACCTTCCTGCTGTCTTCCTTTCTGCTTTCCTTCCTACCCTACCTCCCATGGATGCACCAGTGGGCCTTCTAGCTGGTCCTTGACTGTGCCAGAAGAGCACTTTCCTAGTTGCTTTTCCCTCTTGTTGGAGTGACCTTCCTTCATGTAACTCCACCCTTCTCTCCCTCACCTCCTCTGGACCTCTGCTCAGATGTCACCTCATCTGAAATACTTTTCCTGATGACTTAAACACACCCACTCAGTCACCTTCCTTAACTTTCCTTCCTGTAAGGTATTATATCGTTATGGCCTTCCTCACCCTGCTTAGTTAACTCTACCAGAACCCACAGAAATGTCCACTTAACTCTTCCTCCCTTTTTTGATTGGGTTATTTTTTTTAAGATCTATTTATTCATGCATACAAGAACTGGGGTACAAGCCAGATGTATGGCAGGGTGAGAGAATTTACCAGAGACAGAGCGTGGAACAGAACAGGCAGACTGATGAAATACACTGCTGAGGGGAGAAGCAGGTGAGACAGGAGAGGTCTGCTGCGCCATGTGGGAATCTCCGTAGCTGGCCAGGATTGAACCCGCAGTGCAGAGGCTGCGGACAGCTTCACAGGGCTGTATTCAACTGCCTGTGCCACCAGGGAGGCCCTGATTGGGTTATTTGTTTTCTTTTTTTGAGTTATATGAGTTCTTTGAAAATCTTGGGTATTAACCCTTTGTTGGATATATGGTGAGAAAATGTTTTCTCCAATTCAGTTGGGTGTCTTTGTTTTGTTGAGAACTACTTTTGTTTTATTATCTATATTCTTAGCACCAGCACAGTGGATAACACATAGTTGGCCTTAACAAACATGTGTTCAGTGCACTAGTGCATGAATGAGTGAGAAAATGAATAGCAGTAACAGTGGCAAGGGGGGGCTGCAGGTATGTTCTAGAGAGCAGTAAGTAATTTAATTTGGCTAAATAAGAAGAGAAGAAAAATCGAGTTGTAGTCAGCTCGAATGCCAGTTCAAATGGATGACATTTTGGTTCTAGACAGTAGCACATACAATTAAAAAAATGTCCTTATACTTCTGAACCTCTCAGATGTCAGATTACCAGAAGGATCCTTTTCCTAATCAACTGTAGGTGCGCTTGTTTTGACGTTTCAATATTAGTACCTTGGTTCTTGATTTAATTTTCCTCATTGTACCAGGTGAGGTTTTGCTCACAAAACTCTGGCTCAGCACCCCAAAAACTGCAGCATACTAGAAATTCTTATGGATGGAGGAAGAGAAGAGCAATGCTGCCTTAACCATGTGCAGAGGTGGAATCCAGACATGGTGGCTTCTCCCTTCTGTTAGAGTTGGACCCTCAGGCAATGCTTAGTTCATGAAAACTCTTCACAGTAGCCCTGAGATCATGGGCATGTTCCTTCCAGGGTGATGAAGACTTGGTGGGACTAGGGGGTAAGGCTTGACAGTCAGAAAGAAAGGCACATCTTCCCAGGCTGCTGAGGCTAGTCCACAGGGTGAGACCAGTGCTCCTTGGCCTCTTGGCTTTGCTGCTGTTTCCTTCCAAGGGCCTTTTCAGCCCCTTGTGCTCACTGAGAGGAAAACAGTCCCATTTCTAAGTGGTGTGGGAGCCATTTTCTCCTTTCAGAGAACCTAATGTACAGAGAGCTTAAATAATTAATGTGCCCTAGAAAGCTGTTTAAATTCATTATGGGATTGCCCCCCAAGAAATATCCCACGGGAGGAAGCTCTTTAGGTGTTTCAAGCCAGGGTCTGGGAGTCCCCGGTTCTTTTTTCCTTTACCTTTAGGACTTTTGTGACCTCAGGCAATTCAATTAATTTTCCTCTAAGTACCCATAAAATACTTTATTGATCCATATTTTGTTCATACTTTACACTTAGAAATCTTAGGAAAACCATAGTAGAGCCATTCTGAGGTCACTGAGACCCCTGGATCTTCCATATACAGTCTCTTAAGAGAGTCTAGTTACAAATATGTATTATATATATAATATATAAAATAGAAATATATATATATTTCTAACACCCAAAGGTAGGTTATTTCATAGCACTAATCATTGTACTTTAATATCCATTTAAATTCATACATCTTAATTCTTTACAATTGAGGGCTGCCTAAGACCTCAGTCTTAGCTAATCATTTAACTAAGTGATTAGCCAATACAGCCAGAGAAAGTGCATATTCAGGCAGAATATTGTTGGATGGCATCAAAATTACACTACCACTGGGTCTCCCTGGTAGAGCAAGGGGTTAAGCTCAGCACTATGAAGCTATCCACAGCCACTGCAGCACACGTTCGATCCCCGGCCAAGGAGCTACCCACATGGTGCAGCAGACCTCTTGTCTCGCCCGCTGCTCCCCTCAGCAGTGTATTTCAGTCAACCTGCCTGTTCTGCTCCCCTCTCTGTCTCTGGTGAATCCTCTCACACCTTCACCCCCAAGCGTCTGGCCTGTACCCCAGTTCTTGTATGCACAAATTAATAAATCTTTAAAAAATAACACTACCACTATGATAGAACAAGTTACATTTTGCTTGAAAGATGTCAGTAAGACTTACATAAGCCTATGTCTTTCCCACTTATTCCTTCCTTGTCATTTGCTGCAAAAAATTTGATCAATTTTAGGGTTGATGAGGAACTAGTTCAGAATTGAACAGTTTAGGGATTTGTATTTTCTATTTAGTTACATCTATTTCTTGTTTGCAAAGGCTGCTGCAAAATAGTGTGCACTATTATTTTATTGGTTAAGACTCATAAATACTCCACTGGTGCCCCCCAAACAGGTTTTTCTTTGAAAGAAAGAAAACATCTTTTTCTACTTTGTGGCCATGTGGGTTTTCCATGTTAAACTTTTAGATTTGCATCAACATACGTATCTCTAGAAAGCTGTTTTACTTTTCTAAGAAAAATTGTTAGATTCTATAAATATTCTCTCCTAATAAACCAATGCAGAACTATAGGAAGTTGACATAAATCTTATTTTAAAAAAATAGAAATGTCACTATTTCCGGTCTTGTATTTTTTTTCTGCTGCACATCAGCTACTGTCCAGCAGATGGCACTGTGTAGTAACCAGATGATAGCTTCTCCCAACAATGGCAGTGTGAATTTCTGTCACATATATTTATAAATACTCATTCTATTAACATTTTGGTGGAGGGTATTACACTTTTTAAAAAAATAAAAGGTATTAAATATCAGTGATTTATAAATTTGTGTCTTATACTGGTGCATTATTATGTAGAATTGCCCTCTAGAAGTATAGGGAAAGTGTTCATTGTTCCTAAGGAGCTTTTTATTTTCCTTGAGGATTAAAACTAGAGTCTACTTAATAGCTGTCCTAATAGGGTAGAGATATATTAGCAAGTAATTCCTCACACTAATCCTGTCCTGGGTGCCTCTGCCCTCTATAGGAAGTGATGTGGTTCAGCTAAGAGTTACAGCCCTCAAAGAATTGCTCATAAAAATTTAGCTTTAGCTACATAATGCAATACTATGGTAATTCAAAAGGAATGAAACTAGTGCCCACTTACACAAAATGTGGTCCTGGAAGTCTTTGCCCATCTGGGTGCTAGTCAGAAATGCAGTGTTTTGGGACCTACCCAGACCTAATGAATCAGAATATGCTTTTTAACAATATTCCCTGGCAGTTCATATTCACATTAACATACACTGATCCCTTCAGAACCATTTCCCAAGAGTGTTCTATAAACTACATCCTAGAAGCCCAGATTTTTTCTAGTAAGTTTTCTATTCTTACACTCCTGTTGTAGATAAAAATGCAAAGGGTTGGTTTCCAGGCTAAGAATCTGAGAACCTTACATGAAAACATAAATTTTGGAAAGTTTATAGGTTAAGCACTTACAAGTGATTTCACGAATGAATAGTGACCACTTACACCTTTCATGTGGGTCATCTGGGTCCCCATATCAGAACACCTGGGGACCTAGGAGCCCTGCTGTCCTGAGGAGGCAGGGACTAACTGCAAATGGGAGGTGGTAGGAGAACCTTTAAAGATTTGTTTTATTTATGCACACAAGAACTGGGGCAGAGGGTAGGCCAGAGGTTCAGGGGGTGAGAGGATTCACCAGAGACACAGTGGGGAGCAGAACAGGTGGATTGACTGAATACACAGCTGAGGGGAGCAGTAGGTGAGACAGGAGTGGTCTGCTGTGCCATGCGGGTCAGCAACCTGGCCGGGGTCCAAGCTCTTGCTGCAGTGGCTGCTGATAGCTTCACAGTGCTGCGTCTTAACCCCTTGTGCCACCAGGGAGACTCAGGAGATTATATTAATGCTGAGCTCAGCAAAAGCAAGAATCCAAGTATCTTCTCGCAAATCCAACCAGCTTCCGCATGTACGTCAGCATTCATGAGGACGTGGAGTAACACTGAACACTATTTTCAGAAACTGCCCTGATTGATACTGATTTCTTCAAAGCCATTTTCAAGGGTTAATATAATTGTAATTACTCACAATTATGTGATCCTGGTATTTTAATCTGAATTTATTGATGAATCTCCATGGAGAATGGAATCAGGTATCTCAGTAAATAAGGGAGTTTCATCTCTTTTGTACTATATGTGGGAGGTTTGTTGCTCAATCTGAGAAAATTATTTCATTCAGAGCCTTTTTTTTCTTTTTGTATTACCATTTCATATTTCATGTATTATACATACTTGTATTCAGATCTGAAGCTGAAATTTGAATAATGATTTCGAAGCAGAACCATATGTAGTTGGTGAAAATAAAACTTGCTTCTTATGAGGAAGCTATGGACCATACAAAGATGCTATAGGAACTAAATGATGTATATGTCTTTCATGGAAAGCACTGGTATATTTCAGAAAATGTGGGGAATATTTATTTTAGTCTTTTAAGACTCATTTAAAAAAAATTCCAAGTAATGTGTTGCATTTAACATCCTAGAGTCAAAAATGATTTTGCTTCTAGCTTATTTGGCTAATAGTGGTTAATATACCTTCCAAATATTGCTCATATTCCCAAATGTACCAAGTGATTAGGGGGTAATAGAAACTGTTAGAGAAAAATTGCCTCCACAGTTTAGGTGGTGATAGGAGGACGAGGTCAAAACAGTCAGTGTGATGGGGAGTAATTTGTCAATGAGCTTAGTTACCTTATTCTTTAAAGGGATAGCTCTGATACACCAGATTTCTACATAACCACCTTCAATAATAAAGACACTGAATACATGCTAAAGTACAAATCTTTTTTTCCCCAGGAGTGAGTGATCCATTTCATGAGTCTTCAGTGTCTTTCAACACCACCAGCCAAGTTTCCATTTTTAATCTTGCTTCAGCTCCACTTCTCCTTACATTTTATTTATTTTTGTTAAAGAATTATTTTTATTCATTTATTTATGCATGCAAGAACTGGGGTGTAGGTCAGAGGTGCAAGGGGTGAGAGGATTCACCAGAGATAGAGTGGGGAGCAGAACAGGCGGATCTACTGAAATTCACTGCTGAGAGGAGCAGTGGGTCAGACAGGAAATTTCTGCTGGGCCATGTAAGTCAGCTCCCTGGCCAGGGATCAAAATCATGCCACAGTGGCTGGAGATAGCTTGATAGCACTATCTCCAGTGAGAATTTAAGCCCTGTGCCACCAGGAAGGCCCCTTCTCCTTATATTTTAAATGTGATGAGGGAGAAGGTACAATGACAGCTACATTGAAAGAAGCTTGATATAAATTGTTGGTTATTTTCTCAAGACACTAATGAAAAGCATGCTGCTGACTATTTCATTTTACCTTCACATTTCCCCCTAAGAAATGTTTCCTAGAACAAAAAAATCAAATACTTGGGAATAAACCTAACAAAAGAGGTAAAGGACCTATACAAAGAAAACAATAAAACACTGTTAAAAGAAGCAGAAGACACAAAGAAATGGAAAGACATCCCCTGCTCATGGATTGGAAGAATTAACATTATCAAAATGGCCATCTTACCAAAAGCAATTTACAGATTCAATACTATTCCAATAAAAATTCCAATGACATTCTTCAAAGAAATAGAACAATCATTGATGAAATTCATATGGAATCACCAAAAACCCCGAATAGCCAAAGCTCTCCTGAAAAAATAAAAGAAGGGAATGGAGGCATCACACGTCCAGACTTCAAACTATACTACAAAGCCATAATCATCAAAACTACATGATATTGGAACAAGAAGAGACACACAGACCAATGGAACCGAATAGAAAATCCAGAAATAAACCAACAGATTTATGGTCAACTAATCTTTGACAAAGGAGCAAAGAATACGCACTGGAGCAAAGAAAGTTTGTTCAATAAATGGTGCTGGGAAAACTGGGTCGCTACATGCAAAAGAATGAAGTTTGACTACTATCTCACACCTGCACAAAACCAACTCAAAATGGATTAAAGAACTAGACATAAAACCTGAAACCGTAAAATATATAGAAGGAAATAAAGGCAAAACACTACATGATATGCACCTCAAAGACATCTTTACAGACACATCACCCAAAGCAGTGATAGTGAAGGCAAAGATAAACAGCTAGGACTACATCAAATTAAAAAGCTTCTGCACAGCAAAAGAGACAATAACCAAAACAAAGAGAAACCCCACTGACTGGGAGAAAATTTTTTGCACACAACACTAATGATAAAAGACTGATTATAAAAATCTACAAAGAGCTGATAAGACTCAACAAAAACAAAGAAAATAATCCAGTTTAAAAAATGGGCAGAAGAGCTAAAAAGAAACTTCTCCAAAGAGGAAATGCAAATGGCCAACAGGCATATGAAAAAATGTTCAACATCACTTGTAATCAGGGAAATGCAAATCAAAACTACAATGAGATACCATCTCACACCAGTGAGAATGGCACATATTAAAAAAAACTAGCAACAGCAAATGTTGGTGAGGCTGTGAAGAAAAAGGAACTTTCCTGCGCTGCCGGTGGAGTGAAAACTGGTCCAGCCACTATGGAGAGCTGAGTGGAGATTTCTTGACCTACTAAACAGAGAGCTTCCATATGATCCAGCAATTCCACTCCTAGGTATTTACCCAAATGACACAGAAACAGTAATTCCAAAGGGCACCTGCACCCCTATGTTTATAGCAGCACTATTTACAATAGCTAAGCTATGGAAGCAACCCAAATGCCCAAAAATATATGACTGGATCAAGAAGACGTGGTACATATACACAATGGAATATTACTTAGCAATCAAAAAGGATAAACACATGCAATTTGCAGCAACATGGATGGAGCTAGAAGGGATCATGTTCAGTGAAATAAGTCAGAAAGAAAAAGAATACAAAGTAAAAATCAAAATCAACAAGCAGCTATAAACCAGAGACACACTACAGGGGGAGGGGTGGAAGAGGAAGGATTAGGGTTGAAATAAGGAGAGGTGCAATTGTATGGGGAATATAACCAAAATAAAAATGCATACATTGTGCAAAAATGAAAAATGATGTAAGAATTATATAAAATAAAATATTTTTTTAAAAAAGAAATGTTTCCTAGGAAAGTGGGACACCCTGTTTCCTAGATCCCACCTATAGAAAAGTAATTATTGCAACCTATTACAAAACAGACACAAATGCCAAGAAAACCAAATCAGGTTGAGTGATTTTGAGCAATTCATATTTTTAAGAATAGTACTGGCATTTATCATAAAGTCAGCTCATCTTCATCTCAGTTTCCTAAGCATGCAAAGCTCAGTCACAAAACATCGTGGTGGTGAAAGTAAATGATCACAAAGTAGCCCTAAGAGTGCCATATGTATTATAAAATATGTAGAGCTTGGTTTTAGTTAGGAGCATATGGGCCATTCTGAAAATCAGAATAAAAATGATCTCTTGTATATAGAGTGATCCTTTACTAACCATATTGTTTAATTAAACAGAACATCAGTTCCTTTATCAGGCTGAACAACTTCACAGTATTGAAAGTGAAAGGATTCATTAAAAGCTCCCCTGCCCCAACAAATAAACACACAAACAAAAGACACATGGTGAAAATTGTTGAGAGGATTGCCCTGGAAAATATTATCAACAAAAAGTGGAACATGTTCCCTCAATAAGCCCTGTAGACCCACCAAGCTCCTGAATGTGCTTTTCTGCACATCCATGCTCAGTATTAATATTGCCCGTCCCTATAGTGTCAACTTTGATACTCCTCGTCCTTGATGAATTTGAACTTACCCTTCAAAATCAGATCAGTTATTCTCTCATCTTTGAAACCAGCTGATGGCTCCTCTTGTTTTCTTCCTAATATAGACTCTTATTATTATTTTTTTAATTTATTTTTGTGTAGAAGAACTGGGATGTAGGCCAGAAGTATGAGGGTGAGGGGTGGGAGGATTCACGAGAGACTGGGTGGAGAGCAGAACAGGCGGATCTACTGAAATACACTGCCAAGGGGAGCAGGGGGCAACAAAGGAGAGGTCTGCTGCACCATGTGTGTCAGCACCGTAGCCAACTCAGGCTGTCGCATTGGTAGTGCTGAGACTTAACCCCTTGGCCACCGACGAGGCCCCTAGACTCCTATTTTATCTCACATGAACTCCTTGAAGTCAGGAAGTACCCATGATTCATTTTTTATTTTATTTTATTTATTTATTTTTAAAGATTTATTTATTTATACAAGCACGGAGGTATACGCTAGACGCGTGAGAGGGCGAGAGAATTCCCCAGAGAGAGTGGGGAGCAGAATAGGCAGATGGACCAAAGACACTGCTGAGGGGAGCAGCGTGCGAGAGAGGAGAGGTCTGCTGAGCCATGTGGGCATCTCCCTGGCCAGCCAGGAATCGAACCCGCGCTGCAGAGGCTGTGGACAGCTTCACAGCACTGCGCTCAATCCACTGTGCCACCAGGGAGGTCTCCCATGAGTCATTTATATATCCTCACTGCCTAGTTCTTGCATGAAAATTATATGGCCGGTGTTTCCTCCACTCTTCAATTCTGCATCTGTGGCAGATTATGATACAAGTTGGTCTTGGCACTTTCTCTCTCAGAGTTTAGGCACATAGTACTTTTGAACACCACGCTTTGAGCAGCTACTCATTACAGATTCTTTGGGATTGACAATCTAGTTTCAACTTCTTTGCCACTATTGGCCTGGAGGATCACCTGGCTTTTAGTAGGTAATCATTACTGTTTTTTCCACAAAAGTGATATTAAGCAGCAATCATATTATTATTATTATTATTATTATTATTATTATTTGAAAGATTTATTTATTATGCCTACAACAACTGGGGTACAGGCCAGAGATCCGGGGGTGAGAGGATTCACCAGAGACAGTGTGGGGAACAGAACAGGCAGAGTGACTGAAATACACTGCTGAGGAGAGCAGCGGGAGAGTCAGGGGAGGTCTGCCTCGCCATGTGAGTTGCTCCCTGGCCCTCCAGGGATTGAACTCGTGCTGCAGAGGCTGCGTACTGCTTCATAGTGTGGTACTTAACACCTTGTGCCAGCAGGGAGGCCCCTGAATGGAAATCATATTAAAACATACATTGATTTGACTTTTAAGTATCCAGTTAGAGTTGAAACTATGTTAGAAAATTTTCCGAATCTCAGCCACTGAGATTCAACCATCTCTGTTGTTTCACTTTAATTATTTTTAAAAAGTTATATCATTTTTAATTTAAAACACTGCATATGATTTAAGAATATAATTTCACATCTCTGTATCTTTATGAATAATATGTGTGTATTGAGTTAACATTGGTTTCTATAATTATTTGTGTTTTAGAGGTGTAGGGTCTTCCCCTTCAGGTGTTACTACAACACGTTACCACCAACACACCCACAGAAATAGCCATTTAGCTCTTCTCATTGTTTGATTAGTTTATCTGTTTTCTTTTTATTGAGTTGTATGAGTTCTCTGTAGATCTTGGATATTAACCCCTTGTTGGATATATAACGAGCAAATAATTCCTCCTGTTCAGTTGGGTGTCTTGTTTTGTTGCATTTCTTTTGCTGTATAGACGCTTTTTTAGCTTAATGTAGTTCCAGTAGTTTATATTCTCTTTTCTTTTCCTTGCTGCTAGAGCCAAATATACAAAGACCTCTCTGAAGCATGTGTCATGTAGTGTTTTGTCTGTTTTCTTCTATGTATTTTATGGTTTCAGGTCTTACATCTAAGTCTTTTACCCATTTTGAGTTCATTTTTAATGTATAGTGTGGAACAGAGGTATAGTTTCATTCTTTGGCATGTAGCTGTCCATAGTGTTGTCCCAGCACTATCTATTGAAAAGACTTTCCTTGCTCCAGGGTATATTCTTGGCTCCTAATGTAGATTAATTCTCCATATAGTTGTGGGTTTATTTCTGGGCTCTCTATTCCATTGTTCTGTATATCCGTTTTTTGTTTTTTTTTTTTCCGCAGTACCTTACTGTTTTGATTATTATGGCTTTGTAGTTTGAAGACAAGGAGTGTGATACCACCATTCTTCCATTTTTTTTGGGGGGGGGGTCAGAATTGCTTTGGATATGCCAGGTCTTTTGTGGTTCATATGAATTTCAGTATGATTATTCTATTTCTTTGAAGAATGACATTGAAATTTTGGTAGGGGTTGCATTGAATCTGTATATTGCTTTTGATAGGGTGGCTATATTGTCAATATGTACTCCCCTGATCCATGAACAGGGGATAGCTTCACTTTTCTTTGTGTCTTCTTCAGTTTCTCTTAACAATATTTTATAGTTTCCTTTGTATAGGTCCTTCACCTACTTTGTTAAGTGTACTTCTAGGTTTAACTCTTATTGTAGATGGCATTGCTTTTTTAATTTCATAGTCTTCTAGCTCATTTTTTGTATATAGGAAGACAACTGATTTTTTATATTGTACACTGCCATTATGCTGAAACAATTTACTGTTTTGATTAGTCTGTAGGGTTCTCGATGTATATTATTATATCATCTGCAAGTAATAGTAGCTTTACTTCTTCTTTCCCAGTTTGGATTCCTTTTTATCTTTCTCTTGTCTAATTGCTCTAACTAGGACTCCCAATGCTATGTTAAGTGGTAGTGGTGCAAGTGGACATCCTTGTCTTATACCAGAACACTTTGAAATAAATAAGACTCCTCAGCCTACTTTGTATTACAGGACTTATCAAATTCTATAATGCCAGAAAGCACTAGGCAAAAGAGAATAAAATATTTAGTTTTTCACGTAAGTGAAAGCATGTTTTAGGAGACTAGTATTCTCTAGAACCCTTTTGCAGAACTCTGCTCTAGCAGATTCTACATAGTTCTATTCATGTCTTAAGCACAGTGGGAGATACACATATATTTGTTAGTATTGAGAATAATGAAAACCACAGGCTTTTCATTTTGCTATCTTAGAATGATATAATCTTCATATTCTAATAGAAATGTGTAGCAATAATGCCTTCTCTAATTTCTTGTTGATTTGTAAATGCTTTGACCTTCACACATATATTCTTAGTAATTTTTTCTTTCTTGATTATAGTGGTAAGTGATCTGAGTCAATAGGCTTGGAATAATGACCCCCATCTGACAGTCATTAAAGTGGAAGTTCTCCTGTCATTTCATATTATGATTCTTAGTTTGCTCACCTATAAAATGGTGGTATTGAATCCCTGAAGTGGTAAGATAGGCACAGAGCAAACACACAATGCAATGACGTATTTTTTTTTTTTCTTTGCAACACTCTTCAGGCACTATTTTCAAACCAACTTGCTCGGGAGTAGTTTCATTTGCAGAAGATAGAGATGTCTTTGAAAGTAACTAACAGCATCTGACTTGTTATATAACATGGCATGTGTATACAGAGGCAACTGGTAAAACCTATTATTTCCAATGCAGACTAAATAGTTTGAGACATTTGATTACCAAGGTAAGGTGCCTCTGCCCCACCAGCTCAAGAAAAAAAGCTAGGAAAGGAAGAATAACCTGAAAACATCACTTCAAATAGTCATGATGGTGACAAAGATGGATACTATTTTTTTTTTTTTAGAACAAGTGCCTTCTTTTAGCAAAAGTCCATGGGATATAAAGTTAATAGCAAAAGTGCTTTTGGGGCTGGGATTCTTTCTGTTATCTGCCTTATAGGGTATAGTGGATATTAATGTTCTTGTCATTGGTCCCATTTCATAGATACTCCTCTTGTATCAACATTATGATTTTTGTTTTACTTTCTTTTAAAATGAATGTATTTGTTTATTTCTAATTGAGTTAACAGAGGATCCCCCTCACCCTATCAGGTCTCGCCACCATAGAATTTTATAGCAACATGGAACTTAGATTGGCACAGGTTGTTCCTGTTTCATTTTGTACTTTGTGTAGCATAGGTGGGAAAATTTCGGATTGCCACAAAGACAACATTTCACCTCTTACCAACTGTGCAATTTTAAATTATTTCAGTTTTCGTAGTTTCCTTTCCTCAGTTATTAAGTAGTGATGATGATACCTAGGATTGTTTTAAAAATTCAACCAGGTAATGTAAATAAAGAACCTGGTGTGTAATTGTTGAGTGATGAACACTGATCCCTACAAAGCCTTCCTACATGCCACTCCTGGAGTACAAATACTGCAAATTCCTCCATTTAAAATCTTTGAGTGACTCCCAGTTATTCCCAGGGAATACTGGGAACTCTTTTTTTTTAAATATATATATTTTATTTTATATAATTCTTACATCATTTTTCATTTTTGCACAATGTATGCATTTTCATTTTGGTTATATTCCCCATGAAATTCCCATCCCCCCTTATTTTGACCCTAATCCCTCTTCTCCTCCTGGTCCCTTAATTAGGTTTTCTAAATTCCTGCCATGAGTGAGACCATCCCAAACCAGAACTCTTTATTGAGTAACACCTGTCCTCCTTAGGAATCGACTTGTTTCTAACCCCATATTTCATTGTTCTCTTTTTTATGCTCTGGGATCAGTCACCCTAACTCCTTAGTCTTTTGACCGCCGTGTCTTTGCTTGTTTTGCCATCAGTTTCTTCCTCATCTACCCTTCATCTACTCCATTTATCCCTCACCCTACCTGTCAACCAGAACTATCACGGTTCTGTGTTCTCCATCTCATGTACATTTCCATTCAATACAATCTGCACATCTGTCTGTTCCTTCTCAAGATTGCACATTAACGGTGCACACTTTTCCTTGTTATATTTATATTCACCATGTGCAAAGTCTGGACAGAAAAAGTCTATTACTTTTAGTGTCTACTTAAAAAAAAGCTTATGTATATGTTTAAAAAAACAAAATTCCACTGACAGAACTCAAGCATCCCCATGAATTCGCAAATCATAGAATTAAGGGTCATGGAACTTCTAAAGTCTCTCTGCTGCCTCAACATCATATTTACTCTCGGTAATTCAGTTCTGTGATTAGGATGCATGCCATTGACTGTTGGCACAAGAATTAACGAAAGATACATACTTGATTTTGGTTTTAACTTTGGCCCATGATTTGTAAATGTGTAAGTGACAAAAAGACATTTCAAAATTTTATGTCTTCATGGATGTGATGTTAGAGCTGCTGAAAGCCTAGATTTGTTAGAATTGAGCTGACATTTTTAAAGACATAAAATTCTTGTGTAGCAGCAGCTGTAATAATTGCTTAAGAGCAGAGTTGTTAAAATGGCTCCCTCATATACTTAAGCGTTTGATTATGTAAGGAGAAATAAAAGACACATTTCAAAAACGAAGTTCAGTTAAACAGTTTGCACTGCCACTTACTCTGTAATTCATTATGGGGATGACTTTTACATTTGATCTAAGATTCAAGCCACATATCACCGTGTCACCAAAGGCTGACAGGTAATGATAAAGTCTTAAGGAAAAAAAATAAACTTTAACTCACATAAAGAAGACTTGGGGATATTTGCAGAAGTATTTGAGCATCTTCAAAGTTCATGAGCTCCACAGTGGACTGAAAGATTAAAAATCTCCTTTTCCTCTTATTCATATAAAAAAACTCTCTCATGGCTGCCTGATAATTCTCTTACTCAGAAGAAAGAAAACCCCATGTTTGATCCATGAGACTTGAACTCTAAGCTAATAGCATCTTAGGTGTCTGTTACTTTTCATATTTATCAAGGAGAATTTTAACAAGGAGAGTTGAGTCATTGCCTGGAGAGTTCAGATGTGTTCTGCTAGCCTGGCATGTTTTACTTTTCTGCTTGCAATAAATGGAGGTTGGTTCATCTTAGGATGTGAATCTATTCTCCAAAGACATATATGCTGATAGCATTAATGATTTGCAATATTAAACAGTAAAACTGTTTTACTTGCAGTGACGCCAGGCTTTGAATTATAAATGGAGTCGTTTTATATCTTTTGGAATTTGTTGAAATACATGGGAATTGGTCCAGATTTCCCATTAATAATATATCAAGTAAATGTTTCAAAATCATTAGAGTTGATATCTCAATTTATTGATATTTCAAAATACATTTTATTTATCAAAATATACATTTGTAAAATTTATAGTGATTTGGAAATATTTCCAAATTTATTTTAATGGACACAATATTATCCCATCTATGGTATGTTATGTTTACCTCTATGTATAAGCATTTTTTTGTTTATTTTTTGGGGTGATTAAAAACCCAACTTAAAAGGTACTAAGAGGTGGTTTTCCATTGTGGTCTCATTCTAAATGACATTTCTTTTAATTTGACCTCAAATTTAACTTCTTGGGAGAGCTGCTAACTTAGCACAGTAGGTAAATCTTGGCCTCTTTCCTGATTTAAGGCAAATCACGCAATTTTGGAAAGACATTAAATTTACTTTTGAAAAAATAATTCCCTGGCATAGGTAATGTGAGATATAATTTTCATTACTAAAGTGAGTTATAAAAAGGTGTCCAAAAATGGAAGAATGAATTTGTATTTTTACAGACAACCCTTTTCATAATTGTGACCCAGTCATCCTCATAGAAAGTTACGTGGCTCTATTATGGAAGACTTTAAATATCACATTGAAATTTTTATTTGACACTGTTTCCCCCCTATTTATAGATTAGGACTATAATGCATGATGATGTGATGAGGAAAAAAGAATATTAATCATTTGAAGTCTGAATTGTAAATGGTGCGACTTCTCATCACAGGTTGGCTTTTGATCAAATTTTATGATCATATATCTGTAAAGACAGTCAGCCAAAAATGTGCAGACTCTTTGGAATGAAAGAAAGAATGCTCAGTCTTTTAATACTTTACTTGTTTAATCCATGAAAGAAAGCCTTACGAAGAGATAAAAATTCAGACAATGAAGAAGTCAGGATCCAAGACCTCCTTGTGGAGCTAAGTACTGACAGAGGCTGGCTGATTGTACCCTGTTTGCATGGGAAGGAAAGTAGCATTATGGGAATTTAAAGCTGAAAGGGAACATAACCCACCCATTTTACGTGGGGACAGGGAATTTGGCGTGTCCCAGCACACTTCAGCCTCTTTTTCTGATTCCCAATTTATCATCCTTACTAGAATGGCCCAGCTGGGAGAATCTTACAGACAGCCATGAAGCCTGCCCGATGAAGATTTGGTTGGCTATTTGCAGTATAAAAAGGCTATAAAAATTTCAAATGTAATTATAATAAAACTATTTTGGCTTGGGTGGCTGAGCTCTCAGATGGACAGCTGCGCTAGCCATGAAAACATCCTCCTATAATTTCTGCTTTTATCCCAGTCACACGCACATGCCAATATGCCTCCTTTTAATTTGCAGTGTCCTCTTTCTACTTCCGATGCCCTGCACCTCCTGAAAGAATGTCCTTCTCTCAGATGAGAAAGGAAACTTCGTCAAGGGGCATCTATATCATTACTAGTGTTCTACCTTCATTGCCTATATTCCCAAATTCCTCTTGCTTTTCAGTTTATCCTTCTTGCTCAAGAAAATTAGGAATAATTAAAGGGAAGGGGAAAAGAAAATGAATGTTTTTCCAACTGCTACTATTGGCAAGTGTTTACTTCATGTTACTTTTGGAATGAGATCAGTATGAATAACTTAGTCAATAAGAGATTTCAGGTTATCATGCTGGATACCTTATCTACATTATTAATTGATGAATAAATCAGGGCTCAGAGTTAAATAATGAGGGAGAGGAATTAAAAAGTCAAGTAGTCCAAAAAGAGAGACATCACCAGGAGCGAGGTCACATTTCCCTTTTCTAATTAATTAAAGAGCACCTAAAAAAAAGGGAAAAAATGAAAGGGGAATAAATATAGTTATATGACAGCTGCTATATATCTGAAAATAGTAAGAAATAGGCCTACATATGTTTCTGTATCAGAAATAAATACTTTTAAGAAACGTTGCTCTGAATTTCTTTGGTAATTCTACTCAGTAATCCCAGTAGGAGCAATCCCCAAGTTCTGTGTATCCAAGAGGCACCTGCAGGTGTTCCCTAGACTACCCCATGGTTTCCCTGAAAATTCTTTGTTTCTGTTGCATTGTTTTCCTGCTGGTGCATCAAGATCTGTGATTATAAGATATACAGTTTGAAATCTATTGTTATGAATTATTAAAACAAACACAAAAAACAGCAAAACTTTAATCCTGCAAATACAATAGGGTGATGTTTTCTTTTCTTTTTTTTTTTTTAAAGATTTATTTATTTATTTATACAAGCACTGGGTACAGTCAGAAGCGTGGGAAGGTGAGAGAATTCACCAAAGCCAGAGCTGGGAGCAGAACAGGCAGACTGATGAAGTACACTGCTGAGAGGAGCAGCAAGCAGACTGATGAAGTATACTGCTGAGGGGAGCAGCAAGTGCGGCAGGAGAGGTCTGCGCGCCATGTGGGACCCTTGCCAGTGGCCAGGGATCGAACCGGCGCTGCAAAGGCTGTGGGCAGCTTCACAGTGCAGCACTCAACTGCTGCGCCACTGGGGAGGTCCCAATAGGGTGATGTTTTCTAAGTCTTACAATGCAGCTTCATCCTTTGACAAAGGGATGTTTTAGCAGTAAATCCAGAACTGCTCCAAGGTCTTGAAAATTTCATAATCACTTTAAGAACCCACATATGTATTCACAAGAGTCTGTGACAGAATGAAAGTTTAAGCTACTTGATTATTGACTAGTGTTGTTAACTAACTTCCTGGAAGGATAATGTGTTCAAAGGATGAACTGTTATTTTATCCTTATAATAGTTTTTCAAATTCATTTTTGTCTATTGAATTTGTAATATAATTAATCTCTTTTGTCACATTCTTCCTTGCACTGACTAGTTCTTCCCTCTTTAACCATTACTGCTCTGTTTGTAGATATTGGGGGTTATACTATAAGAATGTCCCCAAGCTGAGACTGAAAAGGAACTTTAAATGTTATCTGACCAATGACCTTCATTTTGTAGATGAGAAAATTGTGGCACAGAAACTGAGAAACTAGGTTAGCAGTATCTGGATAGAGACTGGTAGAGACAGAAATTCAACTTAGAATGCTGAGCTCCTAGTTCAGTTGCTTTCTCCACTAGATCACATCTACTCGTGGATGTGGTCCTTGAAAATAAAGGAGAGAGAGATTGGAGAGTAGGAATATTTTGTTTGTTAGAAGTCTTTTTATTCTAGGGCTAGCCCACATGCCTTTTAGGAACTAGATAAAGAACTGTGTTTTTATTTTCACTCAATTCAGTAGGTAATACGGGCTTAAGATGGTCCAGAGAGAGCAATAAGGAGGGAAGGTAAATAAATGGATTTTTAAGATTTAAAAGACTTTATAATATTGTTAGGGAAATAAAAAATATCGCAAATTGTAGTGTTAGAAGATAAATAGGAGGCTTCAAAATAAAAGCAACAGCAGGTGCTGAGAGAGAAAGAGAAATAAATGCAGGCTGGCGTGAAGCACCTTCATAGAGAAAGTTAGGTTGTGAGATGACTTTTCAGGATTTAGAAGATTGACCAGGTGGGAGAAGAGGCCAAGGACACCTTAGCAAGAAGGAGCAGGAATGAGCTCCTTCTGTTTTGGGTGGGTGTGCCCCAGCCTGTGCCAGCTGGAAGACTCATCCTGGGAGCTGAGGTAGGGCTGTAACACAGCGTGAGATGAGTTGTTATCTTGAGGGGCACTCATTGTCCTAGGGGCAGAGGGGTGCCATCGAGCAATAAATGTGCTCACCGTGTGCAGAATGGATTGGCGCCAGGAGAAACGAGGCAGGTGGGAGAGGCAAGAAATAATGACGATCTGGACTAGGAAGACTCAGATACTGGAAATGAGAGCCCCAGCCTGCGAGGAGTTGATGAAGTGCCATTCCCTCATTTAGACATTGGGGACAAGGCCTACCAAATTGAGGTGACTTCCTCAGTATAAAACAGAGTTCAAGAAGAAATGGGGTATAGCCAGAACAGTTTCAACTCGACTCTCAACCTGTGTATTTATTTATTTGTTTGTTTATTCTGTTTATTTACCTGTTGAACTTTAACTGAAATGCCTGTCTGACTAAATGCCATAGTTTAGATGTTTCTTCTTTCAGAAAGTCTCCTGTGATCTCTGGGTTCAGTTAATTTCCTTCCTGTGTGCTGACTTTCACACACCTTACACTTTCCTGCCACAGCATCTCCCACACTGGGGTGTGATTGCCTGATGGCTGGTCACTCCTTTGTATTTGTGACTTTCCCTCACAGGTCTGTTTCTGTCATGTTCACTGTTTCATGCATAGGGTGTTCACCATAGAAAAAATACTCAGTAAGTTCTTGTCTCATGACTGAATGACTGACTAGCTGAAAGAATAGATTCATATTAGAGAAGAATGGAAGGTTGAGGGAGAGAGAGAGAGAGAGAGAGAGAGAGAGAGAGAGAGAGAGAGAGAGAGAGGCAGACACAGATATTGAAGAAGGAAGGGAGAAAGATGGAGACAAAGTGAGAAGAGGAAGGTTGGTAGAAAGTGAAGGGGAGAGGGAAGGAAGGAGGAAAAGAAGAAATAATTGAAGATTTAGTGATGAAAGAACTCATTTAGAGTTATTGCAAAAGAACTTTGTTTTCAACCAGGCTTCATATGTCTTTCCACAAAGCCCATTAATATTGATTTAATATTATGTTGTCATCCTGGCCTTTGACAGATATATAGGATGCAAACCATATTACTTGTAAACTGGTTCAGTTAGTAAAATGAATTGAAAATTTCAAGTTAGTAAAGGAAATTGCAACAAATCCGGAATCAATAAATTCACTTGCCACGTCTTATACAAATGTTTGGTTTAAAGAGATGATAATGCATCACTAAAAAAGAAATAAAACATACATACTCATATCCTCTTTCCGCAGTTTAAATGTTGTGGGAAAAATTTCATTTTGAAATGAGTTTTTAACATGCTACCATTGGGTCTTGAGGGTATTTATGAGTCTGATGGAATTGTCAGGCACACTGGAAAGCAAAATCTTTGGTTATATTAGTTCACAAAGTTCCTAGAAACAAGGACTTCCTGAACAGAACACCTTTGCAAGAGTCAGTATTCGAATTTAAATTATCTACCTGAAAACTTTATATGGAAATACAATCATTTCAACATCAGGGTTCATGATAGTGATGCAGTTAAGTATGCATAACTGGGTAGCAACATCTGATGGAATAAAACTAGCTAACATTAATTTTCCTAATGAAATTAAATCATATAACTGGAGTTTAGAGAAGAGTAAATCTTTCTGTTGGAATAAAACTCTTGCCACTGAGGTCTTCTCAGCAGGAAGAAGCAGCAAACACCTGCTGTTGTCCACCTGCTCGAATTGCCCGGAACCAGCAACATGACGGGCCAGAAATAGAGCTCCATGAGAGGCCACTCGAATAATTCAAACTAGCCACTCCTAAACTTGTTTACACTGCCTTGCCATTTCCTTCCCATGGAAACCACAATGAAGGTTCTTGCCCACAGTTCTCCCTCTCTCTTTACCTCATGACAGACCCCAAGGATTCCTTGTGAGGCCCCCCCCCCAACCCTGTGATGTAACATGTGTACTCTCTTCAGAACTGTGAAGGGAATAGACTCTTTTCAAAGACAGTGTCTTCTGCTGTGTTGACTCTACCATACCCAAATAACAAAGCCTATTAAAACATTAATGGACAAGGTTGGTACTAAATGCAGTTTGAAGCTGGCAAATGCAGAGATATTTAGAATGGAGCAACAGAAGAATTCCACGATAAGTCCATGTTAAGGATGTGAGAAAAGTAGGTGATGGAAATGACTCCTAGATTTCTGCTTGTGTGACAGAGGCCATTCATCAGAATTGCAAAGGCTAGAATAGGCCCAGTGGGTAAAAGCCTTGAATTCAGTTTGGGTCACGTTGATATTGAGGTAACTGAGATATTCAAGTGGAGTGTGAAATATCGATGAATTCATCAGATATACAGCTTAGAACTGGTGACTAGATTTTGTTAAGAAAAGAGGATATGTTGGCAATGATGCATGGGTGAATTGGTGGTGGGAATTCTTTGGGGACTACACTGAGAGGAGAAAGCAAACGTTGTACAGAAATGAACAGTGAAATAAAATATATATAAATAAATAAATTATATAAAAATTTTAAAAAAGAGGATATGTGAATAATAGACTTTTAAAAACCCTAAAAAGTGAGGATCATAGGTGGTAGCAATCACAAAAGATGGCAGACTCCAGACTATTGGGTTGAGACAAGAGGATACTAGCAGGAGCAATAAATAGTGTGCACCGAGGTTCCTGAGCAAAGTGTACATTGCAAATTTAAATGACAATCATTAGTACAACTTAACGAAAGCAGACAGTAGGGGGAAGAGCAGGAGCAGGGTATGGAGTACTTAGATACCGGAATCATTCTGCCTTTGAAGGCCCAGAAGGTAAAGAGTTTATTAAGTGCCACTAGTCCTCTGCGCACTTCATTAAGAGAATTAAATAGAGTTCTCTTGTTCAGGCTTTTCTGTCTTTTAGAATAGATGTTCCTGCAGGATAGAGATTCTCCTTTGCTTGCTGATTATGCTCAGCAAGTGCACTGAGTATTAATGTTTGAGGCTCAAAAGAAGATTAACCAAACATTATTATGTTAATTTTTTCAGTCAGCTATCAAAGATTTATTATAAGTCTACTGTGTGCCGAAATCATGGGGCCCAGCCCATGATCTCATGGAAATTACAGACACAGAACTTAATGCACAATGATTAAGGAGAGAAGTGGAACCTAAAAATTAATGCTGGAAAGAATACATCATGAAACATTTCCATATTTACCCTTTGACATTTTAATTGTGTATTCCTTTTTAATTGTGGTAAAATATACACAACATAAACTTTGCCATCTTAACCTTTTTAAAGTGTATGTGCAGTTCAGTAGTGTTAAGTACATTCCCATTGCTATGTAACCAATCTCCAGAATGCTGTTCATCTTGCAAAACTGAAACTCTACAGCCATTAAACAATAAATTGCCTTTCCTTTCCAGCCTGTGGCAAACAGCATTCTATTTTCTGTCTCTCTGAATTTGACTGCCACAAGTATCTCATATAAGTGAAATCATACATTATTTGTCTTTTTGTGACTGACTTATTTCACTGAAGATACTGTATCAGAATGCCCTTCTTTTCAAAGGCTTAAAAAAAAGAATAATATTCCATTGTGTGGATTGACCACATTTTGTTTTTCCATTCATTTATTGATCAATACTTGGGTTGGTTGCGTTTTTTGGTCACTGTAAATAATGCTGCTATAAACATGTGTGTACAAATATCTCTTCAAGATCCTTCTCTCAGTTCTTTTAGGCCTATACCCAGAAGACCAATTGCTGAATCACATGGTAATTACTGTTTTAATTTTTTGAAGAACCATTGCACTATATCAGCTTTTACAGTGCACAGTGGTTCTAATTTCTCTACATATTCAACAACACTTAATATCTTTTCATGTGTTCATCTTCTTTGGCGACTTCTCTATTCAAGTCCCTTCCCCATTTGAAACGTAAGTTGCTTATTTTTTTGTTGCTGTTGACTTGTATGAGTTTTTGCATTTCTAGATATGAGCCAATTATCAGATATATGATTTGCAATTATTTTCCCCCATTTTTTGAGTTGCTTTTTCACTCTGTTGATTGTCCTTTCAGAACAGAAGTTTTAAACTTTGAATCCATCGGGTTTTTTTGGTTGCTTGGACTTTCGGTGACATAGCCAAGAAACTATTGCCAAGTCCAATGTTAGAAGATTTTCCCCTGTGCTTTCCTCCAAGAGTGTTAGCTCTCAAGTTTGTGTCTGTGATCCATCCTGAGTTAATATTTGCATATGGCATGAAGTAAGACTACCACTTCATTCTTCTATATGTGGATGCCCACTTTTCCCAGCACCATTTGTTGAAAGAACTGCCCTTTCCCTATTGAATTGTCTTGGCATTCCTGTTGAAGATCATTTCACCACATGCAAGAGGGTTTTTTTTGCTTGCTTTCTGGGCTCTATTCTGTTCCAGTGGTCTCTATGTCTGTCTTCATATCATTAACACATTTATTTTATAATTTCTGAAAATGAAAAATGTGTTCTCTGTAAGAAACAATTTAGGGAATTGAATGGAAAGCTGCATGCCTAAGTATGTGTTGAGAAACATGATGAATAGTGAAGAAGTCCCATGCAATATCCTTCTTCACCTCATGCCTTTGTGTTTTAGAGGTATTTTCAGGGATGTGTGTGTACTAAATAAGGACACATGCTCAACTCGACCTCTTTCTGGAGGAAATAGCTTCTAACCCTCTCTCTGGCACTGGCACTGCCAATTTTTATTATGCGGCTATATTTGTTTTGTTATCAGTTTGCTCACTGAGGACAGGGGCATAGACTTCTTGATATTCTTTTAAAACTTAGTAGAGAGACAAGAAAAGAAGGAAAGGGCCTCCCCGGTGGCGCAGCGGTTGAGCGCTGGGTTGTGAAGCTGCCCGCAGCCTCTGCAGCGCCGGTTCGATCCCTGGCCACCAGAGGAGGGTCCCACATGGCGCGCAGACCTCTCCTGCTGCCCGCTGCTCCCCTCAGCAGTGTATTTCATCGGTCTGCCTATTCTGTTCCCTGCTCTGGCTCTGGTGAATTCTCTCACCCTCCTGCGCTTCTGACTGACCCAGTGCTTGTATAAATAAATAAACAAATAAATCTTAAAAAAAAAAAGAAAAAGAAAAAGAAGGGAAGGAGGATGGACATATGGGCAGCACCCACCACATGCCAGCTGTGCAGATCTTTGGTTTTGGTTTCTTTGCTTCCCCTCTCACCCTGAGGATTTCTCTTATACCCTTGAATGCTCAGCTATGCCAGATTTTGAAAATAAATACAGGATGCTCCATTAAACTTGAATTTCAGAAAAGCAGCAAATAAATTTTTTTAATTTAATTTTATTTTTTATATATTTTTCACATCATTTTTCATTTTTGCACAATGTATGCATTTTCATCTTGGTTATATTCCCCATACAATTCTCCCCCCCTTATTTTGACCCTAATCCCTCCTCCCCTCCCCATCCCCTTGTAGTGTGTCTCTGGTTTATAGTTGCTTGTTGATTTTGATATTTACTTTATTATAATTAGTCTTTTTCCTTGTCCCTTATTTAGGTTTTCTAAATTCCTGCTATGAGTGAGACCATCCGGTATTTTTCTTTTTCTTTCTGCCTTATTTCGCTGAGCATGATCCCTTCCAGCTCCATCCATGTTGCTGCAAATGGCATGAGTTTATCTTTTTTGATTGCTGAGTAATATTCCATGGTATATATGTACCACATCTTCTTGATCCAGTCATCTATTTTTGGGCATTTGGGTTGTTTCCAAAGCTTAGCTATTGTAAATAGTGCTGCTATAAACATAGGGATGCAGGTGCCCTTTTGAATTAATGATTCTGTGTCCTCTGGGTAAATACCTAGGAGTGGAATTGCTGGGTCATATGGAAGCGCCATCTTTAGCAGGTTGAGGAATCTCCACACAGCTTTCCATAGTGGTTGGACCAGTTAGCAAATAAATTTTTAATGCAAGTACATCTCATACAGTGTTTTGAATCTAGTTGTACTTAAAAACTATATGTTGCTATCTGAAATTCTAATTTAAATAGGTGCCTTGTGTTTTGCCTGGAAATTCTTTTAAATTTTAAAAGGACATTTTTCATATTTTGGCCAGTTTAAAAAAATAGTAGGTGACTGAGCATCCGATTAAGGTAAAAAAGAGATCGCTTTTCTCCATGCATATTTGACAGTGGTCAGTCAGGCACTGGAGGACAGAGGCTGGCATCATGCCTGCCTGCCCTCTCCTGCCTTTCATGAAGCCTGGATGGGCAGGTGGAGGGTTTGCACCTCTGTGCAATCAAGTCTGTACATGTTGGGGATTCAATAGGTTTAGTTTAAACAATAGATTGTTCAGCAGTGGGAAAAACCTTGGACATTTCAGAGTTAATACTACACCCCGATGTTGTAAAATGACTTCACTTTACAAGGTGAATAATAACATCACTGGCAAGAAAAATGTCAGCCAATCACCTAGGAAAAATTTTGCATACGCCTCATTAACAGTGCAGCCCTCACTGTCATTATCTAATGATCTCGTTCCTTCTCTGCTCTTGTCTAGGACAAACAGTTTTTCTTTAATGCTGCCTCGTACAATCGTTGTTTTCTAACCATTTCCCTCACAGATTAACATTAGAAAAATGTCAAGTTTTCACAATTTCATTAGTGATTAAAAACCACCACCCCAAACTTAGAGCTCATTATTGTTCCTTAACAAGAATATCCTTCATTACTTTATACTTGAAACACTAGCAATGGGGATTAAAATTTCCTCATTTGCTTTAGTTGGCAGTCAATACCAGGAGACTAATATTATTGTTATTATTATTTTTTTAATTTAAATTTCTAAATAATGGAGGTTTTCCTTTAATTATACATTGAGGGGAAGTTTCATTCTCTGCTTGTATTGACTGTAGTTTGAGAATTTATGGGTTTTAGTGGGAATGAATTTGTATACTTAAACAACAAAACAGCAATGCAGGATCGACTCTTGGAAATGTCAATATCTGAATTAAAATAATATCCCATTTTGGTCATGGATTAAATTGTATTGAATTTACAGTCTTATGGATTATATTTGCTAGCTAGAGTATTTCTTGAACATGGTGTCAAATATCAGTGTTAATAATATGGAGATAAGAGACTGGTGCAGGGGCCAGTGAGTGGGAATTCATCTGGCCTTCTGTGAACCTGAAGCCTTGGGCAGAGGAGGTGTGAAATTGACGCTGGTTGAGCTGAACTCTGTGTATCGTTTCCAGTCTGACCGGGTAGAATACTCACTCTCCTAAGTAAGCTGTCACTTAGCCAACTACCACCTGTGCTGTGTCAAGAATCCACGGTACAATGAAGTCTTATATTTTACCCTTTAGAGCCAAAGTTTGTTCCCATTGGATATATCACTTTTCCTTGTTCCTCAGGCTACACAGTTGTGTTCTTTTTTTAAAGATTTATTTATTTATGCATGCAAGAACTGGGGTACAGGCCAGAGGTGCAGGAGATGAGAGGATTCACCAGAGATAAAATGGGGAACAGAATAGGTGGATTGACTGAAATACATGCTGAGGGGAGCAGTGGGTGAGTCAGGAGTGGTCTGCTGTGCCGTGTGGGTTGCTCCCTGACTGGGGATTGAACTTGTGCTGCAGTGGCAGCAGATGGCTTCATAGTGCTGAGACTTAACCCCTTGTGCTACTAGGGAGGCCCCTTTCAGACTACATAGTTGCTGAAATTGAGCTAAGTTGATTTTTTTCAGAATCAATATTCTGAATGCAAGTCTTGTACATGTATGTGCAGGCAGAAGTATTCATATGTATCTGCAAATAATATATTTAAAATAATCTCACAGAAGTCCACATTAAATCCATTTGAAAATATTCCTCCCATAGATTGTTCCTATTACAGTGCAATCCCGTAAGCAGGGGACACAGCAGGGTCACCTGGCCTGTAGACCAGCATTATTTGCCCACAATGATCTCTGGGTTCCCTGGGTCCTCTAGAACCCCTGCTCTAGCTATCTGGCCACTACATTATTCCAAATGCCTACTATTTATGGGCACTGCATGGGATCTTTCTTTCTATTCAGTAAATGCAAGTTTTTCCATTTTTCTCCCAAATATCACCTGTTGGAAATTAAATCCAAATAAGTCTAATTTTCTTTCATAGCATCAGTCATATTACTATAATGCTCATCATTGCAGTGACTGGCACTAAGTATCTTGATTACTTTGTTGTTTGATATAAACTATTTAAATATGTGGTAGAGTTCTTGTCATGTTTGTGCCTAAGACAACTCTTTATTTCTACTTCTGCTCTGACTTGCCCTTTAAAATGTCTTATCCACTGCAAAGCTTCAAATTGGCCTTTATACGTAGGAAATTGCCCTTATGTATGACCCCAATATTTTACTCTGACAATTGTGTTCCCGTTATGCTTCTTCTGTCATCCTTTCTTATTCAGTGTGCCTCCCCCAATTCTCTCTCTTAATTTTTTGCATTTTCTCACTTGCCCAGTCACTGCTATTTCCAAACCAAAAAGAATTACCTGATTCAGCTCACCTATTTTTATCAATCCAAACCAAAGCACACCCTGTCCCCTTATCAGGTGACTCAGGTGGCGTTCTGTCCTTGTGCTGTCCTTCCCTGTTATTTTAACCTAGTCACTGATCCCAGACATTCCTAATCAAATGTTTTGGCTTCCTATGTCTAAGCTGATCTGTCCCATACATGAGTGAGCGTGTCATATCTCTGCTCCTGGCTGGATTCTTCCCTGATCATTTTTGTGTCTCCTGTGTTGCTCTTGGCAAGCAGGGTTGTCTCGTTAATGTAAATCTGATGTTCCAACCTATCTCTGTCTGTTAACCACTTTACTTCTTGCCTACTAAGCTGTCTATCTTTGAAATCCTTGAACTACTTTTTAAATTTTTTAGAACGAGCGCTCTAAAAACATAGACCTATAAGTGACAGATTAATGAAAGGTGATTCTTTTTATACCATCTATTCTGTTCTGAACAGGTTCTGCTCCTCGCCTCCCCAATAAAACCGATTCTATCGCTGGATTCAACATTCCCTTTGTCAAAGAAGCCAAAAGTAAAACTGAAGCCTCATCCCTCACACCTTCCTCTTCATTCTGTCTCTCAGTCTTAAATATTTGTCCTTTCTTCCTCAATCTGCCACTGTTGGGTTGGTTCACCCTCTCTTCCCCATGTGTGGCGCAGTGAGCAGATTTCTGTCTTCCTAGCACTCTCTTCAGCCTGCTCTGTCCTGCACATCCGTGGCTTTTTCTAAAACCCAAATCAGTGTGTGTTGTTTTCCTCCTAGAAATTTTCATTGCTTGTAACATGATGTACTAACTCTTTTAATATGCTCTTCCATTCCCATTACCTTGCTTATACCAACTTCTCTATCCTCATGTTGTTAGCTTGCAGACAGAGCGGTATCCTGGTTCCACCAAACTTGCATACTCTGAAGGGGCCTGGCCATCCATATGCACAAAGACACAACATACTCTGAGTGTAGAAGAACTTTAATAGCTTAGTGGACATAGAAAAGAGAAGAACAGTTTCCCAATAAAATACCCAAATTCAGCCATCCCCTCATGGCTAATGCCCAACCCAACAAGGATGGCCTCAAGAAGGGCTGCAGAAGCACAAAAACTTGCTACAAGTTTAAGGCACCTCCTGGTGGGGAACCATGAAAAGGGGGTGAAAGGGGCCAGCCAAGTCTGGGGCAAAAGGAGCAAAATCAATGTACAAATCAAGATAAAAGTCACCATTGTCAGCCTCCATTGTCAGCTCGTATTGGATCTGTCTTTCACCCATGTGTCTCTCTGAAGTCTCGACCTGTGTCTCCTCCATGTGTTTCCTTCATGCCCCAAAGTTCTTCGTGCAAGTCCAAAGCTAAGAAGCAAGCGGGCCTTTCTTCTCCATGTGTCTCTCCTTCATGTGTCTCCCCCAAACACACCTGCCTTCCATGTTGTATAGCTTCCCTTGGCCTTTCCGTCCCACCCGCTACTTCCCAGTTGCCAGTCCAAAGCAGCTGCAAGTAAATGGGGCTGTGAACATGGTACCTCCCCCTTTTATAGGGATGGCTGTCAAATTTCACTTTTCCTGCATACTTACTGCACTCATCTAATTATAGTAGGCCTCTGGGCATTGGTATCAGTTGATAATCTGCACAAATGCCCTTCTTTTCAGAAAACATACCAAGTATGCATTAATGATTGGCGCTGACATCTTCTGCCCTCTGAAGCCTTCCTTGACCCACTCAAGTATGGCCTGTCACTTGCTGCTTTTTTCTTCCTCTGTATGCTCTAAATACCTTTGTTAATGCAACCCCTCTCAATCTCTCTCCCTTACTCTAGTGTGAGACTTGGAGGATTGGACCAGTCACCTTATTTGCTTTGCATCCTGCTTGCCTGGTCTAGCTCATAGAAGGCACTCTCAATATGTGTGAAATTAATTTGAATGAGAGAATAAAGGCTGTGCTAACTTTTTCTAAAAAATAAAAGACAGGAGTAGTGAGTCTCGAGAAATAAATGGAAATGACAGATTCCAGTGATTCAGTGCACAATGGAAATGATTTCACTGGGTTGTTTGACAGCAATTATCATTTGGATAAAAGCACGCATTTCCTCCTCGATAACCCCCATTTGAAAGAAAGAATTGGAAGAGAAAAACAACATGAATGTAGCCTTCCTTTCTTTGAAAGAGCAGCGTGCTGCTTTGATGGTAGAGCTTTCCAACTGCGCACAATAAACATCCTCCTCTTCAAATGAACTCATCATCACTCATGCTTTCGGTGGAGCAGTCTGCTGCCAGCCTGCAAATGAGGCCTATTAATGATATTACTCATTTCAAGTCTTAAATGTGAACACAAGGGAAGGAGGACCCTGTGTCCTGCTGCTGGCCATCAATCCGTGTTATTAACGGATTTTGTTTTTATCAACGCAAGTCTCTCCTCCTTCTCATGAGGGGTTCTTGTTATTTCATTGTTTACAAGTTAAAAGATATGTTTATTTAAAAATAGAGATTCATGAGCAGACCAAAAAATACACTTGCTGTGCTTTCTCTCCAATTTTTGCGAAATCAATTTGGGGGAGGGTGGTTGTGGAGATCCTTCTAATGACATTTCTGCTCCAAGAGCGATGGCCTATTTTAAAAGATGTATTGAAGAGCACACTAATGTAATTGCCACTATGTCACTGCCTGAAAGCTCCCATTAACTTGTTTCTGGCTTATGTAAAAGCACTGTGGGTAAAGGCCCAGGAATTTGGAGGCCAGAGAAGGCACATAGGGGAGGCAGGGTGCTCCCAGAAGGAGAGAAATCCTGGGCTCCTAAGCTTTGGCTCTTCTCCAAGCATTGAATTTGGGAGCTTGTTTGGAGGTTCTAGCAGGGGAGCGCAGCTACTCGTATACCCTCGACCGAAGACCGGTCCGTCTCTATTCGGGGAAGGCCGTCCTCTTCGACCGAGCGGGCAGCTTCGGGAGGGACACACATGGAGCGGTGAGGGAGGAAGGGGACACCCGCCTAGCCAGCCAGATCAGCCGAATCAAACCTGGCAATCAATGGGGTGACAGATGTCGCAGCCAGATCGCCCTCACATCCCAAGCACTGAATTTGGGATGTCACTGTTACCCATACTGGATACTTGCTCCTTGTGTCTTAGATACTTTCAGAGGTAGAAGAAACATCATGATGATAAGACAATCATGCCATATTTGTTTAGAGACTTATTTCTTTACCAATAGTAGTGAAGGGTTTATTTTAAAGGACTATTCTTAACCTATGTAATAGTTCACCCAGATCCTTCTTTTTTTAAAGATTTATTTATTTATGCATACAAGAACTGGGGTACAGGCCAGAGGTGCAGGGGTTGGGGGGTGAGAAGATTCACCAGAGACAGAGTGGGGAACGGAACAGGTAGATCTACTGAAATCCACTGCTGAGGGGAGCAGCAGGTAAGTTAGGAGAGGTCTGCTGCACCATGTGAGTAGCTCCCTGGCCTTCCGGGGATCGAACTCATGCTGCAGAGGCTGCGGATAGCTTCACAGTGCTGTGCTTAACCCCTTGTGCCAGCAGGGCGGCCCCCACTTGCTTACTTCAATTTAAATGATATAAATCACTAACATCTCAAATATATGAAAGCTTATTGTAAACAAATATGTTAAAGCCTATTTGCATGGGAACAATCTTTATAAAGAAATGTTTACATATTATCTGCTAATTTGACTATTATTAATTGCTATTTAACAAAACCTTAGTTTTTCCTTGATCCAAAGGGAGATCTCTAATTTCATTTTCCCCCTTAGAATTATAGGCCCTTATCTTGCTTTGTCTTGTATTTCTATTAATTCAGTCTCTGTTTTCTTTTGCATGTATTAGATTGTCAGGAGTAAAAGGCCATTGATTAATTATTTCACAGAGCCAGTACAGTGAGTGTAAGGATTTGAATTCTGATTCCTTCTTTGGCCAGCTGTGTAACATGTGGTGATACATTCTTTCAGAGTCTCAGTTTAATCACTTGTTAAATGGAGCTAATAAGGGTAATACCTAACTCATTGGTCTGTATGGAGGATTAAATGATTATAATCCTTTTAAACTGTTTGCTGATGCCAGGTACATAGTAAACCTTTGATACATTTTGTCTATGATTATCTATTAAGCCTTTTCTCTCTATTCCTGATTCTTGAGCTTGCTTTATTTTTTTTTAATGTAGGAGATAGAAAAATAATGAGGTGACTTATTTTACTCAACAGTGCATAATCTCCATCTTGTTGATGGCTTTAAATTATAATAATGTTGATGATGGGGATCATGGTAGCAATTTCCAGTTTAAAGTTGGTGATGAGTGTCCAGTGTTGGGGTGGAGGAGGTGTACAAGTCTGCAGGTTATGAAAAATAAAGAGAACAGGGGAGAGGAGGAGATATGGAAGGGAGAGAAGGTAGCATAAGAAACAGGCCAGGTTTCCGCGAAGAAAGGCAGAGTCCCTGAAAGATGTGGCAGAGTCCCTGAAAAATGTAAGGACACCCTGAATCCCTCTGGAAGGAAAACAAGGGTTTTGTAGGTTCCACTTGGAGCCTAAAAAGGAGTAGCTGACACAGTCATGCTTTAAAAAAAAGGAAAAGCAGCCCCACTCTTGTGCCAAACAAGTAAAGTAGCAGGAGTTGAATATTCCAGAAGGACCTCCTTGAAGGGCACACCTCCCTCATAGCCATGGCCAAGGGCCCCTGGGATATAGACAACCTTTGACCCACCTTAGATAGATGAAGACACCTTTGGGAACAGCCAGCCTGTGGCAACAGTCAGGAAAGTGGCTGCAGTATGCGGTGATGGACCCCACATTTAAAGAGGAAATTGGCTTCATGATGTTGGGGATTACAGGGTCAGATTCTGTATCTGATGCCAGGGTTCCATCTCTCCATCTCTGTTCTAAGCCAGGCACTCACCCAGGGAGCCACCAGGAAGAACACATCTCAGTCCCATTCTACAGGAGCTGGAAAGAACTCAGAGTGTTGGGAGGCTCGTGATCTTCTTGTTAGAATTGTGGGTCAGAGGCTAACTTTATTTACTTAATTTCTGGTTAATAGAAGATTTCTCCCTTCAGGTGTGGTCTCCGTAGTTCTTCCACCACCAAAGCCCCCACATCCCATCACCATATCCCTGTGTAGCCTCATCTCTATGTCAGCTTTCAGGTTTTGCAAAGACTAACTTTAATGGCATCAAGATCTCCCCTGGGGAACCACCTGCTACAGAATAATTTATAGTCACTAGAACTCTACACTTAACATCATCTCACTTGGTTGTCACAACATGCCTATAAAACAAATAGGGTAGTTTTTACCATACCCCTTTTATGCGTTTGCCTAAGGCCAGACAAACAGTCAATGAAGAAGCCTGATGTACAATCTGTCTCTCTTAATTTCCAGTCTAGAGATTTTCGTAGACACTTCAGTACCGCCACTTAATTAAGTTCTCACCTTCTCTCCTCACAAGGGGCTGCATTAACAGGGCTCAATGTAGAGTAAATCACTTTTGTTTTTAACCAAGTTCTGCACTTCTGAAAGTAAGAATTTTTTTTTCTGTAAAGAGATGATACAGTTTTTACTTTGAGATCTTCACTAGTTCCAAAGCAGGATGAAAGGTTTTAAGCATTGACTCAGAAGGAAGTATATCAGCTAAAGTTCAAGAAGTCCCTTTGTAAACTAGCCCAGATCTCTATAGGAAGATCATAGATTGCATTTTATGTATTCCTGACCTTGAGCCTGAGATGCAACACGAGGCCTGGTGCTCCTAGCTTTGGGTCTGTCCAAGGCTGACATTTGAATCAATTACCACAGAAGCTATAAACTCTCTTTCTCTGGAGGTATTTCAAGCTGAGATAGATAATTTCAGAAGGGGCCCGGCCACAGCTTGAAGATGAACTAAGTGACCTCTTGATATTTTCTAAGCACGAAACTAATTCAGTAGGAATGTACAGGTCTAAAGTGTACCCAAAGCAAGCCTCCAAGGTAACTTGTCTCAATTCACAACTTGTCCTGGCTTGTACAGTCACATTTCTCCAACTATAATTCTGGATAAAACAAGGAGTAATGCAGAAATACTAAGGAAAGTCTAACCAGTAGCTCAAATTTATTAAATAATAATGATTAAAAATATGTATTGAGGGCCTCCCCGGTGGCGCAGCGGTTGAGCGCTGGGTTGTGAAGCTGCCCGCGGCTTCTGCAGCGCGAGTTCGATCCCCGGCTGCTCCCCGGCCACTGGAGGAGGGTCCCACATGGCGCGCAGACCTCTCCTGCCGCCCGCTGCTCCCCTCAGCAGTGGACTTCGGTCCTTCTGCCTGCTCTGCTCCCCGCTCTGGCTCTGGTGAATTCTCTCACCCTCCTGCGCTTCTGACTGTACCCAGTGCATGTATAAACAAAAAAAACAAACAAACAAACAAACAAATAAATAAAAAAAAAATATGTATTGAATACCTTACTTTATTCCAGGAATTTTGTCACACACTATACGTGCGTTAACTCATTTGGTGTTTACTAATTAGCTGTTTGTTGTCCTGGTTTTATAGATGAAGAAACTTGAGCTAACTTGAGAAGTTAGGTACATTGGCAAGTGAGAAGCAAAGTTTTATGACAAGCTTCTCCCAATGGCAGCGCCTGCCTCCTTGGCTTAGAATTTAGAAAGAGCTTGTGTCTTAGAGATAGACTGAGTACAGACTCTAGCTTGGCTATTTTCTAGATGTGTGACCTCAGCAAAATTACTTCACTTTTCTGAGTTTCAGTTTTTATTCTTTCTCTTTTTTTAAAATCAGGTTATTTTCTTCCATCACTGTTCATTTTCATTCAAAATTTGATTCCCCCCCTCAAGTGTAGTCCCCATAGTTCCACCACCCCATCACCTGTGATCCATCACCACAGTCCCTTGTGCTCTTCCTGCCCCTGTTCTGACCCTTCCCCCTCCCTCCTCCCCTGCTGGATGCCCCAGATCTATAGCCAGCATGTAAGTTTTGTCTTTATCCTGACCCTTTGTTCAGTTTCTCTATATTCCATATACAAGTGAAGCCATCCAATATTTGCCTTTTTCCTTTTAACTTACTTCACTTATCACAATCCCTTCCAGTTTCAGTTTTTAAAACTAAAATGGAGGGTGGGGGATGAACTATTTGCTGTGAAGTGTTGTTTGTGAGGACACACATAGAGCATAAACTCTTTGCCATTATAAATTTGAATTGTGTCCAGGGAACCTGGCTGCATTGACATGACATTTTGAAAGGAGCTTGATTAGTTCTGCCTTTACACTTGGGGTGACAGAGTCAACTCACTCTTTCTCTTGTCATTCTTGAGAGAAATTGCTAATGTAAGATACCTCAAAGTCCTTGAAAACATCAATAACATTAACATAATGCTAACGTGAATATATCAACATGAACTAATCAACATTCTTGGAAAAAATAGAGCCAGTGTCACCTTGTTGAGGTAAAGCAGAAACTTACTGTGCTCCTCTGAACCTTGCTAGGTGATCAGTTCTCAAGTACTAGTTGGCAAGAATGAGATTCAGAAGTGACTAGCCTGAAGAGAAAGTTTCAGAAAGCTCCTGAAGCTTCTTTAAGGGAGGTCTTAGGGTGGGATGTGGAGCTCAGATAGGAAGGCAAGGTAGACCTGCCACCTCCTCCACCCCGCATCACCTTCCAACAGAGTGACATTGTTTTGATCTCTTTTTTTTATATTGAGAAGTCCACGTGAGATTTTGAAAAAATAATTTTTTTTGCTTTAACGTTTGATCACATTTAAGTAAGTAGACTGGGCTGTATTACTTTAAAATATGAATAAAGTACTTCGAGTCATTTCGTAAAATGAGTACTAGTAACCAGTGGTGGGAAAGGGTGGTCATTCTTTTCAGCCTACGGGGGTGGGGGGGCAAAGGAAAGCTGGGGTAAGGCTCTCTGAAGTCTAGATCCTTCAATCAGCAGCTAAACAAACATCAGACTCTTGGTACCCTTTGTGGAATGCATCTGTGAGCCAGGGCACTTTAATGAAGCATTTTGGTAGCAACCTCAAACAACAATAAAAACAAAGGGAAATCCCTTCCCATGATGAGGTTTCATCATGCAAATGTAACACCCACATGGAAGGAATGTGATGTTGGAGTAAGAGGAAGAGAGTGTAACACAGGAATATTCCACGTGGAGAAGCTTGTGGAGGTAGAAGGGCTTATGAGCAAAGGGCGGACACTTTTCTTCCAAGGCTCCCTTACCTGAGAAATAGTTGAACCTGAATTTTGAACAAAAGACATTACTGTAATTCTCATTGCAAAGGAGATAAAATTCAGTACACACGATAGACAACTAAAAAGTGGTGAGGGTGAATCATACTTGATTTCATTTTTACTTATCTAAAATCAGATAATAGTATGAACGTATTTAGAAATTGTAAAAGCTCTGGGGATGTGAGCTTCAGTTACTAGTAATGCCGGCAATCTCTTAATCATATTATTAGAGCACTGCACATTAGTAGGTTAGAAAATGGATAGTGAAACCTTACATTTTGAAGAGTGACCTCATTGTCAAAAATCCCAGGTATCATGTCTACCTATTAAATCTCTTTAAGATAGCCTTTGGTAATTACTTTATGCTATTACACGTGGCATTATTCATAATTGTGATCACGCAATTGTAAGTCACAAGGACTTTTCATTGAAGCTGCAGGAAGAGTGCTGTTGCATGAATGTTAAACGAAGATGAAATAATTGTCTCACTACAGTGCTGGTAAAGCACATCATCTTGAGGACGATATTTGGTTCATTTTGGAGTCTGAGGCTTGGGAGAGACAGATTCACAGAATACATAGTGTTTGTGGTGTGAGATCTGTCTGCTTCTAGATACAGACTGAAGTATTTCTCAATGAAAGATCCATGAAAAGCACAGCTTATACTTTCTTCTCAGTAACACTGAGAAGGCTACAACCAGACACCTTTACTCTGTACTCAGTCAAATAAGCAAGTTATTTTTCATGAAAAAGGAATCTGTTTTTAAATTTGAATTATAGGCAAATGTATAGCTAATTTTCACAATTATTTTAAAACAATTCATCAAAAGAGCTAGTAGTCAGTTACTGAGTAGGGGGAAAGGGAAAAATGTTCAGACTTTTAAAATCAATAGTGTCCTTTTTTCACTAAAGATGACTCTACTATTAAGTATTAAAACACTTGAGTATAACTGATGGACTGTTAAGGTGACCTCCATGTTTCAGGTCTCCTGGATACTTATGCTCTTGTGTAATCACTCCTCCTTTAGTGTGGATGAGCCCTGTGACTTGCTTCCAGCCAATAGATCAGGACAAAGGTGACAGGTGTAAGTGACTCCATGTATGTAATTATGTGACATTTCACCAGCAACCTAAGTCAGTTTAGAAGTGGTTCCTTCCCCAGTTGAGCCTCAGAGGAGAACTCAGTCACATTGTTTGCAGCCATTGAAACCCCAATCTGGGGCCTCCCTGGTGGTGCAAGGGGTTAAGAACAGCACTATGAAGCTATTGGCAGCCTCTGCAGCATGAGTTTAGTCCCCTGCCAGGGAGCTAACCACATGGCACCTGCTGCTCCCCTCAGCGGTGTATTTCAGTCAATCTGCCCGTTCTGTTCCCCACTCTCTCTCTGGTGAATCCTCTTACCCCAGCATCTCTGGCCTGTACCTGGTTCTTGTACACATAAATAAATAAATCTTAAAAAAAAAAAAAAGAAACCCTAAGCTGAGGACCCAACTAAGTCTTGGTGAGACTCCTGCCCCACAGAAACTGAGATAATAAATGTGCTTTGATTTAAGCTACTAAGTTTGCATAATATCATAATATAACAATAGATCTTGATACAATGAATTTGAATTTTTTCCTCTATATCTAAAAGCTTACCTCAAAGAAGAGAGACGAGTCCATGTCACAGGCAATATATAGATGGTAATCATTTGGATATTTTAAAATATATTTAGGATGTATGTTATTATTTATTTCCCTCCCTCTATATTCTTTTATGCATTATGCAGAATACACAAAGTGAATATTTCAAAAGTTAGAGTTGAGTTTATGATATATTCAGAGCAGTCTTTTTTGTCATTGTCTTACTTTTTAAGTTTCATAAATATCATTCCTCCTTGACAATGAAGGACATTAAAATTTCCACCTTCGGCCCAATTTTAATTCAATTTAATGGCATTTTCTTTTATTTTCATTACATCCTTTTTATTAAGGTAATATTCATTTACCAACACTATGTATTTAGGAAGATAGAGTCATACATCTTCAGATGTATTGTGTCGTAATGACATTTCAAATGTTGAACTTTGGGGCCTCCCCGGTGGCGCAGCGGTTGAGCGCTGGGTTGCGAAGCTGCCCGCGGCCTCTGCGGCACCGGTTCGATCCCCGGCTGCTCCCCGGCCACCAGAGGAGGGTCCCACATGGCGCGCAGACCTCTCCTGCCGCCCGCTGCTCCCCTCAGCAGTGTACCTCTGTCCTTCTGCCTGCTCTGCTCCCTGCTCTGGCTCTGGTGAATTCTCTCACCCTCCTGCGCTTCTGACTGTACCCAGTGCTTGTACAAACAAATAAATTAATAAATAAATAAATCATGCCTCTATTAAAAAACAAAAACAAAAACAAAAAAAAATCAAATGTTGAACTTTGGAGAAAATGATTCCTTTCTCACTGTAAGTTTTTTTTTTCTTCATTATGTTGTTTTTTTTTGTTTTCAGTGACTATTTTCATCTAATGTATATAGGACAGAGATTTGTCTATATGATTTTTGAACTCTAGCTCCAATTACATTTGAAGTAGTAATAAAATTGAGAACTTAGATTCAAATTACCATGAAATGTTTTGCTAAATTTTTATTTTAATCTGCCTATTTTTTACAACTTCTTTGGGATCATAAAATGTCTAATTATTAGTTGAAGATTTAATTCCTTAATTCTTAATCAACATTTTTATTCCAGAGACAGGATACTTTTAAAAACATTTTAAAACATATTTTTGTTGCCTGAAAAAGGAAAAGGTTTGTTTTTAGTCATTAAGAGCACATCCCCATAATTTTATTTTTACAACAGCACAGTTGTAAAAGCTGACATTTACTGGGTATGATTACTAGCAATAATCCTCAGAATCAGCTGGTGATGTAAGGGCTACCATTATGCCCATTTTACAGATAAGGAAACTGTGATAAAGAACATAAATACCTTACCTGAACTTTTGAATGTATTAATTGGTAAATAACAGCCAAATTGACTCCAGAACCTGAGCTCTTACCATTTACTGGCCCATGAAAATAAGGATGGAGGCATTTCTATATCCCACCAGCTTTCCCAGGAGAAAAGGCAGCTAATGCCCTTTCTACTGAACATGCATCATCATATTATGAATAAACTCTGTACTTAACTTCTTTTTTTTTTTTGATGTTTTTGCACCCCTCTTTTTTTTCTTTTCTTTTCTTTTTTAAAGATTTATTTATTTATTTATTTATACAAGCATTGGGTATAGTCAGAAACGCGGGAGGGTGAGAGAATTAACCAGAGGCAGAGCGGGGAACAGAACAGGCAGACTAATGAAATACACTGCTGAGGGGAGCAGCAGGCCTGGCAGGAGAGGTCTGTCATGCCATGTGGGACCCTCGCCGGCGGCCGGGGATCGAACCGGCACTGCAGAGGCTGCAGGCAGCTTCGCAGCCCACTGCTCAACCGCTGCGCTACTGGGGAGGCCCTGTACTTAACTTCTTATGCTTAGTGTATAGTCACAGAAAAACTGATAATAATGATGCCTTAAAATTCTTGCTTTTCAACCAGTAACTCTTCCTTTTGTGTGTGCGTGTGTGTGTGTGTTCTGACTGGTGATTAATATGCCTTCTCCTTGAACCTCTTAGTGCTTATGGATTGTGCCCCCCTTCATTTTTAAACTCTTGGCCAACTCTACCATGGTTTCATGGAAATCATTGCTAATGGTATTACCATTTGAAAATTTGTCAGGATTGTACAGAGAATGAAACATTAGGACCCTCTGACAGCTGGAGCCTGTTCTGTGCACTCTCCCAGAAAGGACAGCTTTATTAGCAGAATTAGAACTGATCACATGTGGGAATCTCAGACTCTTTGTATCAAAGTTGAGAATGGAATTGCATTTTCTCTTCTAAATATCATCAACTGATAAATTTCATTCACCTATGGCACTAAGAAACACATGGATATGTGTTTATGGCTAGGAAGGAAGGGAACACCATATGTCTTTATGGTGTTATGGCCAGGAAGGAAGGGAAGATTGTGTTCTCTCCTTGAAATCCTCTCCCATGAGTTAGCACCCCATTATTTCTAAAAGTTAGTGGCAGCTTTCACAGGTCTAGAAAGCATTTGTACGGGGAAATGTTTCCCTAGTATTGGAAGCAGTGTTATTGAGCAAATACGTGATTCCCAGTATTATTTTTCTATTGCTTCTAATAAATGTTACCATTTTTTCTGTCAAAGTATGGAATGTTAATTTGTCTGCTATTGAGATAGATACTTGTGGCTGTTATTGTACATGCTGGAATAAATACTGATGGAGGAGAAAAATGAATCTTAATGGAGGTATAATTTTATTATAAACTCACACTTCATCAAGAGAAGCTTTAAATATTCATCGATCATTTTTATCATGAAAATGTTAATGTACAAAACACTTTACTAGACATTATTGGGTAATTAACCAAATACAAATCTAGAGTTCTCCATCCTCAAGGAGTTTCAATCTCCCCAAATAAATACAAAGGCAGCAACTCAAGGACCATCACCAACAAGCATCAGACAGCACACAAAGCTAATAAAATAAAACAATTCTTTGCAGCATTCTCAATTTCCTAGGAAATGTTGATATTCAAGATGTTTCTGTGCACAAAGCTATATAATCAAATGGTTGTTGAATTTTAGCTCTGCCAAGTGTAAGCTTTCTTATGATTCAATCCCCTCATTTTACTCCTAAGGAAATAAGTCTAGAGAGGTTAGATCATTTGCCCAAGGTCATGCAGGTCGTCAGCCGGCTCTGCTGGAACTGCTAACCCGGTCTGGTTTTGGTAAGAAGCCCATTTCTTCATCACTAGCTTTGACTCTATAAATGGAATGGTATACTAAGCTTTGCAGCCTTTCACAAGAATGCTGAGGAAGCATAATGTCAACCAGAAAGCATTTTAGGTGGAAATCAAGGTGTTCTTCCTGTGAAGAATGAGGTTGGCCAAGAATGAGATGGTCATAATCCCTCTTAGATCCCAAAATGGTGTTGCCTTCATGTTTGCCTTATACAATATACACAGATTCCCCCCTCATTCTGACTGGGGTCCAGCTCTTATTTTCATTCCTTCTCCTTTTCATTAGAAGCCATCCACTATTTCAGAAAAAGGGAGTTGCTGATCATCTCAATGGTTTATTTATTTTTTTGGCCAGTTTTCCTTTTTTTTTTTCCCTAACGTTCTTCGTCTTTGTACAATATTTGATTTCTGCCTTCGGATGTAGCCCCCATAATTCTCCCGCTACCACAGCACCCATGATTCATCACCAGAGTCCCTTGTGCTCTTCCCTCCTATATTCTGTCCCCACCTCTGCTGGATACCTCAGACCTATGGTCAGTGTGCAAGTTTTGTCTTTTTCCTGACCCTGTTCGATTTCACCATATTCCACATATAGGTGAGACTATCCACTGTTTGTCTTTTCCCTGTGACTTATGGTTTATTATTTCTGAAACATAGAAGAGTGAATATGTTTAAGAGAGATTTTAAATTACTCTTGGCTCAGTTTCCCTAGTTAATACCACTAAAATGTAACTTTGGCAAAATTGTATTGACAAAGGATATTATTTTTATTTCTGCAGGCTGACATTTGTTTAACCTTTTCTCAACCTAATTTAGAAAATTACAAATGGAATCTAAAAAATAGTCTTTATTTCTTATGTCAGAAAATAAAAAGTGAGAGGAAAAATACCATTTTTCATGTCATGGTGATTCTGAATTGATTACATAGCATCCATCAAGTAAAAATAGCTGTCGTTGACCTTTAGTCACATAATATTTTATATTTTGGGTGAAATGCAAACTCTTTAGCACCATTTTTATAGTACTCATTGTCTCATCATAAATTTTAAAAACAATGTCCAGTAAAAATTCAGTAAATTTCATTCATCTCTACCAAATCCATAATTTATGATTTTACTATAAATGCTAGGATTAAGTTGAACTTTAATGGTGAATATTAAAAATTGTCCGTCTTGTTTGACATTTTTAGCACCATAAATCTCAGAAACTACCTTATACTGACATTATAAAGACTAGTTTCAGTGTAGCAATATATGTTTTTTTTTTAAAGATTTATTTATTTATGCATGCAAGAGCTGGGGTACAGGCCAGAGGTGTGGGGGGTGAGAGGATTCACCAGCAAGAGAGAGTGGGGAGCAGAACAGGCAGATGGATCGAAGTACACTGCCGAGGGGAGCAGCCGGTGAGGCCAGAGAGGTCTGCTGCGCCATATGGGTCACCTCCCTGGCTGGGGATCAAACTCGTGCTGCAGTGGCTGCGGATAGCTTCATAGGTTGCATCTTAACCCCTTGTGCCACCAGGGAGGCCCAATATATGTTATTTAAAAACTTCATTTACTAAATGTTTTGCAATGATAGCTATATTCTCAAGTTCTCAGTGTTGTTTCGAATATGGTAAATATTTATAGGTATAACTCATATCAACAAAAGCCCTTCGATGTTCTCAATAACTTTTTTTTAACCTAGCAGATATGTGTATTTCTTTTAATTTCTTTTTTTATTTTTTACATCATTGTTCATTTTTAAGCAATATTTCCTTCCCCCCACCCCCTCAGGTGTAGTCCCCATAGAGTTTCCTTCACCAATGCACCCATGCATGCCTCAGTAACATTCAGAGGGGGTCTGGAGTTCTTCAGACCAAATAGGTTTAAGAACCACTGCTGTAGAGTGAGAGAGCCCTTGGAGAAAATGTGAATTAAGTTTGCTCCCTTTCAGTGAAGCACCCTGCTTAGTAATGGCATAAAAACTCTAAGAAGTTCTGAAGTCGTAAACATACTTAATTTTGTTTCACTTGATGTTTCTCAGACTCTTGGATAAAATCCTATTCCTTTTCTGAGGAAAGAGGGTTACTGAAGAAAGAAAACTAAAGAAGATCTTAAATACAACAGATAATTGTACTACTGCAGTAAAGTAAGTGAGGGGGGGTAAACTGATTATCCTCCGATACTTATTCTTTAGTAGTAGAAACTCCCATATTTAGCTATGTGCATGATTATCCAGCTGGAGAAACCATATTTCCCTTCCTAGATTGCAGTAAAGTGTGGCCATATAACAGAAGCATCAAACAGAAGTTATATGTGAAACTTACTAGTTCTGCTGTTAAAGACAACCTTACTATTCGTTTTCCTTTTCTTTTGGGTTGAAACTTGACCATCATGATGGTAAGTCACACTCATGAATATAAGAACAGCGTTTCATATAGAAGGAACCATGTAGATCCCTGGAAGACTATCCATATAATAGCACCTTCTGCTCTCTCCAAACACCCATCCACCATATGCCAGCTCAGAGCTTAATATAAGAAAGAAAAATGCCACCCATCTCGTTTAAGCACTCTTACTAACATTTTTTTTTGACAAATTGTTTTTTTTAAAGATTTATTTATTTATGCATACAAGAGCTGGGGTATAGGCCAGAGATGTGAGGGGGTGAGAGGAATCACCAGAGACAGAGTGGGGAACAGAACAGGCAGACTGACTGAAATACACTGCTGAGGGGAGCAGCAGGCGAGACAGGACAGGTCTGCTTCACCATGTGGGTTGCTACCTGCTCACGCTGCAGAGGCTGTGGATTTGCTTCATAGTGCAGTGCTTAACCCCTTGCACCACCAGGGAGGCCCTCTTACTAACTTATAAAAGCACCTGAACCACTGCCCTAGCTGGCAGATTAAGTTTAGGATGGTGTAACTCTCAAGCCTAGCCTCTTGGAAGGATGGGGGAGGTGGGCATCAGAGCTTGCTGGAGGCAGGAGTACCTCAGCTGGGGGTTGAAGTCATTGTGAGTAGGAAAAATGTTCCCCAAGTGATTCTGATGCTCCCTTCTGATAAGCCCCTCCATCATGAGATCTCTGCTATGATGCCTTATAAAATAACATCTGACTTCCCTTTTGTTAATAAGATTCCAGTGGAAGATTAAATTAAATAGTAGTTCTTCATTTTCTTAAAAGTTGGCTTGGAACACTTACTATATACATATAAATAAAGGATATAAATATCCAATGTAAGCCCTTCTTACAGATTCTCTTTTGTTTATTTACTTCTATAAACTGCCATTCCCTCCCTCCAGAATATAAACTTCACTAAGATATGGTCATTGTCTACTTTTTATTTCTTATGGTATGAATAGTTCTCAACGCTGCTGGTCCCGTAGTAAGCATAATAAATTCTTTGGGGCCTCCCTGGTGGTGCAGTGGGTTTAGCACAGTGCTGTGAAGCTGTCCGCGGCCTCTGCTGTGTCAGTTCGATTCCCGCCGGCCGCAGAGCTACCCACACGGCACGGCAGACCTCTCCTGTCTCGCCCGCTGCTCCCCTCAGCAGTGTTTTCGGTCCGTCTGCCTGTTCTGCTCCCCGCTCAGTCTCTGGTGAATCCTCTCACCCTCCTGTGCCTCTGGCCTGTACCCCAGCACTTGTATAAAAATAAATCTTTAACAAATAAATAAATAAATAAATTCTTTGAAGAAAGAACCGATACATAAAGAAGAAAATATATGCTTAGACAGTCAACATACAGCAATGAAAAAAGGACACTTTGCACTTCAACTCACAGTTAATTAAGCAGATGATTTCAAGGTTGTATGATGAACAACTAAGATAGGGTTAATGAATATATTCTTTGAGTTAAACTTTGACAGTTATTACTATGCACTCTCTAACACTCAACGCCCATTTTGTTCTCAAAATCCTGTATAATCTGATGATTTCTTCAATAAAGGTATTCTCCTGCTTGCATTAAAATTAATAAGACTGTTTAAAGGAATTTGCCATTAAGAAATGAAAACAGAACCAAATTTCTAAGGAAAATTGAATGCAGAAAAAAGAACTCATTATATTTAGACTTTTCCCCTGAATAATTCCTAATTGGGTCTCTAATTATTTCTGTCTAATCACTAATTATTTGTTGTTTATTAAATAAAGCATTGAGCCACCTACCTAAACAATAATACTTACAACCTAAGTTGGCTAGTCTGGAAATTGATGAATAAACTAAGCCTATTCATCCATCTGTGAAATATTTCAAGGTCGACCATCCATTGGCTACAAGATTCTGAGTTAAAAAGACATTGGAGGACAGTGTTTATAGTTTGATAATGTTTGCTTACTGAGCGTGAAATGAAATTTAACTGTGGCATGTCTGCATTTGTAAATTTATTGTGGTTGTTTAGACTTCTTGCAAAACGAAATGTCAGGCAGTCATTCCTAGAGTCCAAATACATTAGACTTCAAAGGCTTAAATAAATGAGATTATTCTTGTGCTTAAAATTTTTTAAAGAAGATTTCCTCCATGTAAAATTAATTAATATATTCAATCAGTAGCTAAACATGAATGAGCATGGGAAAATTAAAAATAAAAACTTAAAAATAATTTTCAATTTAAAATGCTAAATGTGCCAATTGAACATTACAGGGGTGTCGAAACTTTGCACACTCTTAATATTTGTATTTCCCCTGAAGATGTAAGGTATTGTAGACAGAAAGATTTAGACAAGAATGTGACTTCTAGCTGTAAGATGTTAACTTTTTTATGCAATTAAGTTCATTTAAGTGAATTGGAAAAATAGTGTTGATTTTGAAGTGTTTCTAGATAACTGTGAGATTTCACAGAATCTGTTTAAGATCCATTTTATGAACAGTGTATTATCTGATGACTTGTACTGCCTTAAAATTCATTCATATTTCCTCTTTCTGTCTCTCCTGACTTTCGTCTCTTCTCTCCTTCCTCCCTCTCCCTTCAGTTCTTTCTCTCCTTCCTACTTGTCCTTCCAGTTTATTGGAAAGCATAAAACAGCTATTTTTAAATGGCACACATTTATTTGTTTATTTATGCTTCTTGGCTTGTTAATTCATTTTACCAAAGCATTGCATTTCAAAAAGTTTAAGTTTTTATTTTCATCAATTCATTTGGCTACAGGAATATTTTCTTGGTATTTAAAAGAGTTTCCTACAATCTTACTTCTTTTTTCAAGTTGTGATGACTAATTTTATTTAAATTTCTCTTCTTTTCCTTCCCCTAAGTGCTTTGCCATATGATTCATCTTACCTTCTTGATCTTTTTCTAACAAAACCATTTCTCAGATTCTCAACTTTGCTGTCATTTACAGTCACACTTGCCTGGTTTGCCATTAAAAGTACTACCAGTTGTTGACTTTTTAAAAGAGCTGTTTATCCAGGTTAGATTAACTTATGTATTTTGTCTCCCCCCCTTTATAATTGGACCTTTGGCTGGTTCATTTGTTTTGGCATTTGTATGCTCAATTATTCTGCACTTCTTTATTGTAGAGGGTGTGCAGGAGGGAATAGGGGAAATCTAAGTCATCTTTCTACTTGATATAAGCTTTACTTACACCTTTAGTGAAGATTTTAAAACTATTAGCTTAAAAGAGCTATTGGAATGTCTTTACTTTAAACATTCATTCACCCTATAAAATATATTTATACTTGTGACATGATAATACTTAATATGTGCCAGCTCTGACCAACATTTACAATTGGTCCTATTTCAAATCAATGATGACTGATTTTGCTGTTAATATATTTTTTTTTTTTTTTTAAAGATTTATTTATTTATTTATACATGCACTGGGTACAGTCAGAAGCGCAGGAGGGTGAGAGAATTCACCAGAGCCAGAGCGGGGAGCAGAGCAGGCAGAAGGACCGAGGCACACTGCTGAGGGGAGCAGCGGGCGGCAGGAGAGGTCTGCGCGCCATGTGGGACCCTCCTCCGGTGGCCGGGGAGCAGCCGGGGAATGAACCGGTGCTGCAGAGGCTGCGGGCAGCTTCGCAACCCAGGGCTCAACCGCTGCGCCACCTGGGAGGCCCTGTTAATATATTTTTTAAGAAGGAAACTTTAAAGGCTTGTGTGTAATTTAAATAATATGTGTCCATGAACCATGAACAACATGTGCTTATCTCACACTAAATCTAATTCATTCTTTTTTTTTTTTTTTTACTTTTATTTTTTTTTTATTTTTTTTTATTTTTTATAAATTTTATTGTTATATTCCCCATACAATTGCAGCGCCCCCATTCTGACCCCAATCCCTCCCCTCCCGCCCCTGCCCCCTAAAAGTGTCTCTGGTTCATAGTTTTTTGTTGATTTTGATTTTCACTTTCTTATAGTTATTCATTTTCCTGGTCCCTTATTTAAGTTTTCTAGATTCCTGCTATGAGTGAGACCATCCGGTATTTTTCTTTTTCTTTTGGCTTATTTCACTGAGCATGATCCCTTCCAGCGCCATCCATGTTGCTGCAAATTGCATGTGTTTATCTTTTTTGAATGCTGAGTAATATTCCATGGTATATATGTACCACATCTTCTTGATCCAGTCATCTATTTTTGGGCATTTGGGTTGTTTCCAAAGCTTAGCTATTGTAAACAGTGCTGCTATAAACATAGGGGTGCAGGTGTTCTTTGGAATTGATGTTTCTGTGTCCTTTGGGTAAATACCTAGGAGTGGAATTGCTGGATCATATGGAAGCTCTATGTTTAGTAGGTCCAGAAATCTCCACACAGCTCTCCACAGTGGTTGGACCAGTTTGCACTCCCACCAACAGTGCAGAAGAGTTCCTTTTTCTCCACACCCTCGCCAGCATTTGTTGTTGCTAGTTTTTTTAATATGTGCCATTCTCACTGGTGTAAGATGGTATCTCATGGTAGTTTTGATTTGCATTTCCCTGATGGCAAGTGATGTTGAACATTTTTTCATATGCCTGTTGGCCATTTGCATTTCCTCTTCAGAGAAGTTTCTTTTTAGCTCTTCTGCCCATTTTTTGACTGGATTATTTTCTTTGTTGTTGCTGAGTCTCATCAGTTCTTTGCAGATTTTTGTGATCAGTCCTTTATCATTAGTGTTGGGTGCAAAAATGTTCTCCCAGTTGGTGGGGTTTCTCTTTGTTTTTGTTATTGTCTCTTTTGCTGTGCAGAAGCTCTTTAATTTGATGTAGTCCCAGCTGTTTATCTTTGCCTTCACTATCACTGCTTTGGGTGATGTGTCTGTAAAGATGTCTTTGATGTGCAGATCACGTAGTGTTTCGCCTATATTTCCTTCTATATATTTTATGGTTTCAGGTCTTATGTCTAGTTCTTTAATCCATTTTGAGTTGATTTTTGTGTATGGTGTGAGGTAGTGGTCAAGCTTCATTCTTTTGCATGTAGCGACCCAGTTTTCCCAGCACCATTTATTGAACAAACTTTCTTTGCTCCAATGCATAGTCTTTGCTCCTTTGTCAAAGATTAGTTGACCATAAATCTGTGGATTTATTTCTGGATTTTCTATTCGATTCCATTGGTCTGTATGTCTGTTCTTGTTCCAATACCATGCAGTTTTGATGATTATGGCTTTGTAGTATAGTTTGAAGTCTGGGAGTGTGATGCCTCCATTCCTTTCTTTTTTTTTCAGGAGAGCTTTGGCTATTCGGGGTTTTTTGTGATTCCATATGAATTTCATCAATAATTGTTCTATTTCTTTGAAGAATGACATTGAAATTTTGATTGGAATAGCATTGAATCTGTATATTGCTTTTGGAAGGATGGCCATTTTAATAATGTTTATTCTTCCAATCCACGAGCAGGGGATGTCTCTCCATTTCTTTGTGTCTTCTTCTATTTCTTTTAACAGTGTTTTATAGTTTTCTTTGTATAGGTCCTTTATCTCTTTTGTTAGATTTATTCCCAAATATTTGATTTTTTTTGTTTCAATAACAAAAGGGATGGTTTTTTTTATTTCTTCTTCTTCAGATTTATTGTTTGTGTATAGGAAGGCTACTGACTTTTGCATGTTGATTTTGTATCCTGCCACTTTACTGAACTGATTGATGAGTTGAATTAGCTTTTCTGTGGAGTTTTTGGGGTTCTCTATGTATAATATCATATCGTCTGCAAATAGTGATAGTTTGACTTCTTCTTTTCCTATTTGGATTCCTTGGATGTCTTTCTCTTGTCTTATTGCTCTGGCTAGGACTTCCAGTATTATATTGAAAAGCAGTGGTGAGAGTGGACATCCTTGTCTTGTTCCAGATCTTAATGGAATTGCTTTCAGCTTTTCACCATTGAGAATGATACTGGCTGTTGGCTTGTCATAGATGGCCTTTATGATGTTGAGGTATGTTCCTTGTATCCCAAGAATTTCAAGGGCTTTTATCATGAATGGGTGTTGCACTTTGTCGAAAGCTTTCTCAGCATCTATTGATATTATCATATGGTTTTTATATTTCTTTTTGTTGATGTGTTGGATAACGTTGATTGATTTTCGGATGTTAAACCATCCTTGTGCCCCTGGAATGAATCCAACTTGGTCGTGGTGAATTATCTTATGGATACATTGTTGGATTCTGATAGCTAAAATTTTATTGAGGATTTTTGCATCAGTGTTCATTAGGGAGATTGGCCTATAGTTTTCCTTTTTTGTGTTGTCCTTATTCGGTTTTGGTATTAGTGTAATATTGGCTTCATAGAACGTGTTTGGTATTGTCCCTTCCTTCTCAATTTTTTGGAAGAGTTTGTGAAGGATAGGCACTAATTCGTCTCTGAATGTTTGGTAGAATTCATTTGTAAATCCATCAGGTCCTGGGCTTTTGTTTTTGGGGAGGTTTTTAATTACCATTTCAATTTCGCTGCTTGTAATTGGTCTGTTTAGGTGTTCTATTTCTTCTTTATCTAGCTTTGGGTGATTGTAGAGTTGTAGGAATTTGTCCATCTCCTCTAGATTGTTGAACTTGTTTCCATATAACTGTTCATAGTAGTTACTGATTATTCTTTTGATTTCTGCTGTGTCCGTTGTGATTTCTCCTCTTTCATTTATGATTCTGTGTATTTGTGCTTTCTCCCTTTTTTCCTTTGTGAGCCTGGCTAGGGGTTTGTCTATTTTATTGATTTTTTCAAAGAACCAGCTCTTGGTTTCATTGATCTTTTGGATTGTTTTTTTAGTTTCAATTTCATTTATTTCTGCTTTGGTTTTTATTATTTCTTTTCTTCTACTGGTTCTGGGGTTTTTTTGTTGTTCTTTTTCTAGATCTTTGAGCTTCGAGATTAGGTTGTTTCTTTGAGTTCTTTCTTGTTTTTTGATGTGAGCTTCTATTGCTATATATTTTCCTCTTATTACTGCTTTTGCTGCATCCCATACATTTAGGATATTGGTGTCCTCCTTGTCATTCAATTCAAAGAATTTTTTAATTTCTTCTTTGATCTCCTCGTTAGTCCAGTGGTCTTCCAGTAGTGTGGCTTTTAATCTCCATGAGGTAGGATAGTTCCTTGCCTTCTTTTTATGATTTATTTCTAGTTTGATGCCTTCGTGGTCAGAAAAGATGGTTGGTATGATTTCAATCTTGGTGTATCTGTTGATGTTTGTCTTGTGCCCCAGTATGTGATCGATCCTGGAGAATGATCCGTGTGCGCTTGAGAAAAATGTGTACTCCGTTTTTTTTGGGTTTAGTGTTCTATAGATGTCTGTTAAGCCCAAATGCTCTAGGTCCTTATTTAGAGCTTTAGTTTCTTTACTTATTTTTTGTCTTGTTGATCTATCCATTGTTGATAGTGGTGTGTTGAAGTCTCCCACTACATATGTGTTTTCTCTGATGTCTGTTTTCAGAGAGGACAACAGTTGTCTGATATATTTTGGTGCTCTTTCGTTTGGTGAGTATATGTTAATGAGTGTTATTTCTTCTTGAAGTATTGTCCCCTTAATCATAATGTAGTGACCATTGGGGTCTCTTTTTATTTTTTTGAGTTTGAAGTCTGTTTTATCTGATATAAGTATAGCTGTTCCTGCTTTCTTTTTTGGCCCATTTGCTTGTAGGATTGTTTTCCATCCTTTGACTTTGAGCCTATTTTTATCTTTTGTAGCTAAATGTGTTTCCTGGAGACAGCAAAAGGTTGGGTTTTGTTTCTTAATCCAGGCTGCAACTCTGTGTCTTTTTATTGAAGAGTTTAGTCCATTTACATTTAGAGTTAATATTGATATGTTAGCATCTGTATTTGCCATTATGTTTGTCTTTCCTTTGATTTTATTTATTTATTCTTTTAATAACTTTTTTTTTTTTTGGTCTTCTTTCGTTGTTATTCGTCCCTCTGAGGTTCTGGCTTTAGGATTCCTTGTAGTATTTTTTGGAGTGGGGGTTTAGTCGCAATGAAATTCCGGAGTTTCTCTTTGTCTGGGAAGGTCCATATTCTTTCTTCATGGAGGAAAGAGAGCTTGCGGGATAGAGTATTCTTGGTTGGCATCTGTTTTCTTGGAGTCTGTTGACTATGTCCCTCCACTCTCTCCTTGCCCGTAGTGTTTCTTCAGAGAAGTCTGATGTCAGCCTGATTGGTTTTCCTTTGAATGTTATCTGTTTCTTCCCTCTTGTCAGCTTCATTATTTTTTCCTTGTCCTGGATTCTTGGGAGCTTTACTATTATGTGTCTTGCTGTGTTTTTCCTTTCGTCGTGGAAGTTTGGTGTTCTTCTTGCTTCTTGTATATCAATTTTCAGCTCCTTCTTCTCATTTGGGAAGTTCTCTTCAATTATATCCATGAATATTTTCTCTGTTCCTACATCTCTCTCCTCTCCTTCTGGAATTCCTATAACTCTTATATTTCCTTTCCTCATGGAGTCAGATAGTTCTCGAAGTCTTTCTTCATTCTTTTTCCTTCGTACTTCTCTTTCCTTTTCTGTTTTGGTTCTTTTTATTTCTGTGTCTTCAAGATTACTTATTCGTTCTTCCATTTCATCTATTCTGCTTTCATTGCTTTTCCCAGAGTTCTTTAGTTCCTCCATTAATTCTTTGATCTCCTGCATTTCTCTTACTTCCCTCTTTAGGGACTCAATTTCCTTCTTCTGATCTATCACTTTTTTAATCATGGCAATTTTAAATTCTCTTTCTGGAAGGCTCAGAAGTTCTTCCAAGTTGCTGTCGTTGCAATCTGGGGAGTGGTTTTCTTTTTGTGGTGTGCTTCTTTCCTGAGGAGTTTTTAGGTTGCGTGTGGTTCTTCTACTCCCTACTGTCTGTTTTCTAATTTGTCGTATGCGTTGGGACACTGTGTTGCTCGGACTGACTGACATCTTGGGTGAACTTCTCCGCTCCCCTCTGGCTCTTCCAGGAGCCATCTCTGTCTTCTGGGGGAGATTTCTGCTGGTTTTAGGCAGTTTTTACTGAAGAAATGTCCCTGTTCTCAAATGGCGAAGCGGGATGCAGTCCCTGCGCCTCCGGTTTCAGGCACACTCTTCTGCGCACCCGGTCTGCCCCGGACGTGGGTGCCTGCTCCCTCTGTGGGCTCAGACTGCTGGTCGGAAGCGGCCTGGCGTGGAATAACTTCCCAGCTGGCCACTGGGTCCTCCAGAAACCTTCTGCCCTTTTCAAGCAGTCTTAAGAAATGTCCTGTTTTATAGGGTGTTAGTGACTTTTTTTTTTCCTGGTCGCTAGGTGGCGCCAGAGATCTCTCCTATTGTCCTTGGGGGGCTGTTTTTCGCCTCCCCCCACCCCGTGGGACAGAGAACAGAGCGGGAATGGTAGGGTACACCTCAACAGCTTTGGGGTGCTGTGTCTGCCTTGTGCCCCACCGTCGTGGAGAAACCACGCCCCGAATTTTCGTGCCCCGGGTCTCAGTTCAAAGCCCTCAGTTCCAGGACGCGGGCTGTAGCCCAGTTCAGTGGCGCGGGAATGGCGCCTTTTGCACCCCGCTCCCGTGCCTGGGCGCCTGGTTCCTGCTCACTCAGGGAGGGACCTTCACCTCAGTGAGGACCTCCGTGAGTCTCCCCGCAAGCCTAGGTCGTCTCCCCGCAAGCCTAGGTCGCAGGTGCGGGGACCTGGGCAGCCGCGATCCAGGTCTGCACTTGCTTTTCAAGTGTGCCGAGCGCGCCGCATTTCCGCGCCAGCTTACCGGCAGCCCGGGCTGTGTGCGCGTCTCCCGGGGTCTTTGTTCTTCTCTAATGGCGCCCGGAGCCGTTCGCTCACCGCCGCAGCTGCGGATCCTGCAGGGTTCGCCTCAGCTCCCGTTCACGGGGTGTGGTGGCTGCAATAGTTCCTTTCCACGCACAGTCCCGCTTGCTGCGTCGTTTGTTCTTGTTGGCCGTTTTGGTTTGTTGTTTCCTCCTCTCTGCCGGTCGGAGAGTGCCGCCTCTGCGGGCGGGGGAGGGGAGCAGGGTTCTGCGCTTCCCTCCCTTCTAGTCCTCTTTTATGGCCACTTTCTTCTTCGGGTAGTTTGCTGGAGTCGTCCGTTTATCTTCCGTGTCCCAGTTCTCACTGGGACCTGCCGCTTTTCCTCCCTATTAACTTTTTTTAATGGGAGATCTTACTCGCAGCGTCTCCTCGCCGCCATGTTGCTCCGCCCCTCCTAAATCTAATTCATTCTTTCAGCAAATGCTTACTGTCTATGTTTACTGTTTATGTGGTCACACACTATTCACAAAACTGAGGTAGGTGGTGTACATGAGGGTAAACATCTCTACTCTCAGGGAGGTTGTAGTCTATAAGAGAACAGAGAATAGACATGTGAACATATTACCAAACCAAGTGATTTCTGACAGTGAGAAGTGACCTGCTGATGTGATAGAAAGTGACTGTGAAGCTGTATTATAATGGGGGGGGATCTGGGACTGCCTCACCAGGAGGAGACAAAATTTGACCTGAGACTTAAAAAATACAAAAAGTTCCACCCATGCAAAGAAAATGGTACAGTTCATTCAGCACAAAATTAAGCAAACAAACAAAAAATAGGTGTGCATTCTAGCAACAATGGGAGCAGTGCCTGTCATGTTCTGGGACTATTTCCTAGGTAGTCTCGTACCTATTTCTGAGACACTTCCGATGTATTTTTGGGCACTGGTACCAGTACCTTGGTGTTATTGCTAAGGTGGTTGCAATTAGAATTGGAAGAAATCTCATAAAGGATATGACACTGTATTCTTTCATCCATCCATTCCATATTTAAACAGCTAACTTCCACTTTAAGTCCAGTACTGTGTCAGAAAGCAAAGATGTAAAAATTAGTAAGATATGTCTCTTGTTCTGCCACCAATCTGGTCAAGAGACATAAGAAATAAATAGACATTTGTAATACAGAATGCACTGTACTAAACACATATGCAATGCTGCATTATGAATCACTCCCCAAATCCTGTGGTTTGCAACAGTCCCTGCAGGGAGTTTGCAATTGGGCTAATATAGGGTGGGCTGGACCTGGCAGTTGCAAGACTCAAAGTGGACTTGGCTGCTGATTGTTGGGATAGAGCTGCTCCCTGAGTCGCATACATGTCTGCCTCCACTTAAAGGGGCAATGACTTAGCGTGTTCTGTTGGAACATCACAATAGGGCAGGACAGCAAGTCTAAACATGTGTCTGTTATCCCTTGTCTCACATTCCTGTCTTTCCCATTATCTGTTAGTTAGCCCTACTGCGTGACAGGACACAGCTATCACTCCAATATAGAACAGCTCTTCTACTCTCAGTGTGCAAGCTTAGGCAAATCTTGTCTCTGCAGCCATCATTCAATCAATTATTCATTCATTCATCCATTTATTCACTCCTCATTCCTTCTTTTATCTGCTCATCAGACACTGATCATAGAACTTGCTCTCCAGTTGAAAAGGAACCACCTTTATACTTAGGCTGTATATCAACCTTTTTTGCACCAAGGGAATTTGAAAAACATATGCATTCCCCTTATAGGTTTTTAACTTCATATTTAAAGACATTTGTCATAATTTTTATCATTTATATATTTGCAAAATAGATTATTGTTTGCAAATCTTAAATTTTAATTAAATCCATGAGATCATTCATGTGAATGTATACAGTGACACCCAAATACCACAGCAATTTGCTATAATTTAAAAAATACTATTAAGTTAAAATAAATCTTGAGAGAGGCAATAACCTGATATTTAAGAGCATAAACTCTTTTTTTTTTTTTAAAGATTTATTGTATTTGTACAAGAGCTGGGGTACAGGCCAGAGGCACGGGAATGTCAGGGAATTCACCAGAGACAGAGCGGGGAGCAGAACAGGCAGATGGACTGAAAACACTGTTGAGGAGAGCAGTGGGCGAGGCATGAGAGGTCTGCTGCGCCATATAGGTATCTCTGTGGCTGGCCAGGAATTGAGCCCGCACTGCAGAGGCTGTGGACAGCTTCACAGCGCTGCACTCAACCTGCTGTGCCACTGGGGAGGCTCTACGAGCATAAACTTTTAAAGTAGCTGGGATATTATTTGCAGATTATTAATAGGAAATTTAAATTTTTACCTTATATAACCTATGAATTTCATTTCAGATTAGTCAATGTGCCACCTCAGCTGTGTGACTGAGAGCAAGTTATCTAACTTCTGTATCTCCTTATTTATAACTAAGGTTAGATAGAGTACCAGTGTCATATGATTGTGGTGAAGATTAAATAAAAGCATAAAATTCTTTAAGATTTTGACAGATAGCAAGAAATATTGAAATTTTTTGTAATGTTTGTGTTGTAATTGTGAATTAATTGACTTAATGCAACCTCATAGGAAACAATAGAAAAAGGAGTTAAAAGTCATGATAGTGAAATATTTACTTAAAAATTTCATTGAGGTGAAACAAAGATAGCATCTCAAATCATAAAAATATGTACAATTTTCCATATCTCAAATTAATAATAATGCCAATGTGCATTGATTAACTAGACTTTCGGGTCAAGGGGCACTGTTGGGGGATACTTAGAAGAGGCACAGAAAGTACCCTGAGTACAGAGACCAAGCACCCCCGAGTATAGAGGAAACATCTGTCACTCTGTGCAGGGTGGGGTCGGTGTTTCAGGGGGAGCTGCTCTAAGACTGGGCCTTGCAGGATTTCTGGTGTCAATATGGAGTTAGAATGGTGGTGGCAAGAGGGGGAAAGAGCAACTGGGAATGAGCTGTAAAGCCCTAACGTCAATATTTTATGAATCAAAAATTATTAAAAAATATATATTTTAAATATATATGTATATATACATGTATATATGTACATATATATATATATGTTGTTAGATTTCATTTCTGTCTGTTAGCCAAGGTGTTTTTGCATTGCTTTCATATGAGTACAAACATTAATTTATTGAGCACTTACTATCTGCCAAGAACCATGAAGGCCTCTCTCTGTGTGGAAATGTCTACTTTATCTACAGACTTGTGTGCTTGAGAAGAGTTTAGAAAAACTTGAACTTGGAAGCATTTACTTCAGACTTTGATGAGTACTGTTTGGACTATATGAGCTATTGTTTTATTTATTTTTTTTTACACAATGAAAGCAAGTGTTTCCATTACTTGAATAAATGTAAGAATTGGAGTGTTTGTTGATTTGCAGGCCTTTGTAGATGCTTTATCTAGGATGACTTAATTCTAGCATAACAACAGACAGTGTTTTCCTTATAGTAAATGTAAGTGTGGTTACTGGCAGAATAATAATATAATGTGAGCATTTTTTTTTTTTAAAGATTTATTTATTATTTATTTATAAAAGCACTGAGTACAGTCAGAAGCGCGGGAGGGTGAGAGAATTCACCAGAGCCAGAGCGGGGAGCAGAGCAGGCAGAAGGACCAAAGTACACTGCTGAGGGGAGCAGCGGGCGGCAGGAGAGGTCTGCGCGCCATGTGGGACCCTCCTCCGGTGGCCGGGGAGCAGCCAGGGATCGAACCAGCGCTGCAGAGGTTGCAGGCAGCTTCGCAACCCAGCGCTCAACCGCTGCGCCACCGGGGAGGCCCGTGAGCATTTATTTTTAACTCAGTGTATTTGTTTTAGAACTTAGTTTCTCTTAATTGTTGTATACATTCAGAAAGTGCAAGAAGACAGAAAAATATTTGCATTTTACCATTCAAATTTCTGAGTATGTTATTGGTCTTTGAATATCAACTGCTGAAATAGTAGAGTGATAATTAGTCTTCACACTTAAAAGGGCCTTAAATAAGAATAAAGAGGGTGGGAGGATAGTATGTAGGAAGATTCCCATGGATAGGGTAGCATTTGCCTGGTTAATATAGCTCTGTAGTTGTCAGCCAGACTAACCAAAAATGTCCCTGTTGGTGTGGGAGTGTTGCATTGTCACGATGCTCTCCAGGGGTGGGGTAAGGGGGGCTGGCTACAAGATTTTGTGGATGGAGGCTGAGGCACTAGAAATACTGAGATGAGGGGAAAAGGCCTATACTCACAATTTGTCCTTTATCTATATAGCTTCCAAATAGCTACATGAATAAGTACTCCTTTAACTAACAACTTATTTATATTATTTGAGCCTGAAAGCTGATAGTATTAAAGAGGAAAGAGTTTTTTTCTTTTTAATAGCCTTTATTTTTCAGAGCAGTTTATAGTTTTACAGTAAAATTGAGCAGACAATACAGAGATTTCCCTTGTACCTTTTGCCCCCACATATGCATCCCCTCTCTATAGCAACATTCCCCACCCCACCCGCCAGAGTGGTACATTTGTTACCACTAATAAATCTATGTAGTCATATCATTACATGCAGAATCCAAAGATTATACTAGGGTTCACTTTTGCTGTTTACATTCTATGTGTTTGGACAAACATAAAATGACATGTATCTACCATATAGTATCTGGCAGAGTATACTTGTACTGCTCGAAAAATTCTCTGTGTCCCTCTGATTATCCCTTTCTCCTAACTCCTTGCAACACTGATCTTTTTAGTGTCTTAATAGTGTTTCCTTTTCTAGAATATAGTAGTAATTACCTTCTTTCACCAAATAATACACATTTAAGTTTCCTTCATGTCTTTTCAGGGGTTGCGAGCCCATTACTTTTTAGTGCTGAATAATATTCCATTACCGGATATATCAGTTTGCTTATCCACTTACCTACTGAAAGACATCCTGGTTATTTCCAAGTTTTGGCAATTATAAGCATCCAAGTATAGTTTTTGTGTGGACATATGTTTTCAAGTCCTTTGATTAAGTAACAATGAATGTGATCGCAGAATTATATGGGAATGGTATGTTAAGTTTTTATAAGAAACTGTCAAACTCTCTTCCAAAATGTCTGTACCATTTTGCATTTCTACCGGCAATGAATGTACATTCCTGTCCCAGAATCTCGCTAGCATTTGGTGTTGTTAGTGTTTTGGATTTGGATCATTCTAATGGTGTTCTCTGATTCACTTATTTAAATATACATTATTAAACATATATTCAAATATAGCTTATTAAGATATTTTATGTTTGCATAAGTTGCATGATTTGTGAATTTCATCTAGGCTAGTAAATGAAGATACTACAAATCATTTGCAACAAGAAAGAGATGTTGGGTCTGACAGGGCTAAGCATAGTCAAGGGCTGTCATAGTCAAGGACTGGAGTGTTTTCCCTTCCTGCCTTACTCTCCTCAGTGTCTTGGGGTGTCTCCTCTACGGTCACGGGAAGGCTACCACAGTTCTTGCCATGACACGCAAACAGCGTGGCATCTATAAAAGGGCCAGATTGATTAATGTCTCAAAGATTTCTCTAATAGACTGCTTCATGCTGCTACTGAGAAAATATTGTAACCATTACTCAATCTAAATATACACAAAAGGGTACTACTTAATGTGATCTAGGAAAGGTTGTAAATATAAGATTTAATCTTAAGAGTTGGTCTATTCCTCTTCCCTAGAAGGGATGGAGAATCTAATTCAAGAGTATAGAAATCATGCAAATGCTCTTCAAGCAATTGTCTACCTCCCAGAAGGAAAGGAATTAGCTTTAAAAAATTTGTTAACATATACTTGCTATTCTAGCTTGAAGCAGTGTTACTGAATAACTCAACCTGTTTTATTTTCTCATCATCAACAAATTTTTTCTAAGAAATTCAATTTTATAGCTTAGTGAACATTTAGCTCTACTAAAACCAATTTGTCATAATAATCTGCTTTCTTTACATGAAAATATAAGGAAACTGAAATTTATCTTACAGAAATTAGTGTTATAGTAGCTGGGTTTCAGGATAGTTCCTCAACCAAGGTTCACAAGCATAAAAGCCTGCAGGGGCCAGGTGGTAACTGAATGAGCAAATTGGGCCCCCTGCAGGAGACTATGGCCAAGTGGAAAGCACAGGTTTATTTATGGGTGGAGGCCAACACTCAGCTCTAATCAATAGTTGTCATGTTGGAATTGGTCCCAGAGTTGCCAGATCTTTTGACTTTTTAAAAAATATTTATTTATTTATTTATTTATTTATTTATTTATTTATTTATTTATTTATACAAGAAACGGGGTGCAGGCCAGATGCGTGGGAGAATGAGAGGATTCTCCAGAGACAGAGCAGGAACAGAACAGGCAGACTGACGAAATACACTGCTGAGGGGAGCAGTGGGCGAGACAGGAGAGGTCTACCGCGCCATGTGGGACCCTCGCCAGCCACCCTCACTGGCCGGCCGGAATTGAACCCGTGCTGCAGAGGCTGAGGACAGCTTCACAGCACTGCGCTCAACTGCCTGTGCCATCACGGGAGGCCCCAGATCTTTGGACTTTTTAAGAAAGAAAAGTTAAGTGCCTGGTTTATTTGTGAAATTTCTAATATTTAAATGTTGGCCTAATTTAAATAACAAGACAACACTTATGTGAGCCAAACAAAATACATGCGGAAATGCTTATTTTATGAATTGCCATTTACAACTTCTTAGCTGTCCCATCTGTTTACAATGTGGAGTGCCATGACTGGTGAGCAGCGTCACTGACCAGTGAGTGCGCCATGGGGTGAGAGGGTGATTCTGTAAAAGCAACAGTACACCAAACTGAATGGACTAGAACTTTACTGATATATCAGTTGTGGTGTGTTAGCTCACTGCTACGTAAGAGAGAGTCCTTATAGATTCTAGGTTGGTCCTCCATGGTTAAACATGGCCTCTTTCCCTCCTAGGGCTTCTGCACCTGTGTGTGGATGGCCTCTATACATCTATGTGTGTGTGTGAAAGAATTGGATAAAGCACTCCTGCATCACTGCTTTGAGACAACGACCCACATCACAAGGTGGCTGGGGATGCCTAGGTAACCGTTGACTGATTGTGTGGTCAGGGTCCAAGATGATCTGGGAGTAGCTCAGAAATTACAGTAAGAACCTGCACGGGAGTCCTCCCTGTATATGTGGCTGGCATATCCCCTCCTGTTCCTTATAAAATTGATTACCCATTGTTCCCCTTGAATCCTGTTCCCCATAAGATGAATACCCTTTGTCTCCCCTGGACCCTGCTTCTCCTGCCATTGTCACATAATCAATCTTGCTTGTTCATTTCTGCTAATAAAAAGCAAGAGTTCTGCTCACTGAGCAGCAGAGTCTTGCCTTACAAACCTGCTCCACGACTCATCCCTCAAACGTGTCCCCAGGAACGTGCTGGTGCATTCTTGACCACCAGAATGGAGAACTTAGGATGACAGATGGAAAAAATCCCAAAAAAGATGGTGTGAATCTGGGATCCCATCTACTCCATCACTGCTAAGGCAGAGTAGCAATGATCTCATCTTCTTTGGTTATTCATTCTCTCTCTCTCTCTCTCTCATACACACACACACACACACACACACACACACTGACCTGACCTTCCATCACTTGCTATATTGCCATATTCTTTTTTTTTAAAGATATATTTATTTATTTATACATGCACTGGGTACAGTCAGAAGCGCGGGAGGGTGAGAGAATTCACCAGAGCCAGAGCGGGGAGCAGAGCAGACAGACTGAAGTACACGGCTGAGGGGAGCAGCGGGTGGCAGAGGAGGTCTGTGCGCCATGTGGGACCCTCACCCGGCGGCCAAGGATCGAACTGGTGCTGCTGAGGCTGCGGGCAGCTTTGCAACCCAGCGCTCAACTGCTACGCCAGCGGGGAGGCCCAACATTGCCATATTTAATAATTTTACCCAGTAGGGCCTCCCTGGTGGCACAAGGGGTTAAGCACAGCACTATGAAGCAATCTGCAGCCTCTGCAGCACGAGTTCAATCCCCAGGCGGTCAGAGAGAAACCCACATGGTGAAGCAGACCTCTCCTGTCTCACCCACTGCTCCCCTCAGCAGTGTGTTTCAGTCCATCTGCCTCTTCTATTCCCCGCTTTGTCTCTGGTGAATCCTCTTACTCCACCCCCTGCATCTCTGGCCTGTACCCCATCTCTTGTATGCATAAATGAATAAATCTTAAAAAAAAACTATTAAAAAAAATAGTTAGACCCAGTAAACCTCCTCTAAATAACAGAGCCCCTGTTCCTGCTGGCCAGTATCTATTATTGTTTTAATAGTGTAGTTAAGTTCCTCTACCATACCCTATTCCAAGTATATGACTGAGCTCTCAACTCTTTCCTCACACCACCAGATTCAACTCGCATAAAATTTTGCCATTATAATCAGGTGTTGAAACATTAATCTACCAAATAAATCATTCAAAACTAGAAAAAAGGTGTTTATGCATGTATTACTGCTTCAGGAAATAACAGTCTCTTGAAATACTAAAATTAAAAATCAGTACTGGAATGTTTTAACAAGGACTCTTCAGTCTACTGAAACATCTTCTACTCTATGGCTTTACTTTCAAATTGAACTTGGAGCTTATATCTACCAAACATAAATAATGTGGATTCTACTAATTTAGAAGTTATCATACTTTAGGTGAAGTTGGGTAAAAGGTGTTGCCTGCAAAATCTCTGGGGGACAAATATACTTGACATGGTAATTACATATACCAGGATAAATGTTCCGCCAAATTAAAAAGAAAAGTCAGCAACTATTTTCAAATTCTACTTCAATAGCAGATTTACATAGAAAACAGTGAATCACTGAAAGCAAATAATTCTCAGAAACACCAGATAATCTCAGAATTTGTATGAAAAAAAAAATGCCTACTACTATGCAGCATTTGCGTTGGTGATCTTAGATAAACCACTAAAACACCTTCAAACCTTCTTTCCTCATCATCTCATTTTATGAAGGTTGGCAGGAGGATTAAATGAGAACATTATGTATTATTTATTTATTTAGTGACCTATTCAAGATCAAAACTTCAGATCTTCAAATTCTAGTTCACTGCTACTAAATTGTTGTAGTTTTTATTTTTTGGTTGAGGGAGTCAGAATAATAAATAAAGGCCTTGCAGCCTAAGGACAAGTGATTTTTTGGTTTAATGATGTTCATATAACATTTTATAGTCATCTTTTGTCAGCATCATTAAGTTTGTGTTTCTCTCCACAAACTTAATCTCTAGGAATAGGGGAAATTTGTGTAACCAAAGAATTTTTGAGATGAAATGTTCTCTGTTGATAAATACTTACCTCTCTTAGTAAGTATTTCCCTTACTCCATCATTAGCAGTTTATATTTGAAAATAGATAACTGTCTAAATCTGAAAAAGAAAAAAAAAGTTTCTGAATTTAACATTGGGTTGTGTGCAGTGTATAATCACTTCCCTATGGGATAGTGCTATGCACTTGGTACTTTATAAATATTGAACAACATTTATACAGTAAGAAGCTTTTATTAAAAATAAAATTTCTAAGAACTAGGATGTACAGAATGTCATTAGTTTATTGGGTAATATGCTGACATGTTTGATTATTAGTATTCTAAAACAAATTCAGTTTTTCCTGGGGTTAAAATTTTGTTTTTACTGAAAGCTGGAAGAAAGCTAGAGAAAATGATTATCCATGATTCAGGCTGACCTGTCTAGACATTACAGTACCTCTTTACCCATAAGTATTTCTGATTGGTTACTTAAAAAAAAAGTTTGTGATATTAGAGACCAAAAATGAACATAATGTGAACATATTTCAAAATCTATATCCCTCTGTCCTCATCATGAAGAACTGTTTTGTTTGCTATTTAGCACATTTGTTTTCATATTTTTCAAAAAAGTATAATAATTTAGCTGGATTGGTATTTGAGATCGGTGTAAGCAAAGTTGGATTATTTGTATTTCTTTCTCCTAAAACCATACAGTTTCTTTTATTTGCTGATTATGGTATGCTGTTACTAAATCTATGCGAAGCCTCTCTGTGAAGCACATTTTAATATTTAGATCAAACAGCGATTGGAATACATTAATGCCCAGTGGGTAAGTGTGTCATTTGAAAGCAGCTGCTGAGCCTTCTCCCTGCTGCTCCAATTAACACATACAGCACACTTTTGTTAGCAAGAGCTGTGCATATGGATGAAACCACTTTGCTACTCATCAATATGATGTGCAAGAGAGCACCAAGGGTTAATCAGTCTGCCCATTGCAAAAACAACAGCTTTGCTAGAAGTTTCCCAAACACCACTTTCTGATAAAGGGTGCTGGGATTAGGGGGTGGGATTAGCAGGTAAAAAGGAGCGGATTCAGTCTCTAGCATTGGTTCAGTCCATTGACTAAACATGTTTCCCCGCCCCTGGTGATGGAGAGCTTGGATAGTGAAATTCTAGCACTGGGACGCCTCTTGCCTCCGCTTTATCTCTTGTCCAACTTTTGTTCTGTTTTGTTTTGAAGCTCTTTGAAGTTCAAAGCTTTGCAGTTTGTTTTTTTTTAACCTTAGCCTTTTATTATCATTGCACTTTCTCCTTCCCTTTTTTTCTTTTTCACTGCACATTTGATTGTTTATTGAACTATATGAGAAATCTTGTCAAGATAACCCCCCATGGCTCTTCTGTTTTTCCCTCCCATGGCTGATACCTCTGCGTGGGTGGTAGCCCAGAGGCGGACGGGAGGGTAGCTCATCCCGGTCCCCAGGTCTGGGGCTGGGTATTCATGCTCCACCGGTTCCCTGAGCAGCTGGGCTGTTGCTCCACTGTGGTGCTGGCTGAGCCAGGCTGCACGGTGAGTGAGAGATGGACCGCTTCCTGGGTTTTGTCAAGCAGATAAGAAGATCTAGGAGAAGAAAGGGGAAAAAGTACCGACCAGAAGAGGATTACCACGAGGGCTATGAGGATGTCTATTATTATGCTTCAGAGCATTTTCGAAGTAAGCGCTTCCCTCCACCCTCTCTTGTTCTTCCCGCATGCTGGGGTTAACAATAAGCCTGTGTGGAGCTTTAATCTTAAATGCAAAGGGTTTCCCAGATGGTATGTTCTGTGAGTAGTCTGTAAGTACTGAATGCTACATTTTGCTTGATTTGTTGCAAGAATAGGCATCAGATAATATCTAGATAATAGACTCAGCAGAGGTCTATATAATGGTTAAATTTTTAAGTGCCAGCAGTTGATTATGTTATCATTTTAATGAGTCGTTGGAAGAAGTAGCTTGCAAGCCAGCGTAGGAGGTGGTTGGAATATGCTCTGTTGTTGTTTGTAAAGAACTACTTGCTTACCCTCACCCCACTCCCTTCAGAGTAGGGAAGGCTAGTCTATTTGGAAGAAATGACTGTTCATGTTCAAGTTAATGCTGATGATTAATGCTCCTGATATAGGCTTCTGGACAGCGCTCTGTCATTAAACTAAGGTGTTGTTTGTACAAGGAAGTTCAAATGTTTTTCTTTAAGGCAAGTCCATTATTTTGTTACTAAAATAAGGGAACTCTTATTTCCTGTCAACTAGAAGCACGGATACCTGTAGATTAAAACAATATACCCATATTGAAATATTTGTAAACTAGCTTATAAATTGAAGGGAACTAGAGTTTTCTTGTATTTATTATTGCTTTTGTAACAGGGTCATCCCCAGGAAAGGGGGAGTCCCTGTCCTGTAACACTTTGAGTTTCTGGTGAGGTTTAGACTTTTAGATTTAATATGTCCAGAAATGTCTTAGGGTAGAGCTACAGTAGGCAGAAGACATTGGGTTTTTGAAGTACCCTCAACGGGGTAAACTGACAGTTATATATATGATCTGCATTTACAAAATCAAAATTATTTTTATCTTCTTGAATAATTATCTTTATACACTTGTATTTCAATTCTAATTTTTCCTGGCCTTTTGGTATGTAACTGTGATATATCCTATTTACAACCTCTGAGTACTGGTGAATAAATAATTTAGACTCCATTTCTCTAGTACTGAAATGCCTGAGAATTAGTTCTAACTGCCAGAAATTCTGTTGTGATTGATGAAAGTTAAAGGTTGGTAATTCAGTGGTGGAGCTAACACAATAATGACAAATTATAGTTCTTTGATATTTCCTTGAATAAGCTGGCCATATTGCTATACAGAGTAATCTCTGAGTTTCCAAGATGTTTCTCTTTTTAATGTTTTTACATGAATAATCTGCTCTAATATAGTGAGTCTTCCTCACCTAAATTTAGTTTCCAGAGTATATTTTAAGAATTTAAGGTTTGTGTCACATCAAAAAATACTGTTAGTTTGCATGCATAATTCTGAAAGCTCAGGGTGAAAAAAAGGGAAGAATAGGAATTTTTAGTTACATTGATGTTCATTATACAAACTTCTTACAACCAATATATATATAGAGTCAAATCTAAACTTTTTTGTGTTGTGATGTATCTTTACATCACATTTGAGAGAATCTCTCTCAATGCCTCTCAAATGCCTGCATCCTGCTATTTTGGTAAGAATTTGAAAGCAAAAGAAATATAAGCTTTTTGAAATATGCCTTCAAGGAGAAGTATTTCTGGTGGTATCTAAGAAATATCTTGAAACCAAAGTTAAGAACTAGATCTTTATCTATCAAGTGCAGTAATTTAATGAAAATATTGTCTTAATCTGTCAAATCAGAATTGGCAAAGGTTATGCTAAGGGTAAGTTGCTAAACATCAAAAGTCATTTGCTTTATATGCAGAACTAACATGATTTCTGCTGTGATTTATCAGAAAGCACCCGTTATATAAAATAAAACTTTGTGAAGCTGAAATGTATAGTGAGTCTGTAGCCTCAAACTGCTACATAATAAACAGAATGTGTCACAATGGACTCAGACCCTTGGGATTTGACATTTCATCCCTTGTCAAATAGCGCTTTTAAAGAAGCCTGTCATATAACGTAATGACCTCCTCAGAACATCTTTTGACTTCAGTTTCAGGGCCTGCCTGAATTGTTGAAGACATCCACTTTTGTTTTATGGCCATAGAAAAGTATTAAAGAATGAGATTGATCCTTAAAACCAACCCTCTTAAATGTATAATATGATTGAGTACAATTACATCTATGGTATATCTATTTTAATTGGTCTTTGGCATAATTTGAAGTATGTATCCTGTCTCCCCTAGATCGCTTAGGATCAAAGCTTGATGGAATTTACTGGAGATACTCACATCTTAGTTAATATGGTTCTGATGATAAAGCAGAAGTGCTCTTCTTACTCTTCTTCACATTGTTTTTGTTTTTCTTGAGAGAAACTTATCTGTCTCGTCAGTTTATCTAGTGGTTCAGATTGCCACAAAAACTTTATACATGTAATAATGAAAGATTGATTGTAAGGATCACACTCACTCTTTGTGCATTTCTATATCAGTAAAATATAAGTGGATCTCTCTGCTTCCCAGAAAATTCTTCAGTAACAGGGAAGGCCTTAGTCCTTTTTGGAGTGCTTACTGATGTTTAACTTTACCTTAAATAATGTCTCTTCTATTGTAGATTCTGATTCAAAATTTCACCATCTTTTCCTTCAGTTTAAATACAGCACAGCTTATAATCTCATGAAATGTCAAAGCCTGATTTAAAATGTCAGTGGGTCAGGTGCTGAATGAATGAAAAGCTCCTCTAAAAAGGGCATGTTTTTTTTGTAACTCCTTCAAAACTGAGTTTAGCAATGTTGATGATAATGTAGATCGATTTTAAATCTTTCCTGATTCTATATTGACTTGATGTAAAAGTCATTGTGCTTATGGTGATTATATTTTATTTTTTAAAAATCAATTTTCACCACTCATCTGTCCTTTCAAAATTTTGTACTTAGCGTTTAAACAAACTAGACAAATGCATTGGCCAAATCACCAAACTTATGGGTATTCATGTCCTAAATATGACAGGAGCTAACTTTATTTCTTAAGAATTTTCAAGTTCCAGAACCATATAATTATTTGAACTTTGTTTCATTTCTAGAACAAATCAGGTAAAGGCATTTGCTGAGGGTTGTTAGATGAGATTTAAACCAAAAAAATTCACCCGAATGTCCCAAGGGAATTGTTTTTTTCTGGTAAGAATTGTCAGTAGGGAGATTCCTGTTCTTAATAATAATAGTCTGTAATTGAATGTTAAGAAGTTTTTGCAAACATTTTTTTCTCCAAACCTGGGCCTTATCTTTTATTTAATCTTGTCTACCAAGAAGGACCATGTGTTTTGTAATTTTAAATAGATGGTTCATTTGGTATTTTTCCTTAAGAAAAACTTGCATTATTACAAAAATGGATTCATAAACTTGAAGGTAACACAAATCTAGAAGAGGATTTTGAAATTTTATTTTATTATGTTTGGTGCTTCATTTGTTTATGACTAAATACTGTATTGTAAACAATACCTTTTTAAAAAGGTTTGGCACGTCATATTTTGGTGAATCTGTCATACCAAAAACAGACCCTCTGATCCTATTTTTATGTGTATTTTTATTTAGCCGCACTGGGAAATGTATTCAAGTTATAAAACAGATAATATGCATTGGATAAAAATTCTCTTAGCAGAGTTTGTAGCCACAATAGACCTCTGACCTGTCACAGTCCATGCAAGGGAGGGTTATTGAATTACTTGAAAAGCAGGAATTTGTTTATCTCTTACAAATATGACAGGCTTGTGAGCCACTTTCTCTGTGGCCCTGACAATTTTTGCACCTGTGCGATGGTGTTGGAATAGACAGGGAGCTGCTCCATGGTAACTGCTATTCTTGATTTTGTCCTGACTCACCTGGCTGAAGAAACCCTATGTGGGGTGCCACTCAGGATGGTCACTAGTGACCAGTTCACCTTGCCTTCTGAGGTTGTGTCAGGGAAACTAGAGAAAGGGAAGAACATGGTAAAGACCATATGTTTATGCAAATTATCTTCTTGTTTGCCCATTCTGATAGAATTTTACATATCAAAACATCACTAGCTAAATTACTTTATTAAGCAATGTATGCATCTAAATGTTTGTATCTAAATCCTTAGGTAGACAATTCAAGTGCCTTAGATATTTACACACTGTGCATTGTAGGAGGGGTGCTGACTTTCTTTTTATTTCATTGAAAAATGCCCTGCATTGCTCTTAGAGGAAAAAAAAAATTAGTGCATGTTTGTAGTGTGAAAATTTTTAGGCATCATTATGGGTAATTAATACAAGCCATGTCTTCTCACTAGCCCCTTTAACTAGATTTTTGGCTGTGAATTCATGTAATCACTTCCTCTCTGCTTCTGGGAATTGACATCTAAATTAGAATTCTCTTTCAATAAGTATGTCAAAAGGATAGAGTGATAACTTTAAATAAACTTTGGAAAGATGGCTGATTCCTACTCCTAGGTGTGCAGAAATGGATCACATACAATCAGAAGGGCTGTTGTCTTCCTCAGTCTTAGGGGATATAAGTGGGGAGGGACAGAAGCAAGTGAGAGAAGTAAAGAGAAGAAAGAAAGAGAAAAGCAGTTCCTAGCTGTCCTTACTGCTCCAAGGTTGACAGGAATAAAAACCATTTTATTTACATGTTAAAAACAGTGATCATCCAAGTAGATGTGGTTGCTGGATGATTCAAAGCTTAGCTGTACTTCCTTTGACTCAAGAAATCCCAAATTAGAAGAAACATCAATTATGTAGAAATAGGGCACACTTGCTTGTTTGATGGCTGTCTTTTTCTATCCTGAGAATTGCTCTACATCTCTACTATAGTTAGTTGTTTTGTTGACCATCGATTGGCTACCTAGTTCTATTTATCTAGGGTATTTTGTATCAACTTTATTATCTCAAACTAATTTTTTTCCACATGTAATAAATAAAAAGATTTTTAAAGTTGAAAAAGACCTTGGAATCTGCTTTCTTCAGCCCAGGTGTTTTTTTCAGATAGTAAACTGAGAGACAGAAAGTTAAGTGGCTTATGCATGTTCTCACTGCTAGCAGAAGTGAGACTAGAAAGAACTCCTGCTGGTCTGATTCTCCATCCATCCCACACTCATCTTGCAGTTCTAGTATACTAGTATACTTCTCTTCTGATATTTAAGGGCTAGAATTCACCTCTGTATGTATTACAACACTTAATTTTCCTTGTAGATTGCTTTATTTTTTTTTTAAGATTTATTTATTTATTTATTTATTTTTATTTTATTTATACAACCACTGGGTACAGTCAGAAGTGCGGGAGGGTGAGAGAATTCACCAGAGCCAGAGCGGGGAGCAGAGCAGGCAGAAGGACCGAAGTACACTGCTGAGGGGAGCAGCGGGTGCCAGGAGAGGTCCTGCGTGCCATGTGGGACCCTCCTCCAGTGGCCAAGGAGCAGCCGGGGATAGAACCGGTGCTGCAGAGGCTGTGGGCAGCTTCACAACCCAGCGCTCAACCACTGCGCCACCAGGGGAGGCCCATGCTTTATTCTTTTGAGCACTGGGCCATCCTACCTTAAACTTAACTCTCATAAAAACTAACTCCTAATATGGTGTTGCAAGTCAAGTTAGCTAGGATCAGGAGAAATTGTGGGATTCAGGTAGGGAGGTCTGCTCTTCAGTCTAGGAAGTCCTTTCTAAGCATCCCTATTATATCGGCATTTGGCTTTTGTTTAAATCCTTCCAGTGTGAACACATTCACTTCCATACAAGGCAAGTCACTGACTAAAACTATGTCTCTTTTAAACAAGTTCTAAATCATATGTTAAGTTGTTTGTATAGTCCAACAATTACAATATATGCTTAAAATCTTGCCACATTGAAATTTAGACTCTTAGATTTAATGTGCAGTAAGACTTTGTGCCTCCTCTTTATTTACATTATTTTTTCATCGATGTAACATATGGTATGTGGAAGTGAGTAATTCCTGCAATGCTATTTTTGTTTTAACTATACAAAGAGCTCTGCATTGCAACCATATCCATGTGGTGATTTTCTTTTTTTCTTCCTTTTTTTGTTTACTTATAAAAGGTCACCAGAGCTTCTATTTATACGATGAAAAATGCATTCTAGTGCTTTCTGTTTGCATGATATAGTGGACATCTATTTGTCCTGAAACTCACCCCCACCCCCCGCCTCCGCCAAAAAGTCTTCATATTTAAAGTATTCTTATTTCCATCTCAAATTGGTCACTATTGAAAGATCGAGGCTGATATCATAATCTTTCCTTGGCAACAGTGATTTATCTGGCAAGGGACACATAAGGAAGTTGGGTCGATCAGAATGGTCCTCTAGGAGTTCAAAAATTCAACTCAATGCTCTCTACCACATAGGAAAATAAGGTCTGGAAGGAGAATCAATTCGATCTTAAAAAGAGACGAAGGGCCTCCCTGGTGTCTCAAGGGATTAAGTCTCAGCACTATGAAGCAATCCACAGTTACTGCAGCACAAGTTCAGTCCCCGGCCAGGGAGCTGAACCACATGGCACAGCAGACATCTCCTGTCTCACCCGCTGCTCCCCTCAGCAGTGGATTTCAGTCAGTCTACCTGTTGTGCTCCCCACTCTGCCTCTGGTGAATCTTCTCCCCGCCCCCCGTACCTCTGGCCTGTACCCCACATCTTGTATGCATAAATAAATAAATCTTTAAAAAAAGGAGATGAAGAAGAAAGATGAAGATAACCCTTTACAATACTGTAGTTGCAGTTCCTGCTTTTAGGGCTGCCTGCTTTCACATAATAAACAAGACCAGAACCAGGATTGAAACCACATTGGCTAGTTTCTAGTTTAGTAGTATGGGTAATTTTTTAACTTAGAAAATATGACTAGTTGATTATTTTCACTTGATTAAAATACATGCTAAACATGGGCACTAGTTTCTTTACATTAAAGTCCTAACATCCCCAGATGTAGCTCACTTAATGGAACTAGGGACTATGTCAGTTTAGATGCGCTACTTGCATCTCTGTGCTTCTTCAGCTTCTTATTTGTAAAATCATGGCACTGCATCCCATGGCACAGTGCTAAGGACCCCAAGCCAGGAAACACTGGCAGGTCTCGTCAATAGAGCTGTTGTCTTTAAGGGCAGCACACAGCCAAAACGGGGAAGGAGAAAATGGCTAGTGAACAAATTGGGGCAGAAGACATGACCTCTTAATAGCATGACCCCTGAGCATCTAACGGTCTCTGCCCTTGCTTTCTGTTCAGAATTTAATTTTGTTTTAGAGGGAACCACACACTTTCCCCATATATGTCTAAGCAGAGTTCTATCACCAGTGTCTACAGCTGCATGAAAGAGGGTGTATGTACGTGTGTGTGTGCGCACATGCACACGAGTATGTATGTATTTGTGTGTGTGTGTGTGTGTGTGTATATATATATATATATATATATATAAAATATATATATGATGATGATGGTATCTTCTCAACATTTACCCCCAAACCAGCTGCTTTAGAATACCAATTACAGGACTGTGAGAGCCAACACCCCACCCCAGTCACACACATCCTGCACTTACATAAACATTTGCGCTTATGTAAACAACACCCATTTTTACACCAAGGTATAGATATCTATTTCTACAGAGGCAAGATGTGGGACCTGGATGAGACAACCTAAGTTTGAATCCTGCCTCTTTGTCCAAATAGATAGTGTAACCTTGGCTAGTAAATATCCCTGTGCCTCAGTTCCCTCATCTGTGAATGTGGGTCAATAACTACCCATCTCTTAGAGTTACTGTGATTTAATGACATAAAACAGCACTTAGTGCTTGATACAGTGAACACTTAGTCAATGTTAATAGAAGAAGGCCTTATTCGTAAAGGTATTAGGTAAAGCATGTTGGATAAAAGTGACAGGCTAAGAGGCTTAAATTCATTTTGTAGGCACAGGGCCACAATTGTGGAAATTTTAGTAGAGGTAAAACCAAAAAAGGAGCTGTACTGTTGAAAGATTAGTATGGTATTGGGGTGTAAAAGGGATCAGAGTAAGAGACATAAATAAAAGGGAAGATATGGCAGGTATGGGAAAACAGAGGTATGAAGAGAAGGAATATATTCCACTTGCTGACTTTGAGTTGCCAAGAAGATGTCAGCTCGAAATGTGGAACCTGGAGTTATGAAGAAAGGAAAGGACTCGAGCAATTTGGAAGCCATTTGTATAGATTTGATGGATGAATCATGGAATCAGATGAATTTGATGAGGTGGATGGGTTCTTGGCCTAAGTTTTACACTGACTATACTGGAGTCAAATGAGGAGAAAGGCCTAAACACATAATTCTCATGATATAAGAGTTTTAATAGATAGAGGAATCAGTTCTGTGGCTAACTTAATGAGGGAATTTATAATGAGAACTGAATGGATTGCCCATTTGATTAATTCTTATAATGATCATATAGAGATTAAATATAAATTGATTATACAAAGGAAACCGCATCTCAAAATAGGTAATAGAATACAAAAATTGAATTTTTATTGTTGTATATTCAATTGTGGTGTTCTAGTGATAAAGCTACTTCTAAATGAGCCTGAAAAGATAAGGAACTAGTTGATACTGCAACATGGAAGAACCTCAAAAATATACCAAATGAAAAAAGCTACATTCAAAAAAATGTATTGAAAGCAAATGGGCACACAGTTTCTTCATGAGAAAGCAAAAATGTTCTATCTAAAAATGTAACTGTGGTGATTGTTGCTTAAATCTGTGAACTTACTTAAAAATCATTAAGATGATTTTCAAAAAATAGAGGGCTAGGCATGCAAGTAAGTATGTGTATAGTTGTTTTGGTTTCTTTTTAAAGTAACTCTCAAATGGGAAGAGTATTTTTGTCTACTACGGAATATACTAGACATTAACTCATTCAAGAAGTATTTATTAAATACCAACTTAGAAAAAAAATAGTCAAATACAGTGTACAATACAGAATGATTCACCATGATGCCAGAGAGAAACACTCCCAGTGGCATTTTAGAATATATAGTAGAATTACGTGTTTTCTACTAGAATTCCACCCTGCTACCTCATTAACTATTACATAAACTCAGAACCAACGAGCTTTTCTGAAACATTGAACCATAGTATTGAATTCATTGAATCTGTGGAGTTAAACTAAATTTCAGAAATTAGTCTTCTATGGATGTGTAGAAATTGAGTTGAATTTCAGTTAATTTGGTAAACTGTTGAAGATTTCTGTTCTCTATAGATACTAAACTGACTTTGGAATATGAGATTATGGCTAAATAAATTAGTCATAATTAGTAATATTCAAAATAGGAAGATATAATTTTCTTCTTTTTTTCTTTTTTTTAAGATTTATTTATTTATGCAAGGACTGGGGTACAGGCCAGAGGCACAGGAGGGTGAGAGGATTCACCAGAGACAGAGTGGGGAACAGAACAGGCAGACGACTGAAAACACTGCTGAGGGGAGCAGCAGATGAGATAGGAGAGGTGCGCTGCACTCAACCAGCTGCGCCACCCAGGAGGCCTTCTTCTTTATTTCTTTACCCTGTCAAAAATAGGAAGATTCAATTTATGGCAAGCATCTCACAATTTTTATTCATAAAGCAAATATTGATGATACCACATATCAAGCCTTCTAGAATGGTATTTTTGTCCTACTGGAACCACCAATCTAACAGCAATCTAAATAGAATATAAAGAATAATATTATATGCAATGGGGAAAATCTAATCCAAGTTTCAAGATAGCGTGTTAGAATGAGAAGGTAAGTGTCTTAGCTCAGTTGATCCTTTGATGACTTGATGTTTGAGCTGAACCAGAGTGAAGAGACAGGTGCTGTGAATAGAGAGTTAGAGCCTCAAACACTCCAGAGTTAGAAACATCTGTTTTGATTTTAATACAGTGCTGCCTTGACATCTTATGAATGGGCTGTTTTCTTAAATTAGTTTGTAAAATCAGTTGTATGGAATTCCAAATTCAGTTCTTCCTGGAAAAATGTAGTTTAAAACCAGACCTGATCATAAAGGCCTTTGCAGTATTTCAGTGGTAGGAAAATGTGGTAGTGACCAAGGGAGACATAGTTATTGGAGAAAATATTTTGCTGAAAAAGATGGGGCTGCAATTGCCATTCATATACAAGAGTCTTCTGTTAGAAGCCTTCTGCCAAGTTAAGGGTTGCTTAAGTAGTAGTGGTGTTTTGGGCAGAATGAGAAGGTGATCTCTTCTATCTTGTGATAAGTGTGCCTTGCACACTTGTATTCTTAACACCCGTTGAGGACAATGCTTCAGTGAAAAAAAATGTTCTTTCTTTATAATCAAAAGAAACCGAAATGTATGATCGTTTTCTAGTTTCTTTGTTTTCTGCAAGACAAAATTATATTACAGTTCCCCCTAGTCTGAAAATTGCCACATTATAGAGATTCTTAATGGCTCGTGCGTGATAGAAAGATTACATGTCAAGGAAATATTTCCAAAGAGTGAGTGAAGTTTTCCATGACCTTACTTGTTAGAGTTCACAGCATCATCATTCTTTATGTTTTATGGAGAATTACACCCTTTCGGTTTATTATTTTACCAGGGCATTCAGTATTGCTTGTTGGAATATTGTTATTTTCTAAATTAGTCACTGTTAAATATTATTCAGAGAATTAACATCTTATGTTTAGGGGGATATTCAGTAGAAGATAAAATAATCTTTGTGTTTTCTGGGGATCTTCTGAATCTCTTTTCAGGAGATATGTCTAACCAACAAAATTAAAAATTATGCCTAATTTTGGTAGAGTGGTGAGCATTTTGTGGAAACAGGTGCTTTCGATTACTGCTAAGCTGGTCTTATGTTTTCATGTTGCTCTTCTGCTGGTAAAGGAGTCATGAATTTGCAGGTGTGGAAAATAACAGTTGATTTGTGAAGACCCATTTTTGAATAAAACTAGGCATATGTCAAGAGTAACCAGTATAGAATATGAAGTCGATAGTGACATCTTGCTGAGTCTAAGAATTGGATGTAGATTAACAAATAACTGCAGTGGAGAGCTTTACAAACCATTCCAGTTGTGGTTAATGTTTGTTTTTGTAAACTATGATCAGCATGTGGAAATATGAACTTCTGCAGTATTCTGAAGACATGATTATAAACTTATACTTGAAAAATACTTTGCTCAGAACATTTAAACCTGCTTAGAATCATGATTACTTTTAAAGGAGGCGCTGTCAAATTTTAGGGTGAGAAATACAGGCGCTCATCTGTTGGTTATAAATTTTCACGTTAGGATTTTATAGTGGCCTTTCACTATTGAAGTAGAGTTAAGGAATTCCCAGCACTTGAAAACAGTTGTTTATGGTGGGTTTTATCTTTAAGTACCAAATTTTCATGATTTATAGGGACAAGCACCCCTTACATTCTTAAAAAATCACTTCACTTTTGTGTAATGGTGTTTTTAGGATCATTTGGAAGGTGGTCAGTTATAATAGGAATCTTTGAGCTAAGAAAAACCATTGGGACCATCCAGTCCAGTCCTCTGATTTGTCTTGTGATTATTATCTTTCACAGCATAGTGATTTGCTCAGTAATTGTTTTCTAAGGCTCAAAGAGAGAAAATACTCAACTCAGGATTATTAAGTCTGCTAAGAATAGACCTGAAATAAGTATTTAAGTCACTGAACTTGGTGACTTTAATTTTATCTTCTCCCAAACCCTTCCCATTGCTTCAAAGACTGCTTCCATGTGAATCTCTTCACCCAACCCCATTCCCTACGATTAGATCCAGGGGACCTGTGCATGTGAATGATCTGACTCACTCCATTTTTTTTTTTTTTTTTGGGTGACTATCTGTATGTTTGGCTCTTTTGTGAGTACTACATTGTCACCTTTATGCTGCAGTAACTAGGGCAGGACCTGACTGGATAGCACATTCTGGGTCATCAATAGTTTCTTGCTTGGAACTCTCTGGAGATTCCCATACAACCACAGAAACCTATCTCATTACTATATAACACTGTTAACTATCCAAAATTATTAGAAAGCTTAGAATACTATACTCTATGGCTGAAAGAAGCTGAGTTTGCCTTCTGCATAATTCTGACACTGCCCCTCTACTATTACTCCATTTAACAGAAGGAAACATAGCCTCTCCGGTAGATTTTTACAGAGTCTGTATGCAAAGAAAGAAGATGGGGGAAGGAAATGTTTATATTTCTAATATTTCTTAGACCTACTTTCTTTTTTTCAACACACACTTATTGTCCACTTCTTGGTGCTTGGACTTCTGAGATCAGTGTTTGCTGGGTCTTCTGCTAGACACATTATCTCATTTAATTCTCTGAACTGTGAAACAGATTTATCATTTGTATTTTCCATAAAATGAGGGCCAAAAGAGGAGTTTGATTAATTTCCCTATGTCTACAGTTAATCTGAGCTGTTAGATCTTATTAGTGAATATTCACTATTGAGTGCTTACTGTATGCTGAGATGTGAGTGCATCATTTTTCCCAACTGCAGTGCCTTCTGCCCTCCCCTACAATGCTGGTAAAGGCTGCTTTCATGGTAGAAACCTCAATCCTACTGCCAGGATGATAAACCCCTGAGTCACCTTGTCTATCATTCCATGTTCTAAACATGTAGCAAAAGCAGCAAAACCAACTGATATTACAACTCACTATTTGTAATGAGAAAAACTTTCTTCTCAGTCAATTAATTATTCAATTGTTTTGAAATCGGTTGTGCTTTAAATAGGGATGCCTTTCACCCTGGTGTAACTTTCACCCTAGTGTAACATGGGGTGTGTGCATGTGTGTGAGTGAATGTTTCGCTGCTGAATTTGACATTAGGAACTGATACATATAATTCACAACATATTTGCAGGGAAGGATAACGTATCATCACCAAGGTGAACAAACAAGTCCAATTTATGGTAGGGACCCTTGATTAACTCTTGTTCATAATCCCTCAGCAATTTAGAAGTGAGGACAAGAAAGCGAGGACACCTTTGACCACCTGAATAACTGAATATGAATGCATGTCTGTGATACTCAAAACAGAAATCATTAAAAGTTGAGCTGCACAGAACCAGTGTACCTCTATGAACAAAAGTGTGAATATGTGAATACGAGTATACATCTGTCATAAAAACAGTTTTCTTAGAGGTCCCCGATAAATCCTAGAATTGGAAAACTGCATAGGAAATAGTTCTTTTTTTTTTTTTCTGTATTCTCTATCACTAAACCAAACATGAATCATATTCCCTCCAAATAAAATACTCATGTATCAAATTTCCTGATGGGAAATATTTCTCATATAGAGTGAGGCTGTTTATTATGGGTATACATTTTAAGAGTGAATAGTATTCTGATTTTTGACAACAGTGATCAAGGAACTCTCAATGTCAAATTATGTCTTTTATATTATTCAGTTGAGCTTGACTTTGTAAAATTGTCTTACTTAGGTTTCATAATTGTCTCAAATATTTAGCTGTCTATTCTTTTCATTAGGGATACTTCTGCTTTTTATTTTTCAAGATTTTTTTTCTTAAAGTTGCAAGTTTCCCAAGTAATCAGAAATTAAAATACTTTATTAAATTGATAGTTAATAGTCTCTAAGTTTGAGGAAAGCTACAGCGGGATGTATCATTTTTTAAAATGTTAAATCAGGTGCTTTGAATTGTGAGGAGATTTGGTAATTTTAATATTGCTAGGTTTTCTTGCTTTGTTTCTATATCTTTTTCCCTCAGAAGTCTCAGAAAATCACATTTTTCAACCTCCACCTCACCACCAAATCTGAATATTAGACTCTCTGGGCCTCCCTCTCCTTCTGTCAGATTGTCTCTCACTTTGCACCAATTTCATTGAGTGCCCACCTCCCAGCTAAAGCACCAGGCCCCTCAAGTGTTGTTTTTCCTGGTGCCAGACTAAGGTGCCCGCCAATATTTGGTTTTAGTGCTACCAAACTACCTGGTCTTTACTATGTTCCTAGGTTACTTACATTACTAGAAAAAAGGGAGTATACAACCAGGTCAGCTACACTGCAAATTTATGAGTTCCAGCCTGCGCTGGGCTTTGAATCCTAGTCATGTCTGTCTCTATTTTTATCACTCTGTTTGCCTTTCCCTCGGCAACTATTCCTAGATTGTAGCTGTTTTCTAAAGTTCCAACATGGTCTTTTCCTCTCTGAACTCAGTATCAACTGAAGACATGGACTACTGTTAAGTTTTCTTGACTCTGACACCCTACCTCTCCTTACCTCCTAAATGTCACTTCCAAAAAGTCCCGTAAAGATGGCTTGCACTTTCCCATCTCCAAAGCACAAAGAAGGTGCAAGGTTAATAATAGACTGATGCAGTGATGCCTCATGGTAATCTCGACTCCACACCAGCCACTCCACTGACAGTGTTCCAGCGCAGATTCAGGTACCTCCTGCATGTAAATTTAATAGCTTTTACGAACTTCCTTATAGTCATTGATCTTGTAGCGTCTGACACTCATCTTCCGTTTGGTCTCTGAGTCGCCCCTCTTGGCTCCTCTGACCGTCTTCTTCCGAGTTCTTATCCTCTATTTTGAGATCACCTTTACCTCCTACTCTCCTTTCATTCAAATTCCCCAGTGGTCAGTCACTTCTGCTGTTTTACCTTCTTCCTCTGTAAACTCTTCCCACGTGATCTCCACCTCCGTCTCCTTTGTAGTTTAGATGTCACAGACGTGCTCTACATCCATTTTGCCAGCTGTCACCTGAATGCTCCATCAACTCAGATTTCAGCCTTTCCTAAATGGAATTCAGTATCATCTCCTGTCCCATACATGTTTGTTCCTTCGCTCCTTTAAAGGCATTGTCTTCTAAAAAGTTATCCAAACAAAGAACCTCAAAATCATTCCTCATTTTACAGTCTCTAAGTTCAAAATTGTGTTTTATCTACTTCATCAACTTTATCTTTGTGTTCCCTCTGCATGTAGGCTAGCCCATAGTTAGAGCTTAATACATGTTTTATTTTATTTTATTTCACACCAAACTATAGAAAACTAGAATAGTGGATTCCAAGGGACAAATCTGTCTTCAACTTTGATGTATATATTAATATTTCGGCCTACTGGAAAGATGCTTGGCAGTTTATGATACCTCGAGGCTAAAATTTTTCTGAGGTAAAGTATTCTATTAGTGTCATAGTATTTCAATTCATGATTTTGACCTTGTTCATTAAAAGCAAAGTGGGCAACTGAAGTTTGAAAGACCTGGGTAGCTGGGAATATCAACTTGTAGCCTAGAATTCAATAACCATTGATTACTCAGTCCAAAGCAGTTCCTTGTTGATATCTTTTCCCCAAAATGGAATCAATTATTCTTGCCTATGCATTTTTATTAGCAGGCCTGCTGTTTGGACTGGAATAATGAATTGATATATTGAAATATGAAAAATAAGGTATTTTTCAGTGACCACAAAATGCTGATCTAACAAGTCAAAAATCACAGAAGCACTTTGTACAAAAAGATAATAGACGTAATAAGGACTTTTAATTGATTTAAAACAGTAGCTCTAAACATTGTTTAAATTTAATATTCAAGAATTTTGTCTTGGGCCTCCCCAGTGGCGCAGCGGTTGAGCGCTGGGTTGCGAAGCTGCCTGCAGCCTCTGCAGCCGGTTCGATCCCCGGCTGCTCCCCGGCCACCGGAGGAGGGTCCCACATGGTGAGCAGACCTCTCCTGCCACCCGCTGCTCCCCTCAGCAGTGTACCTCGGTCCTTCTGCCTGCTCTGCTCCCCGCTCTGGCTCTGGTGAATTCTCTCACCCTCCCGCGCTTCTGACTGTACCCAGTGCATGTATAAACCAAAAAACAAAACAAACAAAAATAATAAATAAATAAATAAGACAGGCCTCTAGAAAATTAAAAAAAAAAAAAAAAAAAAAGTGTTTAAAAAAAAAAAAAAGAATTTTGTCTTGTTTTTTAAAGGACAGGTATTTTTCTGCTTACAAAAGTTTTATTATGTAACCAAAATGATTAGATTTTTCATGTACTTTGTGATACTCACTTTTTTCTTAAACAATTAATATGAATATTTATCATAGAAAATAAATTAAGCTGACAATATGAGAGGTGAAATTCACAGGAGAAATAATTCAGATTGCATGGTTTTGAAAGAAATGATCAAGACCAAGGGGCCTCCCCGGTGGCGCAGCGGTTGAGCGCTGGGTTGCGAAGCTGCCCGCGGCTTCTGCAGCGCCGGTTCGATCCCCGGCTGCTCCCCGGCCACCGGAGGAGGGTCCCACATGGCGCGCAGACCTCTCCTGCCGCCCGCTGCTCCCCTCAGCAGTGTGCTTCGGTCCTTCTGCCTGCTCTGCTCCCCGCTCTGGCTCTGGAGAATTCTCTCACCCTCCCGTGCTTCTGACTGTACCCAGTGCATGTGTAAACAGAACAAACAGATAAATAAATAAATAAACATGCCTCTATTAAAAAAAAAAAAAAAAAAAAAAAAAGAAATGATCAAGACCAAGCAACCTTTGGAGTACAAATTTCAAACTTAAAAACATGTTTAATTGTTCATAGAAAGGAACTATGCCAGTATGCAGCAAATTAATTGTAATTATTCTTGTCTATTCTTAGTAAAGTCTGTATACTACAGGTTTGGTAATAATCATTGCAATAATTAGTTTTTTAAAAGATTTATTTATTTATATATACAAGAACTGGGGTACAGGCCAGAGTTGTGGGGGGTGAGAGGATTCACCAGAGACAGAGTAGGGAACAGAACAGGCAGACTGACTGAAACACGCTGCTGAGGGGAGCAGCGGGTGAGACAGGAGAGGTCTGCCATGCCGTGTGGGTATCTCGCTGGCCAGCTGGGATCGAACCTGCACTGCAGAGGCTGCAGACAGCTTCACAGCTCTGTGCTCAGCCACCTGTGCCACCAGGGAGGCTCAGTAATTAGTTTTATTTTTTAATTTTACAGTGCTTTTATACATATTTTCCTTTGTGATCCTTCAAGCAATACTGTAAGTTGATAAATCAACTATGACTATTATTATCCATTTTATAGATGAGGAAAAATGGCACTGAAATATTAGTTTGTCCAGTGTCACACAGATAAGTGACACTCCTCTTGATTCTTCTTTTTCCAAATCCTATGTGCTTCTCTCTTTTCTTGAATGGATTTGAACCAGGCTACAGTGTCCTATTTTCCTATACCTAAAACAGAGCAGATGCTCTGCTCAGTGTATATTTGCACAATCAATTAGTCTGTCTCTTACACTTATTTTATCAACCTAATAGAATTATGCTGTGAACTTGAAAATATTGAAACTACATTTTAAAAGTCCTTTTTATATTTTAAAGAACTTTTTATCTTTTACATTTTAAAGGTATTTTTAAAATCTTTCTATAAATCGAGAATTGTCATAAGAAACATAATAAAAAGGCAAAGGGTAAGTATTTTATTATTAATCTGTTTGAAGCTAAGTTCACATCTTTGACTGCATGACAAATTATTCCAACTATAGCAGCTTAAAACAGCAAACATTTACTATAATACGGTTCCTGTGGGTCAGAAGTTGTGATGTAGCTTCGCTGGGTCCTCAGTCTCACTGCGCCTCCTAAGGTTGTTAGCAAAGTGTGGGCTGGGGCTGCCTCATGTCAAGATCAGAGTCGACAAGGATTCCCTTCCACATGTACTCATGTGCTTGCTGGCCATAGGTTGGAGACATCAGGTTTTTTTCTAAGCGAATCTCTCCAGTAGTAGCTCAGACACAGCGAGTGGTTTCCCTCATAGCAAGTGAACCAAGAGACTACTAAAGGACCTGCAGATAAAAGCTGTCTCTCATAACAGAATCTTAGAACTGACAGCCCATTGCTCTTGCCTTCAGTTCGCTAGAAGTGAGTCACTGGGTCAGCCCGCACTCAAATGGATGGCATTTACGCAGACTGCGGATACTGAGCGGCTGGAGCCGTGGGGGCTACCTTAGGGCCATGAACCAGTTTGACTAAATTGTTCATATTCTAGTAGGTCATAAGAAATAAAACTCTGGACCTCCCTGATGGTGCAAGGCGTTAAGTCTCAGCATTAACAAGCTATCTGCAGCCACTGCAGCAGGATATTGATCCCCAGACAGGGAGCTGACCCACATATGGTGCAGCAGACCTCTAAGGTCTCACCTGCTGCTCCCCTCAGCAGTTTATTTCAGTAGATCTGCCTGTTCTGCTCCCCATTCTGTCTCTGGTGAGTCCTCTCATCCCACACCTCTGGCCTACACCCCAGCTCTTGTATACATAAATAAATAAATCTTTTTTAAAAAAAGGAAATAAAACTCCAACAGATTAACATACATCTTGTCAAGAGTTTTTAAGGAAAAAGTTACAGAAACCCAACTCAATCTGACTTTAGCCAAAAAGAAAGAAAAGTTTGTATTTTACTGAAAAGTCTGTGTTGTCTTGAATTTAGGTTCAGCAGGCTTCTGTTCTGCTCAGCCCCCAGCACTCCACTCTGCTTTCTAAGTAGTTCTGAGTGGGTGTCACTGACCTGCCTTGTAACTCATGTCCATGCCTATGGCCAAGTGGAATGGAGCCCCCCATCTGGCCAGTTCTGAGTCACCTCCCACCTCTATAACCTGGAAAAAGTGATAGGAGCTTTAACTAAAACACATGAATTGAGAGTGGGGGAAAGAAAACTTGAGGTTTTATACCACAGTAAGGGGTACTGACTAATGGGCCTGCAGGTCACTGCTGCCCATGCACCTGTGCCCTTACCCCCTTACCTTTTGTTCTAAGTTGTGCATTTTACTATATTTATGGGGAACCTAAAGGTGTATAGGATGACATACCTTGTTTTGATGACAAGAATGAGAAGAACCACCCTGAACCAAAGTTTTTGCTAAATATTTAAAATCCACTAGAAATGGTAATTTGCAGTTTTGTGATGCAGGTGTCTTATGGAAGCAAGATGTTTGCTAAACCTTTTTGTGTCACCTTGAATTGTTAACAGGACACAGCCTTAGGATCGAATCCAGTTCATTAATCTGCAGTTTCAGCATGAACACAAAGCTCTGTTAATATGTTGACGTACAGAAACCACAGGTGTATGCATGCCAGATAGTAATTGGGTTCAGCTGGGCCCATTCAGGGGTCAAATACTGGTTATTCAAGGTCACTGGCATGTAAAATTTCACCTAATAAACCATGGTCACAGCTTTCTAACAGCGTGTTGTCTTTTGTTTTGGGGTTCCCCCCTTGCTTTCAGTTATCTAAAAGATTAGACATGAGAGGTGAGCTGGGGCCTTTTGTTAGAGAAAAAATAAAATCATTGGGTTGCAATCGCAATTGCTATTGCGATTAAATTGTGTGTGGGGGGAGGGAGGCGAGTCACTAGCAAAACTAAACTTCACTTGTCAGCCCGTGTGAAGTTCCCTCCCCTGTGGTTCTGTGTAAACAGGGTCCTGTTCTGGATAAGCATGACAGTGGGCACTTCCTCTCCCTAGTCCCGTGAGTTCCCCGGGAGTCAGCATGGCCGTGAGAGCCTGTCTGCCCAGGGTCTCTCCACTGTGAGGGTCTCAGCCCCTTGCTGTCTGGACACGGTGGTGAGGACACCTTCAGCTACATTAGCCCCGAGTATTGTGTCTGGCACTGGAGATGCGAGGGGTAGCGGCAGGAAGGCCACAGGGCAGGATCTCTGATTTGAGCAGACAGGGTAAGGAGGAAGTCCTGGGAGCCCTCGGTGGCTTTTGCAGGCTTTTATTGGGATTTACCAGGTTACATGGTAGGCACGGGGGTCAGGGGGCCCTGGAGGCTGGCAGGCCTCCTAGCCCCCAGTGAATCTTCACTCTTTCTGGGCTCTCCGGCCTTTTCTCGTGGCCTCTGCTCTCTGCTCCTTTCGCTCTTTCATTGCTGGCACCCCCGTGACACCGCCCTTATAAGCCCAGTCTTAGCCCAGGTGTACCTATCTGTGCATGCCCACACCCCACTCCAGGTGCCTCCCATCAGGCATCCCTCATCAATTGTAATAGCGGGAGGGCAGAAAAGCCTGATACTTTTTTACTTTACCCTACACTGGGGAAACAGAATGGGGTCTGTGTCCGTTCGTGACGAGAGATAAATGGCATTGTCCCTGGGCTGGGAGGCCTGCCAGCCTCCAGGGCCCCCTGACCCCCTGCCTGCTGTGTACCTGGTAAATCCCAATAAAAGCCTGCAAAAGCCACCGAGGGGTCCCAGGACTTCTTCCTTACCCTGTCTGCTCAAATCAGAGATCCTGCCCTGTGGCCTTCCCGCTGCTACACCCAGCATCTCCAGTGCCAGACACAATGCCCAGGGCTATGCCCTGGGAAGGCAGCTGCTTTGCTGGTCCTGGGCCATGAAAGTGAACTTGCCTCCTGGTAGCTTCTGACTGCCCAAGGCTCGCTTGGTGCTGTTGTCTCCAGACCTTCCTGCCAACAGCTGGCCGCCATGTGCCCTGGGTGTCTAACTGCCGTGCCAGATCAGAATCTCCTGTCCTCAAGTCATCTAGGAATACTAATTTTTATTTTGCAAAACATGGTCATTGTATCCATTTTGGTTTTCTCACTGCCACAACCACGCTTCCACCCCCAAATTCCCAGTCTTCTTCCCTTTCTCCCAGTTGGAAAGTCATCTCAACACTTTAACTTAGTGCCAATCACCAAACCAAAATACTTTTTTATTCAAACTCACGTTATTTGTGATTGTCTGGTGACCCACATTATTATGTTTGAGTTGTTTGTTTTGCTTTATATGTATGTATGTATGTGTGTATGTGTGTATGTATGTATGTATTTTTGCCGTTAACCCCAATAAGTCTTTAAATGATGGGATTTCAGCCAAAGTAGGAGAGAGTATTTTAGACTGGGTCAGTTTAACTCAATGCTGCTTTTGAGCGTGTTCTATTTAGATATGAGGCCACCTTGATAGAGGGGATTTGCTGCCTCTTGTCAGAAGTAGTTTCAATTGGATAACTTCCTTCCTTCTATGTGGTTTTAGCTTTCTTCCACTGTCCTTTTCTTATATCCAGTGTCGTCTTCTTTGCAATCTTAGGCCTTGCTGACTATTAAATAGCATAAGTCAATAGAGCTATGAAAATGGTTTAAGAATAAAAAGAGCTAGAGAATAGCTGGGAGGGGTAGCCTTGCTGTCCTCTGGGCTGGTCCATTTTACTAAAAACATCTGTTTGCTTCAGAGAGATGTGGGTAAACAGAAGCACAGCTGGAGAGGGATGGTGAGACACATGAAAGGCACTTACGGGCTGCTGAAAGAACAGAAAGTGTTTACCTTAGCCAAGAAGACGCTTGGCAGAAAAATGGAGAGGAGGTGGAGGTATGATGGCACTGCCATATGCAACTCAAGAATTTACTTTGTGTGGCCTTTAGGAACAAGGAGAAAAGCAGTAAGAAAAGATTTTCTTTCCCTTCACATCTTTTCTGTGACCTCTGTTGGCAAAGCTAGAGTGGAGAGCCTGCCTAGAGCCCAGGGTGGCAATGCCTTGTGCATCATGTGCTACCTCGGGTCTGCTGGTGGAAGCTGGCTGTGACTGTGTGGTCATCATGATCCTGGACATTGGAATAAAATGAATCTGACTTTGAACATCAGCTCAGCCCCTTCCAACTGTGTGACCAAACCTCTGACTCTCAGAGTCCACATCTCTAAAAGGGGAATAATAATAGTAGTACCTCTCTCATTAGGGATATTGTGAGGATGTGAAACCAGAGGATGCATGTAAAGCAGTACAGTGTCTTACACATAGTAAATGATAAATGTTGGTATTGTGAAGAAGGAGTGTGAAATTAGAGCAAAAAAAGACTATGAGGCCATGTAGGAGGGAAAGCAAGCCCTGATTGTTTGGTGATGTCTGCCACAGAACCATCTATTTCTCATTTGGGGGACAAAGTTAAATGAAATGATCATTTATATTCAGTCCTTGAATTTTGTTTTATACATTCCATTGTTATGTTCTTACTAATTAAAAAGTAAATTAGAGGGGGGCATTGGCTTAAATTAGGAATCACCTTCCATGCATATTTCCTTTCCCTTCATTGCTACTTGAAAATCATAAATTTAAAATTATGACAATTATAGAGAAGGAAATATAATTTTTGTTCTATTCTGTTAACCTTGCTATTCTTGCAGCATGAATGAATTGGAAGCAAATGCACTTTACAATGCATAATGAATGAGCTTGTGCCTCTTAAATGTCTTAGTTCTACTATGGGTTAGATTTTTAGAAAGAATGTGAGGAAAATCAAATCCTAAAGCAAGCTATCTTTTGCCAAATCAAATATGTCTCATCTCTGTATGCTTTTCTATTTGCATTGAACTCAAAATAGTGTTTATTCAGGACTTTAAGGAATGAATAGTTACTTAGAGACTACTCAGAAGACCTTATCTTAAATATCCATGGATACTTAAGAAGAAAACTGTAAAATTGACGTGTTGGCTGTGAATCTTTAATACTGCCTATTGTATGTTGTCAAGAATGTTGCCAAGGAAATAGAGAGGTGTCATTAAAAGAGTAATGTTATAAGGTCATCACTCTGGGCTTTGAATAACTCTTAAAATGCTAAGCATAACCACTTTACATATTGATGACTGCTAAGAGGAAAATGCTACTGCCTACTGAGATATCCTTGGTCCAATGGATGTATTTTTTTTCAGGTGAGTAAGTAAGAACAACTGGATTATAAGAGAAATAAATTACTTGTTTTTTCCATGATGTAATGAGCAAGAAACAACATATCTATTTACTCATTTGCCCTTCAGTTTTGAAACCCGGCGATGTATTATTAATTCAAAGAAGCAGTATTGCCCCATTGTTAAATCTAGACTCTAGAGAGAACTAAGTGAAATCCTGTTTAATTAGAATCCCAAGTATATGAAATTTTCTAAGATTCTATAGTTTCCCCTCAGTAAAATGGAGATTATTGTAATACTGTTGTCTCTTGTGGGGATTAAATCCAATCAATAGAAATGCTCTTTCCATAGAGGAATGAGATGTTCTTCTGTGGAGTAACTATCATTATTTATAGTAAATAAGAATCCTGAGTCAAGAGCCACGGGTTCTGGGCCTACCTTTACCACTACTACCTAGTTGTGTAATATTGGGCAAATCCTATCAGTTTTCTGGACCTTAGCTTCCTTAAAAGCGTAATGTGAATGAAATTAACTGTATGAGCTAGAGTATTATTTCCTAATCTAAAATACTAGCATGTTTAGCAGAAACATCTACAAACTTAAACTAAAACAGAAAGCCTCCACCATTCCTAAGTGGCAGTTAATTATTCTGGTCTTTACTTAAACATTTCTTTATGTGAGGGAAAAGCCTTTTGCTTCTCCCCACCTCTATTTCCATAAGAATTTCATTGCCTCTAGTTGAAGGGAAAGGTGTTAAGGAGAAAATTAACACCTTATTGTTGCTGTGTGAACACTAACTGCTCTTAATTGCTCACTTGAAGATAGTTCTCTGTTAATAGGCTTGGAATTTTTTTGCAATCCAGATTCTTAATATTCCTTTATCAAACATAAATCCATCCATTTCTGAGTAAGCTACTTATTTAATTGTTTTATTGAAGTAACATTGCATTGTAACATTATATAAGTTTAAAGTGTGCATCACTTAGAATCAACATATGTATGATCTCCATTAAGTTCAGTAAGTCCAGTTTTATCCTTCACCACACCATTGTCCCCTTTACCAATTTAATCAAATAAGCTTTTTAGTGAAGTCTCATTCACACAGAAAAGTGCACAAGTTATAAATATGCAACTTGCTGAATCTTCATGAAGTGAACACGCTCATATAACCTGCATCCAGATCAAGAAAAAGAATATTACCAGCACCTCAAAATTTTCCTCATGCCCTCTTTCCAGTCACTAAGTCCCACCCAGGACTAACCACTGTCCCGATCTGTACCATCACAAATTACTTTTTGTTTCTGAGTTTATGGAAATTAAATCACATGGCAAGTAACTATTTTCTACACAGAATTGAGTAGAAACTCTTCTGAGCCCTCCGTTTATTGTTGGCGGGACCTGAGCTCCGCTGTGAGCTTGGATACCTACATGTGACTTCTCCCTTTGGGCTAATTTGGGCTTCCTCACAGTATGGCAGCTGGGTTCTAAGAAGGATGCTGGTGGGGGCGGGGCATCCCCAGAGGGCCAGGTAGAGGTACATGGCATTGTTATAATCTGACCTCATAGTCACTTTGGCCAGAGTCTGCTGATTGTTAGTCACAAAATCCTGCCTTGACTCAAGCCAGGGGAGGGAATATAAACTTAATCACTTGATGGGAGGGATAGCAGAGAGGCAATGTAACAAGAATGGGAGGTTGTGTAGGATGCCTGGAAAATATGCCTTCCCCCTTATCTGGATCTTCTCATTCATTCGCTGTATTATTTCTGCCCCACTCAATTTTGGTTCTACTTCCCATAGTTTCTCCTCAAAGTGGGGTCCTGAGCTGGACCATGACTGAGTCAGACTGTTACGGAGCAGCCCCGATATAAAACAGGTTGCCTGGCTGGCTGTGGGTCCTCACCCGCGTGCTTAAAAGGGTCTTATTAATACTCCACTGCAGGCACACACAAAAGGTTAATAAAAGGTTTATTTACAAGGGAAAGGGAATTGAGGAAATGTACAACTCAGGGAGAAAATAGGGAAATAAAGTCTTTAATGTGTCCTACCCGATCCGCCGACCTGGAAACCCAAAGGCACTCTCAGAGCTGGCCGAGCGCTGCGAGCTGGCGGAGAGCCAAAAAGGGAACCCATCTCCCCCAAAGCTCACGTGTCTGGTTTTATACCAAACCTGGCTGCTTAACCCCACCCTCAGGTTCCAGCAACCTTCCCTTTGCTGGTGATGGGATTTATCTCTCCCAGTGTCTTTTGGCTTTGGTCTGGAGTGGGGGTGGAGTCCACAAAGCCTGTATGGGATTAGCTTAGGACATCCTTTTCCCCCTAACAAGACCTAAAAGTTCACAGGAGATGGAACTTTTAGGTTCCATCTAAAAGTTGGAACCTCACCCTCAGTGTCTTTGGATTGAGCGGTTTTACCCACTATTTTCAAGCTGAGCTGCTATGCTGTTGGTTATTTGGGGAGTGGGGGGGTTCTTTGCACCGCTCTGCTTTTCCTACAAGGACTCTGAAATGAGCCTCTTGATTTGTGTGTAACCTGCTTGGAATCGGAGTCTGTGAGGTGCACTGTTTCTGCGTTTTTGTTTTGTTTTTTTTTTTTTTATTTTAAAGATTTATTTATGTATGTATATAAGAGCTGGGGTATAGGCCAGAGGTTTGAGGGGTGAGAGGATTCACCAGAGACAGAGTGGGGAACAGAACAGGCAGAATGACTAAAATACACTGCTGAGGGGAGCAGCGGGCGAGTCAGGAGAGGTCTGCTCGCCATGTGGGTAGCTCCCTGGCCGGGGATCGAACTCGTCCTGCAGTGGCTGCAGATAGCTTCGTAGGTTGCGTCTTAACCCCTTGCACCACCAGGGAGGCCCTGTTTCCTCATTTTGTGTAAATATTGTCCCTAGACTTTTGACTTGTCCATTTAGTTACTCTGTTTTTATGTGAGAATTTAGGGAGACCCAAAATTATGCTACCTACCCTTTCAACATTTTACCAGCATTCACCCATAAGGATCTTTTAAAAATGTGAGTCAGATCATGCCACTGCAGCTTCAAACCCTCCACTGTGGCAACCAGAATACCTTGTACACTCAGCACATCAGGGTTTCAGTCCTCCCTCACTGCCCTCATCTGCCGCTCCTTCTGCCTGGCCAGTGTGCTGTCCACACTCTTTCTGTTCCTTGATTGGTTTGCTCTAGGGCCTTCGAACTGACCAGGCTTGTGCTTACTGAAATATAATCACATGGCTGGCTGCTTCTTATCATGTAAATATCAATTTAAATATCATATCTTCAAACAGATAGATCCTCTTGAGATATACCAGCTTTTGCTTGTACTCTATTGCATGGTTCTGCTTTATTTTCACCACAGTTCTAATTACTACATAACATTGTTTGTTTGTTTATTGGGTTCCCCCCCACCATGGCAACCACTATAATGTAAGAAACCTTGTCTGTCTTATTAAACAGTGTATGTCCAGCGCCTGACACGTGATAGATATTTGAGAAATGTTAGTAGACTGGAAGGAAGAAAGGGAGAAAGGAAGGAAAATGAATGGCTAATCCAGGTTCTCTGACTGTGTGACTATAAGCTGCTTGGTCTTGTGGACCTCAGTTTACTGAAGAGACTTGCCATCTCTAAGTCTTCAATACAGTAGACCTGTGGCATTCATAAGACATATGCCCGCAGGTCCATCTTGTTTCCACAAATGCACAAATATTAGAACATAAAAATTTCTCTATAAAATGCAGTAAAGTGTAACTGAAAAATTTAAGTGACCTCTTAATGTTTCTTTGAATACCAAACTAAAATCATCTCTAAAATCATTGAGTTCAGCCACTAAAATAAATGCTATACTACATTACACAAGCTTTTTATTTTCAAAAGATTCTTAGGATTCCTTTGGATGTCCCATGGTTTGGCAGATAGTTGACTCAGTCTCATCTCATTTAAAAACCTGCTATCCTGACCTGGACTAGGGAAGAGAATCTGTCCTTGGGTACCTTAGATCTGCTATCACTTGTTTGCCTTGAAATTATATGTTAGCAAAGTTATTTTCTTCAAGTGCAGTACTTCATCTTGATGGAACAGGTATTCTAGTTTCTCTTTCTCCTCCTCTGTGGCTTCCTTTGTTTTGGGAGATGCACTTCCAAAGCCATGTGCTCAGCTGACATGCTCTTCCGAATCTCACATTAAATGGAGCTCCTCCCACCCCAGCCCACTCACCTTGGAGGCAAGGTCAGCACTTACGCTGCCTCCTGTCATTGCAGTGTGGGTGCCGGCTCCCCGCTTTCCATTAGTTCTCCTCTCATTCGCGTGGATTCACTTTCCTGTTTCTAACTAGTTTTCACTGCTGAACAATTTGGCACCTCCTGAATACTCTAAAACTATGTATGTACAGAAATAGGACTCCAATCTTGCACTAAAAATTTAACCCTTCATTCCTTCATTTATCTCTTGTTTGTTTTCTGCATATGATTCATGTCTCTATAGGGTGTCTTGATTTCCTTCTCAAGAGTCTGCATAAGCAAGCAGAAGTAGGTGTGCCCCACGACTTGGTGGAGGGCTCGTGGTTTCATGCCATGCTTAGAAACTATTTCCTGTGGGAAAAAAATCCAGCACTGTACATTTTTAAAAAAGATTTATTTATGTCTACAAGAACTGGGTACAGGCCAGAGATGTGGGGGGTGAGAAAATTCACTAGAGACACAGTGAGGAACAGAACAGGTGGATTGACTGAAATGCACTGCTGAGGGGAGCAGCTGGCAAGTCAGGAGAGGTCTGCTGCACCATGTGTGTAACTCCCTGGCCGGGGATCGAACTCGTGCTGCAGTGGCTGTGGATAGCTTTATCGGTTGCACCTTAACCCCTTGAGCCACCAGGGAGGCCCCCAGCACTGTACATTTTGTGTACCACATACCCTGCATATATTTATCTCATTTAATTTTCATCATAATTCTCCAGGGTTGGTGATCATGCCCCCACTTTGCTGGCAACAGAAACTAAGACTCAAAGAAGCTAAGTAGGTGTGTCTAACTCAAAGTCACTTTACCATTTGTGTGTGTGTGTGTGTGTGTATATAGATACCGACATAATTTGTGTTTGGAGAGAAAGTTATACTATTGGAAATATGGGCCACAAACACAGGTCACATTTATGATTTCCTATTTTACTGTGACTACATTTTTTAAACATCAAAGGAATCAGGTGAAATTAAGTTTTGTATTTTATTAAACCAGTATATCCAAAATGTATCATTCAACTTGCAATCATTATAAAAACTGTTAATGAACTATTTTACATTCTGGTTTTTGTGCAGTTCTTCAAAATTTGGTTTGTATTTTCCATTTCATTTGTGTCAGTGTGTACCAGCCATATTTCAAGTGCTCACTAGTTCTGAGTGGCATGTGGTGACTGCATGAACAGAAAGAGGGAGGGGGGAGTAATATATAAAAGGGTTATCAGTGTGAAGTAGGCTCCCTATGCTTCTGATCCTCAGTTCCTCAGACTTTCTCCCCAGAGGCAAACAAAATTGCTTACATACTTTTCAGAGTTATTTTATACCGCAGGTATACTTTCCTACATTTTTTTTGTGTAAGAAAAATATACACACTATTACATTTTAGTACAATATACACACTATATATACAATATATACACTATTGCATTTTAGTCCTTTTGTTTTTACTTAACAGTGTATTTTGGAGGTCATTCCTTAGTAGTATAAGTGTATGTGTTCATGTGTGTGTTTCAATTAAATTCAACAAATATTTACTGACAACCTACTATGTGCCACATACTTTGCTGGGCACTTGGCTTATATTGGTCAACAAAGTTGATAAAACACCTGCCTTTACATTTTACTTTTAGAGGAGAGGCAGACAATAGCATCCAAGCAAGTAAAGGATATAGTTTGTTGGTAGGTAATATGTACTGTGAAAAACAAAATGATAAATTGATGGGGGGAGCAGAAGTTTCTATTGCAAATAGGTACTTGGGGTGGACCACATCAAAAAGGGGAGTCATGATCAGTGCCTTGTGGGAGGTGAGGAAGTTCTCTGCTGGTGAATCTGGGAGGAGGCTGTTCATGGCAAGGCAAGGGCAGGGCAAGATGGGAGGGCGCCTGTCATGTTGAGAGCAGCGAGAGGGTCCTGCAGCTAGGGTGAAGAAAGGGAGTCTGGCCATGAGTGGGTAGATCGAGCAGGCAGCAGATATTGTCAGCTTTGTGGGCTGCATGGCCTCTGGGGCTTTCTTGCTGTGCACATCACAGGGTCTGCCATGGTCTCTTCGGCAGCCACAGAGCATTCCGATGTATGGAGGTACCATCATTTATTTATCAGTCTCCTATTGAGAGAAGCACTTAGGTTTTGCCGTCCTGTTTTTATGGTGGTGACCCAGCATAGAGAGCTTTGAATCTATGTTTTGCTCATGTGTGTGAACTTCTAGGATAAATTCCTCATAATGGAAGAACAAGATGAAGGGATGTTTATTTTTAATTTTCTTAGTACTGCCAAATGTGCTCCGAAGAGGTTGTACACATGCATACTGCCACCCATGATGTAGGAGTCCTTGTTCTCCTGTTACCACTCTTGCTGTCAATCCACAGTTTTATTTTTGTTTATTCCATTAATACTCGTGTTTTCTTTCTGGTGTAATTTTTGAGTGACCTCCACCCCAACTCTAAACTATATAATAACGTGAATTTTATTCCACTCCTCTTCACTTTCTCAAGGCTCCCAAACTGCTTTGCACTTTATAGCTATTATAGCATATTGCTTGTATTTTATTGTTTGCATCCTGTGTCCCACTTTTTATTGTAAGCTACTCAGGTGCAGGGCTAACCTTTTATTCTTTTCAATGATGAAGTCTGCAGTGAACAGTTATTTATTCATATTGAAAATAGCTTCATTTATTTTCTTGCTATTATAGTATGCTTCTGGGAAAACTTTTATGAAACATGAATGTGTAAAGAAGAAATTAAAAAAACCAGCCATCATCCCCTCCTCCAGTGACTATAACTTTGCTTAACACATAATTCACATTTATTATAAATTTGATGACTAATGAGTGAATGACTTAATTCTGTTTGACTTATGCTGTATCATCTTCTGCATGGTATCATCTTCTGCATCAACTTATAATTAAATGACAGCAATAACTGTCAGTGAATCTCTGATTTGTCAGATTACATGTTTTTGGTTGCTAGCTAAGAACAACTATGCATTCTATCTGTAGTGTTCGGTGTGGAAACAGTCAATTTGTTATCTTATTTCTAATCCCTCAAGTAAGCATTTCTTTAAATACACAAAACCTGAGTGGGGCTGAATTGGATACCTTTGTAGATGACAGTAACTACAGCTAAAGCAGATTCTGTTAGCTTTATGTGTTTCTATCTGTTTGCTTATCTGGAAGCTGAGCAGCAATTTCTGGTCTGTAGCCTTGGGCATCTGGCTGCTGAAGTCATTATGCCAGTGGCTGTGCCATCCCTTAGTTTGGAGAATCTTGAAAATGTGATTTGAAAATGGATTTGGACAGAGGAGTGTGTGCTGGGTCAGGAAGATGAGCAGCATTTTCTGCACTGGGTTTCTTCGTACACTTGGGTCCCTGGAGAGAAGAACAAATATTCCATTTTGGAAATGTTATTCTGACTTTCTCTCCTCGATGCATATAAGCATATTAAGGGTTCTGAGAAGCCCTTCAGTAAAGAAAACTCTTTAGTCTATGCTTCTCAAATTGATTTGACCACAGAAACTATTTTTTCCCTACTAACACCTATCAAAATATCACAGGATATGTTTTCCACACAGAATAGAGTTGAAGAGACACAACAGTGATTGTTTTTCTCTGCTTATTATTTTATGTCCATAGTGGTGATGATAAAATTATAAATAATTATCATTAAACATATACTTTTTAAAGATTTGTTTCTTATACAAGCACTGGGTACAGTCAGAAGCGCACGAGGATGAGAGAATTCACCAGAGCCAGAGCAGGGAGCAGAACAGGCAGACTGGTGAAGTACACTGCTGAGGGGAGCAGCAGGCAGGGCAGGAGAGGTCTGTGCGCCATGTGGGATCTTCGCCAGCGGCCTGGGATCGAACCGGTGCTGTAGAGGCTGTGGGCAGCTTCTCAGCCCAGCGCTCAACCACTGCGCCACCCGGGAGGCCCTAAACATATACTTTAAATCCCCTACTGTGCACTCATCATATGCAGAATTGCTGTCCAGCAGAGTGTTCTATAGCCATTTGCCTATAGAAATAGGCCACAGATCAATTGAACATTTGAATATAGTGATCTATGTTTCACACTACTTCTTAGGACTAATTAGAAATATTAATGCTAACCTGAGAGTTTAGGAACAGGTTTAAGTCTAAAAGTTGATAAATGAAGAATGTGATGATTAATGAATAAGCCAAGGTATTAATTTACCCTAACTTAACTACAATATTTTCAGGTATTTGAAATATTAGAGTAACACATCTAAAACTTCCATCTGTATTGTCAAAGATACCAACTGACGAGAATCTTGCTTGTATTTTAAATTATGGAGATTTATTTTACTGGCATTGCATACTTTAATCTGTGCATCGAAATTCTTAAGTGGCCATTCCTTCATTTTTGTTTCAGTTTATGTTTTTCAGGCTCTCTAATACACTCACCTTGCCTCTGCCTCTTCTCATTTCTCTCCCTTGCCTCTCTGGCTTCTTTAAAAGATCTCCACTAGGCTGGCAATTAGTTGCTGAGCACAGATGCATCCTTTAATTTAATTCACATTCCAGCATTTGAAACATGACCGAGTGTGTGCTGCTCATGGCCTTCAGGGTGCTGGGAAATCAATATGTTAATTTACCTTCATCTTCTCAAATCATCTTGGAGAGAGCAAGCATCTCCTTGGAAGTGAGAGGCTCACACTGGGGAGGGGGAGACTCTGGGTAAGGGACAGGGACCCTGAGTCCTTGTACTCTCACCCAGCCCCCCACCACTTTGTGAATGAATTGTATTCCAAAGTATATTTATTTGTGTATTGACTGTTTGGAGCTTTGAATATTTCCCCCCTACTGAAAAGTGTTGTTGTGATTATTCAGATTCCAGACTAGCCTTTGAAAACCCAATAATTCCTAGTGTTTCTAAATCCTGCTACAAACAGTTAATGCATTCAGGGGACAATGACACGTGTGTGGCCGGTTGAAAAGAAATAACAGCCCCACTCTGTTCTACTGGAGTGATGGTTCCATTAATGAAGCTTATGGTTGCCTTCCTTTAAGTGTCCAGATCTTATTGGTGACTCATATTTAGCTTGTGGTAAAATGAAACGCCCAAGGTTTTTCCTACATCAATTGGCTCTAAGGCAAGACAGCAGCTCCTCTACTTTCTTATATGTGTACAGTTAAAATGTTTTATGTTAATGAAAGTATATATGCATCATGTGCCATCCCTTTTGGTTTTGTCCCATTGTTCATGCAAATGAAGTGCTTTGTTCATCTTCATTTGGTCATTATTCAACACATTAGCTTTAACTTAGTCATGTCACTTTCCTATTGGGTTAGTTTAACTTCTAAGACTTTATACAGTGGAGAGAAATGTGGGACACTGTGGTCTCAAAAGCTGTTCCCAGAGCATTTTCATAAGAAAACATGATCTTAGTTGGATATCCCCCAAACTGTGGGGACTAGGCTCATGATTTTAATAATCTCTGTTACTAGAGATGACAATAAAGAGCTAACAAGGTTATGAGTAAATGATGTCTCTGAACTCTAAGCATTTGGTCAATGTTTATAACTGACCATGTCTCATTGAACTTATTCTCAATTATACTGTTCTATCTTTTTAAAACTTTGAGATGTGTGTGTGTGTGTGTGTGTGTGTGTGTGTTTACTCCATCTTGTAGCACTATTTAAGTTTACCATGACTGTGCAGAGATGAATGATAGCAGAACCATTCATGATATATTTGAATGTAAAAGGAGGGCAAATGAGGAGCTCCCTACTTCTGTTTGCCGTTGTTATTTTAACATTACAGCAACCAGACCTCCCCCTGACAAAAACAAAAGCAATGGCCACCACGGAGTTGATGCCTTTCTTCTTTCTAAGATCAGACCTACTATAACCAACCTGCTATAACCAACCTCAACCTCCAAAGGTCCTGCTGTCCTAAGGGTAAATGATGACCTCGGTTACTATTAAAATGCCATTCCTAGCCTCTAATTCTCATCCTCAATTCCACTGTGTGTCCCCCACCACTAACCAAATTGCAGGAATTTTTTTTCAAATCTGCTCAACATATCAGTTCTCCAACTTGTGTTAGATCTTTTGTTTACTTGCTCTAGGAAGTTCTGTTTTCCCTGCTGCCATGTGTTTTGAAAGTCTCCTCTCTTGTGACTTTATGGGTCTCCCCCAACTCCTAGTTCTCTGAGGCATGACTATCAGCCTGTGCGCAGGCCCTATTCTGTCTCCCGTGGGCTGCAAGAGGCAATCCCAATTAGAAAAGTTCCTTCCTTCACATTTGTGTTAGACTTTGCATACGGACCTTTGAATTGGCTTCATGTGCTCTACAGAGCCCACAGGGCTTTAAAGAAGCAGTGCTTTTTTATCTCCTGTCCCCAGAGCTCTGGCATAGGGCATGGGGGTAACACACACTAATGAACTAAAAATCAGACACCCCTCTAACCTGATGCCATTATCCTTTTAGACCAAATCATGTGGCAGCAGGCTTTCCTCTTAGGGGATATTATTCCCTTGGTGATTTCTCATTACTCTGTTAAAGCATACCCCATTAGACCTTCAGATATCCAGCTGTGGCTGGAGCTTAGGGCCAACAGGATTTATGCTTTCAATCCTGAAGACATCAATAAAACATTCTTTGTGTCATTTTCAGTAGTTTTCTGAAGGGCCAGGCTTGTTCCAGTTTTTAGCTTTCCCCACCATCCTTTGGGATCACCCTTTAGTATTCTCTCTTGGTGATGCGCCAGTTCTTCCATATTCTATAATGTCTCACTTACTTTATGTGGCATTCATATGTGCAAATCATGTATTAAAAAGCAGAAGACTCTTCTATCAGTCATGGCACTGACAGTGCCTCCTGGATTTTACTTCCACAGTAGACCCTGGACATAGCAGTATGTGGCCCAAACCCCAGGGATATAGGCTCTTTCCAGAGTTAGTAAAACAACTTTTTTTGTTTACTTCAGTCTTCAGGAACTTGCTTTTCCCCCATTCAAAAGGAGGCTCTTTTGGCCTCTGTGCACAAGAACCCCCTCAAGAGCCAAGTCAGTCATATAACCTCATAGGCAAATTTAAGTGAATCTTAAAATTGACCTGTTCCTGGGGGGGCCCTCTGGTCTGGGATTGACTGAAAGCAGATTGTATTCAAAATTCTTTAGATGAAAATGAACCCCAAATTTAATGCACGAATCTGTAGCATCAGACAATGAGTGAGTCTTATTTTATGATGTATTCATGGTTTGATTGTTATTTGCTTGGATAGGCGTTGCTGCATCCATGTGTGTTATATATGTGTGTGCAAGGTCTTACATGCTGATGGCCTATATGTACATTTAGATATAGCTGAAACTTAATGATGCATTGTGTTACTATTTTATATCTGAGTATCAGGTTGGAAAATGTAATAATGAGAATAAGATTATCATCATTAAAAATGAATTTTCTTTAAATAAGCATTTTCAGAATTTCAGTGGGAGATTAGGACTCCAAAAGATGAAATGGCCTGTGATGCTGAGTCTGGCATATCTCAGAACAATAAACCATAATACATGGGCTAACTGTTGCGTTTTATTGTGGCTTTGATAAAGTAAATTGGGGCTGCTGTTGCCATGAGATAGGGAGAATGACTTGTTATATTGATCAATATAAGGGAGAGAAAATCCATAAAAACAGTAAACTTAAAGCAGATTCCTGATCCCTCCAGCTCACCCTCTCAAGCTTCACTGTCCAGGTGTCCCTCTGTCTCCCTCATTCTATCTGACCTGATGACTCTCTCCTATTGCTCTCCTCTGCTTCTCTAGGGGCTAAACTGCTGGGACATTTTATGTTGCCATTGTGTTTTGGTTAATCATCATCCCCATCGAATGCAAGGCCTAAGTCCCTCTTCTTTTTTCCTGGCAAAGAATAAACTTGCGCCTGGCCCAGCTATAAAAATAAATTTCACAGCACTTGTTAATGAACTTCATACTGAATCATACTCTCCATCCATGCACTCTTAACTTTTTGGTGCCCTGAGCAATAACTTAGTCTGAATTGTTTGCTTTGTTATTTATTAGTTTATTCATATATTCCATCCTTTATTCAGCCTTTGCTGAGGGTCCACTAGTAATGAAAATAAAGGTTCATTTATTGAACACATATTGTGTGCTAAGCACTGTGCTAAGTGATTTATATGCTTGAATTCATGTCACTAATCCTATGAAAGGCATTATTATTACCTCCATTTTTCAGGCAAGGCAATAGAGGAGTAAGGGGTAAAATAATTTCCTCCCAAGGCCACCAGCTTGTGAGTGGTAGATTTGAGATACAATCCTTTATTTGAATGGCTCCCATCCTTTGGCCAAGTTACCAGAGCGATTTTAAAATTATAAATAATTAGAAGATGTGGTACATATACACCATGGAACATTACTCAGCATTCAAAAAAGATAAACACATGCAATTTGCAGCAACATGGATGGCGCTGGAAGGGATCATGCTCAGCGAAATAAGCCAGAAAGAAAAAGAAAAATACCGGATGGTCTCACTCATAGCACGAATCTAGAAAACTTAAATAAGGGACCAGGAAAAAGAATAACTATAAGAAAGAAAATATCAAAATCAACAAACAACTATGAACCAGAGACACTCTATGGGGGGTAGGGGGCGGGGAAAGGAGGGATTGGGGTCAAAATAGGGGGGTTGTAATTGTATGGGGAATATAAAAATAAAATTTAAATAAAAAAACAAAAAAATAAAATTATAAATAATTAAATTATTCTGTTATCAGTTTCCTTATTCTTCACTAATTAAACCTGAGAGTGTCTGCAAGGTGGGATGGAGAAGAAAACATTCTCCCTTCCTAATGCTCTGTTATTTATTGTGAGCTTGGGAGTGGAGGCAGACATGGGGTGGATGCAGTCAGGAAGATACAAACATATATTGCAAAAAAAAAAAAATTTTTTTTTGTTACAGTGAATTTAGTGGAAAGGTATATTTTTTTCCTTCTACATTCAGAAAGTTAGCAACAATGGGAAAGATAATGAAGAGTATGTGCTCAGCACTCCACAGACTGTTCTCTTTGATGGAGTCACTATCTCAGACACTGTTCTGAATGTGGAACCTGTGCCCTTGACCTCTATCAAACCTCAGGGAATTCACTCTTTCCACTTCTCAGGTAGAGGCCTGGTGAACTTTTTGTGCCTGAGTCATTTTGATGATGGCGGGAGAGCTGTTTCATAGGTACACAGGAGAAGGGAGTAACGAAGCAGCTTTCAAACCATTCTAAGCGTAGTAAGCACAGGGAAGGGAAGTAAAATGAGGTTTAGGGTGCCTCTTCCATAGGATTCTGATCTAGTACGTCTGGGGTGGCGCCTGAGAATCTGCACTTTGAACAGACACACCCGGAGATTCTGAGGGCAGTGCTCCGAGGACCATGCAGAGGTTAATGGAAAAGAACCCTTCTAGCCAGAGACGCATTCATGCACCAGAGACATCTAATGGAGGTGCGGCTCCCTGGACAGCACTATTATGACCCGGGAGCATGTTAGAAATGCTGATTCGGACCCACTGAGCCAGCAGTTCTGGGCGGGCCAGGCAATCTGCATTTTAACAAGGGTCCCAGGGGGCTCTAAGCCATGCTCAAGAGCTGCACTTGCTGGATTAAAGAAAGCCAGGCTCTGGAGTAGCATCCCATCTCCTGGCCTCACAGACATGAGTGCACTCTGGAATCACCTGGGGAGGTTTGAACCATGTTCCTGGAGATATTGATGACTTGGTCTGGGGTGTGGGCTGCATCAGGATTTTTCAAAGGTCCCCAGACTGCTCTGATGTGCAGCAAAGTAGAACCACTGCCCCGTAGCTGAGGTTATGTGTTGCTCCCCCTCCTCCCACCTTTCTCTGTAATGTGAAAACTCTCTGATGCAAGATTGCCTTTGAAATGCCACTGTATCAAGAACAGGATAAATGTTATGTACAAGTAGTGTCCGGCTGACACGATTATTTTCCATAATATACTTTTATACTCTAACCTGGGCATGGAAAAGGTAAATAACTTCCTCTAAGCCTCTGGAAAAATCAGAGGCGAAATTGAAATGAGAACCCGGTGTTCCTTCCTGCCTTTTCTCCTGTATCCTGCAGACTAGTGCACCCTGCCACACAAATTCTCACCTCACTAACTTCCTCAGTTCCCTCAGGTGCCTCTTCGCCTGTGCTGGCAAATTCTCATCTGTATCACCATGGAAGCAATTGGCAAGGTTGCAAGTCGTAACCAACAAGATGTGCAGCCTCCCCAGCAGTATGTGGCTATCTATTGATAAATATATGAGTGTGTGTTTTTGTAGGCCAATTCTTCCATGCGTAATAATAAAAATATAATTTGGGGAAGTGGGTGCCTGCAAAATTGAGGTCACAGGAAATCTTAATTTCAGCAAAGTTCAGGAGGAAGTGCCAGCAATTCACAGATGGCATTCTTGATGAAAGACATCCTTACCTAACTTTCTCAGTGTTAACACCTGTAAGGGCAAGCGATGTAAAGTACCACCCGCCTCCCCCTTCAATAAAATATATAGCAAATAGAGCATTTAATCAGTGTCACTGGATGTATAGTTCTGTGACTCTTGCATTTCTCAAAGTGCTTCTTCAAGGACATGGAAGTTATTACTCATTGCTGGAGCGAATTGATTCTTCCTTTTATAAGCCTGCAGGATACGAACATTTGACAGGAATTGTGTTGATTCTTAACCCTCTCTTCCTGTTACAAGGCCTGTGGTTGTTTTAACAAGGCACATCAAGAATGAGTTTTTGGACCTCACCATTGCTCAGAGGGGGAAGTTCCAGACTCTTATCTTGTTATAAGACCTCACTTCACTAGGGCACCAAAATATGTATGTGATGTCTCTGGTGGATAAAGCTGAGGAGAGGCAAACCGACATCCAGGCAGGGCTGCTCCATCTCAATTGATTCATGTATAAATGATTTGCTTGTCTTCCGCTTCGGTGATTATGTAATTTTCTCTCATGTTGGTTGCAATTTTTCAGCCTACTGTGAGATATCATGCCTGGTAGCCTATTAATCCCGTCAAAGGTCAGTTATACTGATTAAAGCTATTTTTAAACATAGAGACAGCCACTTGCTGGTAAGGCAAAAATGATGATGTACGGCATTCTTCTTCAGGTTCTGCTGTTTAATTAGTTTTAGCGGAAAACCCTAGGTCTCGTCCTGTCCCTTTTGGTTGAAATAACTCTTTTAACATCTAAGCATGGAGGATATAAATAATTAAAGTAGTTTTGCTTCTTTGGTTTTTTCCTCTAAACCCCTTATCCTTAGAATCTTCTGAGAGTTGCTTCCCCCTCCTATCTTTCTCTGATATGGACAATTTCTGGAGATATCTTGTTAGTGTGAAGTACTTTTAGTGTAAGAACAATCTGAAATTTAAAGGTGCCTCTTTGTAGCAAGAATAGTATTTTAAACTGGATTTTAAAAAATAAATAAAGTTAAGGTATCTAGAGTCAAAAGCTAGATGATGACTTGCTGAGATTTGAGGATGATTATATTGTTAAGAAGATAGAAGAAAGTAATCCAAAAAAATTATGGTTCATTATTTAAATCTTTGCTTTCTACTATCACCCCCAAGCACAAATATGTAAGTTGACTTTCAGTCTTTATAATATTTGAACTGCTTGTCATTTTTTATACTTATCAAAGCAGTTAGGTCAACTGATCTTCTGCTCAATCATGAGGTTTATCTACCTTTCATCAATGGTATCTTGAAGTCATTTCAATTTTTATTTAAGTATCTTAAAACCAAACAATTTAACTATAGAGTTTTGAATCTCCTCTGACTTAAAGATGACCAACTCAACCTATTTTTAATGGTTAGCAAATTCCAGTAGAAGAGGAGAGATCAGGATTTTTTTTTTAATCACCTATTCATGCTCTTACTCATTCAGAGTCAATGCTTGCTTAATGGATGGATTCTTCGGTAGGTATTATCCAAAGCTTCAGTTAAAAGGAATATGTTGATATTAACACTGAACTAGAAAACAGCAGATTGGAAGTCCATCTAATAAAAATCACAAGTATGTTATGAGCAACTTTATAATTTAGTGCAAAGGTTAACCAGACTTGACCTTGATTGTTGACCTTGTGTTCAAGGTCTTGTCAATATCCGGAGAACCTTCTATACTGTTATTACCTCTCTGTAAATGTAAGATTGCCTATACAGAGCTGTCCCTGCTATTTTAGATTTCTCATAGGGCAGCCTGTGGGAAAAATGGGTTGCTAGGCAGGCCTGTTACAAAGTACTGACAATATAATGATAAGATAGAGCCCTCAGGGAGCTCAGAGTTGGTTGGGAGAGACGGACATGTAAATTCAGAGCAAGTTAAATGCTTTAATGGAGGTGTGTGTGTGCTGTGTGCTAGTAAAAGGTCAAAGAAAGAAGGGACTACTCTTCCTGGAATGCCAGCCACCTTGTCAGAGAGATATGAATAACCTTGCTGAGCTTTTCATGCAAAGCCTAAGGGGAACCCCAGGAATTGAGCTAGTCACGGAAAGGACCACAAATCCACCAAATTTCTCTGCTACTTACTGGCTGATACTCTTAAGTTCAAGACTTAGAGCTTCATATCGCTAATAAAAGATTTTAATTCCTTCTAAAAATATACTTTTCATGGTGTTAGCTCTTCAAGTTGCCATCAGTTACATCTCAGTGTGGATGAGCTTTAGAGGTTTTCTCTAAACATGTTTTCAGTTTAAGGGAAAACACCAGAGCCACAATGTAGTGAGGCCTGGGGGAGGGTAGAGACAGGGGTTCAGAAGGGCAGTCTTGGGTGGTAAGAAACCAGAAGCTTCTGAAGGTCACTATATCTAAGGATGACCTGCCTCTACAAATATTTTTGCCTCCATGTTCCTCCTCTTCCTCCCACTTCCTTCTACAATCCCCCTTTTCTTCTCAAATCCAGTGTATGATTCGTTCACTGAAATGGAGTGGAGTAGTGAGTTTTCACAGCATTTATAAAAGAAAGAAACATCTTTATAACAACTTATAAACAACTTATAAAAGAAAGAAACATCTTCAGTTTCACTTACCAAGAGCTTTCTACTCAATAGTTTCTAGGGTGTTTTCACTAAAGTTATGTAAAGGAGTCTTTGCATGTTTCACACTGGAGAAGCAGACAAGCTAGGAAATTGTGTCCAGGAATCAGGCTTATGTCTCCCAATCCACAGGTGGAGTCCAGCCTCCTTCATTGCCTTATATAGAATTCAGTAATACTATGTTCTTGATTTTAGCTAAGATCTATTAAAAACAAACAAACCATGACATTTCCCCTGACTTGCACAGAGTAGCACCACAGAAGAAGACATTCTCGGTTGAGTAAAGGGCCATTTCAAAAACTCTCACGAATGTGAATGAGCATGAAAGCTTTGGGGTCCTCAGCTCCCCATCGGCAAGATAACCTGGAGGGCGTTCAGATGGCAGCCAGAAGTACACTCAAAAACAATGATTTCTTCTGTGGGTGAGTCATTGCCCTAAAGGATTCTGAAGACTTTTTCAATTTTAGGAGTGTTTGAGTCTATGAAATATCATCACCGTTCAGATGAACAGGCTGTGACTGAGGACGTCTCCCATCAGCGAGGAAGACCAAATGTACTTTTAGCAAAGGGTATATCTTTAGTGACATAAGGAACTCTATCTCCATTCTAGTCCTTCACTCTATTGAAGTTGCAAGAGGCAACCTTCTTTTTTTTTTTTTTTAAAGATTTATCTATTTATGCATACAAGAACTGGGGTACAGGCCAGAGGTGTGGGGAATGAGAGGATTCACCAGAGACACAGAATGGAACAGGCAAATTGACTGAAATACACTGCTGAGGGGAGCAGCAGGCGAGTCAGGAGAGGTCTGCTGCACCATGTGGATAACTCCCTGGGTGGTTATCTAACTGGTGTTGCAGAGACTGCGGACAGCTTCATAGGTTGCATCTTAACCCCTTGCGCCACCAGAGAGGCCTTGAGGCAACCTTCTTATGAGGAAAAAATTTATATATATATATATATATACACACACTTCAATTACTTTATCAAATAAGGGTTATTATATAGTCTACTTCATTGCAATTTATAAAATTCACATAAAGCACCGCACCGAAAATAGAATCTGGACAAAATGAAATCAAAGAAAATCCCCCAAATCTGATTATTGTAGTTTGAGGTTACCAAAGAAGGTTGGGAGGGAGGAAGCAGAGTGGGGAGAGGGCCAGTGTACTATGAAGGTATATTGGTGCTTTGATGGTGGGCATGGTATGGAAATATATGTCTGCAGAGGTATGAACCCATATCCTGAGGTAATAGGTTACCTCAATAATTGAGGTAAACCAAGTTACCGCAATAAGAAATAATAACATTTAAAAAAAAGTTATCCATAACATGTAGTCCTAAATATTAGCTGCTACTAGTAATACTGTTTCTGTTATTAATTTTTCAGTCTACTTCAGTTACCCTTCTCACAATAGGGGAACAATGCAATGCTTTACAGAGCAGGCAAGAGATCAAAGATTTTGTTCAAATTCAAGTGACATTTTTTGTGCCTAATTGCACTTTATCTCAGTAGGGAAGAACAAAATTTATATATATTCTTTATATATATATATATATATATATTCTTTATATATATATAAAGAATATATATAAAGGGTCTCTTTTTCCACCCTTTATCCTTTCAAATAACTGGGTTTTTTTTTAAAGAGTTATTTTTATTTATTTATGCATACAGGAACTGGAGTGCAGGCCAGAGGTGCGGGGGTGAGAGGATTCACCAGAGACAGAGTGGGGAACAGAAACAGAACAGGCAGATCCACTGAAATACACTGCTAAGGGGAGCAGCGTGTAAGATAGGAGAGGTCTGCTGTGCCATTTGGGTTAGCTCTGTGGCTGGGGATCGAACTCAGGCTGCAGTGGCTGGTGATAGCTTGATAGTGCTGAGATTTTAACCCCTGTACCACCAGGGAGGCCCTCAAATAACTGTTGATGTTAATAGTCTTTAATAAATATATGAACTCGAATTGCTCCAAGTCTAGATAAAATTTTTGTTGCTTTCACTGGTAGTGAATTTCTTGTTATATGAAATAAAAACATCCCTGAAAAGTTGAACATAAATTAAATTTTGGCCAAGTACCACGATATAAATAAAATAATAGCCATTAGCAGAGTTGTTTTGTCATTTATTTTATTTTCCTAAGGCCTACTTTGTGGTTACAGTAAGCTGATATGATGTGATAGTGCTCTGGCCGGCCACACTGAGAGCACTAATTAAGCACGAAATAACTACAGCCTAGAGCCAAGATCCAAGTTCTAGCTCCTTTCATCTTCAATATTCAGACTAGCTCTTCCATTTGTTCTATTGGTCAGCAATTGATCTCTGATTCTTTCCCTTTTATTTTCCATCCAATTTTCCTGTTATCAGAAACACAAATGGAACCGATTTTCCAAATGATTGTTTATATCCCATTTTGATTTGGTCAGCCAAATGGCCTCTCTGCATGGTCCATATCACTCCCGCAGTGCTCTTCACAGCTGCACAGTCCCCTTGGCACATGGCATTGTATGGGGAAGGATGATGTCCCATAGCTGTCCTTGGCAGGCTGCATTTGCCTTGTTAGGCAATGTAAGTGCTTGCTGCACTGCTTTGTAATTTGTGTCACTTGAATACAAGTGGGAAGACTTATAGAGAATTTCCAGAGCAAAATATAAAACAAACTCTTTGAAAGTGTGAGAACATAATACATGCTTAGCAGACAGCATTGTCACTGGTGATTTGTATATAATTATTACTCAGTTTTAGGTGGTACTTAAGTCCTTTGTCCAGGATGAGAAGATTCATTTGTATACATCATCATTATCCCTCCTGACATGTGGTTTGGTGACATTAATCTGTGTTTTATTTCCTGCAGCAGTAATGATGGGGTTGTCTTCTGTGGCTTTATTATGTTGTCATGTTTTTTTCAGTGATCGTCCTCACAGTACAAAAGGAATACCTCATATGGGGATAAACTCTAAAATAGCTGACATTTAACAGTCATGCTGGCAAGCATCTAGTTTTCTTCCACTTCATTCTTTTTCCTTGTCAAGCTGAGTCCTGGGGAATTATCGTTGACTGTGGTCAGGCCAATAGTTGTTTGTAATTTTATGTCAGAACACAGTTCTGAGATGGAGTTTGTTTCTAAAGACTAAATAGCTTAGACAAGAGTAGACAAGATGGACATGATTTAAGCCTGTAAATGACTGGCTGATTTGACAGAAGCTTGGAAAGAGTGGATCCCAGGGTGATCTACTCTTGGTGTGCTGCGGCAGGCAGGGGTCAACTTCTGTCTGGTGATGAATGCACAGAGGGCACAAAAATGCACAGCAAGGATTAGTTTATGAGCAGAGTGCTGAGCATCCAATTTTAAAGCTACACTTGTTTAAAAAAAAATGATCTTTGGTCCTCTTTGGTGGCACAAGGGGTTAAGCACCACACTATGAAGCAATCCGAAGCCTCTGCAGCACAAGTTCAATCCCTGGCCCTCCAGGGGGCAACCCACATGGCGAAGCAGACCTCTCCCGTCTCGCCTGCTGCTCCCCTCAGCAGTGTATTTCAGTCAGTGTGCCTGTTCTGTTCCCCACTCTGTCTCTGGTGAATCCTCTCACCCCCCCCCCACACCTCTGGCCTGTGCCCCAGCTCTTGTATGCATAGATAAATAAATCTTTAAAAAAAAATGATCTTGGGCTTCCCTGGTGGCACAGAAGGTTGAGCGCAGCGCTGTGAAGTTGTCCGCAGCTTCTGCAGTCCGCAGCCTCTGCTCTTCAATCCCGGCCGGCCAGGGAGATACCCACATGGTGCAGCAGACCTCTCTTGTCTCACCCACTGCTCCCCTTAGCAGTGTATTTCAGTCAGTCTGCCTGTTCTGTTTCCCACCCACCCACTGTCTCTGGTGAGTCCTCACACCCTCCTGCACATCTGGCCTGTACCCCAGTTCTTGTATGCATAAATAAATAAAATCTTTTAAAAAATGAACTCATTACTTTTATTTGCAATTTGCAGTCACAGAAAAAACTGCGGCCATGGCTTCTGTAAACAGAATATTCAAGAGTATGATGATCAGTGACTGTTCCATACTTCAGCTCAATAACCTCATACACAAAACACATTAAACAGGATGATGAAATGAAATTGACCAGTATTGTTTATTAATTTGTTAGATGTTTTAATAAAGACAGTCCCCAGGGCAGAATCAATCTGTGTAACCACTGCACATTGGCTATGCTCCTATTAAGGCATTTAACACATTACCTTATCGTTGTGTATTTTCATGTCTGTCTCCTTCAAATAAATGTGAGTTTCTGGAGGGCAGAAACCTTGTTTCATTTCTCTTTGACTCCCCAGCATAAGCACAGTGCCTAACAGAGAATGATGCAAATGGTGTTTGGGAAATTGAATTGAGTCAAATATTGTACTTACTTGCTAAAAAATGAAACAAACTCTACAGTTTGAGCGGCATAGCAGACACTGTGAAATAAAAATAAAGGAGTAGTAGGAAGGTACTAAAACCAGTAACAAGAAAATGAAAGTGGGAAAGGAAGACCATGGGCACGCTTCAAGCTCCCAGTCCCCTTTCTTCATTGCCAGCAACTCGACCAAGAGGTTGGGGTTTGCCCTTCTTGCAGCTTCCTCTGACCCGTGGAGGGAGCTGAAGCTGTTGACATAGTTGTGTAGCAGGAAGCTTCTCCAGGCCAGGTAAATTGCCTGCAATCTAGAACCTCTGGCTGGCAATTATAACCTTGACAGTTAATGCTAGGGAAAGCTTACACTAAACAACTATCAGTTGCCAAAAAGTTTCTCTAAATACACAAAGACATTATCTCAAAATTAAAGGTGGCAATCATGGAAAGAGTGAAAGCATGGAGACCCTAATATTTTTATGCATTGACATCAGGCACTGAACTAAGTGCTATACACATATATTGATATAAATTAATGCCAGTGTGTTGTGTGTGTTCATTTACTTTTCTTCATCACCCTAGAGGATAGGCAAAGTGATCATCCTTATTTACAGGGGAGGAAACTGAGGCAGAAACAAGTAAAGGAAGCTGCTCAAAGTCACATCAAAGCTACTATGTAGAGGAGCCAGGATTCAATCCCAGACAGCCTGCTGAGTCTGGGCTCTCCCCTGCTATGCTGCAGTGCCTCTCTCTTGTTCAGTAAAACACAGAGACCTGGTTTTGGTTACTGTCTCTTTGGCTGTGCAGAAGCTCTTTAATTTGATGTAGTCTCAGCTGTTTATCTTTGCCTTCACTATCACTGCTTTGGGCGATGTGTCTTTAAAGATGTTACTGAGGTGTATGTCAGGTACCCATGTTTCACCTATATTTCCTTCTATATATTTTACAGTTTCAGGTTTTATGTCTAGTTCTTTAATCCATTTTGAGTTGGATTTTGTGCATGGTGTGAGGTAGGAGTCAAGCTTCATTCTTTTGCATGCAGTGGCCCAGTTTTCCCAGCACCATTCATTGAGCAAACTTTCTCTGCTCCATTGCATATTCTTTGCTCCCTTGCTACTCAAAGGGCACAAAAACATTAATTCAAAAGGACACCTGCACCCCTATCTTTATTGCAGCACTATTTACAGTAGGTAAACTATGGAAACAACTCAAATGCCCCAAAATAAATGACTGGATCAGGAAGATGTGGTACATATACACAATGGAATATTACTCAGCAATCAAAAAAGATAAACTCATGCCATTTGCAGCAACATGGATGGAACTGGAAGGGATCATGCTCAGTGAAATCAGCCAGAAAGAAAAAGAAAAATACTGGGTGGTCTCACTCATAGCAGGAATTTAGAAAACCTAAATAAGGAATCAGGAAAAAGACTAATTATGATAAAGTAAAAATCAAAATCAATAAGCAACTATAAACCAGAGACACACTACAGTGGGGGAGAAGGGAGTAGGATCAAAACAAGGGTGGTGGGAATTTTATAGGGACTATAACCAAGATGAAAATGCATACATTGTACAAAAATGAAAAATGATGTAAAAAATCTATAAAATAGGGCCTCCCTGGTGGCGCAAGCGGTTAAGCACTGCACTATGAAGCAATCTGTAGCCTCCGCAGTACATGTTCTATCCCCAGCCAGGGAGCTACTCACATCGTGCAGCAGACTTCTCCCGACTCACCCACCGCTCCCCTCAGTAGTGTATTTCAGCCAATCTGCCTGTTCTGTTCCCCACTCTGTCTCTGGTGTCTCGCCTCACTCCCCACATCTCTGGCCTGTACCCCAGCTCTTGTATGCATGAATAAATAAATCTTTAAACTATATATATAAAATAAAATAAGTATAAAAATAAAAAATAACATAGAGACTTGAGGAAGCAAGGATCTGAGTCTTATAGCTCTAAGCTTCTTTAAAAACTCAGCTTGTAAAGGCCAAAAGCTCTTGAGGCATGTATCTCAGAGTTCTTATTTCTCTTAAAAACACATTGAATGACTTATTTCACTGAGCATAATTCCTTCTCGCTCCATCCACATTCCTGCGAATGGCATGAGTTTATCTTTTTTGATTGCTGAGTAATGGTCCATTGTATATACATACCACATTGTCTTGATCCAGTCATATATTTTTGGGCATTTGGGGTTTTCCAGGTTTTAACTATTATATATAGTGCTGCAGTAAACATAGGGATACAGGTGTTCTTTTGAATCAAATTTTTTGAAAAAGAAAAATACTGGATGGTTTCACTTATAGGAGGAATTTAGGGAAACCAAATAAGACATCAGTGTAAAAAAAAATAATAATAGTACAAAACACAACAAAACAAAAACATTTATAGGGCCTCCCCAATGGTGCAGCGTTTGAGCGCTGGGCTGTGAAGCTACCCGCAACCTCTGCAGCGCCAGTTGGAGCCGCAGCTGTTCCCGGCTGCCTGGCGAGGGTCCCACATGGTGCGCAGACCTCTCCTGCCGTCCACTGCCCCCCTCAGCAGTGTACTTCCGTCAGTCTGTCTGTTCAGCTCCCCCCTCTGGCTCTGGTGAATTCTCCCACGCTTCTGACTGTACCCAGTGCTTGTATAAATAAATAAATTAATTATAAAACAAGAACAAAAACAATTATAAATCAGAGACATCCTGCAGGGGAGGAGGAGGGAGAGGGATCAGAGGGAGGGAGGGAGGAGCACAGGGGACTGAGGTGATGGTGCACAGGTGCATTGGTGAAGGAAATTCTATGGGGACTGCACCTGGGGCGGGGAGGGAAGCAGATGTTGTTTAAAAATGAAAAATGATGTAAAAATAAATGATAATATTAATAATAAAAACGCATCGGATGAGACACGCTGTGTGCTACACCCAAGGGAAAGGCAAAGATAATTGAGTCAGGAGATGCTCCGTGGCACCATCCACTGCATGTCATAGGAACAGTTCAAGCCCAAGGGGGTGGGGAATCAAAGGAGGCCACATGTGATGGAAGAGGGCAGAGGTGGCCTTGTTCACCCCAAAACCTTGGAGGAGGATTCTGAAGGATTGAGAAGGCTGGGCCAGGAAGCTCTGGGGGATCCACTGTAGGTACAGAGTAAAAATAAACAGAGATGCAGAAACAGGCAGAAAAGAAAATATAACACCAGGGCATGCACCCAGCTCTGGCTGCAGAACATGGCAAGCGTGGCTTTGGGTGACAGACAAATATGTTTGTACTTAATTTGGCAGAAGGAAGGGAAAGTCCATGGAAATTTTTAAGTAGAGAAATGACTTGTGTTGAAGAAAAATTTACCTGTAGTGATGCTTAGGGTAGAGGAAAGGCAGGGTAAGTAAGGGTCTATCAGAGAGAGGTCATGCAGGAAGGGATCCCTGTGGGCATTTGAAAGGAAAGAAGGAGATGCATGAAATAATGACAGACTGCTCTCGAAAGTACAAAGGCAAGAAGGCAGGGACCATTTTGCCATATCATTCAATTAATTAATCTGGACTAATTAATCTGAAGCAATTGAATTGCTATTCCATACCATCTTTTATTAGGTAATTTGGGGTCCTGTAGAGCTCAATGCTTTCATTGAATTATGCAACTGATGTATCTGGCATCCTGATAACAGAATCATGATAACAGTCAAAGGTACCTCAGACTGCTTTGGGGGAGCAAAAAAAGAATGCTCACTAATATGATGAGGCACCAAAATCAAAACAAGTTCCAGATCAAATTAAGGATGTATGAAATATTGATAGTATGTTATCTTCATTGTGTCTGTATTTTAATTCAAAATTAATTTTGTGTACTCCTTATTTTCTGAAATATTTACTTTTTATTTTTCTACACTTAATTACATTCTGTAAGTCTGTGTTATTTTCCAGAGTTCATAAATTTTCTGTTTCATTCCTATAATAAAATATATAGGAAAGTTTTATTTTCTTCCTGGCTTTGTTTGGGGGAAAAAATGTAGAGTATTTTATGCATCAATGAGGCGTCTTCATTTCACAGAATTATTTGGGTTTTTTAACCAAAGAATGCATATAAGCAATTAGCAAAGTTCCTAGCACGCAGGACTGACATTGATTTTGAGTTTTTGAAAGAGAAGCAATTTCTATATAACACACATGGTTAGACACAGGCTGTGAGGATAGAAAGGCTTTGATTCAAGTTCCAGTCCTGCCACACACTCTTAAAAATGATACTAAAAGACGAATAATGTAAAATTTACCAGCCTAAACCATATTTGTGTGTGTGGATCAATTATTTATTTGCAGGCTTGCTGTATATATCCACATTGTCACACATCTCCAGAATTTTTTCACTTTGACCCAAGAGAAATTCTTAGTTCACCTGCTAACTTCATTTCTTCATCTGTCACATGGGGATGATGAGACCTCATTGCACACAGGATTCAATGAGAAGATGCCTGGCTTAAAGAGCTCAGTAAAGTTAGCTATCCACTACCATCCTACCTCCTCATTACCACCAGTGCTGAGGCTCTTGTGGCTAGTTTAATATCTATCATAACACATTATGAGAGTATAAGACAGGTTCATAGAGAAATTGTATGATATGTAAATTATTGTATGGTGCAAGTTTCTGGACTAGTTCTGATTGCAAAGTCAGGGATCTATATTCAAGAGACAGATTTACTACTCCATTAAGCTAACTCTCAGTTATGTAAAACATGGTGTCCTTGCCAGAATTTTCTAGAGACTTGCCTGAGGCAAGGATTGAAGTCCTAATACTTTATTTCGCATGAAAATCTAGGTCAATGAGGTGAAGAAAAAGGGAAGAGAGTCACAAAAAAGACAAACCAGGTTTATAAAGCAGTGAAACTCACAGAAACAGAAAGTGAAATGGTGCTTACCCACAGCTCCTGGGGAGGGGAGATGGGGTGGGTACAGGTTTGCAAAGTGAAAAAATTCTGGAGATGTGTGACAATGTGGATATATACAGCAAGCCTGCAAATAAATAATTGATCCACACACACACAAATATGGTTTAGGCTGGTAAATTTTACATTATTTGTCTTTTAGTATAATTTTTAAAGGAGGGGCAGGAGCAGGAAATCAAGGGAGGAGGTGAAGGGTTAGGAAGGGACAGGGGTTCCAGGGCTGGTTACCTGCCTCACAGGCTGGACACTTAGAAAATGCGTCAAGTTTTCTGGACCACTAGATAAAAGAAACATACATCAGAACCATGCATGGGAGAGAGGGACAGTGTTCACGCAGCCTCCTCCCATCTCCCAGAGGTCAGAGTTTGTCCCTGAAAGAGTCAATGACACCCCACCCCCATTTCCAGTTGGGCCTCCCCAGCTGTTGAGTGGGACACCAGCTCCCACTTCTGTAAGTGGCAGGAAAAGCCAGAAACACTTGGTGGGTGACACATGAGCGCACTGTTTGGTGGCAGCCAGCAAGGAGCTCTCAGCCTTCCCAGGGTAAGTGGTGCTGGTGGTGGAAACTTACTGACCCGGGTCTGATTCTTTGGTGCTGATCAAGTCATTGCTGTTGCCCTCTAACTTTCTAATTTTTCCCCTTTTTTAATAACATAAGAGCATTGCTGTGCGTTAGTGTGCCTCCTGTTAGAAACCAATGATTTGCGGGCCTCCCCAGTGGCGTAGTGGTTGAGCACTGGGTTGCGAAGCTGCCCGTGGCCTCTGCGGCGCCGGTTCGATCCCCAGTTGCTCCCCTGCCACCGGAGGAGGGTCCCACATGGCTCGCAGACCTCTCCTGCCGCCCGCTGCTCCCCTCAGCAGTGTGCTTCGGTCCTTCTGCCTGCTCTGCTCCCCGCTCTGGCTCTGGTGAATTCTCTCACCCTCCCGCACTTCTCAGTGTACCCAGTGCTTGTATAAACAAAACAAACAAACAAACAAATAATTAAATAAATAAAACATGCCTCTATTAAAAAAAAAAAAAAGAAACCAATGATTTGCAAAATTGCTGTCATAGGAAAAGACAATCAAGAAGTTTGTCAGGAAAAAAATAACAATAGTAACAACACAATAATAATAATAATAAAACAACAAAATTAGCAGGCAACCATAAATCAGAGACGTTCTGCGAGGGAGGGGGAAGAAAAGGGATCAAAACAGGGGAGAGAAGAGCACAAGGGGCTATGGTGATGTACACGGGTGAATTGGTGGTGGGGATTTTATAGGGAATATACAGTGATGTAAAAGATATAAATAAAAAAATAAATTTTAAAACAGAAGTTTGTAACCAAACTTGTAGGAAAAAACAGTGCCAGCTCATGAATACAAACATTACTTTTTATTTCCTCATTTTTTGTGATAATGGGATCTCAATCCACTTGTAGTAAGTTATACTTCATTTCACTTATTATTTTCAGTAAATAATCACAGTGCATCCAAGGAAGGAAGGAAAGCAGGAAGGAGAGAGACAGACGGGAGAGAAGAAGGGAGTTAGGGAAGGGAGGAAACTAACATACCATTATTATCTGATTTTAGGATTGTTCTCTAAGTGCCTGGCCCTCTTTATACACTGAGTCCAAGTTTCCTGCTTATCACAATGAAACAAGAGGTCACAGTTCGAGATAGTTCCTCTTTTTAAAAAAAAAAAAAATTATCGTATTTTCCCAATATCGATGAAGTACTATTTTTTTAAAGATTTATTTATTTATTCATGCAAGAGCTGGGGTACAGGCCAGAGGTATGGGGGGTGAAAGAAGTCACCAGAGACAGAGCAGGGAGCAGAACAGGCAGACTGAGTGAAATACACTGCTGAGGGGAGCAACGGGCGAGTCAGGAGAGGTCTGCTGCACCATGTGAGTTGCTCCCTAGCTGGCCGGGAATCGAACTCGTGCTGCAGTGGCTGCGGATTGCTTCACAGGTTGCATCTTAACCCTTGCCCCTCCAGGAAGGCCTGAGATAGTTCCTCTTTCTAAAAATTATTAAGGTTGATTTATCACAGTCTTTGTGGTGGTGTCAATAGTAGCAAGCTGTACTGTAATGATGTGTTCACAATTTCTGCTTGGGCTCTTCTTTCCTAGGAGAACTTCCTGAGAAAAATCACAGGTTCTTTTTAGTTATTTTTTGGTCCAACTTTCTTTTTTTTTGCTAGAATCATCACAATGTTTGGGGAGGCGGATCAGTCAGTATTACCTAGGGGGAAATGTTAAATGTAGTGACATTTTGGAAAATGTGCAAATATTTCACAGTTAGAATTCACATTTAGAAACTGTGCAGATTGTTGGCCTCTTGGTAAATGGAGGAAAGTTTTGTGGTAGGAAAATGCATTTTTGATCATAGCCCTCAGACCACACCCATATGGCGGGCGATTAGTTATCAGGAGATCAGCACAAGATGGACAGACGCAGAGAGACAGGCTTCCCAAAATGCTGGACCGCACAGTTATTTTTAGGGGCATCTGGGCTTTCCGCCTCCACACTTCTGTCCTCCAGTTCTTATTTCCCTACAAGAACATGGAGTCGCCTTCATGGTGATGGTGGTTTAACAATCAAGAGAGTTCCATGTTCGTCTTGCTTCTTCTGGAAGGGTGAGATAAGCCTCGAGTTGTAAAGGGTGGTGACTTAGGACTATTGTGCTCTCAGATACTGAGACCCTACTCTGAGCCGGCAGCATAGTAACAGCTGCCTGCCCTTGCTAAGAATCCTGGGAGCCAGTGGAAGCTGCCCCGAAATGTAATATTTTGCCTCTTAAATCAAGAATTTAATCCAGTTGTAGCCTGCATATGCAGGGGTGTGAGTGGACATGTGTGATTATGGCATTGCATGCCTAACCCCCCCCCCCACCCTCACCCCCCGCAAAATCCTATGGTGTGGTAATGCAGCTTGGAGAGGGAAGCATACACAGTTCTTAAGGACTCAGAAATGAGTGAGTTTTTGTTTTCACTTTTGATTTTACAGACTAGAAGAGTGTAACCTTTGCACATTTTCAATTTTACATGTTTGTTTTATAGACTTCTGTTAATGCTTTTTAGTGTTAGATTCCTCTTGAATGAATGCCAGAAGTATCCTTCCTCAGCCTGCTTTGCTTTGTCAAAAGACAAAATAAAACTTCTCAAAATTCACAACAGATCATAATTATTTACCAACATGTCACTTAAACCCTAAGAGTCAGTTAAACCCTAAAAGTCAGAGTAAGAGCAAACGCATTTATAGCACTTGGAGGTGATGACTCACATTGCTAAACATTGTAAGAGAAAGAATAAACACACCATGTTACTCTTAAGCATGACATTCAAGTGTAAGTTAAATATATGAGAGGATCCAGCTATTATTTTCTCAACAGAAGAGTGTTTTGTTTTCTAAATCAAATTCATTACAAGTTTCTGATAAAATAACAGAACTTTCTCAGATACCATTGGTAGTTCAAACTTTCATTGTACATTCATTGAGTACTTACTATGGATGAAGTGAAGATAACAAAAGTATTTACCCCTTGGGGAGCTCACAAGCTAGTTGATGAATTAGACAGCAATAAATAATAAATGTACATAATTAATGATCTGAGAACACAGTCAAGAGGGTGATTAATTCTGCGGAGATGGGGATGGGTGGAAAAAGCATTGCTCCCAATTTTCACTCATTTCACAATAGATTTTTTCTCATTCATGTCATAGGCTAATAGACCAAGGTAGGTCAGCAGTGGTAGAAACTAGTTTTGCCCCATGGGGTGGCTTGGGGATCCAAATTCAAAGTGATTTTAGTCCTACCCACTCGATACTTTACCTTCTTCCAGAAACTTGGAATCAGAGGTCTGTAAATGGAAATTTGTAAGGGTCAAAGAAATAACCCCCATTACTTCCATGCACATTCTGGTTGCTAGAACCTAGACATATGGGACACAACTGCCTGCAAAGGAGCTGGAAAATATATTTTAGTCATCTGTCCAAATAGAACAGGAAAATATAGATATTAGTGAATACTAGTAGTCTTGCTACACTGAGATGTTTCTTCATTGAGCAGTGAGGTTGAATAGCAATGTAAATAGCATAAGAAATGCTCTGATCTGAAAGAGTTGGGGGAGGAGGGGTACTCCAGTTTGCCCAGAGTGCACAGCCGCAGTGCACATCGTATTCTGGCTAGTCTGAGAATCCAGCCCACTGGACACAGTGTCAGCAGCCTCTGTAATCTTTTTCTGCCCTGTTGGCAGACCCCAGTCACTAAACCTCAGAGCTTCTTTGCGATTACGTAGTACATATCCCCAGCAGCTCTCTCAGGGGCTGGGAATCAATGGAGATCCAACCTGCGAAGAGTAAAGAAATAAAAAATTTCATTCATTCCCAACCCCATATTATTTCCCAAAGGGCTGCATCTGTGTTGACTTTCTTGTTCTATGTTGGCTGAAGAGCTAGTAGTTAGTGGGAAATAATACTGGAAAGGTAGTTCTGGGCCAGATTATAGAAGATCATAAATACCTTACTGAGGGGTTTCCACTAGTCAGAGTTACTTATATTTCTCATTTATTGTTTGAACAGTTTAAGTGAATATTGGTTGATTCATTTCTTAGGCGAAAATTTATTTTTAAAACAGATATTGTATTTATCACTTCATATCTGAGGAATTATGTTTTGATAATGAAATTTTTAAGATGTATCTTGTTTTTTCAATAATACAGTCGTCTTGAAGCTAAAGGTGTCATTTATACCTTATTATACCTAAAATTTTATAAATTATACCTAAAATTTTATACCTAAAATTTCCCTAGACCCCTGAGGTATAAAAGTGCTCAGTCAGTGTTTAATTAATTAGCTGATCGGTTAATAATAACTTCACATAAATGATATTTATTTAAATAGATATAAGAAAGCTTTGTCACTAGCCCATGGTACTATATTTAAATAATTCAAGATGTCATACTGTCTAGCAACTAAGGGGTATCTGTATTGTATCATTAAATCCAATATGTAAATTCCCCACAATTTCATGACTTTCAGTTGGATGTAATGCTGAGAACAAGTTCCTGTTTTCTAGGTATTTAAGATCTCAGATTAACAAGATGTTTGATTGACCTTGGAAAAGCATTATGATAGTTTTAAGAATATTCTGTTCAGTCCTCTATTACTATGTTTGGTCTAATTTACTGTAAAACTAAATGTCATTTTGTTTTAAATTAGAAAATATTTAAAATAGACCCATGAATTCAGTCTCAATTCAATTCATGGCAGTTTCAGCTGGAGGTCTGTGAAGTTGTTTGATAAAAATAATGGACAACTCCACCCAGTTCCCTTTGTTTATTGATTGTCATGGTCATCGAACCAGCATCTCAGTTGTCTCTTAAATGGCAGCATCTATCCATAATAAATCATGTCAGGCTTTGTTACAGTTTATAATATCAATAAATATGTCTTCTCTATAAGGAGCACTTTCACACAGTAACTTGTTGAAAAGAGGAGGGCTGGCAGTGAGAGGGATAACCTGATGTTCACTCCGTGCCTGTAGCCTCACTCTCTTGGTAGTTACTAAGGGCTCTGTGCTTTGCTTTCATTTGAAATTTCTGGTGGGTTATTCAAGTCACTTTAGATTTCGCTTCCTACTGTTGGATCATAATGCAGACTTTAAGCTAGTGGCACATGTTGTCAGCACTTTCAGATTGTATGTAAGACTTAAAAGCCAATTTGCCAGGTTTATAAGGGAGGTACATGTGGTACAAAATCTAAATCTATTCACTTTAACCAAACAAATTTTGACTTGTTTCTCGCTGAGGTTAATGAAAGCTTTCTAAATCCTTGTTTTTTGTGTATTTCAACACTTCCTCTTGGAGCATCTGCCTAGGAGATGTCACAAATGCCAACGAGAGTCCTAACACCTGCTTCGCAGGCCCTCACCCAGTGTGGACTGAAGGCTTCATGGAGGAGGTGACTTTTGAATTGGGTTAGAAAGGTCTCACTTATAGGAGGAATGTAGAAGATCCAAATAAGGGTTCAGGAAAAAACTAATTATAATATAGTAAATATCAAAATCAACAGGCAACTATAAAACAGAGGCATTCTGCAGGGGGCGAGAAGGGAGTAGGATCAAAATAGGGGTGGGAAGAGCACAAGGGACCGTGGTGATGGTTCATGGGTGAATGGGTGGTGGAAATTTCATGGGGACTATAACCAAGATGAAAATGCATACATTGTATGAAAATGAAAAATGATGTAAAAAATATATAAAGTAAAATAATAATTTTAAAAAAGAAAGAAATACACTTAAAAAAAAATTAGGTGGCTGAATCTCACATCTTTACCCCAGGCTGGACCCACAAGGGTGCTCAGTGGTAGGAAATGCCTTGGGCATCTCACCACAGGCAGTATCTTACCCAGCAAAGATGTGTTTGGGGAATTCACTGCCTTGAGTCAGCCTTCCTGGAGTGGGAAACCTGCTAGAAGCCTGAGCAGGAATGGGAGGCCTCAGGCACCAGAGTGGTCATGGGGGAACATGTGGGGGTCCTAATAAATTTCTTTGTACATCTGTAATTAAAAGGCACATTCATGCTGGGGGGAAAAAAAGAAAGAAAGAAAGACAGAAAGAAATACACTAAACCAGACACTTGGAGCTCCACCCTGCCCTTATGGAAGTAACAATCCTGAATATTCCTTTAACTTCAATTTTTGAAGTATGTGGATTAGGTTGGGGGTTCAGGTGGGTGCAGAGGGCAAAATATGGAGAGAATAGTTTCCATGCTGATTTCTTCTCTGTCCATGCTTTTGTGCATCTTTAAGCAGTTTACCCACATTACTATATGCTTTTGTTTTCCTAATTTTTTTTCTATTCTTCTTTCCTTCTCCATTATAGCTCACAGTCATACACACAAAAAAAAGTGTTCCATGATGGAATGTAGAGGACTTTTGGAGCAACCACTCCAATGCCCCTATCTTAAAGTCTAATTTTCAGTTCTCTGAAGGATTTTGTGAACTGCATCTAAAATTCCTTCTAAATTTTTACGTAGATGTTATTTTTATTTTAACTTAAAACTTCTTTTAAACTAATGCTTTCTCTCAAAAGAAGGTTGTTTTAATAAATATGTGAAGATGAAAGAGAAAAAGTTATAGCAGCCTTAGAATATTTTAGTCTTTAATAGTTTAAATCAGTCTTCCTATGGCTTTAGGAGATGTGTTAGAGTTCATTGCTTATGCTGTTTTAATGATCACGTGTAAAGAATCTGTTTTAAATTCTCTTTGATAAATGTAGTTTGGTGACTTAACCCCTATTTCACAAGTCTTTTGCTTATTCTATGAAACTCTGTTGCTGTCGGTTTGTGTCATTGAAGACTGATTACAGGGTTGTATTCCCTTTACTGTTTATAAGTGTTGTGGTTCTCTGATCTAACAGACTAAAGTTGTTATTCAGAAGCAGCTGTATGTTATTAGAATTGTACAGGTAATGTCAGCCTTGAGTTGACCCCATTGACTTTCATTTACTAGACAATAAGCCACCTGGGGCAAGGTGGAAGAGGAGGAAGGGCTGCTACTTTGCCCAATGGATGGGTTACACCCAAGCTCAGCTTCCTACAGGACCAGTGGCTTCTCCCCCATGAAGGCTGGGCTGCAGCTTCCTGAGGCTTGGCTTTCTCTGACAAGTCATATAAACAGCTGGCAGCCTCCACCACCCTGGCACTGAGCAGTGATGAGACTGCTCCCACAGTGGCATGGGATTCTGCCACTGGAACTTAGACTCACAATGTGTCACTGCACTACCCTGTCCAGCATGCTTCTCTACGGGCAAGGAAAAGATCAAGGGGAAACATTAAAGTGTATACATTTTCCTAATAAAGCCTATTCTTTAATTCATGTCATGAGGCATTTGAGAGTCTTCCCAAACCCTGCCCTTGCTAGGTGGATTTACCTGGCATGATAGTACTGGGTAAAAGAAAGGAAGCTGGTTTAACTGCTAAGGAGAGAAGAAAAAGTTATGACTGTACCCTCCGGCATAGACCGTAGACAGACATGGTTTGGAGTGTGTTGTCTGTGGTGTTAGGTCACTTTGGGAAGGTGAATCCAAGAAGGATATCTCTACTAGGTACTTTTTTGTCTGCCTGAGTTATGAGAGGGCCAAGCCAGTGAGGTCATCTGATTTTATTTTTAAGACATACATAGGGTAGACATTTATTTCTCATGTACCCATTTGAGCAGAAACAATTCATGGAGACAGGGATCCAGATTCTTCTAACTTGCTACGCTGTCATCACAGGCTTTGTCTTTGCCCACGATGCTTCACGAAGACTATAACTGCATTTTAACCAGCCAGAATGAGGCAAGAGGCAGGGAGGGCTTTCTAGAAGGTGCTCATATCTATTCTCCTCACATCTGGTTGCTGCCAGGGAGGCTGGGAAATGAAGTCATCCCCACTTACTTCAGGTGCAGAACTGCCAAATTACCTCCACAGGACGTGCAGCCACTATAGACTAGTCAGTAAAAAGGATTATAATTTTACAGAATCGGCATGTCTGTTAAAACATAATAGAAAATATACAAACGGCTTATAGAAAAGTCATTTAGAGAACAGAAATAGCCTCATCAGTTTCCCATAGTGGAGCCATTGCCTAATCTATGACTGAGTAGAGGCAAACTATCTGAAGTGAATGACAAGATAAAGGCCATTGAGAATTGAGTTTTTTTTTTAATAGATTATATTGACTAGACAATGTGGAGAACTAGAGGATCAATAGTGTCATTCATTCAGCATTTATTCTACACCCAGTAGGTGCCAGGTAATGGGTTAGGGATTTTGAAAATGAGATTGAAGGAGACATCTTTTGTTAGAATGTCAGAGTAGCTCATATTCTAATGAGGGAAACAAACATGCAAATAAAAATATTATTATTGATTGAATCAGGTAAAATCAGAAGTTCTATAAATGAAGAGAAGAATGGGAAGAATGGATAAGGGTAGGCAATAAGCAGTACCTGATACAATTGGCATATGAATTCATTTATTCAACAAATATTTATGAAATGTCTGCTAGGTGTTATTAACCCGGATCTAGGTGTTAGGGTTATACCAGTTTCTTTCTCTCTCTCTCTTTCTCTCTACCCCCCCAATCTGATCTACCTGTCATCTATCTATAATATATGCATAGTGAAAAACCATGCAAAGTCTACAACAATAGTCCACTCTGGGCTACATTGATACATTTCTGTATAGCATAGATATTTTACAGAATGCAAGCATTATCCTCTTAATTTAAAAAAAATTACTTTTAAATTGAGTAGAAGAAACAAATTGGAGCAACAAATATCAAAAGGCCCAAGAACATTTGCATAGGAAGAACCAAATGGAAAGTCCACACAGCCGAGAAACAGCTGATCATTTGTGGGGCTCAAGGATGGCTCCGGATCATTGTGAAGCAAATAAATTTTCATTTTCTACACAACCAAAATAGAACTGGACCTTAAATATCTCTGGATCTTAGGTTGCTAGAAACAAAATAGTCCAAACACAACTTTTGGTTTGTTTCTGATGGAACTTGCATGCCACCAACAACTGGGAAGTGAACTAAGGAGAATTAAAGGCAGTCAGGCAAGAACAAAGGCGTGGGAAACATGGGACCGCAGAGATTACCGCTGCCCTTATTTTACAGATGAGGAAACTGGGCCACCAAGAGTCAAATCTGCCTTCTAAGATGATGCAAGATGTGTGCCCTGGTGCTCTGGCTTTATAGTCCTTATACAAATAATTGATAATTGATGACTTAGAAGTGTGACACTGCAGAATAAGGGCAGAGTCAAAAGGAAAAAAACACATAACCAAGAAACAAAGACATATAGCATTTGTATATCAATTTAAATATGTGTATGTCCCTTCCACTCATCATGATTTTTGATCTTTTACTGAATGTGAATTATGATTTACTATATCCAAGCTATTGTTGTAACCCATACTTCAGTCTTGTAATTATATATAACACCAAACATGTATTGATAGTTACTGAGACTACACTTTTTACCACATCCTTAAGACACCCCTACAAACGAAAAGTAAGTATTGTTGAACCCGTTTTCTCAGATTAAGAGATCAAGAGTTAGAAAGATTAAGTAACTTGGCTCTTGCTGTATGTAAGCTTTTGCTGAAATCTAGACAGAATTATACCTGTATGGCATTCACTCATTTATCTCCTTATAATTGACATACAGCATTATATTAGCTTCATATGTACAACTTACTTATTCAATATTTGTATATATTGCAAATGATCACCACAATAAGTCTAGTTTAACATTTGTCCCTTTATATACTCATGATTTTCAGTTAATTTTTTTGTTGTACGATCTCCTTATACCTGTTATTTTCTTATATGTTTGCTATTTCACATAATTGTTGATTTTCCGTTATGCTAAAATAAAATTCCTTTTGAAACTGTTTTGTTTTTCTTTTGAGCATTAGCTACCTGTTTAGTCACCCAGTGAGAAAGCATAGAAAGAAATGTTTCATGCTTATCATTTATAATTTAAATGTTAGACCACTGTCAAGAATAGGTAGCTTGCCTGATTTTAGAAGATTTAACTGTCAGATATTCTTTTGATATACACTGTAGCTCTTTGGATTGTGTAGGCAGTAATGTTAAGGCTTTTCAAGTTGAAAATGCCTTCATTTGATATCTGCCCCTCTTTTCCCCTAAGTTTCAATTTTTTAACTAGTGTTTACAGCCAAACAATCTGTCAGTTTTATAGACTCAAATTTTATTCCTAATATTCTTTCTAGAGATCATCTTAGAGTTTATTTTTTTTACTATAGAATACATGGTTTGTTCATTTCCTTCTCAGTTCAGTTCTTTTCAACATCCAAATTATATATGTGTATATATAATTTTTCTAATCTTTCAAGTTGTCTAATCTTAAATCCAATTTACTGTTCTATCTATCTAAATTCTCTTTTGTTTAGTATAATATATAATTTAATCTTAGCTATTCTGGTTAGCCTGTCATCGCCATTATTTCCATTACTCTGATGAATATGGTTTAATTAATTATAACACTATTTGGCCCATAAGTGGATTCTGATAATTTATTGTTCTGCCAGCAGTGGCCTGCAGTAAGCAGGGACAGTATATACCTGGAAGCCTTCCCAGTTAAAAATAACTCTTTCCCATAGACAATCAATTAGGAATCCATTTGGATTAACAAATACCTTTAAAATGTCAGTGCTTGCTGAGACTGGTAATCTAATCAGCCTTTCAAACTTAGTGCATAAGGTATCACTTTAATGAGATAATCATATTCTTTTTCTCTTAGTACCTAATTAAGCTCCATCACAGTGATAAAAGCATAATAGGTAATTTAGGTATTCTAAGGCATTTGACAGAAACTTCTCACAGACCAGCAGGATTTTAACTGAGAGAGCCACAAGGTGTGGGGGAGGGCTAGAGGTGGAGAATCTACCTTAGCAATAAATAATAAATAACTGCAAGCCCTGTGGTATGAACTACTTCTCCAGTCCCATAAAACAATGCCGCTCAAAAGTCAGTGTGCCTGGTATTCCTCTAGGGATCTTGATAGACTGCAGATTCTGACTCAAAAGATCTAGGGTGCAACCAAGAATCTACATTTCTAACAAGCTTAGGCAATACTGATGCATTCGAAGCCGTGTTTTGCAGAGCATGGCTATAAAATACCCCATATGTCTGAAAAGCTATGGAAATAAGTCACTATGTGGATATTCTTCCATTTTGAAATTTTCTTTTAGCTCTATTACACAGATTCATTTCTCTTCTAGGTTCTCTTCTCAGCAGCATTATTTTATTTTCCAAACAACAAGAATTTCTGGTGTTTCCACTCCTTGCCTCTCTTTTTTAAAACTTCAGTAGATGTGGCAGCTAGCAAATCCTGCCAGTGCAGACTCTGTCTTTTCTTATGACTGGACGGGTCCTTCACAGGATGTTTCTTTTGTGAAATATTCTAAGCTTATACATTTGAAAACTCACTGCAAGTGAATAAATTTGCCCTTCTTAAAATTTAAGCTTTCAGTCTACTCTGCAACAGCCAAAGCACCACATGTCTCAGACTGGCTGTGGGTGGGTGATGGACCGGTGCCACTTCTGACCCTGTCGCCATTTATTCTGTGATCCTTGGGCATCTCTCATGGCTTCCAGGAAGGCTTGTGTCCTGCCCCTAACAGCTTCCTTTCAGGGAAGTTTATTATCCTCCCCTCCTCCTTTGGTGTTTTCCTCTTTCCTTCACACTTTGAAATATCTCTGGCACTCTCTCTGCATGTCAAGTCTTACTCCTTTTAAAGTTATAACTCAGAGGTTACTTGTTCTTGCTCCATGCAGTTATTTACTTCCTTCTGCTCTGTAAAGGTCCTTGCATAATTGCAGGGTGGCGCTTATCATCTATTGCAATATTTTATTTATATGTTCATCTTAGCACTGGAATGGCATCTCATTGTAACAAAACTGTTATCTTGTTCATCTTTATTTCTGTAACCATTCATGTAATATCTGGAACCTATTGGGCATAGAATTAATGCTAAATGAATACATTTATTGATCTTTCTGTTTTTATCATTTACTCCATATGAATCCTAATTTATTATTTATCCCACATAACTTGCCATTCCTCAGCTTTGATTTATAGACAGCTGGGCCAAACCAATGAGTTCTTTCTGTTTTCTATATAAATTATCCAAAAGTCATTTTATATTTGCTTCTGGGTTTTACTGACTATTCTTGAATGCTGATGCTGTAAAATGATGGTCCTTTATTCTGACTGGTTTATGTATGTTGTAGTCAGACTTATTGTGGAGGTAACATGGCCACTTTGCCACCTGGGAGCAATACACACTTTTGATGTTACTCACTATCTAAGTACCCCATGTGATGGAGCGATCCTCTCAGTTACAGCTGTCAGGTGAAGCATAAAATGCTCTGTCCCTGACATTCACGTGGCCCCTGCAATGCAGTGCTTTCTCCTTTTGCCTTTTACAGGACCAAAATGACTTCATTAGAACCAGAGAACCAATTCATTAATCTCCTGCTGGTGATAAATCCCATAGTTATCCTGTCCTGTGAATTTAGTAATTGTTAGCAGTGCTAATAGAACTGTTTATAATTGGGTAGAACTATCTATCTATCTATCTATCTATCCATCCATCCATCCATCCATCCATGAAACTTAATTATGATGAGTGAGTTACTCAAAGGATGAGGGAACATAACCCTTAGATAACATCAGTCTGGTTGGTACTAGGTTCATTGCACAGACTGATGTGCCAAGACTAACATGAATGGCTGGACACACATCCAAAGACAGGAGATACCCAGGGTGGTGGGCGAAGCTTTAAGAGGGACCTGGGTATGAAGGGTTGACATAAGGTCTCAAGGTCTGCAATGAATTTATCAGTCTCCAGAGAAGAGTTCTTCACCACCAGGGACTCACATACAAACCAATCTTGGAGGTCAGAATGCATACTAGGACCTCCATCTGGGAAGACAGACTGACAGCAAGAATCACCCTGAATCCTCTATGAGTAAGAGAAACCAAAAACTCAGCGAAAAAAAGAAATCTATATAAGAAAGATGGGGCATTGTGCTTTTTATTTATTTATTTTAAAGATTTATTTATTTATTTATACAAGCACTGGGTACAGTCAGAAGCGCAGGAGGGTGAGAGAATTCACCAGATCCAGAGCGGGGAGCAGAGCAGGCAGAAGGACCGAAGTACACTGCTGAGGGGAGCAGCGGGCGGCAGGAGAGGTCTGCGCGCCATGCGGGAACCCTCCTCCGGTGGCCAGGGAGCAGCTCGGGATCGAACTGGTGCTGCAGAGGCTACAGGCAGCGTCGCAACCCAGCGCTCAACCACTGCACCACCGGGGAGGCCCTGTTTTTTTTTTTTTTTTTTAAAGATTTATTTATACGAGCACTGGGTACAGTCAGAAGTGCGAGAAGGTGAGAGAATTCACCAGAGCCAGAACGGGGAACAGAACAGGCAGACGGACGAAACACACTGCTGAGGGGAGCAGAAGGCGTGGCAGGAGAGGTCTGCATGCCATGTGGGACCCTCGCCTAGGGCCGGGGATCAAACCGTCACTGCAGAGGCTGTGCGCAGCTTCGCAACCCAGTGCTCAACCGCTGCGCCACCAGGGGAGGCCCGCATTGTGCTTTTAACAATTAGTGCTCAGGTACCAGTCCCCACAAAGAGGCGGACTGTATCACAGAATGAATTAAATGCTTGGAGAAGGAGTAAAGCGGAAGGCAAGACTGTTTTTATAGTGATGGACCTTTTGTTCCCCACCCCCCAGAAACAGAGGACCAAAATGACAAGTGTGTTAATGGGAAAAGGGAAAAGGGGGACATAAAGTCAGAGTAGAATTAGGCAGTATTTCATTTTTAATGTTTTTATGTATTTGTTTGTTTGTTTGTAAATTAATTTTCTAGGCTGCTTAATTCAGTAACTTTCCACTGCTTCCAAAACTTTCCACTGCCACCACCTGGAAGAATAGGAGCTAGGTGGATCTCTGGGGAGATTACTCACAAATGCAAATAATATTTTAATGATGTCATAGGAAGCAACAGAAGAGCACTGAAGGCACCTGAGGGGGGGAAATCTATTATCCTAGATAAAGGCAAGAAAGTCTATATAGTTAACGTGTCTGTGTTTTAACTGGAAGCTAAAGAAGCGGTTGGTAATGAGAATTTGCCTTCTTAAATATGAAATGGAGAAAAGCTTCTCCACAAAGATTTCAGTCTTTCCATACCTGTAACCCTTGAGGGAATCCATTATGAGTTGATGATTTTTTTTTTTTTTAAGATTTATTTATTTATTTATACAAGCACTGGGTACAATCAGAAGTGCGGGAGGGTGAGAGAATTCACCAGAGCCAGAGCGGAGAGTAGTACACTGCTGAGGGGAGCAGCAGGTGGCAGGAGAGGTCTGCGCGCCATGTGGGACCCTCGCCCAGGGGCAGGGGATCGAACCGGCGGCCAGGGGTTGAACTGATGCTGCAGAGGCTGCGGACATCTTCGCAGCCCAACGCTCAACCGCTGCGCCACCAGGGAGGCCCGTATGAGTTGATGATTTTGAATGGAAGATTGATTAATTTATTGACACACTAATCTTTTCTCTATTACCCTTGTCTGGTTAACTTTTGTCGTAAAGTTAACTTTTCCTCTCCTCCTTGTTATCCCATCTTAGGGACTTGTGCAGTGTCCTCCATGACAGGTTCCCCTTAGTCCAGCTAAAGGTCAAGTACCTGGCTACATGAACAGTCTACATAAGTTATGGACATCGTGTATTCCATTTGCTCCCTCAAGCATACCCCCCATAGTAGCTGATGTACTGACATCTCCCTGGTCCCTGGCTTCTGATCCAATGATCAGATCTGATTGCAGCAATATACCTTGGTTTCTGAGAGCTTTTCCTCATGACCCCCACTCTGATTGGGACTCATAATAAAGTTCCTTTGGTCATTTAAAGAGCAGGACTCCTACTGCCACCCCATCATAACCCATCCACCTTTGGGGAGGAGGCTAGTCACCCAGTGGTTCTCAACATTTTCCACCTCGACATATTTAGGGATAGAGATATGTCACCTGGATAGAGATAACTTGCAGCTACAACTGTTGCCAAAAATACTTTCAACAAAAATTTAATGAGTACCTGCTGTGTGTCAGGCATTATGCTAAGCCCTGGGGTGAATATTAGGTGGATAAAATGCAGTCTCTGTATTCTAGCTGCAAAATGGCTCCCATTTTTACTTCTCTTTTTCATGTTTATTGTCATCTTTACACTGAGTTTTCGATTGCTGCTTGTTTGCTTTCAGAAATAGACATCTCTTATTGGCCTATTTGTTTGCAAAGTCTGATCAGGAGAGGCTGCTGGCGCTGTGGTATGTTGAAAAGGTTCTTTATCACCTAAACACTAACTACACTGTTCACAGAGATGTTACACTGGTTTTTTTTTTCCAATATAATTTAATTCTTAAGTGGACTATTCTACCTCCTCCTTTTGCTAGTCATTAACTGCCTTGAATTAACTATTTTTTAACTGTCAAAATATAGATAATAAATTGAACTGACATTCATTCTCCTGTTTTTTATTGCCTCATCCTGTTTCATTTGCCCTTTTCTTCTCTCACTTTGTAATCTTATATTATCATCTAGGGGAAAAGCAGTCATTCCTTCAAATGTTACTGTTTTCTGTTTCCAATTGCATCTCTTATTTGAAGTAACCTTATAATGCAGTGGTTTTGTTGTCTTTCCAAGTAAGATGTGTATGGTTTGACCCACCCGACATAGTCACAGATCCATCCACCCAAACAGTGTAAATCTGTTTATCATTTCATTTCCGGTTCACCATCTCCAGGATGATCTAGGAAATGCTCTGCTGTTTGTTATGGTTTTCTACTTGACTTTCTGATTATCTCCCTATAAGATAGCATATCCTACTTCTGAAGACTTGATGGTTTTGTCAGGCAATCCTTCTGAGGCAGCAAGATCCTTTAGACAATTTCATATTGACTCTTTGATGATTACAAGCAAATATTTCTGTTTGGTGTTAGCTTTTTACTTGGACTCTGTCTCTCCCTTCACACATTCTCCCCCTTTTCATTTTTCCTGAGGAGACTATTTTATTAGTCGTTCATTTGTAGCAAATATTTCAATTCCATGAAAGAAAAGATGAGTTCAATAGGCTTCCAGGAAAAATGCAAATGATACAGGACAGTTAATGTCAGAAAGAGAGATCAGACCTCTCCTAGAGGAAACTCTTTATGAGTTTTCAGTAGTAAAATTCTGAAAAACTGGCAGCCTCTATAAATCAAAGGCAAGGTATCTGAAAATAAAATCATGGAGGTGCAGGGAAATAACCTGAGCACTGTAGAAAGCAGAGGAGAAAAGGTATATTGGCATATAATTTTGCACCTCTCTGTTGTGATCTGTTGACAGAAAATTGTTTTTTCTGGTATGTGTTAAGAATTGGTAGGAAGAGTGGAAAACAATGACAGGGAAAATATCCTGGAAGGTAGAGCATGAGAAAATAGCTAGCCCTTCTCTGAAGATGGGAAGCCATGTTGTTCTAGAAACACGAACACCATTCAGATTTGTGACTGTCTAGTTCTGCGCTGTTCATCACTTCAGTCACCAGCCACATGTGGCTGTGGAATTCTTGAAAAGTGAATGGTCCAAACTGAGATGTGCCAAGCCTTAGCATAAATATAAATATATATACAGTTAAGTAATTTTTAATACGATAAGAGGTATCTTATTAACTCTTCCATTGGTTACATATTGAAATGTCCTTTTGACACATTGGGTTAAATTAGATTTTAATCTAATTAATTTTGCTAGCTTTTTATTTTTTAAATACGACCACAGGAAATTTACAGTTCTTTGTGCAATCACATTATATGTCTATAGACAGTGCTGGGTCTAGCCCTACTCCTTACTAGTATACCAGTCTTGTGTCTCTGGCCTTGTAACCACAGTTAACTTTCTGATGTGACTGATGTCACTTTATCCTCATTTTCCCTATGAAATTGTTAAATGTTTTTAAGTAGTTATTTCACCTGTTTGGGAAATTTTATTTTTAAAACAGGAGGTAAATATGAGTAAAGAGAATGAATTGGAGAATAATTTTTCTGGCCAGGGCCTGGACCATCCTCTGAAATAAAGTATTTGAAAGTACTTCTTCAGTAAAAATCCTGTCAAATGTTTATTATTGGTAGACATACTATACAATAAGCATCTGAGAGGATAAAATTAGTTGGAATAATTCTCTTTTATTCTTTTTAATAGGAGGAGATGTTGTGTCTCTTTCTGAGGGAAATTGTGAGCAGTTGCTAAGGAGCAGTTGTTTTACTGAATGTTGTTCTTCACTACCCTTTGTCACAGATTCAAGAAGGTTTTGTCAAATTTCATGTTTTTTTCTTTAATTACATTTCCAACTTTAAAATTTTAATTTGCATGCATTTGAAATGTGTGTCTGCATGCTATGCTGAGAGAATATACGGGCCCTACATCCAAGTTTAAAAACGAGAGTTTTGGCTGCCTCCTAAATCCACAGTAGCTCTATGGTCCTAGGCATATTACTTCATCTCTCCAAGTCTAGTTTTTCTCAGATGTAACATCAAGATAATTAGAATAACTACTCCTTGGCCTTCTGTAAGAATTAAATGAAATAATTATCCAGAGTACTTAGCGAAGAGTCTGGCATATTAGTACTCAATAAATATTAACTGGTCTTCTAGATATGACTTTGATTGTGAAAACAGTCTTCATTTGCCTGCCTATATTTTAGCCCTGTATTCTTCTAATGGTCTGAATCAACTAAGTGATTTTTCCAAGATCTTTAATGAGTTAAAAGCACTTTTGGCATTAGAACTCAAGTTTCAAACCTTCTGTGCCTTGGGCCAAGAGCCAAAAATTATTGCTAGCTACCATTCAGGTTCTGGGAGGGAAGCCGTGGTGACGACAGTGCCAACAATCCTTTGTCGAACTCAAGAACCTTACATTGCTCCTGACACTATCATCTGATTCATTTATGTCTTACAGGCAGTGAAGAGCGGGGGTGACCCAGTGAAGTTCAGATAGTTAGAGCAAACTGAGAGAAACATGAACTGGGGTTAGGTCTTTCCCATTATGGAGTAGAGGTAGGATAGGAAGGGCAGGCAGAACACAAATTAGAGAATATGGTAACATGTAGACATATTCATCAATGAGAGTCTAACACATGGGGCATCAGGACAAAGATACCAGATCATACCAGGCACTGGGCTTCTTGATCATGACAGTGTTTGAAGATGTACTTATTCACATCAAGGGTGTCAAAGTGTCCACATAAAATGCCAGGACTCTAGTTCTCTAGTGGAAAAGAGCTGGAAAAGATCGGATAAATGGATAAATGGCCTTTTTACAAGGATGGGGGTTCAGCAAGTCTGTTTGCTAGAATTCATGTAGGAAGGGCATGCGGACCCCAATAATAGGCAGAGACTAGTTCTGAGGACTGAACCTCAACAGAAATGTAGCAAGACTAGCTTATTTTGATTTTTCTTTAAGGAACATAATTGATTCAGTGTTACTCCTCAAATGTCACTTACCTGAATTCCAGAACTTGACATGATGCTGAGTTTACAGACTGGAAAGAGGGGATTGGATAGGGGACCATGAAATGATCCTCTACCCTGGAGGAGAACTAGTACAGAGAAGTAGTCAAGATTTGATTATCCCAGTATCAGTTTGACAAATACCACTATATCACAAGACTGTGTGAAATCTCAGTAATACTCTAAGCTGATTTTTGGGAGTTGGAGCTGATGATCCCTTTAGAAGAGAAAACCTGTTTGTGTGAAATTTGTACTACCTTAGCAGAAATGTAAGTTAGTTGCAACTCTGCCTGGTGCCTTTGTGCAAATTGATTTGCCTTTCTAACTGTCAGTCTGCTTATCTGTAAAATGGAGATAAATTATAGGATTCACCTCACAAGACTTGTATGACGTTTAAATTAGATAATCAACCTGCAATGACTGGTATATTTGTGAGTACTCAGTAGATATTAATAATTATTATCTACTTTCTAATTTTAGTTCTCCTTTTGGCAGATATTACAACAGACAGTGTAGCTCTTTGATGACTTCAGTGATCTTTTTTAGCCCAGAATTTCATTTTGTCACATGAAAATTGTACACCCAGTGTTTGCAAGTCACTGGAAATGTACTGATGTGGTCATCATGTCCATCTGTGAACAAATATGTAACACTGTCCATGTCAAGGATTGAAGTTCCTGAGGAACTTATGAAAAATTTAGGGCAGAAGAACACTGAATATGTGAGCAGACGTGGTGCAGGTTGGGTTTCTAGCAGGAGCAGAGCTGCTGTGGGCAGTAAGCTTCCATCTGGACACCTGTTTACCACCTGCACATGATTGCGATAGGAGAAACATTGAGGGCATGCAGTAGACATCTTAACTTGTCGTAATTTTTTTTAAAGATTTATTTATTTATGCATATAAGAGCCAGGGTACAGGCCAGAGGCGTGGCGGGTAAGAGGATTCACCAGAGACAGAGTGGGAAACAGAACAGGCAGAATGACTGAAATACACTGCTGAGGGGAGCAGCGGACGAGTCAGGAGAGGTCTGCAGCTGCCTGGATGGGATCGAACTGGTGCTTCAGTGGCTGCAGATAGCTTCATAGGTTGCATCTTAACCCCTTGCACCACCAGGGAGGCCCCTTAACTTGTCATAATTAACGTCTCTTTTTTCTCTCCCATTTTCATTCATTCTCACGGCCAGCACCTCATGGTGAAATGCAGATGACCATGAGGTCATCTCTCCCCTGGACAATAATCATGACCTCCTGGCTAGTCCCTGTGTCCCTTCTAATCCAGCTCCATGTCATGGGGATAATCTTTCTTAAAACATATAATGGGGCCTCCCCCAGTGGCACAGCGGGTTGAGTGCTGCACTGTGAAGCTGTCCTCAGCCTCTGCAGCGTGTGTTCGATTCCCGGCCAGCCAGGGAGAAGCCCTCATGGCGCGGCAGACCTCCCCTTCCTCGCCTACTGCTCTCCTGCTCCCCTCAGCAGTGTCTTTGGTCCGTCTGCCTGTTCTGCTCCCGCTCTCTCTGGTGAATTCTCTCAGCTTCCCGCGCCTCTAACCTGCACCCCAGTTCTTGTATAAATATGTAAATCTTTAAAAAAATATATAATGGAGCTTTCTTCTCCTTCCTACTTAAAAGCCTCTGATGGCTTCTTGGGATTAAAAAATGAAACCTTTGACATAACTTGCAAGACTCTACTGTCCTGACCCTTGCCTGATTCAGCGGGTCTTCTCCTGTTCTGCTCCCTCAATTCATGTCTGTGTTCCTCAGATAGCTGTGCGTCTTTCCTTTCTGCCCTTCTCAAGACAAGCCCATTGTTAAGTTCTCTCAATGTACTCTGCCTTTCTCCTTTATAATCCTTCATCACAACTTTGTTAAATAATCGGCTCCTTAGTGGCTGCTTCTCAACTAGAAGTGAAATATCAAGAGAACATGAAATTGGCCTTCCATGTGCCTTGTGTTGTCCTGAATGCCTAAGCTGGCACCTGATACATGGTGAGTCACCATTAAATATTTGCCAAAGGAATGGACAAATGATGAAGAAATAGGTCCAAGACAGAGCAAAGAGATGCAACAACATTGTTAGTTTTAGTTTTTAAAAGTTATCTCAAAGGACTACTAGGTTGAAGGGAAAGGAAGAGGGAGAGAGAAGTTATGCTGGATGACTAGAGTGATACGGAGTGATGAGGTGATTTTATGGGGTGAGAGTGTGTAAAAGAGACAGATAGCAAGTATTCTGGGACTCACCAAATGTGAAATAAAGGACAATTGGCAGAACCAGGGAAAAAAAGCAGGCAGGCAGAATGAACTGCTACCTAAGCAAACCAGCATCTGTGCAGCTCAGGATATTGACCCTGTAACCTGCTACCAAAGGGAAGGAAAATGACCCTCCTTTGGCTCCATGCTTAAATTAACCCCCAGGATGCCCACATGATCATCTCTTGGTCATGGTCAACCTTTCAAATGTTAGTCCGTTTGTTGCCTTGCGGCTGTACCTGAAAGCTCTTGGTAGAAAGTTATCAGTCTGCAAAATTCTGTGGATGTTAGGATTTCAGGTCTTTAACAACAACAAAAGACTTGCAAAGCAGCCAAGCCTAAGTATGCACTGATGTATTTTCAATTTGAAGATGTCTTTCCCAGAAAATGCAATAATGGATCTTGTATAATTTCCACACATCTTTGTGACACCAAATTATCTACTTAGCAAACCTCTTTCCCAGTATCTCGTTAAATTTTTCATGTAACATTTTTTCATAGATTTTTAACAGATAAATATCAGTTCATATACAGAGAATGTATGCTCACCTTTCTGTCCTTTTTGTGGCTGCCTTATCCAATATCTATCTCAAGATGCCTCTTCTTACTTAACTGTGTGAGATATCCTAAGGGTCATCTCTGCTTACTGGTAAAGTGGGGAGAGAAGAGAGCCTTCAGCATTACCTTTAATGTTGAAGCATAGTCCCTGCAGTCATGCTGAAATGGATCAGAAATGAGATTATGAAAAGATTTGTCTTAGTAATGGCAGCTTCTGTATCCGGAAATCCCGCCTCTTATGATCCTTTACTTCTCTTTCTGGAACCCTCTTGTTTGGCCTATTTTCTCAGTCAACTTCTTGAAGGTTTGAAGGTTTCTTTCCCTGGATACCTTACTTTGCCCCTCCCTGCCACCTTTTTTCTTAGGTTTTCTCCTCTCTTGTCACCTCTAGTCTTTTTTCCCTCTCCTGCTACCACTTAAACTTTTTATCTTTGATCAGATTTGATCAGATTTTCCCTTTTGTCATAAAGGAGTCTTAGAATGACTCCAGGCAAAATGGAATGAGTTTGAAATTTATGTCTGAGCTCTGAGCTTGTTATCCTGCCATGCTCCCCTGTCACCACTGCCACTGGGCTACTGCGAGTTTTATTATTGACTCCACAGTCTCTTTTAGTGACTTTGTTTTTATAACTTTTCTTCACTCCAGAATTCTTTCTTCTTCCCAGTCTTTTTCCTATGTCTCAGAAAAATTTTGTTACATTTCAACATTATAAGCAAATGGATTTTATTTCCATATAACTTAAAACCTGCTTATTCTTTCATAAGCCTGTGGAAATCTTTTATAATAGAGCTTACCATTCAATAGATTTGCATACCAGCCAAGGCTCTCATGCTCCCTTAAATATTGATGGCATCAAGAAGAACCTAGGAGGCTTCACCTCTGGTCCATCACCAAGGACAAGTAATTGCACATTTATGTGCGTCAGTTTCCACATCTGTGAAATGGGATTCATAGGATTGTCTTTAGTGTCCAATGACTTCATATGTGTAAAGGTTATCAAAAAGGCCTGCCTACAGTTAATGTTTATATATAGTAACTGATTAGGTTATCATATGTTTAATATAAGTTTTATATATAATATTTATATACCTCAGTAGTTATATGTAACTAGTATAATAACTAATCAGTCAGTTATTATATTAATTATGCTTGTTCTTGAAGCTTGATGTAATATAGAGCCTTAGTTACCATTGATTCTACGAAGAGATTTCATTCTTCAAGTCTCATTCTTCTAGTGTTACTTCTTTTAAATAAAGAATCTTGGAGTATTGCTTTTTTGCTGTGTTTTTATAACTCTCTTCCCTCCATTCACAAAATTTAGGTGTTTATTCCCACCCATCAATGGAGAGTTCTGTTTCTGAAGTAATTTTCTTCTCACGCCAATCAAGCAGATCGCTTCTTTAAATTCCTTGCCTACTTTCTTCCTCACAAGTCTTTCTCCCCTACATCTGTGTACCAAGAAAATGAGTCCTCCTTATCATAACTCTGGTTTTCCTCTTTAAAGTACAGCTCAGGGCCTCCCCTGGTGGCGCAGCGGTTGAGCGCTGGGCTGCGAGGCTGCCAGCAGCCTCTGCAGCGCTGGTTCGTTCCCCAGCCGCCGGCGAGGGTCCCACCAAAAAAAAAAAAAAAAAAAAAAAAAATTTTAAGTACAGCTCAGAGAGAGGATTTTAATTTTTAAGCACTATAGTCATTTTGACCTTTGTTGCCGTAGAAACCACAGTTCTCACGCTGAAACATGGTCGCAGCAATCACCCATGACAGTTCACAGACCTGAATTTCAGACAATCAAAGGGAAAGCAATTTGGAGGTCTGTTCATTTAGAATTTTCCCTTTCACGGTTTCAAGGAAGCACAGCTCAGGCTGTCTTCCAATTTGTCAGAAGCAAGAAAAGGCATGTTGATGGAGAGCTGAACGCCACCTTTCAGGCCAAGGTATCAGTCCAAACACACTTTTATTATTCTCTGGAAAATAAGGTTGTAAAAAAGTAATTGCTGACACAACCTTAGTGATAGCACTTTATGTATGCTGCTGTAATTAAAATAGGAATTTTATTATACTAGACCTCTGAGAGCCAACCATGTATACCATTTGGATCTCAGGATTTACAAAGCAAGCAACTTTGATTCCTGCTGTTTTTGCTGTGTGGGCCACATGTTTCCTTTGTGCCTCTCCTCGTTGCAGCTTATGTGGAAAACCACCTCTCTCATGGCAAAAAGCAATAAGCATTTGTGTTTAGAATGATGCCCTGTGGTGACGGTGCCCTGGCTTTCAGTGCACTTCACTCTGAAATGGCACAAAAGGAACTACTGTTTCCCCTTCTGATTTCCCTTCAAATACAATGTTTACATCTTTGGCAGTGAGTTTAAAATCCTATAAGACATTGGTTAAAATTTGAAGAGGGTTCTCTTCTTTCAATAGGATGTCATATGCAATTTATTCCTGTTTTACCTCATAGATTAATTGGAAATATGTATATAGTGGCTAATTGTAAAGGTATGAAGATGGTGGTATATGACTTTTTTAGTTAGTTGATTCTATTTCTCCTGTGATAAGACTCTTAGAGTTTGGTGGGGCCTCCCTAGTGGCACAAGGGGTTAAGCACAGCACTGTGAAGCTATCCACAGCCTCTGCAGCACGAGTTCGACCCCCAGCCTGCCCTGGAGCAACCCACATGGCACAGCAGACCTCTCCTGTGTGCCTGCTGCTCCCCTCAGCAGTGTATTTCAGTCAGTCTGTCTGTTCTGCTCCCCACTCTGTCTCTGGTGAATCCTCTCACCCCCCAGACCTCTGACCTGAACCCCAGTTCTTTTATGCATAAATAAATCTTTAAAAAAAAATCTTAGAGGTTGGTGATCCACATATCGTTAAGCCACGGCCTCCAAAATTGGCACCTGCCACTTTTTCCTGCTTGGACATCCTCCTCACATGTTGTTGTTTACATATCCCAAAACAGCTGCAGAAGCTCCTGCCATCTCATCCAAATCCTAGGAAGGGAGAAGGGCAGGGGAAATGGTCACATCCTAGCTAATTAGTCTGCCCTCTTTTAAAAAGTTTTTCTCAGGAGTTCCATCCCAAAACTTCTACTTATAACTTATTTGCCAGAACTTAGTTACCTGGAGAATAGTTTTTCAGTTGATACATTCCCATCTCTCGAAAGAAAATCTTTGTTCTATGCTAAGAAAGAAGGAGAGGAGGAATATTGGTTTGACCATTAGTAGTCATTGCCACAACTGCCTGTGTATAAAAACAAATATAAAAAGCAGAGTCCCCTCTCTCCAGGTTATGCTGTTTTCCCAGAATAAATATTTAGTTAGCAAATAAATAATCAGAAAGCTATGCTTTTTTTTCTGCTGATAGCAAAATTACTCTTCATCATAGTAAAATCTAGTCCCAGTACAACCCCTAATGACATTTCTAAATCAATATTTCTGTTTTTAAGTATCATCTTCATGGTTACTTTTGTATTTTAAATTATTTGATAGTCAATCATTTGGAGATAAATTACATTTAATTCTCATCTGCATTGCATTTTTCAATCCTTTAAATGAAAGAAAGCTCCTTATAAACTTAAAATCTCCGGGTACATCTGTATTTTAAAAAGTTAAAAATCAGTTCCTTAACATAGTTCATGCACAAATACGAACAGGCCCTGCTGTTTTAGCTCACTACAGGCCATTTGATATACTCTAACAGAAAAAACTGTCTCAAAAGATTTCTTTTAAAAGATTTATTTATTTATGCATACAAGAATTGGGATGTAGGCTAGAAGTGGGTGGGGAAGGGGGGAGAGGATTCACCAGAGAGAGTGGGGAGCACAGCAGGCAGATCTACTGAAATACACTGCGGAGGGAGCAGCAGGTGAGACAGGAGAGGTCTGCTGCACCTAGTGGGTAGCTCCCTGGCCAGGATCAAACTCATGCTGGTAGCTTGAGTGTGCTGAGATTTAACACTTTGCACCACCAGGGAGACCCCTCAAAAGATTTTTAATTTTGGTAAAATATAAAATCTACTGTTTTAACTAAATTAACAGTTTAAGTGCACAGTTTAGTGGCAGTAAGTACAATCACATTTTTGTGCAACTCCTTTGTTTTTATTTATTATGACAGTTTCCTTATCTACTTTCCTTATCTACTACAGTGAGTGTCACAAAATAATGTTCCGTTAATGTTTGTCATGCAGATGAATGTTTAGATAACCAAAAAGTCATGTTCCTAATATTTATTTGAAATTCCAGTCATTAGTAAGTCAGATATTTTGTAAATTATCATAATTAGGTCTAATTGGTTAGTATACTCATTTACAATGAACTTTCGTATCCAAAACAGTGCAAAAGGGACTTTATGCTGTCCTAAAACCAACCTTCATTCCACAATAAAATTATGACATGTAAAACTTCAAATGGTTCAGATTATTTTTATGTCATGAATAATTTAAAGTCTCTTCTGAGTCTAATGTGTTACAATGCAAGCTTAATGATAGTCAAAAGATGTTTCTTACTTTTCATCTTTTTTATGGCAATTATAACAGTGACCTCTTTATTTTGCTTTAATTGTGGAATCTATTTGTTTTTTTGTCTTTGGCAATCTTATGGTTCTCCCTAAAATAATGAAATCCACCAGCAGAGGAAATTTTTAATGAGATATTCCTAAGAGAAATGTATTTGTACCAAAGACCTCACAGGCTCTTGATGACCCTAGGCCTGGAGGATTGGGTTTACAGTTTCCCCTATTAGGTAACCAGCAAGGGTTAAACTTTAACATTAGTGATCATGGGGCCTTCCTGGTGGCAGAAGGATTAAGTCTCAGCACTATCACCACTACAACCTGAGTTTGATCCCCAGCTAGGGAGCTGACCCACATATGGTGCAGCAGACCTCTCCTGTCCTGCCTGCTGCTTCCCTCAGCAGTGTATTTCAGTAAATCCATCTGTTCTGCACCCCACTCTGTCTCTGGTGAATCCTTTCACCCCTTGAATCTCTGGCCTACACCCCAGTTCTTCTATGCATAAATAAATATATTTTTTTTTAAAATCAGTAATCATGCTTTCCACACATTGTTTTCAGGAGTACAGATTATGTTATCTTGACATACATTTTCAGTGACAGGTAGGGCAACCCAAGGCACATAGAGAAACAGAATTTAGATGCAAGGGTTTAAATTTTGAAGTAAGAAGTCACTTTTCCTGAATTCCAGCTCCGTGCTGTGCTCTCACTCCTTCCTCCATGCGCAATGGCGTGGGAAGTGCTGCCCATGAGAGAAGTCCCTTTAAGATGGCCCTACTGACATCTTATTTTTGGGCTTTATTAATCACATGTTTATTTTAGATTAACAATTTCTGTCTTCTTGGAACTTTCCTTGAGAGGTAATTATTGCCATTGTAAACTAGGAGATCGCTATTGATCTTAACATTAGTAGCAGAAATTGTAAATACAACTGTTAGCAGTAAATAAATAATGCATTTCATTGTTCCTGCTTTGAGAATATCTCAGTACACTGTAGACACATAATTTGAATATGAAGACATTTAAAGATTTAGCTATTTATGAACTAATCTGCAATTTTCTAAAGCCTTTACTGGCCATGAGTGACAGATGGTATTTTATAATAAAATTTCATAGTAGTGGAATTGTATATGATTTTTAAGTTTTACTATAAAACAAAAACAAAGTGTTTGTGTGGTATATGTGTATTGTAATATGGATTGTAATATGTGTATTGTAATATGGATTAAAAGTAGAAACAACTAATGAACTGTAATCATTTCACATTTCATTCATCCTTCCCACAGCTCCTGAGTGGCTAATACATATGTTGTTCTGTGCGACAGTCATTTGTGATGAATTAGAATTTTCTGACTAGTCATTTTACTGGAAAATTATAAGACCATGAGGAAGCACTAAAATAAGGGCAAATATTATCTCCAAAATGTAAGCCATTTTCCTTAAGATATTGTCAGAGAGACTTAAACTTTGTATCCTGGTTTCACTTTTCATTATTGAGTAATGTGTGACCATGAGCCAATTATTTATCCATTTCAAGTTTCTATTTTATAGATTGGAAGAAGACTCCTTCTCGGTCTATTTTTGAAAAAGGAATGATGTGAAAAAAGTAATGACAGGTGCATAGCATGGTACCTGGCACATAGCAAGTATTCACTATATGCTCACTATTGATTTTTTTATCAATTGTATTATCATTATGATTAAGCCATTGACTAATTAGGGAAAAATCTGCATATAATATAAATAATAATAATAATATACATTCAGAATAAATGTCATATACACAGGAAAAGAGTAATACCGACATGGTTTATCTTTTTTTTTTTTTTTTATTTTTTTATTTTTTTTTTTTAGAGAGGCATGTTTTTATTTGTTTGTTTTTTTTTTTTGTTTGTTTGTTTATACATGCACTGAGTACAGTCAGAAGCGCGGGAGGGTGAGAGAATTCACCAGAGCCAGAGCGGGGAGCAGAGCAGGCAGAAGGACCGAGGTACACTGCTGAGGGGAGCAGCGGGCGGCAGGGGAGGTCTGCGCGCCATGTGGGACCCTCCTCCAGTGGCCGGGGAGCAGCCGGGGATCGAACCGGCGCTGCAGAGGCCGCGGGCAGCTTCGCAACCCAGCGCTCAACCGCTGCGCCACCAGGGAGGCCCCCGACATGGTTTATCTTAATGCTAACCAAAAACCTATGGATAAAGCTAATATCACAAGACAGAAGATAATATGTATCTCTTTTTCATCAAATATAGGCCATTAAAGCTAATGATTAAGATTAATATTTTTTTGTCTGAGGAAAGCTTTCGTCAGCTTTACTGAGATATAATTGACACATAAAATTGTAAGATATTTAAAATGTACATTAAGGTGATTTGATATTCGTATATATTGTGAAAGGGTTCCTCCCATCTAGTTCATTAGCACATCCATCATTTCACGTATTTTTCTCCTTTATGTGTGTGAGAGAGCATTTAAATTCTACTCTCTTAGCAAATTTCAGTCACAGAAAACAGTGTGTTAACTATAGTCACTGTATTTTATATTAGATCCTCATGAAGAAAACTTCCTTAAGTCAGTTATTCCTTCAAACCTTTTTGATCTTACTGGTAAAATCTTTTGGATAATGTTAAAGATTACTGGATTTTGGATTTTAATAAGCATCAGAGAAAGGGAAGAAGCAAAGTTTATAGATAGCACCTTAGCTTCATGTACACCTTAGTTTCATGAGATTCTGAATTAATGTTATTTTTTTTTTTTAGATTTCAAATGAAATGCTATTATTTTATTTCTGCTCTGTAAGTTTGTAGTCTCAACTTGCCAAAGTGATTTAGAACAGTTTGTTCAAGGACTGCTTGTTTCATGCCTTTATGTTGTACTCTTTACACAATAAAATTTGTAGCAGAGGCAATTCTCTTGTATTCATTCTTCCCCTCTTTAATACTAAAGCCCCAGTTCTTTTTTAAAAAAGATTTATTTATTTATTTATCCATGCAAGAACTGGGGTATAGGCCAGAGGTGCAGGGGTGGGGGTGAGAAGATTCACTAGAGACAGAGTGGGGAGCAGATCAGGCAAATTGACTGAAATACACTGCTGAGGGGAGCAGCAGCCAGTGAGTCGGAAGAGGTCTGCTGCGTCACGTGGGTAGCTCCCTGGCCGGGCATTGAACTTGTGCTGCAGTGGCTGCAGATAACTTCATAGGTTATGTCTTAACCCCTTGTGCCACCAGGGAGTCCCGAGCCCTAGTTCTTTACATGAGTATATTCCTTTTAAGCTACTCATGAGTGTAAGCTCCTGCTAAGGTGACATAAGCTGTGTATAACATGGGATGTCTAGGAAGTGGCCTACAGAGAAAGGGCATGATCTTTATTTTTTCTGCTGTCTTGCTTCCTGAATTTGAATATGATGACTGGAGATTTGAAAACAATCTTAAAGGTTAAGGAGGAAGTGGGTGCTGAGAATTGTGGAGCAACAACAACAGAAAGCTCCTGGGTCAATATATGTAGCTCAGCCCTGCATTTATTGTTTCCAAACTTGTTTTTATAAGGAAGAAGAAATCCTACTGTACTTAGGCCACTATTAACTTGGATTTTCTGTCATTCCTAGTCAAACTTCATCCAAAAAACTAAAAGTAACAAATTTTTATAGATTATAGGATATGAACTATATTGAAATAGGAATTATCTTTTATTTCATTTTTGTAATATGTCAGCCTCAAGGTATGTGTAAGGTGCATCTTCTGTTTTGGCAATGTGTCTGTTGTGGTGGTGATGGCTTTTGAGTGCCATCTTTCTTCTATAAAATCACAATATGTGCTAGTATTTGTTAACCTTTCTGAATTTGAGGACAACTTTGGTAAGATTTAGCATCATCAGCACTACACAGCACTGTTTTAAAATTTTAAGATTTTTCTTGACCATGTTCTTAGGCAAACAAAATCTCTTTGTGTAGAATTTTCCAGCTTGCTTTGAGTATGCCAGTAGTGCCTCAGAATTTATGTGCGTAATTCTATACCCATTTCATCTATTTCATCTTCTACATCTTGTAGATCCCCTTGAGACAACCATCCTTAATTTCCATGGCATTTTTTTTTGTGTGTGTCTACCTTCTTCAAAAGATTTTCTGTTTAGAGTGGAGAATTTGTAGAAGTAGTCTTGGAAATAAATAAAAGAGAAACACTCTGCTTCTGTGTTTTCCCTTTTTTGTTAGTTTGGTTTTTATCTATTAACACAGTATAATAGAAATCCCAAAATCTCATGTTTACAACAACATTTGTTTATTTTTCTCTTTCCTGGGTCTAGGGTTGGCTGGGACAGCTTAGCTTCTTGATGCAGTTTGGGTCCAGATACTCCACGTGTCTCTCATTCTGCAGCAGGAAACTACCCTGGTCCTGTCCTGTCCAGAAGAGCAAGTGGAGTGAGTCTCTTCAGTTCTCAAGCTCAGAACTATCATTCTCTCTTTTCTGCCAGATTTCACTGGCCAAAGTCCATGAATAGCATGTCTCCAACACCAATTCCCTGAGATACATTGCTATATAGGTAGCCCATGGTGAAGATTTAAATCCTTTCACAGAAAATGAAAAAGGGCCTCCCTGGTGGCGCAGGCAGTTGAGCGTTGCACTGTGAAGCTGTCCACATCCTCAGTAGCGTGGGTTTGATCCTGACCGGCTGGCTGGCTGGTGAGAATCCCACATGGTGAGGCAGACCTCTCCTATCTTGCCCACTGCTCCCCTCAGCAGTGTATTTCGTCAGTTCTGTTCTGTTCTGTTCCCCGCTTTGTCTCTGGTGAATCTTCTCACCCTCCCACACATCTGACCTGTGCCCCAGTTCTTGTATAAAAAATAAATTAATCTTAAAAAAATGAAAATGAAAAAAAAATTGAAGGAATAGCTCATTCTACAACATGATTTAGTTTTCTGTGAAAGGGCTTAAACACACACGCACAAGCACAGAATCATCTGAAACTTACTTTAAATTCAAGATGGAGTCAGGGCCATAAGGATGGGAGATTTGAATTGAATGTTGGAGAATGTTTTCTTTTTAGTCTTAAAAAAAAGATTTCAAGTTTTATATCATTAGATCAATGACCCAAACTACATGTAGAGTATGTGTTTCACTAATTCTGAATGTCCAGACTGTCAGCCAGTGTCCTGATCTTGGCATCTGGGGTCTCTCGGGGAAATTTGCTTTTGCTTCTGATAACTGATGTCGCTTCACTTTAGGATCCAGCTGACTTTACTTAATGGACAAAATGAAGATAGTGGTTAATTTTACTGCCTCAAATTCTTGCAACCCAGTGATGCTTTCAGGACTATGCTAAAAATACCCTGCTCAACACAGTATAGTTTCTATATATGATTGCAATATACTTTGGGGCCTCTGTGGACATAAAACATTACAGCTCCATGACAGGCTGCTTCACTGGTTGATAGAGGTCAGACCAATTATAAATAGGTGCTTAAGCTTTTAAAAATTTATCGTTCATGCCCCCAGATCACAGTTTGAATAACAGAAGCACTAATCACAATGATATGTCAGACACTACAGTTTTATAATAGTGAAACAGAAGAATATGCACAAATATAGGTATTTAAGGTTAGTCGGTTTCTGACAGTCTGGCATCATTCCCTGAAGGAGGAGACACATTTACTGATTAAAGCATATCTTTATTCCCCCCACATCTTCTTGCTGTCTTGCAGTTGGTTAAGGCCAGTTATCTGACCTAGACTACAAGCTTTAAGTAGTTGTGATTGTGCGGCTGCTGGGTCAATGTATTTAAGAGCTAGTATGCCGCCTTTTGTATTGCATTGCATTGCAATACATTGTGTCATATGCTATATTGTATTGTATCCTCCTATCCTATTGACCCGGAAGTCAAGGTGGAAATGGTGGTACCCCAAGATTGAAGTAATCTGTGTCATGGAGTTACCTCCAGCCACTCTGGATGCTTTTTTTTTTTAAGATTTATTTATTTATGCATACAAGAGCTGGGGTATAGGCCAGAGGTGCAGGGGGTGAGAGGATTCACCAGAGACAGAGTGGGGAACAGAACAAGCATATTGACTGAAATACACTGCTGAGGGGAGCAGCGGGCGAGCCAGGAAAGGTCTGCTGTGCCATGTGGGTTGTTCCCTGGCCGGCCAAGCATCAAACTTGTGCCGCAGGGGCTGCGGATTGCTTCATGGTGCTATGCTTAACCCCTTGCGCCACCAGGGAGGCCCCAGCCACTCTGGATTCTTACTCAGCCTGCTTTGAAATTGGCAAAACAACAGCAACAACAACAACAAAAGAACCCTAAAAAAACAAGACCAAGATTTTTGCAGTTATGCCTTCCATTCTTTCAGGTGCATAAGGAAGTCATTTCCATTTTACAGATAAAGAGAGTTACTGAATCTCACTCATAAAGTCAAGCTATTTTGCTAATAGAGTGATAATCTCACATCTACTACAGTGCTGTGGCTCAGTTATACTAACTACTGGTTTTTGTAATAACTTGATCATTGTTCAGCTATAGAAATTTACTAGACCTGCTGCCTTAGAAAAATGCAAAACTGCGAACCTTAACATGTGCATTGCCATCACCAACTCCACTATAGACAGACACACACACACATACATTCTCTCTCTCTCACTCACACAATACGTGCCTCTTTCTACCAATTGTCAGTGATTCAGAGTGGTTAGGAGATTCAGAGATGGTGGGATCAAAACAAGCTGATTCTTGTTTTGGCTTTGCCATTTGTTTACTCTGTGGTCTTAGAATATCAGTTTTCTTAAGAGAAAGGGCTCAATTAGATGATTTTTAAAAACCTGTGTGTCACAAGCTGTTAGTAAGTTATGAATCTATAAAGATTCCTATTCTTTAAGACTATTTCTTTAGAGCAGTGGTAGGTTTACTGCTAAATTAAGAGGGAATTAGAGGGGCCTCCCTGGTGGCACAGCGGTTGAGCGCACCGATTGAGCGCTGGGTTGCGAAGCTGCTCGCAGCCTCTGCAGCGCCAGTTCAATCCCCGGTCACCGGGCAAGGGTCCCACATGGGCCATAGACCTCTCCTGTCGCCCGCTGCTCCTCTCAGCCATGTATTTCGTCCATCTGCCTGTTCTGCTCCCTGTTCTGGCTCTGGTGAATTCTCTCACCCTCCCATGCTTCTGACTGTACCCAGTGCTTGTATAAATAAATAAATAAATCTAAAAAAAATGTTTAAAAAAAAAGAGGGAATTAGAGAAATTTCTCATATACTCCATGCCCCTGTACTTGCAGAGTCCCCCATTATCAACTTACCCAACTAGAGTGATGTATTTGTTAAAATTGATAAACCTGCTTTGACACATCATAATCATTTGATGTCTCTAGTTTACACTAAGGTTCACTCTTGGTGCTGTACATTCCATGGGTTTGAACAAATATATAGTGACATGTATCTACCATCATAGTATCAACACAGTGCTTTGACAGCCCTGAAAGTTTTGGTGCTCTTTCCTTCCTCCCCACGAAACCCCTCACAACTACTGTTCTTTTTACTCTCCCCATAGTTTTACCTTTTCCAGAATATCATGTCGTTGGAATCATGTTGTAGCCCTTCAGATTGACTTCTTCCATCCAGTGATATGCACTTAAGTTTCTTCCATGTCTTTTCATAGCGCGATAGCCCATTCTTTTTTAGTGCTGAATAATATTCCACTGTCTGAATGTACCAGAGCTTTATTAATCCTTTCATCTACTGAAAGTCATGTTGGTTGCTTCCAACTTTTGGCAATTGTGAATAAGGCTGCTATATACATCCTAGTACATAAACATAAATTTTTAACTCCTTTGTGTAATCCAGGGGGTACTGGATCCTGCTAGACTGCTGGAATGAGAGTATGTTTAGTTTTATAGTAAGTCACCAAATTGTGCTTCAAAGTGATTGTACCATTTTGCTTTGCTACCAGCATTGCCTCTAGCAATAGTGGGTAATGAAATGGAGAAAGGTAAGGTGGACAGGATGGGAAGGGTCTCCTGTAGTCAGGGGTGAGGCTCACCTGCTCTCATGCCAGTGTGTCTGACACAGGATCAACCGCAGCAGGATTCTGTTTTGACAGTTTCTCCTGCACTTCTCCAGGCAAAGGTTCTCTGAATTCCCTGAATTTTTTCTTGGGACAGCCAATGGTGATGTAGGAAACCCAGGGTGGAAGTAGCTTTATTTATCTCTGTTACAAATAGACATCAAAACACACATGGTTACCAGTCCAAAACAGTGAGGCCACCTGTAGTTGGCGTTGTCTCTAGAGTCTATTTTGAACACCAGGTGACCAGATGATCTCTTGGCTGTAGCAGGAGAACCAGTTCAGGAAAACTGAAATGGAAAGTCTAGGTGACTTTTCACTGAGATGTTCTACACATGATGTTGGACAGTAAAGAAACAAGGAGCTATGTTGTGATGAATCTCAGTCATATCAAACCCACAGGGTGATGCTAGCACAGCTCAGCCACTCTGCCCTTCTGCCCAGGTTAGGGTGATGCTAGGGGTCGGTTTCTAGAGGCATCAGTGGCATCTCAAGAAAGTTTCCCAGAGGCAGTTTGCTAAAAAGTGTGGATATATATAAGGAAATGACTGCCAGTACCGTATTCAACTATGTCAGAAACTTCTCATTGTGGGAGAACCAGATCAAGCTTTCCAAAAATTGTTTCCAACTTAGCAGAATTCCATCTTACCAGCCATCTTCTCTCACTTCTCAAGTGTGAATTCCCAGAGTCTCCTAAAAGTAATTGTGTACTAATTCAACCCCCAAACTCTCATTTGGAGTTGGAGGAATATCAACTTATTTTGGCAAAAGAAGTTAATATTCTCCCATCCTGGCATTTCTCCAAAGCACCATTCTGAGTTTTACTTAATGCCCTAACCCTTCTTTTCCCTAGCATCTCATTGTTTTGTCTATAACCCATTGACCTAATGAAAGAAATGCTTATTTCATTGAACCACTGTGTTCTATTCATTATATGTGTTGCAAAATGACAGCCCCCCCCCCCCAAATTGCTTGAGTTCTTTGTGCTGAAGATATCTGAGACAATTTCTAATTCTCCTACTTTTTAGTGGTATGAAGCAGCTTGGTTTGCTTTGCACACAGACTCCCTGTGAGGCTGTAGTACCTCAAATATGCCACGGTAAAGCCAGGTGTGTGTGCAGAACCTGTTTGCATGCTCAAGCAAAAAGAAAATGAAACTCTTATTTGATGGAAGATTCCCATGTGTAGAAATGTAGTATGTTCTTTTACTTACTCACTTGTTTTCCAAAAGATATTTATTGAATGCTGCCCAAGGACCCTGAACCTGTGGCTCTAGTGGCTTGATTTAGAGTGAGTGAAGGCCTGAGGACAAATGGATCCTGCCAGTAGAAGGGTTTCGTTTTTACTCCATTGATTTGATTAAAGTGCTTCTCCATAATGAAATATCAAAAATAGTTTTGACAAGAAAATATTATAGGGTCAGGCAAGCATAGTGGAAATATGTTGTGCTTGCCTTCAAATGACAGGAGTGGGATTCAGATTCTAGTTCTTCCCATTTTCACCATTTGACCCTAGTCATCTCATTTATCTTCTCACTGGTAAAACAGGAACTTTTAGTTTGCATTACTCTATACCATTACTAAAGAACACTAAAGCTTAAAAGGTGAATTAATTCTGTATTATTTTTATTTTGAATTTCCTTTTCTAGGACCTAGAAAGACTAGAGATTATTCCAAAAGCCACATATATTACTACCCAGTTTGTTTAAAAAACACAGAACCCAGACTCTTAAAATGCCCAGAGATTCATTTTTGTTGTTAATCTATGCTGATTTTTAAATAAAAATTGCATTTACTTAGAAGCATTCAGAATGTCAGCTACAATGTTTTGTAATCATGGAGTGGTTTTGAGTTAACAGAACAATTATTTAGTTGTTATTAGTTGCATCAGAAACAACTCCCACCCGTACATGTAACTAATTTATGTTGTCTGACAACCAGGGGTCCTGCTTCAAGTTTCCATGCCAATTTACAACACCCATTCTGTCCCATGCAAGGTTTGTGGCTATAAAAATAACACCAGGACAAGGTTATCTAAAGACACATTTGGTAGTGTGTCAACTATATAAAAAAAAGACACTACACAGTTTAAAATAACATTTTAACCAGCTTTACATTTATTTTTTTTTTCTTTAAAAAGAGTGAGTTGTGTGGGGCCTCCCTAGTGGTACAAGGGGTTAAGATGCAACCTACAAAGCTGTCCGCAGTCACTACAGCAAGAGTTCAATCCCCAGCCAGGGAGCTACCCACATGGCGCAGCAGACCTCTCCTGTCTCGTCCGCTGCTCCCCTCAACAGTGTATTTCAGTCAGTCTGTGGGTTCAGCTCCCCACTCTGTCTCTGGTGAATCCTCTCACACCCTGCACCTCTGGCCTGTACCCCAGTTCTTGTATGCATAAATAAATCTTTAAAAAAATAAAAAATAAAAAGAGTGAGTTGTGTACAGGTGGGTGAAATGTTTTATAGACAAGCAAAACAATCCAGCTTACTCGTTATCATCTGCTTCACCTTCATCTTTCTCCTCTTCCATCTTTCCTTCTTTTTCTTGCTTTTTTCAGCCTTTGCAGCTTCTTTTTAGCAATTCCAGGTTTCTCTTTGGCTCTGTATGCAGTGATATGCTTTTCGTAATTTTCCTTCAGCTTAGCAGCTGCTGGTCAACTGAGCAGTGTTAGTCCAAATCTCTCCCCGTTTCTCTGCAACATCACCAAGGACAGGCTGGGATGGTCTCCTATAATTAGGGGGTGATACTCAAAATAAAGTTAGTAAAAGGTCCAAGGAGGCCTTTTGGGTGCATTGGGATCCTTAAACTTTTTTTTTAGTTTCCCCTTGCAGGGGAGTATAAGTTTTCAGTTCTCCTTTATAACAAGCTTTGTCTGCCTTTGCCCTGTCTTCAAGGTTCCCTTTCTCTTTAGCAGACATGGTCTTCCACCTCTCTGAGTACTTCTTAGAAAATTCTCAAGAAGTTGACTAAGGTCTCCCTGGTGGTGCAAGGGGTTAAGCTCTGCACTATGAAGCTATCCGCAGCCTCTGCAGCGCGAGTTCGATCCCCGGCCAGCCAGGGAGCAACTCACATGGTGCAACAGACCTCTCCTGACTTGCCCGCTGCTCCCCTCAGCAGTGTATTTCAGTTACTCTGCCTGTTCTGTTCCCCATTCTGTCTCTAATGAATCCTTTCACCCCCCGCGTCTCTGGCCTGTACCCCAGCTCTTGTATGCATAAATAAATAAATTAAAAAAAAAGCAAATCTTAAAAAAAAAAAAGTTGACTAAACCTTTTGGGTGCTCCTTCATGTCTTCCTCCTAGTATGTCTGCACAAAAAAAAAAAAAAAGAAAAAAAAGCAGGTGGTGAATTTGACCTCTTGACTTCTTAGCATCTCCGTGACCCATGTTGAATTACTTTTCTGCAGTCAGTCACAGAACTACCCGGCTGTCCTGCTCTCCCCGGCATTGTCTGTCTGTGGGACTCGACTGTTGGCGAGAGCAGGAGCCAGATGCTGCCTCCTCACTGCGCTCTGTACATTCTGCATGCTCATTGTTTTTTGTGAGAGTGGGTTAAATAATTTTAGCCTTCAGTACATGGCCCACTCAGATTCATCCCTGGGTTATGCTTTCAGCTGTGCTCCTAACTTACCATGTGATAACGGGCAAGATGCTTTACATCTCTCAGCCTGTGCCCTTCGGAGGAAAAGAGCAAACTGAATGAGAATGGCCTCCAGGGTCCTTCCACTCTATATTTTGTTCATCTATAAATTGAACCTAAGTCCAAGCCTTCCAATTCTTTGATTTTAACATCACTGCCCCTGAAGATTTTCAGAGCATTAACTTTTACAAAAATGCAATGTCTTCTTTAAGACCAAGGCCTCATGGCAAAGTGGGCAATGTAGTTTAAGTTGTGTTAAACCCAGTGATGCAACTTTGATATGTGTCTTTTGTTCTCTAGTCTATTCTTCATATGCCTTTGGACAAATGGTTAATTGGGAAAAAATTGGATTGAAAGGCATTTTAAGTTTGCCCTTGAAAGAATCATGTTTATTTGAAATGAATCGTGGTCATGTCTCAGGGCTTTGCAATAACTTCCTATTTGTGTAACCATAAAATCATAAAAATATTAGTTGATTCTGTTCTCTTAACCCATACAGCACCCCTCACTGGCCAGCTTCTAGCCTCTGAATATCTCTTGGGAAGGAAAGAGAGGCTCACATCTTCCCAACAGCATCCATCCCCTACTTGCTAAAAATTCCTTTTTTTTTTTTTACATGTTCAGTCTTTTTTTTTTTAAGATTTATTTATTTATGCATACAAGAACTGGGGTACAGGCCAGACGTATGGGGGGTTGATTGAGAGGACTCACCAGAGACAGAGTGGGGAACAGAACAGGCAGACTGACTGAAATACACTGCTGAGGGGAGCAGCAGGTGAGACAGGAGAGGTCTGCTGCGCCATGTGGGTAGCTCCCTGGCCAGCTGGGGATTGAACTTGTGCTGCAGTGGCCACAGATAGCTTCATAGCGTTGTCTTTAACCCCTGCACCACCAGGGAAGCCCCTAGAAATTCCTTTTTACATTGTGTAAAAATCTTTCTCCAATGTACTTTCCCCATTTGTCTTTTTTTTTTTTTTCAGGAAGAGGCTTTTTTTTTCTTTTTTTAAAAGATTTATTCATTTATTTATACAAGCACTGGGTACAGTCAGAGGCATGGAAGGGTGAGAGGATTCACCAGAGCCAGAGCGGGGAACAGAACAGGCAGACCAACAAAATACACTGCTGAGGAGAGCAGAAGGCGTGGCAGGAGAGGTCTGCATGCCATGTTGGACCCTCGCCAGTGGCTAGGGATCCAACCAGTGCTGTAGAGGCTGCAGGCAGCTTCGCAGCCCAGTGCTCAACCGCTGCGCCACCAGGGGAGGCCCCCCATTTGTCTTAATATATCTTAGTTTTCAAGTTCGTGATCAGGATTATGACTACCTTTCTATTGTCTTTAGCTCATCAGAATGTTTTGTTTTGTTTTATGCCCTTATATGGTAATCAAACTCCCCATCCCAAACAGTCCCAGGTTATGCCTATTTTCCCAGAATAAATATTAATAGCATTTCCTTGCACGCTCATATTTTTCTTAAATTGGCAATAAACTTATGGTCAATCCATGGCTCCATAATAGTGTCTACCAAATTTCCACTGCAGATTTCCCAATCTCAAAAGTGGTCTATAGGAAAAGAAGGAAAGAAATGTTTAGGAAACATTTGTGTGTACCATCAGCCTCTCTTCAGAGTCAGAAGGAATTTTAGTGAGAATTTCTAAAGAAAGGAAATCTTCACCTTGTTTAATATCTATTGTCCCATGAAATGCAGCTTGGAATTCTCACTTTAAAAATAGCTTAGGTCAATTTTAATTTTAATTGCATTTTCAAAGATTTTTTTTTTTTTAAATTGTTAGATAAATTGCCCTGAATCTTGCTTCTCCAGTGCTGATAACTTCTGGAAACTCAGCATCAGCAGGACATTACAGGTGGTGGGAATGTTTTGAAATTAATGAAGGGCATCATTTTCCCTGGGAGGACTGGCCACCCATTGCATGAATGGTAGCTGGAAGAAGCGTAGATGGCTGAAAGCTAGTCAGGGCATTTGAAGACTATTGAAGAGCAATCACCAAAGTGTGATGTTAGAGACAGATCTCCATGGAAACTATGTTGTGATGATCCCACTGGCACTGACTCAGAATGTGCGCCTATCTCCAGGAACACATCTTCCCAGAAAACAGGGTGTCATCCACCAGTTGTTCCTACAAAAGAGAAGTGAGGGTTTGTTATCATCCAGTCCGAGAATAATTGTGTTAACCAAAGCACAGAAATGGGAAAGAGACTTGGTCTAGAACACCAAATAAGATTTTCAATGAAAGTCCGCTAACTTAATTTTGTTTGTCAATTGGGTACATTGGATTTAAGTGCAATATCATTTATAATTAAAGAAAAGGCCAACACAATTACTGTTCAGTGTGCCTCACCATGATAAGGCATAGGCAGCCATAAAGAGTCCATTTTAAAATGATCTGCTGAAGATTACATTTTTAATTGTCTTTCAGCTGCACTAACATAAATCACTTTGTCAATACATTTCTTGGATTTGCATAATGACAGAGCATGACAAGATTAGTTACCATTTTTAACTACCGAGTTTTTTGGCATGAGGCTTGGTATCACATCTGTGTGCATATGCTTTCCAAAGCCCTGGCGACATCACACTTTCTGAACCAAAGAAACAGACACTTTCCCGGGCCCGGTAGTGGTTTTCTTTTCTTTTCCTTTTTTTTTTTTTTTTTTTTACAGTGAGCAAACTGCCAGCCCACTCTCAGTGACTGAGCAGTGTTCTGAAGTTTAAAAGGCCTGTTATACAAAGAGGTCTTAAGGGGACTTTGAAACACTTGGCGCACAGGCTGTGCTTAGACAGTTGGCTTGTGCATGCTGCCCTCTGCCTACAACATACAAGAAAAAAGTTCTGCCTTTAGTTGTCTAGTAATAAGAACAGCCTGTTATAGATACGTGTGTCCTACAACCAAGTGGACTTTTCTTTCTAGAGTAACAGATAGTTTCTGATCCAAGGATAAGTTGTGTTATGAAAGATCCCTCGTGACTAAGGTTTTGGGAACATAGAACAGATTCTGTCCTAAAAACAAAGTTAATGCAAAGAGCAATCAGATGCTCAGCAATTTTATCAGTTCTTGCCCAGGCTGTGTTTGGTTGTGAGAAGGGCTGGGGGCAGAGGAAGGGGATGTGAGGGCACCTCCCTAGTGGTGCAGGGGTTAAAGACAGCGCTCTCAAGCTATCTCCAGCTACTGCAGCAGGAGTTTGATCCCCAGCCAGCCAGGGAGCTGATCCACATGGCACAGCAGACCTCTCCTGTCTCTCCCGCTGCTCCCCTCAGCAGTGGATTTCAGTAGATCCACCTGTTCTGCTCCCCACTCTGTCTCTGGTGAATCCTCTCACCCTCCTGCACCTCTGGCTTACACCCCAGTTCTTGTATGCATAAGTAAATAATTATTTTTTTTCAAAAAGAAGGGTTGGGAATGGAAATCACTAAAATAGCAAAATTAGAATACTCAGGCCAAGCCCAAGGCTCTGTGCTGAGAGATGAGACTGTGAAGCTTATGAGGTTGTCACTGCCAGGCCTAAAGGGCCCTGGCTGTGGTATCACTCGGTTTCAGGTTCAAGTTCCTGTGATCACAGAGTCATTAGATGTGGGGACAAGATGGGGACAGGATCTTAATTCAGTCTGTTTGGAGCCCAAATATTTGTGTTCTTAACACATGCTTCCACTTTGAGGAGCACCTTCTTAAAGGATATTAAACCCAGAGACCTTTTTTAAATATGCAGATTTCCAGACTTCTCTCCTGGAGCCCCTCCACCTCATCCCCCCATCCCCAGCTTCCTGGATCAGGGGTGGGCCTGGGCGTCTGTACATGCCAGGATCCTCTAAGCAGCCAGGTCAGTCAGGGCAACAATCATCAAGACATTTGAATCCCTTCCCTCCTAATCAGGACTCCAGTTTTCTCAAATTAAACTTGTTTAAGGAAAAAAATACAAATTAAGTGAATTCAAATTTATTTGATTTTTTTTTATGTTTCTCAAAGTATTTTCACTTTACCACATTTGAACATTTTTTTAAAGATTTATTTATTTATGCATACAAGAACTGGGGTGTAAGCCAGAGAGAGATGCAGGGGGTGAGAGGATTCACCGGAGACAGAGTGGGGAGCAGAACAGGCAGATTGACTGAAATACACTGCTGAGGGGAGCAGCATGCGCGACAGGAGATGTTTGCTGCACCATGTGGGTCACCTCCCTGCCAGGGGATCGAACTCATGCTGCAGTGGCTGCGGATAGCTTCACAGTGCTGTGCTTAACCCCTTGCACCAGCAGGAAGGCCCCCACATTTGAACTTTATAATAAAAGAAAAGGGGAGGTTTTTATAATTTTTGAGGTAAACTGTCCTTATATGTAATTATAGCAAATTCTCCTTAGCACAAAATGGATATAAATAAATCTCAAAAGCGTCATCCCTGAGAGGAGTTAGAGATGAGTGAATGAAACCTTTGTGCCCTTGAGCAATGCTTCTTTGGTCAAAGGGGAACTCAGAGCCTTGCTGGGTCTGGCTGTGGGAAAACCCTCCTAAGCTATTCTGGATAGTCAGAGTTTCTCCGCTTTTTAAACTTCTAGACCTGAAGTGTTGCTTTTACTTACTTTATTTAGTACAATTATCTCAAGTTCCATCCATGTTTTCACGAAGGACAAGAGGTCATCTGTGTCAATAGCAGCATAGTATGTCATTGAGTTAGATGACATCTTCTTTGTCCCGTTGTCTATTGTCAGGCATTAGGTTGTAGCCACATCTGCTGTGAACATAGGGGTGCATGTATTATTCTGAATTGTTAGGGAGAGTACAGTCTATGGACCTTGATTTGATTGATGGGTGGATGAGTGGTTGTTTGAAAGGATTGGGTGGATGACAAGGGAAGAATCTGGGCTGATTTCCATTTTCTGGCTTGACCACCTGGAGGACTGGGCACAACCTTTACTAATACATAAAAGAGCAACATTTTTAAAGAAGTCATGTTAATAAATGCTCATCAAATGAGACCTAATAACATGCAATTTTCTTGTGATATACCAAACAAGGTAATGCTTATTGTAAACCATCCATGAAAAATGCAGTGATTATTTAATAATTATTTTTGATAGTTTGAAATTCCAAAAAGCATAGACATTTTTGCTGCTCTCCTTTGAAGAGCTTATTTAACACAATCACCTACAAATTAAGTTATGTGATATATTTATTTTAGGTTGATTTTGTCATAATTTTTATAGTAGCAAAATAGAAAATGAAAGATTTAGAGGACATGTGTCACAGTCAAATTGATAATTAAGCCAGTATATATTCTTTCCTGATCCTCTGTGCTTTTGCATTTCCCTTAATTCTTAAAGTCTGTTGCATTCATGGTATTTCAAGTAATAAAATGATCATTTACAATGAAATATTGTGTGAATAGAAAATATTGACTTCAAATATTTCATATCCTGAATACACCAAATCCTTAAGTTATGAATTGGATTCTCATTTTATTTTATTTTTAAAAAAAAGTCTTTATTGGCTTTAAGTCAGACTAAACTAATCTGATTGGCAGATTTAGAGACTGAAACACAAATACTTTTTAACCCTGGTTTAGAATACCAATTCCTGAACTGAGAAATTACAAATGAAGATATCTCCTAGAAAATCTTAAAATCATAGTAATTCTCCATCTTGTTAAAATTATCCTGCAACTTGGAGAACTTGATAGTTGAGGTACTGAGCTGGCAACAGGATAAATTTAATTGATTTTTTTTCTTTTTGCCTATCTCTAAGGACAGTCCCAACTTTATCTATCAGGGGCTTCTTAAATTATTTCATTTATTGTTTCCTGCATGCGGGCTCTGTGCTAGGTACTAGGAGGCAGTGGGGAACAGGGCCTCATTTATGTTGACAGAGAACCTGAGCCAGTAAGGGAAGCAGGTATGCAAACCAATAAGTTACACAACAGCACTGAAAATTTGCCATTGATGAAGTAAGTACAGGTAAACAAACAGTGAGGGTTGGGGGCAAAGATTGGACTCTATAGTCATGGTGGGTAGGGGTGATCAGGACAGGCTGCTGCAAGAGGTAGGTAGCTTCTGTGTAGAAATGAGAAGGCTAGTAGGGAGGGTGGTGGTGTATGCAGAGCTGCAGACACAGCTCACGCTGGGCAAGGGCATGGAGAGTTGGGGTTCAGGAGATGAGCTTGCAGACTTCTGGGCCTCACAGCTGGAAATTCTGATTCCATTGTTCTGAGGGGGAACCAGGAAGCTGCATTTTTGACAAATACCCTAGGTGACTGACTCTTGGGCAGCTTAGCACCGTCACTCTTAAATTTTATATTCCTTGTGGAGATTGTTGTACTTTATCTCTGCATCCTCAATACCTAACAAATAAGTTCACACAAGCCAGGGGACCAGTCAGTGTAATTTGAGTAATCAGACCACTTACCAGATTCTTGACTCCCAAGAGGTCACACCCACTGGATTCCTTGGGTACTTTCTGCTTTGGCATTATCAGATGAGTCTCCTACCCTCCCCTCCCACTTTAAGATAGTAGAAAGGTTAATGTCCTAGAGACAAAATTTAGGGAAATAAATTTTTTGATGGAAGGGGATGCAGTGGGAAGGGAGCTCCGTTAGCCTGGTGCAGGTTGTAGAAAAATACACAGAGCCTGAGAATTTAGAAGTAAAACAAAGTTTTACTGCAAGTGGTTTCCAAGGAAAGAAAAGGCAGAGTCTGCAGAAGTCAGTGACTGGAGGGACCTCCCAGGTGGCCTGAGTTCAATCCGTAGCCAGGGAGCTGACACACATGGCACGGCAGACCCCTCCTGTCTCCTCCTGCTTCCCTCAGCAGCGTATTTCAGTCAATCTGCCTGTTCTGTTCCCCACTCTGTCTCTGGTGAATCCTCTCACTCCCCACAACTCTGACCTGCACCCCAGTTCTTCTATGCAAAAAAAGAAATAGCTTTAAAAATTAAAATGGTATTTTAAAAAAATGAAGTCAATGACTGAACTCTAGCTTCTACATCTGAGCTTCTTTTGCTTTGTGTGGCTGTTTTTGCTCACTTCACAGTGCTGGGTTAGCAAGTGCTGGGTACATCTTGTTCTCTGCAGGGGGTTGTTAGGGTGTTGATGGGACAAACAGCTCACAGGAAGCACTGCTGGTAACTGGAGTGCTTGTGGGGCAACTTGCCCAAGACTCAGTTTAGTTTGATTTGATTTAATTTAATTTAATTTAATTTAATTTAATTTAAAAGGGTATTAGTGGAAGGAGTACTAATGGAAGTGGTATTATTCAAACAGAAGCAAAAGTAGGCTGCTGGTTTATTTTCTGTCTCTTCTGCCTCAAAAACTTAAAATAAAGGGAAGAAAAGTGGTCTACCAAAGTACTTTGAAGTTTTTGAATTGCAGTGTTCACTGATCAGACTTTAGCCACCGTTTTTTGGGATGTAATAATCAATCTGCTGTTATAGTACTAGGAATAGAGAAATGGAAAAACTGCCCTCAACAAGCATAAAGCCTAGAGTGTAGACAATCAAAATTCAAATGCTTATTATGATGATAAGTGTTAGGACTGCAAACTAAGTGCCAAGCACTGGGTCACGCATTTTTTCCTATGTTATTGTCTCATTTACTCCTTATCAAATGATTATTTGACAGATGATGGAATTGTGTTTTAGGAGTTAAGTAGTTCACTTCTGCTCACCAAATAGTAAGGGATGACTCTGTAATCTGAAAAATATCTGTAAAATATGTGATTACTCACTGTATTTCCCTATCACTGTACTTACCTTTTGGTTATATTTGTCTTTATTTGTTCATGCTCAAATAATCATGAAATATGATTGAGTTGTGTGTATGCAACACACTGACTTAAGTTCCTTCCAAACTCAAGGTCAGAATTAAAAGATTTTCCAGAGGAAGCAGAATACTGTGTCATGTCAGTATGCTGTCTGACCTGTACAAGTCACTGCTGTACCAATGAATACCATTCTAATTTGTTCAGAAAACCTCTGAAATGAAGGTTTTCCCCCTTTTTCAATTCTTATGGGATCTTAAGAATATTATAGGTTTCAGCCATAAATTCTATCCATTTCCTTTGGCCAAAAGGATCGTTTTTCTGCAGGTGATTTTATGAATATAAAATATATTTCCAATTGATAAATATCAAAGTTAACTTAAAACACAAATGCATAAATTGTGGTAAAAAATCAGACTGCTTCTTCAACAAGAGCTGTACAGTATAGGACTGTATTAAATTTCAAGGTTAGAAAACACCACATTTTAAAAACTGTATCACTAACATAAAAAGTTAAATTTCAGTTCTTGGATAACTGAATTAAGTTAATTTTTCAGTAATGGTAGTTTTAGGTGGTAGTTTATTTTTTAAATGAAAGTAGTCCTAAACCATTTGGGACTCTTCCTTTTCATACCATTGAATAGATTTACCTCTTTAGGGTCTACTGTACAGCATGTTCTATGATTGACAGTAACTGTGTGTTCTCAAACTCAGTCTATAAACTAGTTATGTTATTTGTTATACTTTCTTATGTATAACTTATTTTGGCAGACCCAAGCAACAGAATACTGAATTCTGAAAAGGACATTATTGTTAGGTGGACTTTAATCTTTTTTTTTAATACTGACTTGTCTTTTTTTTTTTTTAAAGATTTAGTTATTTATTTATACAAGCACTGGATACAGTCAGAAGCGCGGGAGGGTGAGAGAATTCACCAGAGCCAGAGTGGGGAACAGAACAGGCAGACTGACAAAATACAATGCTGAGGGGAGCAGCAGGCACGGCAGGAGAGGTCTGTTGCACCATGTGGGACCCTTGCCGGTGGCCGGGGATGGAACCGGCACTGCAGAGGCTGCAGGCAGCTTCGCAACCCAGCATTCAACCGCTGCGCCACCAGGGGAGGCCCTGGACTTTAATCTTATCCATTACTTATTTATTCATGTCTTTATGTGACAGCTATTCAGTTAAGACCTATACATTTACCAAGGCTTGGATCAGTGTGAACTCAATGACTCTACTAAGAAAAGTCTCAATGTTGAATATAAATACATGCTATACCTATCATATTTTAAACTTTTTAATATCTAAGAGCACAGTGAATTTTTGTTTTATTGATATATTTCAAGGCTTAGGCAAAATTTAATTTTCTTGATGTCAAAACCTTTTCTTGATCTATGGTGAGATAAAATTTACAGTGCTCAGAAAACTTTCTTGATGATTTAATTATGCTCATAAATTCTTAGAAATCTCTAGTTTTTTGTTTTGATATTTACAAAATTATATTTCTTAGGGATATGTATTTATTAGTGGCAACTGAGATGCATCAATTTTGAATCCATTTTTAGGGAATTTGGTTTTCATTGTTAAATAGATGTCTTATATGGTACATACACCTCTTATTCAATATGCAATGAAATATAATGTACCCAAGCAGTCTGATTTCTGAGCACAATTTATGCATTCATATTTTAAATTGACTTTGCTGCTAACCAATTGGAAAAATATTTTATATTCATTTAACATTCATTCAAGAATGTCCATTATTAAAATTCCAAATTTTCATTATTTACCCACTGAGTACATTATAACCAAATATGTTGAAAATATTGTTCTTAAAACAGGAATCAGAGTGAACCAACTCTAAAACAGGTTGCCCTGCCATGCTCTAAGTTAATACCAAAAGCTTTTACTGTATTGGTCTAGTAAATTTGGTCTAGTATTGGTCTAGTACATTTCATCTCTAAATTTGAACAGTGAGGAAAAAGATATATTCTATAAAGTCACAACAGATTGCTTAAGAACCAATCTACCACATCTAAGCCAAACAAACTATATTATCTAGTATTTTCAGAAACTCTTTTGCTTAGTACTACTGTCAAAAACTATCCTGAAGTGATCCAGAAAGGCAGAAATCTATGGAAGATTCTTCTAAAAATTCATTTTAGAGACCTCTGCCCTCATTCATAGATTGGATCCCTTCCTCTTCAGAGGCCTTATTCTAAATTGCAATTTGTGGTTTTATTTTTTTAAAGAATTCATGAATATTTTAAATGCAATTTGGTATACTATGTTATTGATCGTGCATTATTTATGCTAAGATTCTCTTTAATCAGAGGCTTTGCAAAGTGTATGGCATGCAGGGGTTGAATTTCTGTGTACTTAGGGTCATTAAATCAGGGATATAGTCACAGTAAATCCTCAAGGTAAGTACATTGGTTTCTCCACATTTTGTTTATTGACGTGAGAAAGTTCATATATAGGTTTGAAACAAATGGATTGGGTTTAGAAGTAGTACCACATCCATGTAACACATTCATATATTTTAACATATAAATGTTAACTTATGTCAAGGATAAGACATTTGAAAAAGATGGAAGGAGCATAATGGCTGACCTTGTTTCCAGGGATGGAAAACCAGAAAGTACTTCACAGTTGGGAATGTCAGTGTTAAACAATGAAGCTCTGCTTATTTCTTCAAGAGACTATTTATTATTCTCAGAGGTCCCACAGCTAGTTAATAATCTCCCACAGGGCGGTGGGGGTGGTGGTGTGGTTTATTTTAGTGAACTCCTTCTTTTCTCTCTTAAAACATACTTTTGCTGTTCTCTACTTTTCCAACCCTGTGGATAAGTGGAACATAAACTAATACTCCTAAATATGGTCTACATGTTCTTCCTGCACATTATGAGAAGGGAGGAAAAAAAGTAACCTCACAACAGAGAAACGTGACAGTGCCACCTCAGCCTGCTGCTGCTCAGCAGTGACCAGCATGTTGCCAGCATTCATCCTTCCTGCCTCTTTGGTCTCTCTTCCTAATATCCTCCCAGCCTTATGGGATAAACAGCAGATGAACACTTTTAAGGGATTTTCTACAAAGTACCTTACCAATAACCCTCGAAACTATCAAGGCTTATCAAAACCAAGGAAAGTCTGGGAGACTGTCACAGTCAAGATGAGATATGATAACTAGACTCAGTGTGTTGAGTCCTGGAACAGAAAAAGGACACTAGGTAAAAGCTGAGGAAATCTGAGTAAAATGTACTTTAGTTAATATAAGTACATTGGTATTCATCAGTTCATTGTGATAAATGTACTAGTGTAAGATGTTGTTAAAAGGGGAAACAGGGTGTGGAATATATTGGAACTTGTATTAGTTCTTTATAAATCTAAATTATTCTAAAATTAAAATTATATACAAAAACCAATAAAATGTTATATTCATGGATTACCTCTATATAACCATTATATACCCAGAGGAATCATGTTTGGATGACTGTATTGGTTTTTTCCATGAGTTTTTGAAATCCCTGTCTAGTACCAGCTGTTCAGAATTCATACTCTCTAGAGTATAACCACCATCATCTTTAGATGGTGATATTGTCATTTTTGAGCTCTAAATTATCTAAATTTATATTTCTAGACTAAGGTAAAATCAATTAAATCATAGGGCTCAGTTCTATTTGTAGTGTGGTCTCAGTTTTAGCAGTTCTATACACCTAAAGAAGTAGGGGTTTATGTACATTTTAAGGCAGCATTTTTTTTTTACATAAATAGTGCTCTGTGTGTGGGTGTGTGTGTGTGTGTGTGTACAGCATGTCTGAGTAGACAGTCTGTATCATTCATTATCATAGTCATGAACTCAACCAGCATTTATTAAACATCTGTGTGGTGCTAGCAGGATTAAAATAGCCCTTACTAAAAGAGTGCACCCTAGTGGTGGGAGACAATGTAAACAGTTATGCAGAGCTGGAAGGTAACCTAGACAGCTGCAGGAGAGATGACCGCCCTGGGAGGGGCCTTCACCCACAGTTGCTTCCCATGTCTTGTTATTCATTCATGCAACAATATTTATTGAGTAACTGATATTTATTTATTTTTATTTTTTAAAGATTTATTTATTTATGCATACAAGAGCTGGGGCACAGGGAGATTTGCTGGGGGTGAGAAGATTGACCAGCGATGGAGTGGGGAGCAGAACAGGCAGAGCTACTGAAACATACTGCTAGGGGAGCAGCAGGCGAGACAGGAGAGGTCTGCTGCGCCATGTGGGTCACCTTCCTGTCCGGGGATCAACTCGTGCTGCAGTAGTTGCGGATACCTTCATAGTGCTGACACTTAATCCCTTGAGCCACCAGGGAGACCCTTGAGTAACTGCTATTTAATAGTCTGTGCACTAGTCACTTAGATACATCACTAAGCAACATGGACACATGTCCTGCCCTGGGGAAGCTTCCAGCCTCTGAAAATTATAGAATGCCTCTGTGTCTCAAGCAGGAATCTTTTCCCATTAGGAAAAAAAAAGCTCCCCCCCCCACCAACGTCTTATACATGAGGACAGCTGTTGTGCCTCTAACAGCCTCCTCCAACCCAGTTTCAGTAAATACTGTTTCTTGACCATACTTTCCCCATTCCTTCCCATGGTCAGCATGATTTAGATACAGGTCCCTTCCCTATCCTTCCCCGGGTGGCAGTATAGTCAGAGAGCAGCAGACTGAGAAGTCAGAAAGAACTAGTGTCACCTCCCGGCTCTGCCACATCATATCTGTGGGGGTTGCCTACCTTACTTAACCACAGTGAGCCTCAGTGTTCTCACCTACACAAGGAGCGTAGTAATTCTCCTTTAAATGATTGCTATAAAATTAGAGGTAATTTACATAAAATGTTTAGCAAAGGTCTGACCAAGTAGTAGGTATTCAAAAAACAGCAGCTCGCTAAACTGATCAGTCTCCCTTTTATTAAATATAATGTATTTAAACTAAACCCCCTGGGCCTCCCCAGTGGCGCAGCGGTTGAGCGCTGGGTTGCAAAGCTGCTTGCAGCCTCTGCAATGCCGGTTCGATCCCCGGCTGCTCCCCGGCCACTGGAGGAGTGTCCTGCATGGCGCGCAGACCTCTCCTGCCACCCGCTGCTCCCCTCAGCAGTGTACTTCGGTCCTTCTGCCTGCTCTGCTCCCTGCTCTGGCTCTGGTGAATTCTCTCAACCTCCCGCGCTTCTGACTGTACCCAGAGCTTGTATAAATAAATAAATAAATAAATCTTTTTTAAAAAAAGAAAGAAAATAGTCTTAAAAATAAAATAAAGTAAAATAAAATAAACTCCCTGTACTTGTGCTGTTGAATTTTTGGTCACAGATGTGTAGAGACATTGAGCCCTTTTCCTTTAGTTTTGCTATATAGTCACAATCCCTTATCAGAAATCCAGAAGGCAGGTGTTTTTTTTTTTTAAACACTGCTGAGGGGAGCAGTGGGTGCGGCAGGAGAGTTCTGTCACGCCATGTGGGACCCTCGCCGGCAGCCAGGGGTCGAACCAGAACTGCAGAGGCCACGGGCGGCCTCGCAGCCCAGCGCTCAACCGCTGCGCCACCAGGGGAGGCCCAAGGCAGGTGTATTTTGAACTGTGAGCCTTTAGAAGATGACAGTGACCCCTGTATTACCTGTATATCACACAGTAGGTACCACCTCCCTGCCAGAGTGTCCTGGAACTGCTCCCTGTAATCAATCATGTTAATGCTTTTGCAGTGAAAAGTGTGGGCTAATGAAGACTCCTGTCACCTCTTGTTAGCTCAGGTCAGAGTCCGTCACCAAAAGGGTTAAAACAACTTTTCAGTTTTGGGTCCTTTGGGTTGGAGACTGTAGGAAAGGGTTCAACCTTAGTCAGTCCATTGTGCTGCTCCACAATCATGATCTCAAGTCCTGAGCCTGTTCACCAGCAGTCCAAGAGTCTTCCCTCCTCTTTCTGAGTTATTAGCAACTTTTACAAATGTACTTTAAAAATCTTTCAAGTCACTGTAAGGAGCCCAGTGAGCAAAAATGTTTTTCTTCTCATATCTGACCAGATCCTGAGATGTTTTGTTTTTCATTCATTTGAAAAAGTTGTTTTCAAATACGATCAATAAATACTTGGATGAGCTCCAGACTTCTTCTAAAATGCTTTGTTTGGCCTCTTTCCTTTTCTTTATTATATGGAAATGTTCTGGAGCTTTGGTCTTGTTCATACAGTTCTAATTCATGAGTGTGTTTTCTTTTATATTGCCCTCTGGTTATGAAAATCATGTTTCATGTTAATGTTGTTAATGTATCAGATTTTATAAATTCTGTTTATTTCATGTGTCAAAATCTTGACAGAAATGTATGCTTTCACCAAAAAATACCATTTTAGCCAGTAGATGGAGTCAGTTACAACTAAATGGAGCTCATGGCAGCAGACATTCAAAGAAAAAGTATAGACTTTAATTTGTAGATTTAAAAACTTGTAAGTATGTAATTTTTAAATATGTTCTCAATCTGAAAACATAATCTAACTATATATTTTCACTGTGGACAGACCGCAAGTTTATTTGACTTTTCATTTCCATAAATATATTCATCTACATTCTTCTGTTCTTCTACCTGACATACTGTTTTAATTTTCTTTTAATACAAAATATAAAGAGGACATGAATATTACATGAACACATAAAACATGTGTTTATGTTTGAGAACTGCATAAAAACTAATTCCCCTTGATACCCTAATGTATTAAGTAAAATGTAGCTTTACTGCAATCGCCCCCAGATCTGATCATATCCAATTGTCTTTGAACTTATGATTTATGATATTAAAGGAACTTTTAAAGCTCTTATTAAATCTTAAGAAGAGAAGGTATATTATTATTAGTTTTCCTTAGAAACTGGTCATGGATTCTATGCAGACCTTGTGTGGAAACCAGGGGCTTCTTCCCGAAAGTAATTTCTTCATCAGAGAACTAAGTCTGCCAGGTTTTCTCATGATCCCGCTGCAGCTCTCCCTGATGATTTCAGAGCCCTCTACAAGGTGAGATTATTTTGCTTTGTCAACACTGTCATGACATTCTTCCTGCCAGTGCAAGGACTATGCATGTTGTATGTCCTAAGGCACAGCCTGGAGCTGCTATGGGCTTAAGAGAGTTGATGAATGAGTTCACTTTAAATATCCAAAAGACAGTAATAGGAGATCCTGAAAACATGCCCTTTTAGATTGCAAGACAGAGACAGAGATGGAGAGATACTAATCCTAACTGAATTATGTTCACACTCCAAGAAGGCCAGTCTCTGTCAAGATTCCAAATCTCTGCTCATGCCTGGGGACACCACCTTGGTACCTGCCTAAAGAAACCTTGCCTGCAACTCTCTTTCTCCCTTCTTCCCCCCTCTCCCTTCTCACCAGTACCCCAGACAGTGAAGTCTCCTCTGAGCTCCAAGGGCTGTTGCCAAGTCTGTCCTGGAAGTTACAAGGCTAGGGTGTAATTAAGTGCCTGCTTCCTCCCCCAGGTTCTGTGAAGGTAGCGCCTCTGTCTTTCGCTGGCAGAGTTAACAGCGCAATACATATTCATAAGACCAGGGTGAGGGTGTAAGTGTGTGCCCACGTTCACTTGTGCTTCATCTCATGGTGTTTCTTTAGAACTGATTGATGTTAACAAGAATTGCCTGAAATATTTTTTCACAAGGTTACTGTGAGTAGTTTTCTTTGAATTCTAACTACTACATCCTATTGATCACAGATGAGCCCCTTACCCTTTCCTGGTCTACCTCTTGTTAAATAGAATGATTCATTAATTGTATGTGCAAGAAACTTCCTTTTCCTACCACCCACTCAGTATTTAACTTCTGAATAAGTCATTAATGTGCACTGCATCGTGTCTCTTTTTTGCTTTGTTATGGTGACTTTTAATTGAGGTTGTCTTTATTACAATGCATCTTATGGCTGCTTTGTTGTAACTCAGTTCCTAGTAACTGGATGTGTACCTTCTCTGAAATGTAATTTTCTTTGGGCTTGTAAAATGCACAGAGCAAGCCATACACATGAACTCTTTCATAGAACTTTTGCTGTCATTAATAATAAGGATTAAAAATTACTACCCTGAAAGCAAAACTCTAGGTATTTAAACTATGACTGGAAACTGTCAAGAAATCAAAAGAAGTGAGTTTAGCATAAGGGATCTCAAAATGGGGGAGGAAAGCATAATTCTAGAACATTATTAAGTGAAAACATCTTGGAATCACAATGCAAAGGATTTGGTTTTTCCCTGACAGATTATCTGAGTTGATTTTCTTGAAGAGCAAATTAAAAATGAACCTGGTGTTCTCCTTTTAATGAGATATCATGAATACAGTAGAGTCAACATTTAAGACTTAGACAGTCTGAGTACATAGCTTAGTGTAAATAGCTGGAAAAGGCAGAATACCCCTGTGCTCCCTTTTTTACATCATATATGACCCAGACTTCTCAAAGAGCAGTTCGAATTAGTATTGCATGACTGAGTCTATGATACTTGAATATCTTGAGATTTAGATTTTTGAATTACTGCATTCTCTATATTGTCAGCATCCTTAATAATATTTTGAACTAGTTATGCAGTTGGAATTCTAAAAAGAGTTGATGACTGTAAGGGGCAGGACTGGACCAGTGCAGGTTTTCAGATCCCATGCAGACCGGGTAAAGGAGGAGTCAGAGTCCTCAGTGGTTTTGCAGGTTTTTATTGGGGTTCAGCAGGTACGTGGCAGGCAGAGGTGCTGGGGGGCTGGGAGCCTGGCAGTCCTCCCAGCCCCCAGCAAATCCGCACTCTCTCTGGGCTCTCTGGCCTTCTCTGCTTCTGCTTCTCGGCTTCTCTTTCGGCTTCTGCTTCTCCTTCTACTTCTGCTGCTGCTACTGGCGTCCCCGTGACGCCGCCCTTAAAAAGCACAGTCTTAGCTCAGCTGAATCCCATCTACCTATGCCCACACCCTATTCCAGGTGCCCGCCATCAGGCATGCATTCAGGACAAGGATCCATCATTATCCTGATGGCGGAAGGGCAGAAAAGCCTGATATTTTCTTTACCCTACAATGACTAATTAAGTAAATAGCTATTGCAAAAGTAACCATGTAAAAACTATATGAATGGTTTCTGTTAAAGTCTTGTGTAACACACCATTTAAGCTAGCATGAATTTAATTAAAGGAAGTTTAATTAATCACCAGGTATTTATTGAACACCTACTGTGTGCCTAATACTCTTATGCATTTGTAACAGCCATTGCCCTTAACGAGACAAGGCTAATATTTGTGAAGCACTTGAGGTTAATTTTGTGCTAAAGTCTGGAGCACTACTCTGGATAATACGAGGAATTCCAGGAAGGAAGAAAGCAATGAAGGAAGCAGTTGGAGGAACCTTCCCATGGGCCATCTAAAGAACTTGTATCTATGTATGTTTATGTATGTTTTAAAGATCTTTCCAGAAGTATTTGACAAACTGGTAATAGCTGTTGCTTCTGAAGAGAGGACCCAGGAGAGGACTTACTTTTACTGTATTTTTTACTGTATTCCAAGTTAAATTGTTTGGCTTTCTTACCTTGTGTACATATTTCTAAGTAAAATATGTGTTGCTGTCTAATTAAAGTGGTAGCTTGAGGAGCTACTCATTAAAAAAGCAGCGACCAAGAAATGGCTATGAAAAAGGAATTAGAAGCTGAGGAGAGCAGGGAGACCACCTTGGTGCCTGATGAGATCTGGGGGTAAGAGTAAAGGGGCAGGACCCTAGGAAAGATGGTGAGTTCATTTTGGTTGGTTGCACAGGTTTTGGAGTTAGACTGCCCAGATGAATTCAGTTCCAGCTCTCCCCTTTATTTACTCGGTCTTACTTGACTTAACCTCTCTGAACTTCAGTTTCCTCTTCTGCCAACTGGAGTTACTAATACCCACCACTGGGGGTTCATCTGAGAATAAACGTGACAGCCAAGCACACAGCATGGTACCTGGCCCATGGCAGGATCTTAGCCTGTGGAGGATTCAGAATGGCTGGGAAAGGGGTTTTATTATGATAACATTTGGAGAGGAGTCTGTATTACTTCCACCTGCTCCATCTTGAGCAGCCAGGTAATTTCAGTAAACTCCTAATAAACCTGTGGAGGATCATCCTAGAGCCAAAGAGGAATGGAGGAAGATTATCATCTTGATTGAACTAATGAGGAAACAAGACTCAGAAGTTAAGTGAATTCCCTCCCAATACAAATCTGGGTATTTTATTTTTCTGATCCTAGTGATTATCAGAGCTAGTTGATGAAGGCAAGAGAAGAGACATTCTAGCCGAGGAGATTAAAGGTTGGTGGTCAAGCTAGCAGAAAGAAGATAGTTGAAATGGAACTATCTTGTATAGAAGTTCTACTTTGCATATGTGGAGTTTGAGATGATTATGAAATCTTCTATGTGCAGTGGGAAATATAACACAAGTACAAATACACATTTATTATTCAAGTGTTTATGTTTTAAAAACATCATTCTCATATATACCGATGATGATGTGGACAAGTAAAATTTTCTTTCTAAGTCACTTCCAATTAATTGTGATCTTATTACCTTTGCTCAATCTTCTTTATATTTTTCATTAATTCCTTCCTATGCATATTCAAGTTCAGGTGCATATTGACAGTATGGTCTTTGAACTGAAGAATTTTGAGACAGATCTCATGAGTTTGCATATCTTATAGTAAAGTCCCATTTAGTGGTGTATTTTATTCTCTTTCAAACTCATGGTCTCTAATTATTTCAAATATTGTAGAAACCAGCACTTTTGATATTATTTTCTATATAATTTTATGCATTTAAAGGTTTTGTTTTCCTAGTTCTAGGGTACAGATGCATCTAGATGTATGGTTCAGATCAATAATAAGATCAATACATTTTTATTTTTATTCCATTTCCCTTTACTGAAGGGGTCTTGATTTGCATTTGCTGATTAGAGCAATTTGTCTGAAGTGTTAACATAAGAAATATAGTTTGAACAGGGTCAGTACTTCCAACAAAGAGAATATCCACTTAAAATGCCTTCACATCCTTTTTTTTTTTTTCATCTTCCTTAAGCCTATGTTCCTGGAATTTAATTCAAAACAAGACTTTCAAAGGACAAAGAAAGATGTACCTGTTTCCTCTTGCTCCCCCCTCAGCACAGTACAGGCTGACAGCACTTCTCAGCCCTTTGCCCTATAACCCAAAATAAGGTCTTAAATTTGTGATTGTCCACAAAGTGAGTTCTGAATGTTTCCAAAGCTGAGCAGTATGTGGGTTTGTTTTGATAACATTTTCTATATTGCCACCAGCCCGATGCCAGTCGTAATTGAATGTATTTGAGATATTATCAAAAATAGTTTGTTTAAAAGCATGACAGCTACGTTTGCACAAATTTGCAGTAATGATATTAATCTCTGAAGTGGTCCTCCAAGGAATTCCAAGAGACTTTGCAAATATTAACATATTTATCCTTCCCACATCCCTCTAAGGTGAGGAAAAGGTCATTTTTATGCTTCTCTTGATTCAAAGAAAGTAACATATGGTAAAGGTGAAGTTTGAGGTAGGTCATTTGAAAGTGAAGTTCAGTCTTTATCTATTTCCCTTTAGAATTTACTCTTATTTCATGAATGGTAAAGTTCTAACAATTCCATCCTTCTCTCCATTATTTACCAATTCCTTCATGCATTCACTATCAAATATTCATAAACCATCTTTTTTATGTCAGGCACTAGATCAATCTTGTCTTCAGAGTAATTTAAACCTTCAATTGTTGAACAGAAATTACTTCGGGGTTTATAGAACAGTCACCTCCAAGAACCACAGTTTGTAAACCAGTGAAGTAGAACATTCTATCAATCATCCAACTAGTATTTTCAGCATCTTCCATGTTTTATTGGGTACAGACTGTGAAACATCCCTCTAAGATCTAGAATTCTAAAACTGTAATTATTTTTTCAATTTCTCTTTCATGTTAACTATATTCTACCTTTTCCCAAATTATATTTTTGTTGACCTCTGTCTGTCATACCTATAAGCAACAAAGAACTTGTATAATTTCTTTTTTGTAGCTCTATCTGTTATAATCTTTAGTATTCTGCTTTAGGCTGGCACATTACTCATCAGAAAACAATTTTTAAAGCTGGCACGGAGATGCAGCATTAGATTTTTCTATAGATTTGAAGAACTGAATGGATTTATTTTTATTTCTATATGTCCACCGAATCAGGGGACCACTGTTGATATGCAGAGCGATCTTAAATTTGTAAAGAGCCCGCCAGATAGGAGGTGTTGTGAGTTGTTGTCTTCATAAAGAAAATGGGGTTTGGAGTTCATCGTAGCTTTGCTTAGCACTAGCTTCTTCAAAATTCATTGGCTAAACTGTAATTTGTTTTTTTCTTATCTCTTAGTTCTTCCAATTTCTTTCAAGCTTCACCCCCACCTGCCCCATGCTATATGCTTTTTTTCTGCCTGAAATACTTGTCTCCTCCTTCAGGGATGAACCGCTGCTTATTCTTCAAGACTCAGTTCTGTGCCACCTACTCAGTGAAACTTTGCCACAGTTTCCTCTTAACCATTCACCTCTTTTCTGCTTCTATGATGTTCTGTTGATAGTACCAATATAACATGTGTCCCGTTGAATTACTGTTACCTTTTAAAAGTGATACTGCATGTATATGTTATATCGCAGAGAAAACATTCAGTAAATGATATTTCCTTTCCATTTTCTCATCTTCAGTTACCCCTTCCCAAGAAGCTCTTTAAAGACAAGCATGGCCATGCTCATCTCCACCTCCAGCACCCTAGCCACTGCTGGAGCATTTGCTGTTGTACTGCTAACACCACACAGGAGCAGTTTGGGAGGAAATAACCTCCCACATGCCTAGCAAGGTCCTTCAGATTTATGCCCATGGATCAATCCCATTAGCGGCAAACATGGACTAGAGCCAAGGAGAGGAACAGAGCCAACCGCTGACAACGCGGCAGCATCTCCTCGCCGCATGTGGCCCCGAGCCTGGGCTGTGTGTGCCAACCTCAGGCTAATCAGTCCATTTCTAGAACAGGTGTTCTCTGTCCTGCGCACTGTTGCTGAGAGCATCGGGGAAGACCGTGCCACCTGGTCAGAATTTGTATAAACAGATGCCATAAAGAAAAGGCTTAGGTTGCATGCTGAGTCGACAGGTTAGGAGTACTTTGAGCAAAGCGTCTTCCCTTCTAAAAGCAAGACTCCTCTTCACTCAGGCCCTCCCCTTTCTCTGCCCTGAGGACTCAGAACCTGGTCTCAGAACCAAGGTATTTCTACTGCTCGTTTCTCCTACTGAAAATCTAACACACCTCACTGCACTGGGAACCTGATAGTCCTTACGACTTGGCTACCAACAGGTGATTTGGGAATGGGAGTAAAAAGAAGCGTTGCTCTCCTGCCGCCCGCTGCTCCCCTCAGCAGTGTACTTCGGTCCTTCTGCCTGCTCTGCTCCCCGCTCTGGCTCTGGTGAATTCTCTCGCCCTCCCGCGCTTCTGACTGTACCCAGTGCATGTATAAACAAAACAAACAAACAAACAAATAAATAAATAAAAACATGCCTCTATAAATAAAAAAAAAAAAAATGTGTTTAAAAAAAAAAAAAAAAAGAGTTGCCTTTCTCTTGTAACATTGAAACACCAGTCAGACATCAGTGCTCCAAAGAGGTGTCAACCGTCAGACAAAATACAAAATTATGAAGGTCTCTATTGATCATGTGCTCAGCCTGGAGCTGGCTCTGCCTGTAACTCATGGGATTTCTGGTCATCGGGCTGTCTAGAGTGGTTATCTGGGAACTGGTCACCATCATTTACCCCCTTCAATCTGGAAACATCTGATTTGTAGTGATTACTGCTGATTTTTAACCTAGAAAACTGGGATGACAGTGGTTGGGGGAGAGCATTAGAGCATAGAAATAGTAACAGTTCCTGTCACTGCCAATATCAACAACAATAAATATTACTGTACCTTAATACTGTGCTAGATACTTTACATATGATTAAATGTGAGCCTTCCTTTAGGCATTTTTTTATTATCTTCACTTACTGGAAAGGAAACTGATGCTAGCTGAGGGCATGATGATAATAATTACAATATACAGTGCATACTGAGCATTTACTGTGTGCTGGCCCTGGGCCCACCTGCCAAGATTTTTGTCAGAATTATGATTGAAATGCTGCTGCTTTTTATGACCAAAAAACTCCTTTGGAGAGTCTGGGCAAGGGATATGTGGAAACTCTCTATTCTGTTTTTGCAGCTTGTCGTTAAGACTAAAAGTAGTTCAAGTGGGTAGAGACTTTTTTTAAGATTTATTTTTAATAATGTATGCATACAAGAACTGGGGTGCAGTCCAGAGGTGCAGGATGGGGGGTGGGTTGAGAGGATTCACCAGAGACAGAGTGGGGAGCAGAACAGGTAGATTGACTGAAATATCCTGCTGAGGGGAGCAGCGGGCAAGACAGGAGGGGTCTGCTGTGCCATGTGAGTCAGCTTCCTGGTGGGGGGTTGAACTCATGCTCCAGTGGCTGCTGATAGCTTTATAGTGCTGAGACTTAACCCTTTGCACCACCAGGGAGGTCCCAAGCATGAAAAGATTTTTAAAAATTCAAAACCACAAAGCTTGTGAGCACTGCACTTTGCTGCCCCCTCCAGACAGAGCCACTGTAGAAATGGTCAGTCCTTGTGGGGTGTTTACAGATCCTGCTGGCAGCTCTGGGCCACTGTGCATCCTAGGCCCAGGGGAGGCCGTTGAGTGTCTGCAGGTAGCCCAGCAGATGGCAGCAGCAGGCCTGGAGGAAGGACGGGATGCTCAGGATGATACCATCTGGGCTACAGCTGACCAGCAGTGAGATTTGGAGCAAAGGAGGTGGAGTTGAGAAGTGAGTAGGAGAGGAAATGAGGGAGCAAGCCCGTCTATTTTTATTTTAAAACCATCAAACTTGTCTAACACCAAACCAACCACCAATTATTACATCAAAGCATTTAATCTTTCTAAGCATAGTCCTTCAGTTTATGTAGCTGCATAACTCAACTTACTTTATTTATATTCACCCCCTTTACAGCAATGTGAGATATATCAGTAATTTAAGGAAGAACAAGAATTAATGGAATGTTCTAGTCATTGAATAAGTTCTTAAGGCGGGAAGTTTTTCTGTGAATGGACTTAGGGGAGTCAGTGTTCTCCCTGGAATTAATGTGTTATGAGCATATGAATTTGTGTATATTTTATTGGGGAGAGATTTCCTGACATTCATTCAATTAGCAGATAAGGTTAGGGCTATAATGCAGTGAATCCACTACTAGGAATCTACCTGAAGAATGCAAGAGCAGGGCCTCTCCTGGTGGCGCAGCGGTTGAGCGCTGGGTTGTGAAGCTGCCTGCAGCCTCTGCAGCGCCGGTTCCATCCCCGGCCACCAGGTGAGGGTCCCACATGGCGCACAGACCTCTCCTGCCTCCCGCTGCTCCCCTCAGCAGTGTACTTCGTCCGTCTGCCTGTTTTGCTCCTGCTCTGGCTCTGGTGAATTCTCTCACCCTCCCGCGCTTCTGACTGTGCCCAGTGCTTATATAAATAAATAAATAAATCTTAAAAAAAAAAAAAAGAATGCAAGAGCACTAATTCTAAGGGGTGTGTGTGTGTGTGTGTGTGTGTGTGTGTGTGTGTGTATGAGTGTAGTAAACCTGGAGTCCTGAGGTGAGCTGTGTAATGTATGTTTCCCCTCAAATACCTACAGAGGCAGCCATTGCTCAGCCCCAGCTAAGAGTGACCTTGCATGCCCTGTGTAGGAATGCCCTTTGGATTTTTTACAAAAAGCCACTGAGCTATAATTTTAAATAAACTGCAGAAAATTCTGAAGTGTGCACCTAATTCAGAGCATTTCTCAACACAGCTCAGGCAAAATGCACTTGCCTGCAGTTCACATGTGACTTTTGAGCCTCCAGTTTGATGACCTGAGTAAAGGCATCGACCTATGAGATTTAAGCTCAGGACTTAGTTCCCACACCTTGTTAGGGGATACAAGTACTACTGCCGCCGATTATTGTTACCCTGATAGCAGCATCATAACCATAGTGCGCACTCCATCACCGGAGCACTATTATAATTCATACTCACTTCTTTAACCACCTCAACAACACTGTGAGGTAGGTTGCTCCTGGTTTTACAGCAAGTGTGTATGTAGTATTTACTGTATATAGGTTCTGTCTAAGGACTTCAAGGTATGGGTCTTAACACCTTTAATCCTTGTAGCAATCCTATGAGTAGCTCAGGAAACTGAGGCATGAGGCTATTTACCGGCTTGCCCCAGCCCATACCCTGCATTCCAACCCAGGCAGTCTGGTTCCCGTCTGCAATCTTAGCCCCGGTGCTGTGCTGACAGCTGAGCTGTGCTCTCGATACCGGCCACACCTCAGCTCCTTCTCAGCTGGGGCACTTGGTAGTCCTAAGAAGAACCCTCTGCACGCTGGCATGGCAGTGTGGCAATTCTCAACCGTGAAGGCAGCCCCAGGTCTTCCATGAAATCCAGCACATTTTCATGCCTCACCAGACACACTGTATTCAATCTTTGGTTTATTTTTAATCTCCTCTGAAATGAATAGATCATACATCCTTCACTAGATAAGTTTTACAAATAATGGTGATAGATGGCCTTGTCTTTTGTGTCAACCAGTTTGGCCCCGTCCATCATCACTGTAGTCCAAAGGGTTGTATTAGAATAAGCCAGTGGGGTTGCAAAGTGACTGCTTAGAACTTCACTCAAATTCCTTTTTCCTGTGAGCCTCCTCAATTGACTGAGCCTTCCTCAAGAAATAAGTGAGAAATCACAGTTTTAATAACAGAGAATTGACTTTAATCTGCAGCAGCAACATGGAATCTGAATCTGATGAATGAGGGAGGGCTGAGACACGGAGCCTGCCGAGCAGTGTGGAAAGCATTTGTTTCCAGTTCTGTTGCTGAAATCCAGTCCCTGCTGAGGGACTGATAATGGAAAACTGAAGAAGGAAGGAAGGACAGGGTGTGAATTTACTCCAGAGCTGTCATATGCCATATATTTTATCAAATGGGTTTCTAATTTACTAAAAAAACTTCCTCTTGAAAAAAGAGAGATTTACTTGGCCGTAACTGTATAGCTCTGAATTCCTATCAGCTCCCCAGTTTATGTTACTTCCTGTAAGCAGTGGGTCTTGGTGAGTGGTTCACTCCCCTTAGCCTGTGCTTCTGCAAAATATTTTATTCTCCTGTGACTCCTTCTTGATCAATCTAGCTACTCCACCTCCCTCTCCAACAGGTGAGGGAGCATCTGTAGAAAAGCTGTCTTCCTGGGAACCAGTTTTTTAAAAAGATTTATTTATTTATGCATACAAAAACTGGGGTACAGGCCAGAGGTCTGGGGGGTGGGAAGATTCACCAGAGACAGAGCGTGGAACAGTACTGGTAGATTGACTGAAATGGTGAGGGGAGCAGTAGGCAAGACAGGAGCGGTCTGCTGCGCCATGTGGGTAGCTCCCTGGCCGGGAATCGAACTCATGCTGCAGTGGCTGTGGATAGCTTCGTAGGTGCGTCTTAACCCCTAGCACCACCAGGGAGTCCCAGGACCAGTTTTATTGTTAGTTCTGAAAATAAAACTTTAGCTAGGAAGCCAAAAGAAAGGTAGTTTTGAAAAGAAAAAAAAATATTGCCTTTACAAAGCGCTCTTTTGTTGATCACTTATTCTCACAAGCAAAAATGTGGGAAAATATGTGACCAAGTGCATTCAGGGAGCATTGTGGAAAATTCTTACTGTGGAAAGTAGCATCAGAATTGTTGAGAATGCCTCTAAATTTAGTTGCAGTTTCTCTGGAGTTGAGCATATAGAGAGTAGTTCTGAAACTAGAAGGTGAAGCAGAATCTGAAAAAGTCACGGACCAATCCTTGTATTTCTTGGGTGATCACATAGAATAGCAGTCCAAGAGATAGGGGCTGAGTCATATTCAAATATAAAGTCATATCCAAAGTGCTGGGATGTTTGTCTGATGTGAATCGATCAAGACCTGAGAATTAAAGAATGAATGTCTGTCTGCCTATCATTTATCTACTGGAAAGACAAACTGGAATCATATTAGTTAAATGTATGCAATTTGATTCTACTCTATTGCATTTTTGACACAGAGTATATATGATGTCCTTTTTTTTCCTTACCACAAATCCAAATTTTGTACTTTCTTCCAAGACCTTCTTTTTCCATGAAGTTTGCCTAAAAAGCTGAAACCCCAATCATATTTTCATCATTCTGAGTAACTATTATGTAATACATGTAGAGCACTATTTCATGATTCATTTAGTTGAGTTCTTAAGCTTAAGCTTCACCAGGCAAACCCCATGTATTCCTGCTCAGTTTTATCTCTAATAGTATCTGTAACATGCTATAGAAGAAAATAAGTGTAAGTAAAGGAATAATTTCACAAAGCTCTATACTAAACATCTTTTGGGCATATATGAAGGGAGGGCCCCTATTTCCTGCCCCAACTAGTATCTTTCATGTAGGCTAGATTCTGTATCTAAAAGCTTCTTATTGAATTATCATTCACAGTTTACAGCTGAGAATTTGTATTGGAGAATATCTTGATCTGAGGAAAATGGTCTGTAGCACATAAATGTTGCAGGTTGCTAATGCGTCCATAAGTGGTGTTGATTAGCTTTTTTAAGCAAAATCTCAGCCCTTTTCTTGGGCAGGGGGAGGAAAAGAATGGTTTGAGAGAGTTGCCTGGATATGTGTAGTTATACATATAATTGTACATGCATGTCTATGAAATTTTATATTTAGATGTAAGTATGAATTGCATAAATATTTAAACAAATTTTATATGTGTCTATAATATGTGCTTACATAACAATTTAACAAGCTTTGAAGTTAACAAGGCAAGTATAACAATTCAAATTTTATAAATGAGGAATCTGAGATTTAAAGAGGTGAAATAATTTCTCTGAAGCTATATAGCTGGAAATTGCTGAAGCCACATCTCAAACTAAGAATTTTTTAATTGTACTGTCATCCATCCATTCACTCTTTAGTGCCTTTAGTGTTCTAGTTCCATGTTCAGTTTTACAGAGTCAAAGGCAAATAAGACTCAACTATCCCTTAAGGACCTCACAGCCCAATAGAAGAGATTAACAGTTGCACTAATGAGAACAGTCCACAGTATCCTGGCAAGGTGGTGGAGGGAGCAAAGGCATTGATTGTGGAGTAAGCTGGGGTGTTTTGGGTGTTTTTGTCATTCTGTACTGCTGGAACTTTACAAACAGAATTATCAGGATAGGGCTGGAGAAGTAAGCTGGAGACCCCTTCATGGAGATCCTTGAAGACAATATTGTAGGATTGAAAGTGTTCAGGACAAGGATAATCAATTTGCTTAATAACAAGAATAAGCAAAAGCCAGAAATATGGATTTAAGGAGTATGAGTTAGCAGTTAATGCTAAGACTTGTGCAGAAGTTAGGGCAGGCATGATGTGTTTGGAAAGCAAGGTAATAGCCATTGGGATGTGGAAGATTTGGTAGACAATTGGATATGGGAGATAAAAGAGGAGTCCAGGATGATACTCAGTTGTGTGGACTAAAGGCAGCTAGAGGATGATGTGTCATTTACCAGGAAATGCAGGGGAGAATGAGAAGCAGAAATTGTCCCACAGCAAAATACTGTATCATGATTATATTTTAGATATATTAGATAAATTATTCATTAATATAATTAATTTCTTTTTTTACTTTTTAAAATGTAACTACTAGAAATGAAAGAAATTTTATATACTCTCACATTTGTTACTTCCATTATGTTTATATTGAATAGCACTGCCTTAAAAATCAGTAGATAATAAATACTTAAAAACCTTAGAGCAGCAAGGATTTGCAGGAGTAGCACCCTCAGAGGAACAATGTGGCCAAAGCAGACTGGGTATATTTAGAATCTGCTGGCTCTTGAAGTACTCAGCTGAATATTCTGAAGCCAGGGTGTTTCTAAAACTTTCTAAGAAAGCTCCCAAGACATGGGAATCCTACTAAGTCTAAGATAGTTGCTTGGGGAGAGGCAAAGACATCGGGGCGCATCTGGATACGGTGATGGCTTAGAAATGGGGAGAGAGGCTCTAGAATTGACTCTGCTTCCTAGAGCTGTCTTAGCCAAGGTCCTTCAAAATGTCATAAAGCATCTGACCCTACAGAGTACCTCACACCTGAAAACATAGCTTATTTTAGAATGGTTTATTGCAAACACAGTTTCAACACTCAGCTTTTGATCAATATGGTGCTTCCTAAAATGGCTATTTAATTAACTTCTCTAGTACAGGAACAGGTTGAAGAAAGAAAGGGTCCAGAGATAGTGAGGACCCTAGGAGTGATTGCTGCTGCCAGACCTCATTGTCTGGGCAGAGGTGTCTCCACTAGGCCTGCTCTGGGTGCAGGCATCTGACAGCTGAAGCCCTTTTGTGATTAATTCTCAGCCTTTTATATCCTGTGTATATTGACTATAAATTCTGAAATAAGATGTCCTTCGTCTCCCAGTCTTTTCCCCTTATGCACCCATCACTCATTCATTCTTTCCTGCATGAAAAAAAAAAGTATTAAGAACCTATTGTTATTGGGCACAGGCTGTTGAGCACAGTGCTGTGAAGCTGTCCGCAGCCTCTGCAGCACCAGTTCAATCCCACCCGGCCAAGGAGGGTCCCACATGGTGCGGCAGACCTCTCCTGTCATGCCTGCTGCTCCCCTCAGCAGTGTATTTCGTCAGTCTGCCTGTTCTGTTCCCCGTTCTGTCTCTGGTGAATCCTTTCACCCTCCTGCACATCTGGCCTGTACCCCTGTTCTTGTATAAATAAATAAATAAATCTTAAAAAAAAAGAACCTATTGTTATCAAGTCCTGAGACCCAAATGAATGGATTGCTTGTGACCTCCAGAAATTTTCCATACCCTGGAAAGTTGACCCTGCTGATTTTCAATCATTGCTCCAGAGGACAGCAGGCAAATAGGAGAAGGAACTCCCTCAAATGCAAAATGGGGATAAATGTAGTGCCTTTTGTAAGCATTTGACGAGGTTATGTATGTATAGGCATAGACCATGCCCATCCCACAGGGATCCCGTGTAAGTGCCTGCCTCGCTGCAGCTGCTGCTGCTGCTGGCAGCATCCATCCACTGACAGCAAAGGTGACAAGAACATCATAGTCCATTGACCTAGTGGGTCCCCCAAATTCTACCTAGGACCTGGGCATCCCTGACTTTCTCACCTTCCCTTGACTTTTGCTGCCTCCTGACTGTCTTTCCCCCATGCACCTGGTGTTGGAGACTCTACCTGTGCTCCTGTCACTGGATCCCCAGGGTAGTCTTTGCATTACTGTGGACACAGGCTTTGTCATAAGCCACATAAGAACTATGAGTGTCACCTGCCAGTTAATTCTCCCTGGCATAGGGTGGGAAGCTGGGCCAGTCTTCTCTAGGAGACTGGTGGCAGGTTGGTCATTTCCCAGTCAGTCTGCCTGAGTCTTGTGCTCCCATTTCTGATCCTTTGCTGCCCTCTAGTTGCTGCTGGGCCCATTGCACAGTCACGATGCAAAACCATCGCTACTCTTGCTGGACCACAAGGGACTCAGGAAATTGAATTTCTTGAAAATGTCAAAGAAGAGAAAGAGACCCAATTTAGAGTGACCATTTACACCAACTTCTTTACTCCCCCCCCCATTTCTGAACTTCGTTCATCTGCATACCTTTTTTAGTAATTATTAGGTTTCCTCTTTTAGAGGAATATAATAGAAACACCTTGACTTTTCCCCCTCAGACTTAGTGATTAGTCATTGAAGCTGTCTGCAAAACATTCCCCAAGAAACCTTTCAATGCTATTTGTATGGAAATAAAAGTTAAAAATAATGTGGACTTTTTTTTTTTTATAAGTGAGCAACAAAGTTTTTCTGGGGTAATGAGCTCAGAAAGACAGAATATGGTTAGGAGGAACCTTTGAGATTTGATAAAACATAGATTTCCCAAGAGGGAAGCACAGAAAAAGTAAGGTCTTTCTCCTGCTTGCTTTCTATCTGCATTTGTTATATACTATGTTACCTACTGTCAACTCTGCATCTCCTATTTTTTTCAGTGTATATACACATACACACACACACACACTTCAGTATTATTCTTTTCATAAACCCTCACTGTAGGACACTTTGGAATTGAAAATGTACTTTCCTATTCATTATCTCATTTGATCATTACACTAACCCTGTAAGATAGATGATTCAATTTTTAAAACAGATTGGAAGAACTGTAAGGAATTTTAGAGACATGCCCTCTTTATTTCACAGATGAAGAATATGAAGTTTAGGAAGATTATTCGTCAAAACTTTTGAATCCCAAGTGAAAGAAACCCAGTTCATATTGGATTAGTGAAAGGGGGACAATATTGAGGCAAATAACCAAAAAGTGTAGTGTATTAAAGCATCAGGAGTGGGTGGACCCAGATATTCCAACATCTCCAGGAATCTGTCACTTGCTCTCTGACTCCGTATGTCCCTTCTGTCTGGCGTGATTTAAAGGCAGCTTCTCCCAAAGTGCTGATGATACATCAGCTCCAAACCTGTAACTTACCACTTTGGGGAAACAACAGTATCTCTTTCCTGGTAGTTCTAACAAAATTTCTGGGATTGCATCTCATCAGCCCGGCTTGTGTGACTGCCTGTTTTTGGACCAATTCATGTGGTCCTGTGTGGTCAGACCCGATGCCCAGCCCTGAGAGGCAGTTGGAGGAAGTGCCTGCCCCACCCACACCCCACAGATCAAACATAGATTGTCAAATGAAATCAAGACGTAATTATTCTTTGAAGAGGAGGGTGGCCTTCATAGTGTATAGGCACAAGTCAATTGTACAGTTACAAGGTCATTCCTAGTTTGCTGGTTGGAATTCTCGACAATGTGCATAATGTCCTGAGTTGAAATTTCCCCATTGATGTATTTTACTGGTGACAAAACTGTCATTTTCACCCGTGTGTTCACTGGGCCCCCGGGAGTGGTCAGCATAAGAAAGGGGCTCAGGACTTCTGCCCAAGATGGAACTGCCCTTTTGTACTGTGTCACAATGTCCACCCAAGGCCTCTGACTCTGTAATATCTTTCAGTTCCATCATTCCCGGTTACGTCATTTAATTTTCCACTTTCTTACTTCCTGCCCTCATTTTAGTGTTACTAGAGTAAGAAATTCTAGTAGTGGTAGCATTTGCCTCTTCATGGCATGTGTTTTAATGACACATGTAATATACACTGCTTGAACAGGTGAAGGAGTTTGTTTATTTTGTGGTGTGAGATATGAAGAAAGCGAAAATCAAAATCAACAAAAAACTATGAACCAGAGACACTTTTTGGGGGATGAGGGGCGGGAGGGGAGGGATTGGGGTCAGAATGGGGGGGTTGCAATTGTATGGGGAATATAAAAATAAAATTTATTATTTAAAAAAAAAAGACTTACTTTTGTCTCATTTCATTTAAATTCTTTTAGATTTTTATGCATTTATATCTGAAAATACTGTCATTTCAGTTTTATTGGAGTGAGTGAAGTGTCTTAGAATTGAGGAGGCTCTGCTCTGTGGCTTGTTTTTAACATATGCATTCCTACTCTGGAAAATATAACTCCTATTCCCACAAATGAAAACCTTCATAACAGCACCTCCAACAGCAACCATGTCAGTGTTTGAGTGATTGTGGTGCAAAGCTCTGCTGAAGATGGAGTGACAAAGTTTTTAGCCATGTATTGCTGGATGTAGAAACTTCTAACAACAAACACATGTTACTTTCAAGATATATTATGTCCTTAACAGCCTGTCACTTTGCAAGTCAGACCAGAATCTACAATCTGGTTGAATTGTATTTGCTGCTTCATTCACAAAGCCAAACCAGAGAAAATTCTTTTTAATTTTACCACCTTTTACTTTGCCTTTCCCTTTGTTTATCTCGCTGCCTCTGACTTCAGTGAAAAACTAGCTGGGTTGTGTGTTTCTTCATATTTCGAAAACAACAGGGCCCTTATGAATCATCTTGTCAGATACACCAGGAATAAATCTGCGGTGTGTTCCAGAAAGGAGGGCACATGGCACATTTCTTTTCCTTTTTATATTCCCCTCCCCCCCCCTTTACAAACAGGCAGTCTTCAAGACACATGTTGTTATTTGGAAGAATTTGTTCTTAAAGTGACAGAGCATTTTTCAAAGTAGTTTGTTAACTTCATTCTTTGTAGAGGAGCTTTAGAAATGGTATTGCTTATAAAAGGAATCCACTAGAAAGGCAATCCCCCCCCAATTTATTTATTCAACAAAAGATTTATTAAACATCGGCTATGTGGTAGGTATATTTCTAGCAGCAAACAAAACAGACTTAAAAATCATGCCTTTATTTAAAAAAAAGCTCCAGGTAGGGAAAGATAAACAATAAAACAATTATTAAAATGTGTTAGACGTGCTTAGTGTTCTGGGAAAATAATAAAACAATAGTGGATGGGGTAATTGGGAATAGCCACTCGATCCAGCTGTCTGTTAGGAATCTCACTTCTTCCTGTGATCTCTTCTGTTCTCCAGGCACACAGTAGCACTGCTTAGAGATGGCCTTTTGAATTTATTGTGTTTCATGCTTCTCCAGAGCCTATATACCTAGGGACACATCCTGGGACTGTGAAAAATGAATATTCCTGTAAGTCAGCTTTAGTCTATGCTCCTACAATTGGTCCTTTTCATTTTATTGATAGAACTGGTCCCTATTAGAATTCCCACTTTCCTTTATTTTTTAAATAACATACTTATCTTCCAAGTGATCTGCAAATTGTTATTCATAAGTATTTGCCATAACTTGGGTTATATGTTGTCCTAAGTGCATGAGGTTATTGATATGACAGCACCTTTAATTCAGCCCTAAAAAGAACAAAATTTGACTAGCACTATGAAATCTGAAGAGTAATTCTTCCCCCAAAGAATTATTCAGATAGTAATAAAATTTTTAAAAAGCTTTTTATTTAACACTGTAGAGAGTGTGTCAGCCTCACAACCTGAAGGTCCAGTGTTTGAATCTCAGTTCAGTTTTTTCCTGTCTCTCTTTGTCAAAAAAGTTCACGCTGTTCATGGAATTGAAACAAAAACAGACACATAGACCAATGGAATAGAATTGAGTGCCCAGAGATAAACTCAAACATATGTGGACAGATAGCTAATCTATGAGAAAAGAGCAAAGAATATACTCTGGAAGTAGGAGAGCCTTTTCAATAAATGGTGTTGGGGAAATTGGACTGCCACATGCAAAAGAATGGAACTAGATCACCATCTTGCAACATACATAAAAACCAACTCAAAATAGATAACAGACTTGAATGTAAGACTTGAAACCATAAAATACATAGAAGAAAATATAAGCAAAATACACCATGCCATAAGATTCAGAGATATCTTTGCAGATTCATCCCCAGCTGCAAGGAAAACAGAAGAGAATATAAACAGTTGAGACTACATCAAACTAAAAAAGCGTCTACACTGTGAAAGAGACCATAACTAAAGTGAAGAGACACTCTACTGAATGGGAGAAAATATTTGCACACCATACATCTGACCAATGGACTAGTAGCCAAGATCTACAAAGAATTCATACAACTTAACAAAAACAACAAAAACTAGTAACTCACTCAAAAAAAAACAGGAAGAAGAACTAAATAGATATTTCCCCAAAGAAGACATACAGATGGCCAACAGGCACATGAAAAACTATTCATCATCACTTCTCATCATGAAATGAAAATCAAAACCACAATGAGATACCACCTCACACTTTTGAGAATGGCCCATATCAAAAAGACCAGAAACAGCAAGTGCTGGCATGAAGATGTGGGAAAAGAGGAATGTAGACTGGTCCAGCCACTATGGAATGTGGTATGGAAGTTTCTTAAAAGACTAAAAATGTACTTTTCAAACTACAGCAATTCCATTCCTAGGTACGTACCCCTCAAAATTCAAAAACACTAGTATGAAAGGAAACCTGTACTCTTTGGTTTATTGCAGCACTATTTACAATAGCCAGCATGTGGAAACAACTTAAGTCCCCCAAAACAGATGAGTGAATCTAGAAAATTGAATACTACGCAGTGGTCAAAAAAGATAAACTCATGCCGTTTGCAGCAACATGGATGGAGTTGGAAGGGATTATGCCAAAGTGAAATAAGCCAGAAGGAGAAAGATAAATATTGGATGGTGTCACTTGCATGTGGATTGTAGAGAAACCAAACAAAGGGTCCAACAAAGACAAACTTTAAAACCAAACCTTGAAAGCTGACCATAGAACTGAGGCATCCAGAGGAGGGCAAGGTTACTGGAGGGAGCAGAGGACTATGGGTGTTTCAGTGGAGAGCTATGGTGACTACACTTGAGCAGGGAAGTCCTATACTGTCAAAACACTAGTAAGGGTGTAAAACAATGGTACTTAAATGAAAAAAAAATTAAGTTACTACTGTTGTTAAAACAAGTGTTGGTCCCTGATTCTGGAATGAGTTCAGGGGTACTGCCATATGGAGCCCAGTGCCCATGCCTACAAACAATAAATATTTGTAAGAGAAACTCCAGTCACGGGTGGGCCTGGGCAGGGATGCTGGTGGCAGAGTGGGTACATGTTGAAAGGGTTATTAAACGTGGGCTTAAAGGGAATAGACTTTTGAGGAAAAGGATGATGCTATCAGTGAGTTTAGGCAGGAGGAACCAGCATCCTGTGGAAGATAAAGGGAGGAGCTAGATTTGGTTCAAGTCTAGTTTGAGATGGTCACAAAGGGGTGTGCAGAAACCTGAGAATCTAGGAAGAATCAGGGTAGGTGGTTTTGGAATGACTTGAGATCAAAAGTTGGGGATTAAGGTAGAGAGGTTCTTACTTGAGCCCTGGGAATGAGAAAATACTGAAGAAAGTCCAAGATCTGTGACAGAATTTGGGGGAATGCCATTATTTAAGAGCAGGAGAAAAAGTCATGAGAAGAGAGGAAAATGGTGAAGAGAGATGACTTTGTGCCCTTGTGATCATGGAAGATTTCATGGAAAAGGAATCCTTTTAGTTGTTAATTCCAACCCCCACATCAAGAAGCTGGACTCTGGAATTAAATATCAGATTATACATTTGTATCCCCTACGAAATAAATAGTGACTAAAGAAACCTCTTGCTATTCTCTGTTCTAGGCACTTAACACAAGGAACTCAGTTCATTACTAAAACCAACCTAAACATGATTTTCACCATTTCATAAATGCAGAGCAGAGGTTAAGAAACTCACTTAAGTTCACACAGCCACTGAGTGGTAAAGGCAGGATTCAAAGCCAGGCAGTTTTATTCTAGCATTTGTGCTTTTGGCCACAACACTGTCTTCTCTCTCCATAGTAGCTCAGTAAAGAATTAGATTTCACCTGGGCTTTTAGGGGATCATTTCTGGCAGGTTTCTTCTTGTTCTGCATGTCTCAGTTTCTACATTTCCCTTTTGTTTTAATTCAGTGTTTTTTTTTTAAGATTTATTTGTGTATACAAGAACTGGGGTACAGGCCAGAGGTGTTGGGGGTGAGAGGATTCACCAGAGACCAGTGGGGAACAGAACAGGTAGACTGACTGAAATACACTGCTGAGGGGAGCAGCAGGCGAGACAGGAGAGGTCTGCTGAGCCATGTGGGTAGCTCTATGGCCAGCCAGGGATCGAACTCTTGCTGCAGTGGCTGCAGACAGCTTCACAGGTTGTGTCTTAACCCCTTGTGCCAACAGGGAGGCCCCTCTACATTTTCCATTTTAAACACTTCTCACTAGACACTTTTTAAAAAACAATTATGATGTTTATTTAGCAAAATAAACTTTCACCAGATACTTTTAGCTGGCAGACCTCTAAGGTTCTTACCTTGGTGGGAGCTTTCCTGGCCTCCTGATATTTAGAGTGGGCAACATTCCTCCCTTGCACCGTGAAGGGCATTAGCACCCAGGCTGGATAAGCAAATAACACATGGAGTGTCATTATACCATCCTTTTATATCACAACACACCAGAGGCTCAGAGCCACTAACTGCTTTTTAATCACCCCAGATTTGCAAGAGTATGTCCTAATGACACTTCCTAAAGGGCATCATTACTTCTACAAAAATGTTTTCTCATAAAATATTTGTAGAAAATGCCTAATAAATCCTGTCTTGGGCAATTACTCCAAATCTCCACACCCATAGAACCTCTGTCAGCAAATTAGGTCTCGCTTTTCCTGCTTCGGGTAGTATAGTCCTCAGCCACGCACGTCGGTGCCAAGTTCAGTATGGAAGTCCGATCCTAGTGTCTGCTCTCACATTGACACACTTCATAAAGTAAGTGGCAGACAGTGATCACAGGGGTTATCACATGTTTGAGGCTCAAAGTTGCTTTCGGCATCTTTAAACAGGAAGCTAAAATGGCTAATTATAATTTAAGGTTGAGTCAGTGAGGTGGTCTATAGCTGAAAAGAAAGTATGGGCATCATGACCTTAGGTAAACAGTATATAAGAATCTAAGAAATCTAGATTTTATACTTCAGAATGAGGTTTTAGATTCTAAAAAATAAATACAGATGACAGACAAATGGATGGAAGGATAGATGGATGGATGGATAAAAAGACCACAGAATGGCCCACATACAACCATTGATGCCTATTATTATTGTTATTATCATTATTATTATTATATTATTATTATTGCCTTATACTTACCAATAAAACATCATTATGCTTGGAGTAGATCTTTCCTATAGTGAATTGTCAGACTATTTAAAAGAAAGGAGAGTTGGCACTTCTTACACCTGTATGGTCACATTTTAAGACCTCCATGCACATTGTGTTCTAAAATACCCTGAAAACTTGGGAAATGCTAATGGTTCTAATTGTGAGGGGGAAATCAGTGTATTTAATACTAGGTGATTCAGGATGCTCTGTGCTGTTTAAATAATCACCTAAACATGGTAAGCACTTTGAATCAACTGCATTCAAAGAAAAAGAAAAGTAATAGTTAAATAAATAATCAAATGGGGCTTATCAAATGTTTTTTGTAACAGAAATTTATAAAATCAGCTGAAAAGACGAAGAAGGTACAAATTATTTTAGTGCTTTAATCAGAGTCTCTAATGATATAAAATAATGGGGTATTTGTGGAGTCAACCTCATTGTTTCTCATTCTTTATATGACTTTCCCAGTTATAGGTATAAGACAAGATACTTGCAGCTTATGATTCTCTCTTGATAAAATCAGAAGAATCTGCAAACAACAGAGTTTATTTGGGACTATAGATGGTAGACAAAAAAATGACTACAATGGCAAAATATCAAGGAGATGCGAAAAGATAGCAACATAAGATAATTTCTGTATGTGCAGGGGGAAGGTTATTGCTACTGATGGACAGTGCTGTGGAATGATTTTGAGAATATACTGGAATCCTTGGGCTAATCTCAAGGGTTATTTTTGTCCTCATTCCTTGTCCCCATTGTATGATGAAATCTGTACCATGCTGTGTTGATAGTGAAATCCAAAATATTTACAAGCAAAGACACCCAACAATCAGAATGGACAAACTGTCTATGAGGATGGACATTGTGGTAAATACCTGGTACCTAGTTGCCTTGCATCTGGAGGTTTCTGGTTCCTTCTGATCCCCCTGGTTCTGGACATGTGGTCCAGAGGGCATGGGCACCGGTAAGGGGGAAGGGAAGGTTAAAGTGGTCTACTATAGATTCGCCTCCTATCATAAAGTGTAACTGTACTTAAAGGTTCTTTGGTAATTGGAATTATCTCCCTTTAATTGATATCATACTCTGTCAAAGGAAAAAGGACACAGTAAGAATACAACATGTAGAAAGATTGTTCAGTCAGAATGAGAAACTTTAGATTTTTTCCTGTCTGCCACTACTATTTGAGAGAAATTGCTGAAAAATGCTCTGAAAACCAGGTCCTTATCTGGACAAAAGTTGGAAACAGATTTGCTCTGCTGTTGCATTATATGTGAAAGTGTTTTATAATGTGTACGCACACACACAAGTACATGTAAACTCACACTATACCTCAGGAAAACTAATATTTTCAAGAAACCCTGAAATAAGAATAATCATCCCTGTATCTAGCAAATCTGTGTTTTCATTTATTCATTTTTTTAAGAAACAAACCTCATGAATAAACTCCTTTCCACACCACTTTGGAGCTTAATCAGATACATATTTTGTGCCATTTTGCCTGCTTTATATCTCCGTAGTTCCCACTGGGTGACCCTCAAAGAACACGTTGCAAAGTTTGAGTCATCTAGACAGCTGAGTCACCATAGCTAACATGGGTTGATTACAGAGTCTCAAAGACACAAGCTTACATTAATCTAGTGGTCAAGAAATGGAAGTCACTCTGTCCAGTGGTGGCTTCTGTGAGGAAGCTGCTTCAGTTCCACCACTGGCTAGGCCATTGGAGCCTTTGTCCTCATGATCAGTAGATAGCAAAAACTGTACTGCTAGAAGGCATTTTTGTCTGCACTCGAGTTTGGGATCTGAGGCTAGGCTCACATGAGGTCGAGAGGAAGAAGGTCTTTGGGCAAGATAGTTGAGCTGGGAATGGCTCCCATGAAAATCTCGGAGGACTAAAGAAGCCAAAAATGGAAAAAGATGAAAACACATGGCAGATTCATTCATTTTCTGGCGCAATTAGTCCAGGATGGCGCCATTCCTGTGAGATTCCCAGAGCTGAGCCTGATTCGGCTAATAGGATATGTATGGATTGGCAACCACAACAGCCACAGAGGGGGGAAAAATATCCCCTAATATGAGCCTTCCAGAACCTTTTAATGGGCTCTAGGATTTTTTTCCCCTCCTGCCAGAAAATAAATATTTTAGAAGCTCTGAAGCTCTTTTTTAGGACTAGAGAACGAAATTTTAAAATTGAGTGTTCTAGTAAAAGGGGAAATATTTTATTATTTTAGCCTTAAGGGAGAAGCAAATTAGATCTGAATAGGTATAATGGCAGGTGGGGGGGGTGAATTTCTTTATAATTTTGAGTTTTATTTGAATAGACATTAATAAAATTGGTTTGGAGTAGTTATGTTTTGCGGGCAAGATTTTGTTAATACTATCTGACAGCTGCATATTTTGAGCACTGGAATATAAAGAAAGATGTTAACTTTGGTGAAGGATATTTAAAAGAGCTAACTAGAAATATTTATTTCACTTTAGCTAATAACCCAATTCTCTAGAACCACTTAGTACAAAACATATCAAGAAGGCTAAAATATTACTGGGGATGACCTAATAGAGAAGAAAATGAGATGGGTTGAAATTCAGAAAGATTTATGCTAATTGGGGCAATTATATAATTTGATTCTGTAATACAATCCATTTAATATAGTCTTCCTATTGATTAGTGGTGGCTGACTGCTTTAGCTAGACCATCCTCGGTAAGGGAAAGTCTGGGTTTTTTGGTTCTTTTTTTTTCCTCAGAAATCTTTCAAGTAGATAGATGCTTATGGTACCTGCTTTTCACAAGGAAATTATTTTTCAATTGGCCCCTGAATAGAAAGCATATGTATTTCTGTGTCAGTGGATTGAAATTACTTGACTTAATTCAGAATTTATGAATGAAGGCAAGGAAGCTCTGTCACTAAGTTGGGAATTCTGGAAGTTATTTTAGAAACCAGCTTGAAAAGTTGTATTTTTTTACAGTCTTAGGAGTAGAGAAAAAGACTTTATGAATAATTCATGGAATCCTAGAAATATTAATAAAACAGTTTGGCCAATGATACATCATTTCAGTTTGACTAATTGATATTTTTTAAGTTCCTGGCCAACTGTGATTTTTGTTTTCTGAATGTTTGTGTTAACTCCTGTGGGAGACTCCTGGATTTGGATTAAAATTCTATACCAAATGTTATTTTGTGTTGACTCTACAGTGAGTAGGCTGGTGCTGGCAGATGAAGAAATGTGCTCCACCTTCTTGTCATTTTATGAATGGATTGTGAAGGTTTTGTTAATTTGCTCTTTACTCCACTGGAGCAAATATAGATATCTGCTATATGGCAAGATGGTTTTGTTTACATAATGAGAAGAATGGTTTGGGGGAGGGATGTTTGGGAATTGGGGTAATAAAGTACATTAAAAATAGAAAGACTTGGCCTTGTTTGCTTTTATTTCTGGTATCTTTAGAAACAGTCCTGACTGTAATGCTTTCCAGCCAAGTCCCATTTTGGAAAGGGTGATTAAAGGGGAGAGACTCCATCTGCCTGATGATCCGCCTTGCCTGAGCCCTCTGCCTCAGCCCCCTTGCTTTTCATCTGTAACCCTAGACTGCCTCCAGCCTCCAAGATTTGTAAAGTGCCAAGTAGGTCTTTCTGACTATCATGGGGCCACTTCCCTCCTGTCGGCTGCTGAATCTCAAAGATAAACTGCTTCCTCTACCTTCCTTTCTTGTTGCTAAAAGCACATCGCCTATGATACACACACTTCTTCCCGAAGTAAGAGTGCAAGCATCACACTTGCATTTCCAGTTCAGTGAGACACATAAAGCTCACGGACTGGATGCTGAGAGGCAGAGGGGTGGGGTGGCTGAATCGGCTTTAACGCATAGCTCTCCGCCGAAAACTGAACGCATTGCTCAGTGCTTAGTATTAGATTTATGGAATGGCTCCTCTGCCAGCCTGGTCCCTGCTTTCCACAATTTGGTGCTTTGTTGCCATCGAAACAGCCTTACTTTCTAAGCCATTGTGATTGTGCAGGGGGAGGAGGCGGTGGCGGGCAGGGGTGGTAGTAGTAGTGAATGACACAGCTTTGCCAGATGACATGTAGCGGACCTCTGCATCAGCCAAGAGGAATTAAGCTTTGTCACTCCCCACTGGGACTACCTTTCTCCTGGTATGTGCGCACGGAATTCATATGCTGCTGCTGCAGCCACCCGAGCAGAGCCCTGAGTACACTTTGCCACAGAAAGCAGTGAGCAAGAATGATAGCTGTCTCTTTTAAATGCCGATGTCAAATTCTGAGGCGACTTACTAAAGGTATCGTGTTTTCCTTGTTATTCACTCAGCGAGTCTGTTGCAGCAGCCTAGAAACACAGTTTAATGGTTTTTACTTTCGAATATGACTGCCTCTACAATTTATTGTCAGGCAACAAAGAACTCAGTGAAATATGTTTAGATATATCTGTGCAGGTAGACTGGCTTGCCTTTCTGTCCTTCCATCCTGGTTGTGCTCATGCTGAAATCACAGACAGATCCGACTTGTGTGATTTTTTTTTTTCTTTTCTCTTAACGGCTTCATTCATTGCTGGGGAAAAGAAAATGTGTTGGGGTCCGGAGCTGAAGTTATTATGGGAAACTGTCGTTTTGCATGCTGATGAACTGGTCAAGGAGTCAAGTGTGTGTGACTGTCCTTTCCCTGACACATGTACGGATGCAGCTGGCAGCCCCACGACTCGCACAGCTGGTGACTGCACAGAATAATTGTTGATTCTATTAATTTCCAACATCTCTTGAGCTTTTTCCCAGGACAGCTTTAATTTTTTAATGTGTGAGCATTGCCTATTCAGAGATGTGGGTAATTTGAAAGGCTTTTGGTCTTATGTGATATTTGAAGAAGTTTATTTGAAAGTCAAAAATCATTGATCTGTATCTTATCAAGAATTACTGACTGGAGATGGTCTTAGAACTCTAAAATATTAATTAAATCTCTGTAATATTTAAACTCTGTTTTTCTTTGAAATCACTCTATGCACCTTCATCTCATTCACTTGGTGTGTATTTGATTGTGAAGTTAGTGAAGGTTTGCTTTTTAAAATCATGTGTTCCGTGCATATGTATGTATGTGAGCCTATTTCCTTGAAATAGTCCTTTTTAGAGAGAATTTATTATTAAAAAAGAAACTTCACTCTGAGTCAAACTGTGTAGCTGAAATGCCTTTCTTTTTTAGCCTGTAATGTGGAGTACTGTCAAGTAATTAATGGATGTAATTATGCTCTAGAAGCTCTGAACCTATAAATATGTTAATGGATGCTATTTCTATCAGTTTAGCTTGACATATCAGAGTTCTTTGATCACCAGCAGTGCAGCTAAAAATGCAATTAATATTTTATTTGGCAGAAGAATGAGCACAAAGCAAATAGTGAGAAATAGATCTTGAGTCAATAACAGGAAAGAGAATAAATACTATAGCCCAACTTACCAAATGCATTTGCAAGTTGTTTGGATAGTAGAGCAAGTCTTTTAAAAGGTACTTTGGGACAAATAGGGAAAAGACTATCCATTTTAAATTAGGCTGTTAGCATGGGGTAGTAAATCCTGTTTGACTTTATCCTCCGCTGTTGGTACAAGTGTACAATTCCTGTTTATGAATCACTATTAAAAGACTGTCCTTTATGTAATGATTTGACCAAGACTTTTCAAGACAGATCTCTTAATCTGTAAAGTTCTTTTCATAGCTGACTTTAGCATTTACTTATTTTGGTGTTGAGAAGTTGATACTCCTCTTATCTATTAGCAATTATTTTCATAAATCCTGTGCACTAGGGTGAAAGTGAACCCAAGCAATTTTTAGTTCTTACAGATTTTACCACTTTTTCCATTTTTCTGAGTTTTATGGAAGATTGTTCTCTTGTAGTGAAAGGAGTTAGAACTGTTTACTAAGATAGTTGCTGATTTGTGCAATAGCAAAAAATCTAAATGAGGAAAGTATTGATGCCTTTTTTGGTAGTTGCTGTTTCATATTTTCCCCAAAAATCTTTAGATCTGCCTTTTTTCTACTTGGTATTTAGCTTAAGACTGCCAGTTGATGACAAATAAAATCTCGATGTGGAATCAATTTGTCATAATTTGGCTCCTGTGTGTCTTTCACTGGATGTTCAACTGTTGGCAGCAACGTGCCTGAGTAATGCAGTTCCTTACCTTGCCATCCACTCAGACCTGCCAAGGTCCAACTCCCACCAGGGCTACCTGTTGTTTCAAGTGGATTAGTTGCATTCATTGCATTTTGTTTTTTTTTTTTTTTTTTTTTTTTTTTGCTCATCTTTGTTTTGTTTTGTTTGGGGGGAGAGGTGCACTGTGTGGATATGCATATTAATCAAGCCTCTTTCTGTCTCATCTTCCCTATCTACCCTAACCCACACAAGTCCCACCCTTATCCTCAACACCCTCCCCCTCACACACACACCTATGTCTTCTCCAGATAGTCAGCACAATGCCCCACACCTAATAGCCGCTCAGTAACTGTTAAATGAATTGTATTTGCCAAGTTGAAAGTGGGTAGGACTTTTGCGTTTTCTGTGAGCTCTTATTCAATGCTTCAAATTCTTTATTAGACCCCTGGGGGATAGAAACTTACCCAGATCCTGGAAGGGGAGGGAGGCAATTTGTTTCATTTTTCTGAAATTACTATTTGTGGTTGATGTCACCCACAAGAAAAAGCAGTGTAGCAATTGCAACATCTTTTTAATCCTCTTAAAGAGGAAAAGATGCAATTAAAGGGAAACTATTTTATATATACACCCACATTCTTGTGTATACTTGGTTTTTAGATTCTTCATTCTGCCATCTATTGTCCATTTAACAGATATCTATTGAGTACCTACTATATATGCAAGTCACTGCCATTTTTGCAACAGAACCCCAGGTTGGGACTTTTATAGGTATATCAAACATTTTAATCAAGATATTTTAATAATAAATGAGTTCTTTGGGAAATCACTTAAAAAATCTATGAAATACACATTTTATCCACAAATCCTCAGATCACTCCTCTAGAAGCATGCTCCACAGTATTAAAACAGTACATATTTGAGGTGAACTTAAGTATTTCTCCATCTTGGGAATTGAGTCTTTTTTTTTTTTATTAAGGCTTCAAGCAACTGTTTCAAGCTCTTTTTGTCTTATTGGCCCCCTACCAAGATAGAACAAGAGCAAGAAAATAACCTTCGCTCCAAAGACCTGCCCCTTCCATTAAAACAGGAACTTTATACCACCAAGAGACCAACATTGTCAAAAGGATTCTTTTACATCTAATAATTGAAATCTACAACTGTGCAGCTACCTTCTGCCTCTGCTTTTCCTCCCTTCCCCCAGAATGAGACTGTCTTCTGATTTCCTTGCCTTGGAGCCAGATCCAAAAATAATGTTTTGTCTGCTTTCTAGCTACTTCTGACAAAGGAATTTTCTTGAGCAAGGAAAGCTAGGCTTCTTGGCACTTACCTCCACAATTGCTTACTTCAGAGAGTCCTGTGTCTCTGCAGGGGCCAGCAAGAGATGTGACTAGGTTCTGGGAGGAGGAAATATATTTTCCTGGTTTGTACAGGCTTTGTTCTTCCTCTTGTCATGATTATATTATTTTTCCTCCTTTGAAACTGATTGGCCTCCTATGCAAAGAATCATTCTCTGCAGTGATAACTGATGTGGCTCCACTTCTTTCTCAGGTGCGACTGCTTTTTAGTTCAGCCATCTGGACTTTCATGTCCCCCAGACAATGGTGTTTTCCTTTCACAAGCTTTACTCTGTCTGCCAAAATCAACAGTCAGTAAATATTTACTTACAAACCACTGGGAGGAAGACACAGGTTCCCCACTCCCCTTTTTTGATCACCATGCACCTTATCTCTCAGTCTTCTCTGCCTTCTTTTTAGTAGATATTTCACAATTTTAGTTTGTCTAAGTGCCATTTTATTTTCTCCTTGCCTTCACTTCATCTCTCTTCTCTAACACACATGCGGCCTAGAATAGAATTAAGTATCCCTTCTTCATTCCCGTTAGCGCATTACAGGCAGCCCTGAGGACCTGCACCCCCCCCCCCGGGGGGTCCAAGTGAAACTCAGTGAGTGGCTCCTTGCTATGCATTCTATTCTTTGCTGCTCGTTCTCCTTCCTGGTTTCTTCTCCCAACCTCGATATCATTTCTTCCTTTCGACCACTTGGGCATCCGTGAGCATAACTTTATCCACTGGCTCTGAGCAGGGTTAAAAGGCTTTGTTCTGATCACACCCGCATTTTCTTCCTTTCAGGGTTTTGTTGTTGTTGTTGTTTTAAGTTTGTTTGTTTTTTTTTTTTTTTTTTTTGGTAACCTCTACAGCCTTCCCTGCATTCTTTTTTTTTTTTAAGATTTATTTATTAATGCATACAAGAACTGGGGTACAGGCCAGAGGTGCGAAGATGAGAGGATCCACCAGAGACAGAGTGGGGAGCAGAACAGACAGATCTACTGAAATGCACTGCTGAGGGGAGCAGCGGGCTAAACAGGAGAGGTCTGCTGTGCCATGTGGGTAACTCCCTGGCAGAGGATTGAACTCATGCTGCAGTGGCTGCAAATAGCTTCATAGGTTGCATCTTTACCCCTTTGCACCACCAGGGAGGCCCCTCTTCCTTTCAGGTTTTGCTCCTTACTCTTCGCCCACTTAAGGAACCATGTTTGAAAGGGAAGGTCAGACATTCATCTAGGACTTGTCTCCTGAGAGGACTGAAGACACCCAGCAATCTTATTCTCAATTCTCCCACCAAGAACAATCTCAATGTGTCTGATAATATTTCAAAGGATTAGCCAAGTGACCTCTAAGTCCCTTTAAACTCTGAGTCTTTGACACTCCACTGTTTAAACAGTGTTCTATTCAGAAATTCATCTTCTGTGTGTAATCTCAATCAACTCTAACAATACATTTAATTTTTCTGTCTTAATGGAAGAGGAAAAATATTTCCTATCTCTTCCCTTTGATGACATTCTTTTAATCCAAGGAAGTCTTTATCAGCCATTGAGTTCAGTGTCATTGTCCTGAACTTGATGGCTCCTCTTCCGAGAGACTCATGCTTTCTGCTCAGGCCCCTGTGCACTTCCCCATCTGTCTGTACCTAGTGTCAAAGCTCCCCCAGCTCCTCTAATGGCGCCTCATCCACTCCGTGATATGACTCAGAATTGAGTATCATCTGGGTGGAGAAAGCTCTGTCTTGGGTCTCTCCATCCTCGATCCTTCCGCTGGCCTCTTCTGTCAGATCCTGCCATCTGGAACAGCTTGACTGTGTCTCTCCACCTCATTAACTTTCCAACCCTTTTGAAATCTCACCTGAAAACATATCCTTTCTCCATGGCCTCTACCTCATAATTGTATTTCATCAAAGCTAGCATGCTTATTTGTTATTCCAGTCTATAAACTTTTTATCAGTAGAATAGCTGGCACTTGAAAGCTGTTTTGCAAAGTAAGATTGTCTTATTTTATTGGAGTTTCCCTTATTGCTTGGGCAGGGGCCAGAGTCCTCTGACATGGAGAGACCTCGCTTGAAGGGAGTGCAGATCCCATGCAGGACTTGCTGTTCTCCCACCAAGAGCCCCTGGTAGAAGTGGCTGTGATGGATTTCTTGCTGGGCTCCTGCTTCAGTGCTCTGAAGAGGTTTGCACATGGGCTCAGACCACTTTCCTGCCTAGTGATCTGAAGCTTTATATAACTGGTTAGACTTTCATTGTTGCAGGTTTGTTTCTTCCCCCTCTTCTGGGTGAACATTGCATGCTAGAAATGCTTTACCTACTTCTGGAGGTATCCAACCTTGTGATGCATGATTTGACTGCCCCTTAGAAACTTCCTTTGAACAAGGAGGAGTCCAGGACCTTCTGAGATGATTGTGACTGATCAGGAAGGAAAAGCTGGGTCATTACTGGGGAAAGGAGGGCCTCTTCAGTATAGGCATTCAGATGTTGTATTAACCTGTACACTTTGGGAATATGAGACCTAATGTTTTGTTTTTGTCACCACACACTACACTTCTACTGTAGAAGGGGAGAGAAATCATAACCTGCATACCTAAAGTGATAGAGAGAAATCAACCCAAGCAACCATCACCAGCATGCCCTCTGGTAGACGGGAATACAGAGTACTTGAGAGTGAGATGTGTCCTTCTGGCCCAGCTTTTTTGTTTTTACCTGTGTGGCAGGAAAAAAAAAAATTCTCATTTTCCTCATCTATAAATTTAAAATCATATGAAAAATGTCATCTGGTTTTATACTGTTAGCTTTAAAACATAGTTTCATTTTCACATCAATTGGCTTATTTGATCTTTTTAGTAAATTCTCTTTATTTGGGCAGAAAATGTATTTTTAATGATTTCCCATTAGTTGGAAGAAGGCAAAATACGGTATTCTGAAAATTTTTAATTTAACAAGGGTCAATATGGAAGTCTTTCTTTCCTATTCCCCCCTTTTCTAGTCTCCTGAATATTATTTTGTTCACACACACTAAAATTGTATGATAAACTAAAAATTAATAATCTATACCTTATTAAATCTACAGAAGAAAATGATTTTGCAAAATTTCTTTTGTACTTAATAGTTTTGATACAACATATAACTAAAAGAAAAGCTGTATCCCAGATGTTTATTACATTTAGCTGCTTGAGGAATGTTACTTCACTTTTCAAAGGCAAAGAGTAGCTTTGTTCTTGCCTTTACAATGGCTGTACAGCAAAATGATCTCATATTTTTTAGTCAATGGTAACCACCTAAATTCAGACAGTTTCGTGGGCTATTAGAAAATGAGGGAAACTTCTTTTAATAATTTAATCCAGATTATTAAATAACTAATTATGTGAAGAAAAGTATGATGAATTAGGAAAAAGATAAAAATTTTATCACTAAAGATAGATTGCCAGTGTTATAATGGGAGAGAAACAAGTTGATTTACATTTATCCTATATGCTTTTTAGAGGAGCTGAAGTTATACTATGTGCATGGGGCACACATTCTTGCCCTCCATTTTCTCCTTACTATTACATACACCCTTCTTGCATGTCAGCTCATGCTGGTCAGAGGAAAATGTTATGGTCTTCATTTACTCCATGGTATTTATTACCATAGTGAACATTTCCCTAGTTGGCTTCCAGTTTTTCACTCTAAGAAATGATGGTGTTGAATATCTTTCAAGATTATTTTTGTATTTTAAAATGTTGCAGCCTTAGTGTATTTTCACTTTAAAATCGCCATGCTTCCTGAGGATTGTATTTAGGATGTCTCTCTCCCCCATCTATCAAAGACACTTTTAAGCTAATAAAGGAAGAGAGAACAGTGAAGAAAGCAGCATTTGGATACTGTAATAACCAAAAACCAAAGTGAGCACAATATTTCAAACAGGGGAGAAAGAAGCCTTCAGTGAGCAAGAAACAGCCATTCGGTGGTTTTGTAAGTGGGTCATTGCTGACCTTTGAGAGGAGAGTTTTTGCAGAGCAGCACTGTCCAGCACCAGCTCTGAGGGTTGTGGGCTCTCAGACACGCCACGGTCAAGGCCACTCTCCTGTGGTTGACAGTGAGCCAGGCCGTAATCTGTGGGGGTAAAGGGTAGGGCTGTGGGCTGTTAGGAAGGATATTATAGCATAGGGAAGAGAGAAAATTGGGATTTTTTTTTTTTTTTTTTTTTTTTTAGGTCTAGAAGAGCCATAGAAAGGTGAAACTACAAGGTGAAAAATGAAGAGGATATTTCCTAGAGCAAGGCAAGAGAGGGTGACAGAGGGTGAGAACAGAATGCAGAGGGAGGATACAGAGGCATATCCACTTGGGCAAGCAAGAGGAACATGCCTATTGGAGACAGAAAAGCATAGAAAGGAAGACATTAAGCAAAGTAACCTAACCTGACCTTTTTAGTAAATTAGAAGGAGAATGTTAAAAAAAAACTCATGTTCTTATAAGCTCCTAATCTCTGGGTTTCTAAATTTATCTCTCCACTGGAATCACCTGGGGAACTTAAAAAAAATGACACGTATGTCAACCTGAGGATGTGGTTTAATTGACTGGGTGTGTACCCTAGGCTTTATAATTTTAAAAATTTCCACAAGCAATTCTCTGATGCAGATGAGTTTGGAAGCCACCTTATCGGCAAGTTCATACAGACAAGTCTGAGATTTTTATTCAACCTCCTGGAAGGGAGAATTTGAGTTTCACCTTCCTGTGACTTTGAAGACATAGTCCATCTGAAAATGAAAATGGAACTGACAGATAGAGACACCAGGTCCCTGTTCCATCACTTGAGCCTCTGATCAAGAACTGCTTTACGTGAGCTCAGAGCATTACCCCCAGATTTGTTAGTCAATGAACTTCCCTCAACCCCTAAGCTAATTAGAGCCAGGTTTCCTGTTGGTTGCAATCAAAAGAAGCCTGGTATGAGTTAGAACACATGTTTTAATAAGAGTTTTAAGCTGTAATTCTAAAATGACAATTGAATCAACCGCTTATGTACTCCATTGCACCGAGCACCAGTAAAACCTCAACAAATCTTGGTCCCCAGCTGTGCTGAGTTATGAGCACCACCACTCATTTTGGGATTTCCAGTGGGTCATTTTGTTTAGTGGAACACTGATGAAGTGCTCCCCCTTGGCCCCTTCCGACGTCCACATCAGTGTAAACTATTGAGTAGAACAAGTGTCAGATAGCCACAGAGGAGAATGTTTCCTGCCCTTCCAAGCTCCAGAGCTAAGGGCTCTTCCCCTCTCCTCTAAGAAGTTGATTGTTTAAATAGTGTACAGCAAAATAAATCAGGAGAAAGACAAATACATGATGATTTCACTCATGTGGAGTATAAAGAAACAAAACAATGGAACAGGCAAAACTAATCAAAACAGATCCTGGAAATGTGACTGCAGATTTGAGGCTACCAAAGTGGGGAGGTGGTGAGTAAGGAGCAAAGGACAGGGGCCCAGAGAACTATGGTGGAGGACTGTGGGTGCCTTAGTGGTGGGTTTGGTGTGGTGACAGACATCTGAGGAGTTGTGACCTATCCCCCTAAATCAAAGATAGTGTTGCAGACCAATGTTACCTCAGTAAAAAATGTTGTAAAAAACAAATTATAAGCTTGTCAAATAGAAATAGTAAATTTAAAAAAGAAGTATCATTAAAATAGTAATATTAATACAATAGTAAATTTAAAAAAGGAGTAGAGTTAAAAGGCAGGTCTACAAGGTAGTTGCATGATGGAATCAACTTGTTCTGGCTTAAAAGAGCCAATGCTTAAATTTTCAAGAGTTTCATGAGCCTGTTGTGAAACACATCTATTATTTAATGTTACTATTTTTTCACAAAGAACTTTTATGTGTTTATTTTTTAATTGTATTATCTTTTATTGCGGTAACTTGGCTTACAACATGATTCAGAGGTATAGGATCACACCCCTTCAGACGTATGTCACCCCACCACCCCCACCACCAAAGCCCCAGTGCTCCTGCACAGTAGAATACTGGGCCCCCTCCTCTCTGAGCTCTCCCTCTCATAGCCTCAGTTCTGCAGTCAGATTTCAGGGTTTATTTTGGTTTAGTTTTATCTGTTCCTTCATTTTGTGTTTTCATTTCCACATATGAATGAAATCATCTGATATTTGTCTTTCTCCTCTGACTTGCTTCATTAGCATATAATCCCCCCAGCTCCATCCATGTTGTCATAAATTTACAATTAAATAAATTACATTAGAAACAAGTGCAATAAATACAATACATGACTTCCTGATTATTAGCTAATTATTATTTTGCTCCAGTAATTATCTATACTCTTGAAGTTTAATGTATCAGGATGGAGGAAATACTATGCAATGATTGCTCCTGCATATCTCTTCCCAGCTTCATGTTCAGAGATATCTTGTTGGCAATTTGAAATTGGCTATGATATGAATATTCACACCATGAAAACTGGAGATTTCTATAATCAGGATTTCCCCCCAAAACCCCAGACAGCCAGTTGTTAAACATTTGCCAATACACCAGTGAATAGGTGCCTCTGGTATATGAACTCATAAAACCTGTGTGGATGTCATTCTCTGTACCTTCTAAATGGGATGGTAATTATCTGTTTATCTATATACCACCATCAGATTCTGATTCCTTGAAGTTAGTATACATTCTTTACTTACCTGTATGTCAGTTGAAAGTACACAGTATTTGGTGCATAGATAATACCAATAAATATTAGCTGAGTGGATAGCATTAATTTCTAAAGATCTCTGGATTAAGTAGTCTCGTGTGTTCATTTTTTGTGCTTAATGATTTAATTTTTTGTTTTACAACACTATAGAATTCAGCGGTGTAGGATCACACCTCTTCCCACAACCACACCCACAACCAAGGCACCCATAGTCACCCCCATAGTCCATCGTGTCCCCTCCACAAACTGATGTGACAGACTGAATTGTACAGTCAGACTTCTAGGACTTGTCATTGGTTTGGTTTATTTGGACTTGAGTATTTCAGACAACTCCTTTGCTTTATCCAGAGCTCTTGATTTTTGAAAATATTCTTTCAGGTTGAAATATCACAGGAAGTAAGCCTCAGAATTATTCCAAGGAGCTTTAGCATCCTCTGCCACCTGTTAATTTCCCAATTTCCCTTAATAAGAGGGGTGTTCCATGTCCTCCTCCATCCCCTCCTCCTCCCAAATCCCCCTCAGTGCAGTGTGGAGAAAGACATGGCAGCTGGCCAGGAACAGCACTGGGGAACTCGAGGCTGAAGGACAAACTGTTGTTAAATTCTGCATGACAAAATTCCCAATTGAACTCAATCTGGGGAATATCTAGGACCCCACAGAGTTTCTGATTGAATCGAGTCTTTCCCAGTCTGCGAAGCTAGGTGACCTTAAACAGATCAAAAATGAATTTCATTTATTGCCTTTGTTTTCTAAATGGTTTAATGGTAAATTTGGTTCATAAACTGCGAAGATTCGGTTATAAAGTCCCAAAATCAAGAGTGTTTTTAAGAATTTTAACTGCTCATGATATTTTTATGTAGGTGGCACTTGTTTGTTTTAAATATATGCCTCCCAAATGTTAAAACCTGTACAAGGATTAGAGGTACAAGACACAATGACCAATAACTTCCCTTGGCTATGTCCCAAATTTTAGCATTAAGGTAAAAATATCAGTTCTAAAATTGGAAAGAACAGATAGCAAGAGACCAGACGTTTTCAGAAATTTCTGAAAGATAGAAAGTAGATTAAAACATTATGTCCCAGAATGACTAAAAAACAGTGGAGAGAGGAACCAAGGTTCCTGGCAACAGAGCCACCGATGGGCTCCAAGTTCATGTGGTTTGGAAGAAAGGAGAAAAATGTACAAAATAAGATGATTTTTTTTTTTTTTGAAGAATAGAACAGCAATGAAAGTCAACCTCTTTCTCTTCTTTAACCATTTTAGTATAGTTCCCTAATCTAAAACTAGAAAACCAATCTTTTAGAAGTTCATGGATCTATAATGATAACAACCCTCATAGTAAAGCCCTCCCTGTTTTAGCATGGAGTTAGTGTGGAATAGGCAGGAGAATATGCTTGCTCTATCTTCCCAGCCTGAGACATTCCAGTAAAGCAGGTTCTGTCATTCTGAGGTTGGGTTGCTTGAAAAAAATATCATTATAATCCACACTGGGTACTTTTATGAAGCAGCCCATTCTTTATTAATAAGTATAGTCCAATAACCATTGATATTAGAGGACTAACTACTGACCTGGAGAAAAAAGGGGCAATTTGAGAACAAAAGATATATTCTTAAAAGTTCTATTTAGTAGCCTTAGAAACATTTAAGAATGTTCTACATACATAAAACAAGAGTAGCTACAATAATAAATATAATGAATACAAGAACCAATATTAATTACCAAAATAGAGAGGAAGAGGAAGGAGAAAACCAGCAAAAGAAAGAAATTTCTTTCACAGACAATATGAATAGATACTGTTAAAAATTGATAAATGAAAAAAATGGTTAACTTTTGGTATTTTCAGAAGTTTGGAGACTGAGACAGTAAAAATTGTTTCCCATTGAGGAATAAGAGTGAAGAAGATAAATATAGGAGGAAACTTTCACTTTTTATCTTTATTCTTCCGTGCCATTAACATTAGTAGAAAGACAAAAGTAATATTAACATTATTAATAATATTGAGATATGGAGCATGATATTCTATGTAACGTATCTCAATTAAACCTTCACAGTTTATGTTCTTAACCACCTTTATTTGGATGGAATTTATTAACTCAATTATAACAACCCAGCTAAATATAAAGATACCCAACTATGACCTAAACAACATAATACATAATTTAGAAAGAAAAATTCTCAGCACCCCAGAATATGTTTGTTATTATATTAAGCCACATTTGAGTTTGGACTCCATAGCAGTTAAAAGGGAAAACATAAGCTCTTTTTATATTTATGAATTTCATTGTCCATTTGTAAACCCAGAGGGATAATCAGTACCTGGCAACAAATCCTAGAAAGAATTTGTACACTATAAATGTTTAGCTAATGCATGTTAGCTGCTATAATCAGATTATTGCAAAAAGAAAAGTTATTTTAAAAATGCTTTCTCTTATTGATTCACTATATAAGCCAAGAGCATGATGTTTTATATCATAATACAGGGAAATAATTTCTTCATGAAGTGCAGGTAACAGAGTCTGGACATATTGATTTCTGGAGCTTTTCCCAACCTTTGTTCTTAGAAAACGAATTATGCTAGATGTTAATAGTTACTTCATCAAAAATGGGTCCATGTTAAATTATCCTGGAAAATGCAACAAGCTTTAATCTCCCTTCTATAGATTCAAATCTATATTAGCATATTAAAGACTCTTAGAAACCCAGTAGGAAATAAATTTATTACTTTATTTAACCCAATATTTTCCTGATTTTATTTTTGAAGATGGAACATATTTTCAAATTAGGCTTTTGCAGCAGAAGCCAGATTTTGGTATATATCAGTTTATCTTGATGAAGTTTTAGACATAGTGAGTATGGAAGAACCAGCCATTTGCAAACCCTTAGATAGTAGCTTTCAAAACTAGTTCTTTCAAATGCACTCTTGGCAAGTGCCAGAGGTTTCAAAAATTGTATTAATTTGTCTGAGAATTGCCTCAAGTGCTGGTACTCTCTGGAATTGTTCATAAAATTAAACCCCTATGCTTTACAGTTCAAATGTCTCAAAAATAAAATTTGTGTCCTGTTAGAAAACTTAAGACTCTGACCAACTCTTTCCTGTCTTCCTCTGTCACAGAGAAATATTAAGTGCAGTCCTAGCTATAACTAGTCTCCCTCCCCCACTCCACACACCCCTCCGAAGTGCAGAGCTATCTGAATTTTGAATCTGTCAAATATCTTCACATAAATTCTATGAAACACTAAGTTCTGTGCCATGAAGCATGAAAAAGATGATTTGAATTCATAACATTTAAAAGGCAGCCAATACCAATTAGCCACCCAGACAATGAAAAAGGCAGATAAGCTTCACACACTGCCTAGTTTTGAATGCAGCTACTTCCTAAAGACCTTGACAAATTAAATTCTCTACAAAGGCTCTCTCTCCCTGGATAGCTGAATGAGTAAACTTTTGAGGGGAGGTTTAGGTTTTTATTTATATATTAAAGAACACCTGCCAAGCACAAACATAAGTATATCCTTTGTGATAGCAATAATCAATATGTCCTGATAACAAAACAATGGCACAAAGTCATCTTTCAATTTGTACAATCTGTGGGCATAATTCCAATTGATCTCAAAACGTTATCAAGTTATCTTGATATAGGTTAACAAGAAGGGGGATGCTACACCATTTTGAATTAGAATTTGATCTGTCACACAAGCATTCTTATCCACACTGATTCTGACAGTAGTATTATGGCATACCCTTTGAAAAAGCGTTAATAGCCTGGGCTTTAATCCAAGGTTGTACAGCTTGACTCATAGATAGTTCCTGTTTATGGAATCAAAGGCAAAAAAGATCAATGAACATGACAAAAAGTCTTACCTTGTCTCAATGTGATAAAGCAAGGGTAGAGCAGAAACTAACTCCTTAATACAAGACCACTGCTGAGGAACACAGGCTTACCACTCCTTTTGTTTTTTTTTTAAAGATTTATTTTTGCTTGCAAAAACTGGGGTACAGGCCAGAGGTGTGGGAGGGTGAGAGGATTCACCAGAGACAGAGTGGGGAACAGAACAGGCAGAGCGACTGAAACACACTGCTGAAGAGAGCAGCAGCCAAGTCAGGAGAGGTCTGCTATGGCATGGAGATTACTTCCTGGCTGGGGATCAAATTCGTGCTGCAGTGGCTGCAGATAGCTTCATAGGTTGCATCTTAACCCCTTACACCACCAGGGAGGCCCAAGCCCCAGTTCTTTACATGACTATATTCCTTTTAAGCTACTCATGAGTCTGTTTTGGTTTCTCTTCCACCTTCCCTTTTTTTCTAGAATCTTGCCATAGTTTCATTTCCATAGGACCTTGCTCTGAGGGCTAGTTTTTGTTGTAGATTTTGTTTTAAGACAGTCTCTTCTTTGAGAAATTAACTCCTAGGGACTGGCTATTTCATTGCTTTAGGACTTGGCCTTTTTTTCGTTGGGAATTCTAGATAAGCAAAATCTTCTCAGCACTCAGACAGAACTTCAAACTCCTTGGCCAGCAGATATTCAACATAGGAAGTTCAAATCAGTTACCAAGTTTGCTTCCTACAGTTAAGGTAAATTCTGCTTTCAGATTATGGCATAGAAACCATTTTCCCCAAATATTACTCAATTTCTATAAGGTCATGGATCTGACATCACAGTTGGAAACTGGAGCCTATTTCTGTATTTCTAGGAAAGTCACTATGTATCCTCATATTGAGCTTTTATTTTCCTAAAAATTATGGCATTCTTTCCATCATCAATATTTAGGTGTGTTCAAGTGTAACTAATGACTTATATAGAAATATCAGATGATGTATGTAAGTATAATCTGTAGCATATATTTGTAGATATAATGCATATGTATATAATTTCTATATAACACATGTGTTACCAGATGAAAATGGATCTCGGGCCTCCCCTGGTGGCGCAGCGGTTGAGCCTTGGGCTGCGAGGCTGCCAGCAGCCTCTGCAGCGCTGGTTCGTTCCCCGGCCACTGGTGAGGGTCCCACAAAAAAAAAAAAAGGAAAGAAAATGGATCTCTTTTCTATCCATATTCATTTACTTCCTTGAGCTCATTCAGTCTTATATCTAGAAGACCCCAAAATTTCCATCTTCTTCTTGGGCCTCTCCCTGATACCTGGTATGTGTATGCACTACACACACACACACACACACACACAGTTTATTGTATGCTTTGCAAAAATACATTTACTCTTTCCATGCTTGAACGCCACTGCTGTAATGGACATCAACCATTACTCCGCTCAGTATCCCCAGCACCTAGCAATATGACAGAACATACCTGGCACTCAAAAGTTAAAAATAAATATTGAATTTATAATGAAATTAATAAAATAAAAAATTAATGTCCTTTGTTCATATGTCTTTCCCTGAAACAGAAATGTGTTAATATATGTTGCCACATGAAAGAGTAGGCTGAAAATGGCTTTTGTGAAATATGTGAAAGTGCTTTGTAAAATTTTATATAAATATTGGATAGTGCTATATTCTCATGAACGCATATGTTTGAAATGTAATAATTGCACATTATGAGTATAGTTTTAATAATAGACCTTGAATTAATATCCAATTGACACTAAGTCATTAACTGAGGAATAGGTTTTTTATTTCAAATATCAGTAAGAGGATACTTCATGGATTTAATCATTTTTCTTCCTTGCCTCACACAGCATAAAGGTTTAACTGTTTAACACAGGAATGGTTTGATAAGTATTCTAGTACTAGGATATTGCCATTCATTTGAATATGCAAGCACATCGTTATAACAGGTCATAAGTTATGGTTTTGATTTCAATATTAATGTTTATTATCTTAGAGCATGAATGTTAGAGATCATTTTAATAGCAGATTTAAGGTTTGGAGACTTAGGATAAAAATTCTAATGAGGACAGATGCTGATTCCTTAGCTCAAAGATGGCCAACAGTCCACCAGAGAACAGTTGTGCCAAAGATGTTGAGTCTTCCACAGTTCAGGCACCAACATGAGAATTGTAGAAAACAATAGATAGTTTATAGTTTTTCTCTCTAGAGAAGCATGAACATTGATTTATTTCGATGGCTATCTTTGTACAGAAACAATCTTTTTAATAGAAAAACAATCTCTTGTTTATTTTGTGTGTCGAACCTGTGTATTAACCTGAGATATAGTTGGAGTGTTTGTACTATATAAGACCTTTTTTTCTTCTCTAAAAGCAAGGTAGGCCTTTTTGTGCTTTTCCACTAGAGAGAGTTTACAGGAGAATTGCATGGCAACAATTCACCAAAAGTTAACAGTTACCGAGCCTCTAGTGGGAATATGGTACAAAGCTGGGTCCTTGAAAAAACAGATCTTTTAAATGTCTGTGTGTGGAGGACATACAGGATACACTGTCAGGATGAAAAACCACTTGCATGAAAAAAGAATTGTTCTATTAGCTTGAGTTCCTGTACGTGTACAGTTTATGTTAAATTAGAATCTACACAGAAACTTGCACATGTTCTTTTTTAGCAGTTTAAAAAATGGAACAGAACATTAATATTCACATCCTCGAGGATTGTGTGACACTACATTACCTGTGTGTGGAAATGTAGTTTTTCACGGTTTTGTTTCAAGGGAAGTACGTTTCTTTTCAAATTAGGAATGCACAAGGACTTTTTTCACTCATTCACAGACGTGTATTGAGCACCTGCTGATTGGGAGGTAAACCTCTGGGTGGTTGGAGTTTACACAGCATTGAACAAAACAGGCGTTGTTCCGGTACCTCTGGAGTGTAACTACTTTTTAAAATTTGTTCTCCTGTATCATTGTTCACCTTTGCACAACATTTGATTTCTCCCCTCAACAGTATTCCCCATAGTTCTTCCATCACCAGAGCACCCACTAACCATAACTACAGTCTCTTGAGCTCTTCCCTCTCCTGTTTTCAACTTTCCCTCTCCCCCACCCCTGCTGTATGCCTCAGATCTATGGTTTGCCTGCAAACACAGGAGGGCAGGTTTCCTTTTGAATTAGTGTTTTTGTGCCCTTTTATTAGAATTGCTGGGTCATATGGTTGATCCGTTTTTAGTGTTTTGAGGAACCTCCACACATCTTTCCACTGGCTCGACCAGTTTGCATTCCCACCAGCAGTGTATGAGGGTCACCTTTGCCCACATTCTCTTCAGCATTTGTTGTTTCAGGTTTGTTTGTTTGTTTGTTTTTCTTGTTAATGTGGGCCATTCTCACTGGTGTGAAGTGGTATCTCATTGTGGTGTTGATTTGCATTTCCCTGATAATAAGTGATGTTGAACATACGCCTTTTGACTACTTGCATTTCTTCTTTGGAGCAGTGTCTTTTTAGCTCTTCAGCCCATTTTATTGATTGGGTCATTTGCTTTGTTTTTGTTGAGTTGTGTAAGCTCTTTGTAGATATTTGATATCAGTCCCTTATCAGTTGTATAGTGTGCAAATATTTTCTCCTATTCAGTAGGATCTCTGTTTGTTTTGGTTACTGTCTCTTTTGCTGTACAGAAGTTAGCTTAACTTCTATTGGTAAGTCAGACAATAAACAGATGTACAATTAGATATATACTCAGTGTTATGCAGAAAATTAGAGGCAAATGTAGGGTTACAGAGTGGTGGGGGAAAGGCACTACTTGAGATGGAGTAATCAAGGACAGCCTCTCTGATGAGATGACATTTGAATCAAGACATAAAAATAATATGAATATCTGAGGGAAGAGTGTCACATAAATAAGGAACAGCCAGTGCAAAGACCCTGAGATAGGAATGGCTTGGTTTATAAAGCTGATCAAAAGGACAGTATTGTTAGAACAGAGTAAGCAAGGGGGCATTCAGGAGCTGCTTTTTTTTTTTTTAAGATTTATTTATGCATATAAGAACTAGGGTACAGACCAGAGGTGTTGGGGGGGCAGTGAGAGGATTCACCAGAGACAGAATGGGGAACAGAATAGGCCGATTGACTGAAATACCAAGGGGAGCAGCAGGCAAGTCAGGAAAAGTCTGCTGCACCATGTGGGTAGCTCCCTGGCTGGGGATCGTACTGATGCTGTAGTGGCTGCAGGCAGCTTCATAGGTTGCATCTTAACCCCTTGTGCCACCAGGGAGGTCCCTCAGGAGCTGCTTTAAATGACAGTTTTTAAGATGATTGGTCATCCTACATACATGGACCAATACCTCTCCCCACCTCCACCAAGATGTTCCATGAAAGTGTAGACTACAAGAATACAAGAATGCCAGTTTATTTAGTACTGTATTTTATTACTAGATTTTTCTTCACATTTCTAAGGCCCTTTCCTAGATATGGAAAGCCCTCCTCTGGAGCAACAGTCAGCATAGGATGCATTAAGTACTGAAAGTAATTACTGATTAATAGTAGCAACAATCTTGTGCATAGTTTGCATTGTTCATATTGATTTCTTTTGTATTTGCTTCTCTGGGATTTTTTGGCATTAACATATCAATCAAATAAAATGTTTCGTCGTACATATTACTTTATTACTATTTAAATAGTTATGTACCATTAATTTCATTATTAGGTACATTTAAATTTAAGAGAATTTGCCTTCCCGGGGGTTTATCAGGAATGAATTAACTTCTTAGACTGAGAGAAGACTGTAAATTTGTCACTTATAAAATTCAAACTACCTTTTATGTTTTGTAAGAACAGATTTTAAGCTAAATCCCCCAAATGACTTTGTCAAACATTTAAGAGTGAAAATTAAAATCACCTGAAAAGAGGCCTTCCTTGATGACTATCATGCTTGGTGTATTGCCTCTCTTATCCATCTATGAAAATTTCATTGTTTTCATAGTGCATTGGTATATGCTAGATGTGGGAGGAAATCTTTAAAATACGGAGAAAAGGGGCTTCCCTGGTGATGCAAGGGGTTAAGACACAATCTCCGCAGCTGCTGCAGCACAAGTTCGATCCCCGTCCAGCCAGGGAGCAACCCACATCGCGCAGCAGACCTCTCCTGCCTTACCCGCCGTATCCTTCAGCAATGTACTTCAGTCAATCTGCCTTTTCTGTTCCCCACTCTGTCTCTGGTGAATCCTCTCGCCCCCAATACCTTTGGCCTGTACCCCAGTTCTTGCATGCATAAATAAATAAATCTTTTTTAAAAAAAAAGGTGACAGTTTCACGAGTCAAATCTAACTTTTTGCTATAACTGGCTTGTGCACTGCCCCCATGTTTTAGTTAAATCAAATTGATTTCAACTTTCAGAAATATTGTATATGTCAACAAGTTCTGCCAGAATCATGACCAGTTCCATTGGGTCAATCTAATAGAGAAAATAGAGTAGGAAGGTTTTCAGATTATTAGAAAGGATTTTCAGTTGTGTTGAAAACCATGTGAGAGTAAATATTAAAAAGCTAAAGAGATGCTTGTTGATTTTGATTTTTACTTTATTATAATTAGGTTTTATCCTGGTCCCTTATTTAGGTTTTCTAAATTCCTGCTATGAGGGAGACCATCCGGTACTTTTCTTTTTCTTTCTGGCTTATTTGAGAAAGTCCCTTTCTCTACAGCTAATATAAATGTTGCATTTCTAAAAATATCTGAGAAGAAAGGCTTGCGTTGCAATCAGAAATACTGACAAGAACCACACATTTAAATTAATTTAATAAATAAGCATGTTCCCATAACCTAGACTGCCTGACCTGGACACACTGCTTGCATGTTAAGCACCATGGACACATTTTTCCATTTTGCAAAGAAATATGTTCTCTTTCCTTTAGCATGAAATGCTAGACTCTCTCAGTCTCTTCCTACCATAGAAAAACAGCAGTGCAAACAATAAGCCCTAATAACTGACCATTGGCCTTAGTGTCAGAACAGAAAAGGGAAGTGATGATGTCACACTGGGAATACATGGCCTGTTTAAAGATGATTGCTGCTCCTCACCTTGACTATATGGCCAGGCAGAAGTACCAGTCAGGTACTGTCAGATATTTAGATTTTGAAATATGGTTTTTAAATGAGAAAGCTTCCCATTTAAGAATGTTGATTCTATTTAAAAATACTGTGTTGGCTAGCAGAGCTCCTTGTACTACAAATTTTGTCTGGATTTGCAAGTTTTCAAGCCGTATGTTGCGTATTCTACAGTATAAATAAATATGTTTGTTGTTTATTCATCCATCCATTCATTCAACAAACATTTATGGTGTAGCTCATCGTGATTGGTATTATTCAGTTACTCTCTGTATATTTAAGGGCTTCATATCAACACTTACAGTTCTGACCTCTCACCTAAGCTTCGGTGTATTTACTTTCCTTTTTTTAAAGATTTGTGCATCCAAGAACTGGGGTACAGACTTGAACTGTGGGGTTGGGGGCAGGTGAGACAGGGGAGGTCCGCTATGCCATGTGGGTCAGCTCCCTGGCTGGTGTTCGAATTCATGCTGCAGTGACTGCGATTATCTTCATAGTGCTGAGACTTAACCCTTTGTGCCACCAGGGAGGCGCCACTTACTTTCCTTTGAATATGATGCATCAGTAAAGTTATTCTACTTGTATCAGCATAATACATATTAAAAGTATAAGAGTGATAACAAAAGAAAAAAAATGTTGCCAAAATGCAGAATGATTTTATGTGAATGTTTAAGGCAAACCAAACAATACTATGTATTATAAGAGCATCCACTTGTAGGAAAACAACAGAAATCTCCAAACCAAAGGATGCAACACCCACTGATGGAAGGACAGTGCTTGCCTCTAGGGGAAGAAGGAAGGAAATAAGATGGAAATGCTGGTCTGTTGTTGTATCTGTAAAAAAAAAAAAAAATACCTGATGCAGGTTTGACAAAATGTAGACATTTGTTAAATCTTGGTCAAGCATCACAAGTTTTCTCTATCTTCCTGCTTTTACAATATTTAAAATAGATAATAAAAGTAAAATAAGAAATGTTCTAAAAATGATTGAATAGATTTTTTCTCCTATTCCTAAGGAAATGCTTTTGTCTAATTTTCACCATGCTTTAGAAGCACTGGTCCCAGATTTAACATACTTGAATGTCCCCTTTCTTTTTTTACCTCCAGGGACTAACTCAATCTGTTACTTATAAAATCTACCTTCAAAACCGTTTCCCATTTTTCTTATGTCATTGTGGCACAGACATCACCATGTCTGTCATCTCCCCAAATGTCGGATGACCCCCATATTCCCTGTCTACTCCATCCTGTCCAGGGATGTCACCTCTTCACATTTTTCTCTTACTCCCACTATTCCAAATCAAGCTCAGCTTCTCTTCCTGGCAATTAGGCATCATAAAACATATCTCCCTCTCCACTATCCCTAACTCTTTTCATTCAAACCTCCCGTGTCTCCTAGGAACCCATCACGGTTCTACTTACAACTTCCCTGAGTTTGCCTATGATGTTTCTCCTTTACAAAGGGCCCCTTCCACAAAGATAAAAAGCTGGGACTACATCAAATTAAAGAGCTTCTTCACAGCAAAAGAGACAATAACAAAAACAAAGAGAAACCCCACCGACTGGGAGAACATTTTTGCACACAACACTAATGATAAAGGACTGATCACAAAAATCTACAAAGAGCTGATGAGACTCAACAAAAACAAAGCAAACAACCCAGTCAAAAAATGGGCAGAAGAGCTAAAAAGAAACTTCTCTGAGGAGGAAATGCAAATGGCCAACAGGCATATGAAAAAATGTTCAATATCACTTGTCATCAGGGAAATGCAAATCAAAACTACAATGAGATACCATCTTACACCAGTGAGAATGGCACATATTAAAAAAACTAGCAACAACAAATGTTGGCGAGGATGTGGGGAAAAAGGAACTCTCCTGCACTGTTGGTGGGAGTGCAAACTGGTCCAACCACTATGGAGAGCTGTGTGGAGATTTCTTGACCTACTAAACAGAGAGCTTCCATATGATCTAGCAATTCCACCCCTAGGTATTTACCCACAGGACACAGAGCACCTGCAATTCCAAAGAGCACCTGCACCCCTATGTTTATAGCAGCACTGTTTACAATAGCTAAGCTTTGGAAACAACCCAAATGCCCAAAAATAGATGACAGGATCAAGAAGATGTGGTACATATACACCATGGAATATTACTCAGCATTCAAAAAAGATAAACACATGCAATTTGCAGCAACATGAATGGCGCCGGAAGGGATCATGCTCAGCGAAATAAGCCAGAAAGAAAAAGAAAAATACCGGATGGTCTCACTCATAGCAGGAATCTAGAAAACTTAAATAAGGGACCAGGAAAAAGAATAATTATAAGAAAGTAAAAATCAAGGGCCTCCCCGGTGGTGCAGCGGTTGAGTGCTGGGTTGCAAAGCTGCCTGCAGCCTCTGCCGCGCCGGTTCGATCCCCGGCTGCTCCCCGGCCACCGGAGGAGGGTCCCACATGGCGTGCAGACCTCTCCTGCCGCCCGCTGCTCCCCTCAGCAGTGTACTTCGGTCCTTCTGCCTGCTCTGCTCCCTGCTCTGGCTCTGGTGAATTCTCTCACCCTCCCGCGCTTCTGACTGTACCCAGTGCTTGTGTAAATAAATAAATGAATGAATGAATGAATAAATAAATAAATATATCTTAAAAAAAAAGAAAGTAAAAATCAAAATCAACAAACAGCTATGAACCTGAGACACTCTATGGGGGGTTGGGGGGCAGGGAGTGGAGGGATTGGGGTCAAAATAAGGGGGTTGCAATTGTATGGAGAATATAAAAATAAAATTTATATACAAAAAATAAATAAAAGCTTCTATGGAAAACAAAAAAAACAAAAAACAAAAACAAAAAGCCCCTTCCTTTTCTACCTTCCACGAACTTCTTCCTACAAGTCCTGTTTATCTTCCACCTCCTCTGTGGGACTTGTGTTGTCTTTATTATATTTTTGGCATTGATGGTAATCCTTATTGTGTTTAATTATGCTTTTATTTTTGGTAAGATTATTTGAAGTGGAAGTTTTGTGGGGTTTTATTTTAATTTGTTTTTCCTTTCATTCGGATCACCTCTTCTTATCCAAAATTTTTGTAGCTGTTTCCTTCTGTCCTCATGGACAGGTCTTTATGTGACTTTCAGGGATTCTCTTCCATTGCCTGAGAGAATTTAAATCTAACCCTTGGGTTTGGTGCCCGGCAGCTCTGCTTCTTTCCTTTACTCCCTCAAGCAGTGATCACAATCCTGAACACTGGCCACAGCATGTTCCACATCTGCCCACTGACAGGCATGTTCCCTGTTCACTGTTCCATGTCAGGGTCCTACATCCATTAGCCTCTGTATGTGAAGGGCTTTTAGTCTCTTTTCTCTCTAAGCCTGTTCAGTCCCATCTTCAGTCTACTAGGCCACTCAGTATTCACCCAGTGGGGTGTGTTTCAGTTCAAAGTTTGGTCCATAAGAGATACTTATTTTGTATCTTAAGTATAGTTATGCCCCCGTCATTTTGTTTTGAATTTCCTTTGCTCTGTGTTTGGCACCAACCAGAGGTCTTTTGTGGATACCCATGCCATAGTCTGCTGAACCACAGAGGTAGTGCAGGCAAGCAACTTTTTTGAGTGGAGCTTACAGTGGTGCTGCCATAACCCTAGAGCAAGTACTTTCTCCCTTTAGGTCTAGTGTGAATCAACATTTTCGTGGATTTGCTATCCTCTTAGTGATATAAATGCTGACTTGCCAAATTGGGATAAGGAAGAAACTGAAGAAAAGGTAATCCTGCAATGAAGCTTCTATTCTACTAGGTCAAAATAATAAAAGGAGGAATCACTAATCCAGAGATGTTAAATTGTTCACTGATTCTGTTTTCCAAATGAGTATTCACTCAAAGTGATATCTTCAGGAGGAGTGAGTGAGTACAAAATCATTGAATATGTCATGAAAATATGAGCTGTTCAGCTGACAGGGGCACCTAAAGTTTATCAAGTGCCTCATTTTAGCTACTTGATGTTTTCCCTAAAAAACAGATTTTTGAAAAGTTGTAATATGATATTGACTATGTTGATTACGTATTAAGACTTGTAAGAGAAAGATCTGTGTATTTTTAATTCTCTTTTAAATTTAGACACTGGTGAAAATACTATGTGGAAATAGAACCTGAGATCTAGATATCATTATCAAGGGATACAAGGATTTCACTCTTACCAAGAGTGGCAAAGCCATTCCACATTCATAACCATAACTACTCTGGCACAGTATAATTGTGAGAACAGTAGAATTTAACCCAGAAAAACAAGTTAAATTATGTTAGTATGGGACTTTTTTTTAAAGATAGTCTTTTTTGCCTCTGGAATCGTTCAAATAAAGCAACTGCCATTCCTACCTTCTAGATCAAACTAGAGATGAAAAGCTGATCTTCATCTGCACCTTTCCATTTGCAAGGCACATGGGTCCTACAGAAAGTCCCAGGTAAGGCCTCTGGAGTGGAAATCTTTCATAAGACTCAAAGAGCAAAAGCAAAGGCCTCCCTAGTGGTGCAAGGGGTTGGGTCTCAGCACTGTGAGGCTGCCTGCAGCCAGTGCAGCATGAGTTTAACCCCCGGCCAGGAAGCTGACCCACATGGCGCAGCAGACCTCTCCTGTCTCGCCAGCTGCTCTTCTCAGCAATGTATCTCAGTAGATCTGCCTGTTCTGCTCCCCACTTTCTCTCTGGTGAGTTCTCTCATCCCCTGCACCTGTACCCCAGTTCTTGTATGCATAAGTAATTAAATCTGTTAAAAAGAGAGAGAGAAAAAGCTAGACTTCTCCTTAGTCAAATCAGCCCTGACCACAGAGGAGAAAGTTCACAGGGAGATACAGACATGGACCTCCACTCTCCAGTGAGCTGCTCCCCCGGCACCTGGCACCTGCTGTGCAAAGGCACCTCTTGTTGACTTGACTCACTGACACCCTGACATTAACTGCCCAGGGCCACCTGCAGACTCCCAGCTCATGTTTCTCTCTCCCACTGCGTTAGACTCTCCATAAAGATGAAGAACTATCCCCTGTCGTCCTGCTCCCCTCCATAATACCCGCTGTAGGACTTGCATGCAGGAGCAATGGAATGAGAATTCCTTTCCCATCATTTGATTTCTCATTAAGTAAACTTTTCACCTTTCCCAATGGTGAAATATTTTCTTCCATTAAATTTTTTTAAGATTTATTTATTTATTTGTTTGTTTATTTATTTATTTGTTTGTTTGTTTGTTTGTTTATACAAGCACTGGGTACAGTCAGAAGCACGGGAGGGTGAGAGAATTCACCAGAGCCAGAGCGGGGAGCAGAGCAGGCAGAAGGACCGAAGTACACTGCTGAGGGGAGCAACGGGCGGCAGGAGAGGTCTGCACGCCATGTGGGACCCTCCTCCGGTGGCCGGGGAGCAGCCGGGGATCGAACCGGCGCCGCAGAGGCTGCGGGCAGCTTTGCAACCCAGCACTCAACCGCTGCACCACCGGGGAGGCCCTTGATTTTTACTTTCTTATAATTATTCTTTTTCCTGGTCCCTTATTTAAGTTTTCTAGATTCCTGCTATGAGTGAGACCATCCGGTATTTTTCTTTTTCTTTCTGGCTTATTTCGCTGAGCATGATCCCTTCCAGCGCCATTCATGTTGCTGCAAATTGCTCTGCCTGCAGAGGCTGCGGGCAGCTTCGCAACCCAGCGCTCAACCGCTATGCCACCGGGGAGGCCCTCTTCCATTAAATTTAAACAAACTACTCAAAAACTCCTTTTTTTCCTTGAATTTTACTTTTTTTTTCACAATAATTACCAGATACCCCAACCTCTGCCAAGAAAACCCTTCAAGTGGGGTGTGTGTTACAGCAGGAATTGGGTCTAGGCAGCCCCATTGCTCCTTCCTGATTAAGACATTTTTTTCTTAATAAAAATGATGTGTTCAGAAGTGATAGATGCTGTTATTAGGTTTAGAATGCATGAGTAAAAGCTCCTTTCCCTTCTCCTTAAAATTATATCCATAGAGATTTTCACCAAGCAAAGGAATTTTTTTTTCCTCATTACACAATATTGTAAAATTCTACTTAACATGGTGCCAGTGTGCCGGTGAGTAGTTACAGGCCTACAGACATAATCCTAATGTGCTTGTTTGCTGTTTTCTACAATTAGTCATGGTGTATTAAAGTGAATACAATCTTTTAAAGTCTTTTGGCAGCTATTTTTGCTAAAGCACTCATGTCCACATTAAAAGAACAATAATTTTGAGTATTCTGATTTGGAAATAAAGAGAAATTGAAAATGTTGTGGGAGAAAAAAAGCTAAATGACATCAAGAGAAAAGCAATCCCTAGAGCAGAACACAATGGCTTTTAAAGCTTAAGACTTAGGAAATAATTTAAATTTTGCTGATGCTTCTCTTCCTGCCTCAGGCTTTCCTGGGCTGTACAGAAAATTCTAAAATGTGAAATGAATCAAGTATTGATCCTGCTTTAGTATAATCCTTTCATCTATGGAATGTGAATATAAGAAGATTAATGGATACAACAAATGAAATTTTAAGGTTTATTCTGGTGCTTAGTATTCCAGAGTTGCTATACCATAGGTTGACTGGACAGAATAGAATCTCCTAAAGCCACAAGTGCAAGCATCATAATGGGAAATGAATGTTCTAGCAGGACAGAGTAACACATGTAGATACACAAACAAAGCAATAATGCTAATAACAACTTGTAACTGCGTTTCCTGAGCACTTTCCCTATATGTTTGGCAGTGTCCTAAGTGCTATCCCCTTTAAAGGATTACACCTTTTTGTCTTTGTAACAGTGCTGTGAGATGACTGTCATTACTAGGTACATTTTAGAGACGGTGAAATGTAGGGACAGGAAGTTAAGTAATTGGCCCAAAGTCATGTGCTAGATTTGAAACTGGTCAGTGTAGTACCAGAGCCAGACTTCTTTATTACCTTTCCGTACTTAGAATAGATCCTTGGTAAATAAATCAGGGGTGGCAGTTTGAGAAAATGTTTAAAAGATTTATTTTTATTTATTTATGCATACAAGAACTGGGGTACAGGCCAGAGGTGTGGGGGATGAGAGGATTCACCAGAGACAGAGTGGGGAGGAGAACAGGTGGATTTACTGAAATCCACTGCTGAGGGGAGCAGAGGGTAAGTCAGGTCTGCTGCACCATGTGGGTTAGCTCCCTGACTAGGGATTGAACTCGCTGCAGTGGCTGCCAAAATAGCTTCATAGCACTGAGACTTTAACCCCTGTGCCACCAGGGAGACCCCTGAGAAAAATGTTTAATCATCAAGTTTGTCGGAGTTGCCAGTTGGGTGTGTAAAAGAATGGCCCACAACAGTGCATAATCTGTTAAACTAAAACATTCCAGATGCAAAACTTCAGGACATCAGGTCAGCACCAACCTGTTTGCACTCATTGCAGATCATGAATCAAATTGCTAGCTGCCAAATCTCAAGAGTGTCTTTGATCTCTAATGCCCTCTGTGTTTCAGACTTTGGTTTCTTCTCTAATTTTTTCATAGCAATTAAGATTAGCCTGCGTTCTGACTCCCAATAGATAATCACAGTGACCAGTAATGGAAGCTGCCCTTCAAAGAATGTATTCCTTGTCTTATTGTCTTGTGATTGAAATAATATTTGAAGCATTTCTATTAGGTCCTTTCTACTGAAAAAACTTAAGTTGTATCTCCATTGACCATACTCTAGTGAAGTTCATACTTCAGAATGTACCACGTTCATGGCTTGGTCATCGAGAACTCAAAATTTCCTCAGTCAGACTGACAGCAGATACGAGAGTATTTCTCTAGTAAAATACGTTATTTACTTGCTAAGTTCTTGGACAAAGTCAAGATTAAGGAAGATATCTGGACTGGGGATACTTGTGTCTCTCAAGCATCCTGAGATAAAGCGGGCTAAGATGGACTTTGAGCAGCAAGGTATCCCATTGGCCACATGGCCAAGTAGACTTTTCAAAGCATTATTCTCTCAATGGCTTAAACTGGGACACAGCTTTCTGGGACACTGTCAGGCAGTAACCACCAGTGTTGGCACTACCCATGTGGTATACAGGAAGGAGCAACCAGAGGGGACCTGTATGTCCTTCACTCAGCTGTTGTGGGGTGAAGATGGATGAAAATGGATGACTGGGTGTGGTAGAGAGAATGTGAACTTTGAAGCTTTATGTTTCAGCTCTGTTGCTCACTAGATGTATTGCCATAGAGAACTGTAAAAACTTTATGATGCTCAATTTTCCTTTTTTTTGTAAAATATACATAATACCTAATGCTAAACCCCACGACTTTGGTCCATATGGTATAGAATACATATTTCCAGCTGTCAGCTGTTTCTTTCACTATCTGATAATCCTAGAAAATCAGGTGTGTATGTTCTTTATATTGTTCTTTCTTCCTGGGATTTCTTCATTTCCATGTGTCTGAAATCTACCTCTTCTTCAAGTCTAGTTTAAATACTGTTTTTAAAACAACATTTCAGTGCCACCAAACAGAAATAATTTCTCTTTTTTTCTCTGTTACAGCCGCCCTTGGGGGTGCTCAGTGGCATTTAGTAAGCCCTTCTTTAGGGTATACTCATTTATATGATGCTTTTTATTTTTCCTGATGGACTACAGGCTCCTTGTGAAGGAAATAATATCTGGTCCATCGCTGTTTCTCCCTGCAGTGCTTAGCATGGTTCCTTGCGTCTTGGCAGTCAGTAATTGTGTGTTTAATTGAATTGAATGAGAGAAGTGAAACTGAACTTTGTGCAGATGCTGGACCTTCTTTCTGCCCATGCTTAAGGGACTCAACTTTTTTTTTTGAATTTTTAATTAATTATTTTTTTTAGGATTTATTTATTTATACAAGCACTGGGTACAGTCAGAAGCGTGGGAGGGTGAGCGAATTCACCAGAGCCAGAGCGGGGAACAGAACAGGCAGACTGACGAAATACACTGCTGAGGGGAGCAGCAGGCACGGCAGGAGAGGTCTGCGCACCATGTAGGACCCTCGCCAGTGGCTGGGGATCGAACTGGTGCTTCAGAGGCTGAGGGTAGCTTCGCAGCCCAGCGCTCAACCACTGCGCCACCAGAGGAGGCCCAAGGACTCAACTTTTTAACAGTCTGACTTAACCTAAGGTGTTGACGGAGACAAAGCTGATGACATCCTCAACTTCGCCTACTTATAACCTTCTCTATTCTTCAGGAACCATGCTCCCTTCTGGTAGATGGAGGCACTCTGAGGATTTTTTAGAGTGAATACATTTTTGAAAATTCTATTAAAAAAAGAATCAAGTCTGGGCCTCCCTGGTTGTTCAAGGTATTAAGATGCAACCTATGAAGCTATCCACAGCCACTGCAGCACGAGTTCGATCCCCAGGCAGGGAGCTACCCACATGGCATAGCAGACCTCTCCTGACTTGCACGCTGCTCCCCTCAGCATATTTCAGTCAATCTGCCTGTTCTGTACCCCACTCTGTCTCTGGTGAATCCTCTCACCCCCTCACCTCTGCCTGTACCCCAGTTCTTGTATGCATAAATAAATATATCTTTTAAAAAAAGAATCAAGTCAAACCAACTTCAAACGTGAAATTGCAGGAGAAATAGCTAAACAATCTGCATTTTTATTTGATTTACAGTTAGGAAACATATTGTTTCTTTCTTTTCTTTCTTAGTTATTAATTTAGTCTTGTTTTTTAAACTACAAGAGTATTCATTCCTTTCTTTGTTTAGCCCCTGTGAGTCTGTCTATGCAGGAAAAAACCAAGAGAATGAATTTGCATATTGGATTTTATATGATGAAAGGAAAGTCACAGGAGAAACTTAAGTTTATAAATAATATTCATTTATCAGGATCATAGATGTATATTGTACATTGATTTTTCCCTTCTATATTGTTGTAGAAATAGTTAATTATCAATTTCCTTTATAGTATTATATGTGCAACTAGGTGATTTTTAAAAATGCCTTTACATCTCCAGTGAAAGCACTGAACTTTGAGGTATGGATGCATGTTGAACATTATGGTGCTATTAATTTTCCATATATGACATCAAAAATATTACCAACATAGGTGAAAATATGACCAACTCGCTCATCAACTTCTAAGTGTATTCAGCTTCTTTTTTCATTAAATCCTTGACTTGAATACATTATTTACCCATTCTGTTGATTCTCAGCAACTGCTAATAAACCCAAAGGATTCAGTCTTTCAGAACATTTTCACAATAGTAGTAATCACTCTGCAATGCTTCACAGTGAAAGGAACATTTTGACTGAAATTTAATTCAAATATTTATGGAATGACTGTAGACTAGAAAACTGGAAGTCCCTTGTTCCTTATATTATTTGAGCTTAGGGTGGGAAGAAGACATGTACCCAGTTATTATAGGTCAACCTATGACAAATATGAGAGAGAGAGGCCGCATAAGGATGAGGAAAAAAAGAAATGAACACTTAGTGCACGTGATGTGCTTTTGGGATGGTATTGAAAACATTTAACAATCTGACCAGGCACTGACCAGACACAAGGGACATTGGCTGTAGTCTAGCACAGAGTCCTGCAGAGCTAGACAGTACCCTTTAAGTTGCCAGGTCATGGGAAGGTCTGAGGGCTCTGGGTACAGTGAGCCAGCATTGGGGTAGCAAGAAGGCACTGGTGGGATGAAGAGCTGTGCATGAAGGGCAGGAACTTTTTTTCCACCTATTTTGAAATATTGAATATGAAATATTTCAATGATCACTGATACAGTCATCCTGATGTGAAACAGCAGATGATTAAATATAGACAACCTGCGAGCTGGGCATTGTTAATTATGTTGATAATTTAAAATAAAGAAATGGCATATCATGGACGAAATAGTGGTACACAGCTAGTAAAAGAACAGAGACTGACCAAGGTCTCCCTAGTTCCAAAGCCCACTTTCTGTATTCGTAACTGATTCATCCTGACATATCCAGAGAAAAAAGAGTAGGAAGATGTTCATGCTTATGGTTTACCTTTTGAGCTGGCCTTTGAAGTCAAAGGAAATCTTATCATCAATATCACCAAGAATATGTAATGTCAGGTTAGTTTGTTTATCTGAGTAAGGATTTCTTTCCACCCTTTTCCTAGTTAGCCTTTTGTCCTTCCCTTTCCCCATCTCTATCATTTTCTTTAGATAAAAGTTCTTAGTCTAAGTTTCAGATGCAGGAGAGTTAAGAGCTTCTGGAATCCTAGAGCCCATCACATTTGTGTCTTCCATGTGCATTTTTCCCAATTAATTGCAGATTAGTTAACAGTTATATTTACCAATTATGAATTGATTCATGCATTATTTAATTAAGCAACTATATTTTCTTGGATTGTGTAAATATGGGGCTTGTGTCCTCAAAGTTTTAGGAAGTTAATTCAAAGATACTGCATCAATCCAAATGTGAATTTGTGTAGGAAAGTGATGCATAACTTTCTCCTGGTTCTCAACAACCCCTTTGTCATGCCATTACATTAGAGGAAGCTAACATATATTCCACAGGTGGAAATGTAAGTATTATGATGTCATATAATGTAACATTCTGAAAATACAACATATCCACTTGAATTTCAAAAGACTGAAAAAGTGAGTAGTCTTTCTTTGGCATTTGTATATATATATATATATATATTAATGTCAAGTGATTGGCATTTCCCCTCATGCATACATAACAATGAATACCATAAAGATTTTAGAAAAATTAAAAACCACAGAACTTAGGTACTCAGTGTTGGCAGACACTGCTGGTATGTTAGCTCTGGCCAACATTTAGAGATCATAGATCATATGTGCAGTTCCAGCCTGCATTGTCTGTGGGCTGCTGTTCTTATGCAGTGGTTAAGCTCAAGCTTGGTGTCCTATCTGCTAGGGTTCAACTTTGAGTATTGTTTCTCTGATCTCTAGCTTCAGACAAGTGGTTTAATCTCCATGTGCCACCACATTTCCTCTATAAACTGGAGGTACTAATAATACCTATTTTTTATAGTTTCTGTAGAGAATAAGTGATTGATATAAGGTGGAACTACGGAGGCCAATGTCTTGAAATTCTTGCACCAAAGCCATAGAGATCTCATCTCTCCCAAGTCTCTTTGTGCCAACACTGTTGTGCCAGGGCCCCCTCTTGCTAGTAATTTATCTTTCTACATGGTTTTCCCAGTTCGTCAATGGGATGGAAAGAAATATAGGGGATTGAAACTGTGACATGAATCTAGAGGTTAATTCTGTTTTAATGCAGTGGTGGGGCAGAGGAAGATAATAATTTTTCCAGCTATTTTGAAATACTGAATTTGAAATATTTCAGTATTTTACCTCTAATATAGCCATCCTGGTGCAAAACAGTAAATGATTCAGTATCAAATATAGCCACCCATTTGCAAACAAAAATATTTCAATATTCTACAACTACTCATTCAATTGAGCAAAATAAAAGCAAAGGAAAGCAACACCTCTACTTTATGATTTGCTTAGCAAGATCCCTAATATTTTTCTAAAGTATAGTTTATAACTGCGGCCATGTCCATGAAACTGTCAATCAACATTCCTTGGAAGCCCAATATGCATAAAGCATAAAGAGGGATTTTTTTAAAGTAATTTTGTTTGTAAAAAGTCATTCCACAAGATGCAAAGATTATCAAGGATTCTGTAGTATCACCCATGTCTATTTAATTGAAATCTTATGTACTTTTTTTGTTTAGAGTTTTTTTGAAAGATGAGTGGAAGTTGCAGTTCACTTTGGAGGGCATGGAAAAGTCAGTCAAGAAACATCACATTAGCACCTCTGAACCTTCTCTTCCAACAGCTCTAGTCCTGAACAGCATCTCCTTTAATACTGATGGGTCCATCGGGTACAAAGAAAAGTCCTATTCCTCTGCTTCTGAAGCCCTAGATGCTTACATTGATGATTTTCATTTAAGCTGTGAGCTTCCTGATATTAACAACACAAAGGTTAGCCTGGATCAGAGTCCTCTTAAATTTCTTGCTAAACTAAACAGTGGTAAGCTTTCATTATTCTCTGAGTTCAAATTTTAATTAACAGTTTTAAGAAGATGTATGCACTGAAAGATTTTTTTCTTGGAAAATAGTTGTCTTACAATTTGTGAATCTTTTCATAAGATTGTTTTATAATTTTATGATTCCAACATTTTTTTCAGCAATGGGCTCCTTTGAATTGGGAGTTAATTACCAAAAACACTTCCCAGCCTCCATTTCAGAGTGGCAAATCTCTGGCGGTGGGTGGGTATTAAAGCCCTGAGCTTTGTGACTGAAAGTGTTATAAAGTTACATATGTTCTCACTTAGTAAAATGAGAATAATGATAATATCTTACAGGGTGTTGTGGGAACTAGATGTATGTGAACATGCTCTGTAAATTCTCATGTAGGGTGAGATGTAGGGTCTGTGGGCTCTTTCTGGAACAGTGAGCACAATGAAAAAGGCAGGAACTTGAAGTGTGAATCCATTCTGCTAATGACAGTTGAGATAGGACAGGAGCCATTTACTCTTCTTGATTCTTAGCTTGTCAATAAAATGAAGAAGACAGCACTTTAAGAGCGCTATAATTTAAAAATTCTATTTTATGTAAATGGCAGAAAAATAAAATTGGCCAACTCCAGTATTTCTCATTTAAATAATGTCATCGTAGAAGTGAAAAAAAATGCCATCATGATAGCAAACGTATGTGTGGCTCTGAATTTGTGGCTTACTGGGCATGAAGCCCTTGGGGAAATAAACTTCTCTGGTAGTAGCTTCTCATCTATAGAACTAGGACTAATGATAATAGTAATAGTAAAAATGCCTGTTCCTCCACTGAACATCTCCTTTTTATGGTGCTATGTTAGCATGCACAAAAGAAGTTTGCAAGGTTCTACATGAAAAAGTAAGGTGACATTTACTGTTACTGATTCAGATTATTATGAACGCAGCACTTGCAATACTATCTCCGCTGTACTTGCATGCAAAGTTTAGAGTTCATGAAACAGCTTCTTATTGTTTCATGAGTGAAAAAACACACATAAGCTTTGGCACAAATGTGACCTGCTCTTAGACAAGAGAAAACAAAGTCTCTTTACAATAAATTGTGCCAGCTATAATATTTGGCACAGTTTAATAAGTGGGTGAGGTAGAAGTGGGAAAATGTGGTATAACTACCTCTATTACCTATGCAGTTGAAGTACAAAATACATTATAATTTATTCAGTAACACTGCTATTTTTTTTTCCTGACAAGGATTATCGTTCTTTTTTTGAGATCCAATAGTAGATAGAGTTTTCTGTATTGTTTTTTCTGGAATCCACAGAAAAGAGATTGTAGCTAGCACTTATTAATGACTTGAAAATGTGGGGCAGGCACTGGCTCCTTCCCTTGTCCGCTTGAGTCACTAACTCCACCATCAGTATCATTTTTGACACTTCTTTACAAAGAGAAATAGAATTTCTACTATTTTATGATTATAAAAGTAATATATACTCATGGTGAAAAAATTTCAGGAAACTCATGAGGAGAAAACAAAAACCAACCATAATTCCAACAAAAGAGATATCTGTTAATAGTTCTTAATAAATGTTCCCTCTTTCTAATGCAGAAATAAAGGATAGAATTGTTCTGTCTACATTGTTAAGTGATTTTTTTAAACTTAAATACATGTGGATATCTGTTCATGTGATTTAAACAGTTCCATGTCTTTACATTAAATGTCTCTATAGCTCTTTATTGGTTCTGTCAGAAAAATTTAGCTGTACCATTTATTCAAAATATTACAATCACTCTTATTTTACATACACATGTGGGTGGTTGTCCAGTTATTTCCTTATGATAAATTTCTAGGAATGGACTTTCTAGGTCAAACAGCCTGCATGTGCTTACAAGTTTGCTTTACATTAGTCCACCAGAAAGGACTAATTTTACATGTTTTCACCAGTGGTGTGAAAGGGTCCTTATTCCCAATAATCTCCCTGTTCCTGATGTGAAGGAATTCTTTTTAATCCTTGCCAACTGATAGGTAAAAATTGGTCTCTAAATTTACGGAGCATTTGCCTTTCTTTTTTTGAAAGTTGATATATAATGATTTTCTTTTGTATATTTAAATCTTTACTTCATCTAGGACTTACTTTGCTCTTAGGTATGGTGAAAACATTATTTTTTAAAACAATTGAACCTGTCACCCCACTTTAACCTAAATTTCCATGTATACTTAAGACATCTGTTGCCTTTTGGTTCCATTCATCTGTCTGTATCATTGCTGCACTATTATCACTCTCTTCATTATAGTAGTTCTAAAGTAAGTTTAATGTCTTGGATAGGACAGAGGGTGAGGACTTAGGAGTTGTGTTTATTCTCAATCATTCACTCTTTCAAATGCATATCAAGATCAAACCTCACAGTTCCCAAGTGCTGGCCTTTGAAGTATTTCAATTAGATCCCTAATTGTCTTCCTGGGCCCAGCCTGGCCCCTCCACTAGGCTCTGCAGACCCTGCAACCAGAGAAGACTTTGTGAAGCACAGGCTCTCTCTGCCATTTGTGTGCTGAGGGCACTGTCATAGCTTCATGCTAATAAGGAAATAAGATTCCAACTCTTGAATATGATCTCGGGGCCATGGGGAATCTGGATCCTACTTAATCTAGTTTCAGTTTTTCATCTATACTGTCACCACACACACACATACACACACAGACACACACACACACACACACACTACCCTTGCCCTCCCTCTGCCTGCTTCGATCCTCTTACCCAGACCTGCCTCTTGCCCACGCAGTACACAAGCCACCTCCTCCCTTTCATATCACTCTCCCTGAGATGGCATTTAGCACTGTGTTGTAAGAACCGTCTGTTGACTTGTCCCCCTGCTAGATTGATAAGGTCATTTCAGCTCTATGTCTTGTTACCATTGTAGTTCCCATTGTAACTTGGCCCTGAGGTACACAGGCAATTCTTGTTGAAGAGTGAAGCAGTGAATGACATGTCCCTTCTCCAGGTGTGTTGTGTGTTGTCGCCACACCAGAATCTTTCTTTTTCATTCTGGACTACCCTTTCTGATGACAGTATGGCTATTAATCTAATGTAATCTAATCTATGATATAATTACTGAGAATAAGAAATGATATTTATTTTCCCCTCTCATCTGATAACATGAACTATTATCAATGTTATCACTGTTATTAGTGACCTACGCAGTGCCAGGAGTTGATAACACCCAGAATATCCTCTATCCAGAGGGAGAGAAGGAGATGGCCACAATATTAACACCTTTGGAGGTACTTTACATTCTTTATAAAATTCTCAGCTGATGATTTTTTTGAGTCAGCTTCTCAAAGATTCACGCCCACCACTCCTTCACTCATGAAACTCACTTAGGCTCATCCTGGGAAATTCCCCTAAAATTTTAGCACAGTTTTCTTTGCGCCCCCAGGGCTGGCTGGGCTGCTGATGTACCTGAGCAGTGTTAGGGGCTGTGCAGATCTTTGCACACCCCAAGTGTAACTGCATATTCCTGCTTCAGTGAGTTCTGTGGGGAGCAGCAACACTTTCTATTATCATTATTTCCTCAGAAGCTGCTACAGTTAAGTGAACTGAACCAAACTAACAAATTATCCTAAAGGATCAAGATCACTACTTTGATATGTCACATAAAGCTATAATTGTCAAAAAATGGGGTGGGGATGACCTATCTTACATATCTTAGATCTTGCACAGAAATTTGGGCGATCCTCTCAGAGAATCCTAACACTGTTTGCATTGGATTTTTTTTCACTGTAATGTTCTTCTGTTCCTGTTGTATAAGGAAGTAGTTGGCAAACTATTTCAGGCAATATTTTGTCTCTTTCTGCCTTAAAAGTCATGCCACTTTCCTCAATGTAGTAGATGTGCTTTGGAAGAAGTAGAGAGAAGATTCTCTTGAAAGATTATGGCAAAACCCTGTGTGACTTGTAATTGAAACATTAATCCCTTGAATACTTCTCTTTTAGTTTTAATGCCATATGTGGAGAAAACGATACGCAAATGCTATAACAGCTTATTTTGTGGATGAGAGAGTTTTTCTACTTTCACAGTAACGAAAATCATAACTATTGATTTGAAGGTGGACTGATCTGGAAACCCAAGTAGAGTTTTGATGGATGTAAGAGAGAATAAAATCGTGTCTCTCTATTCAAAGCAACTGGCAGGTGTTGGCTGAGACCTTTATCCTATCTTCAGTATCTGTGGGGCATTTTGCTACATGATCTTTTTATACCAGTGAGGTGGAAAAATAAGGAACCTGTACATTCATCTTCTTATTCTAAATATTATGAGCTTATTTTTTCAATACATGCTTGTCTGATGTTGAATTGACAAAACACATTTATTGTGCTAAATACATCTAAGTAATGTGCTTGGAATTAAGGTTATTGGGCCAAACGTGACCTCCATTCTGAAAAACCACATTCCCTCCCTCCCAGGACTTCATAGTTTATTGGTAACTCAAGTGAGTTTATTTTTTTTTTTAAAGATTTATTTATTTATTCATACAAGCACTGGGTACAGTCTGAAGTGCGGGAGGGTGAGAGAATTCACCAGAGCCAGAGCAGGGAGCAGAGCAGGCAGAAGGACCAAAGTACACTGCTGAGGGTAGCAGCAGGTGGCAGGAGAGGGCTGCGCGCCATGTGGCACCCTACTCCGGTGGCCGGGGAGCAGCCAGGGATCGAGCCCGTGCTTCAGAGGCTGCGGGCTGCTTCGCAACCCAGTGCTCAACCGCTGCACCACCGGGGAGGCCTGTGAATTCATTTTTTTTAAAGAATTATTTATTTATGCATACTAGAACTGGGGTACAGGCCAGAGTTCTGGGGGCAGGGGTAAGAGGATTCACCAGAGACAGAGTGGGGAGCAGAACAGGCAGATTGACTGAAATACACTGCTGAGGGGAGCAGCGGGCAAGTCAGGAGAGGTCTGCTGCGCCATGTGGGTAGCTCCCTGGCCGGGGATCAACTCGTGCTGCAGAGGCTGCGGATAGCTTCATAGATTGCATCTTAACCCCTTGCACCACCAGGAAGGCCCGCTCAAGTGAGTTTAATAGAAAAAATTTCACTGTAGAGTGGTATGTGCTAAGATGAAAGTATGTCTGAAGTCCAAGAAAAAGAGCACATGCATCTAAAACAGGTTAGAGGGTTGGAACAGTTTCCCAGAGGAAATGATCCTCCAACTGAATGCTGAGGGCCAAGTAGAAGATTCCAGGCCAAAAAGAGGAGGAGGGAGAACATTCCGGAGAGAGGCATGGGTATGTGAAAGGCACTGCATGCATTCAAGAGGTTATGGTTACTTTAGGATGGATAACAAGCATGTTTAATTCTTCTTAAAGTTTGTCTCAACTGTGATTTTAATCTCACTGGTGTAACTGCTTGTACTAAATTCATCCAGTTCTTTCTATTTGTCATGTGCTCATTCTCACATGTGGCACCCCCCCCCCACATGTGGCAATTTTTAATAGAAAAGTGGCATTGAGGATATTTGATGCAGTTTTCCCCTTTTTGCTCTGAATTTCTAGACTTTTATACTAGAAAATACAAAAATGAAAAAAAGAATTTGATCAGTTCAAGTGGAATTTTTAATATATATATAAGTAAATAGCCATTTACTAAATCACACTGAGACAGAGATGAAAAGACATAGGGAATGAAATACAGTAGTATAATTTAAGTCCAGTGTACAGTAAGATACATTTTGTCAATACTACCTATTCCTATGAAAAGAAACAAATTGTAAAGAATTTAAAAATATCTCCGTAGGGATTTTCTTGCTATCAATATGAAAACTAACCCTGATATTTAGTAGCTCAGGAGTTAGTGACCTTGCCTGAATGACTTTATTTCTTCCTTGTAGTTTCATGTGGACATTTATAAGTCTTTTCTCTGGTTCTTTGTAACTCTTACAGTTACTTAATCTCTTCACAGCCTGCCTACCTGGAAATCACTTTCCACTTTCTACCCAGTCCTTATGAGCCTGCCTCAATCTGCTCTCCACTCTAACTACTGCACTGTAATTGACCTCTTGAAGCTGATGTCCTGCCCCCTGACCTTGTCCATACATTGTGCTGTTTCATGCAATGTGATTTTACGCCATTCCCTCATGCCTGAAATACTCTCACTCCCCAGCACACTCACCTCCTCATATATCTAACTCCTACTCATCCTTCAACACCCAGCTCAAACTCATCTTCTAATCCTTTTCTGCCCAAGTGCTTTGCCTCCATTCTCCTGCCACACAGCACCCCACTAATGACACCTGGGTATACCAATAGTAGTATTCGCTACTGTTAGTGTACTGTGATGCTAAAAGTAGTGTCTAGCATTTACTAGTATAATTATAAAATGTAACATAGTATATATATATATATATATATATATATATATATAGTATACATATGTGTGTGTATTTGCTACCAATAATAATGCCTAACATTTATTAAGTGCCTTTGTTTGCCAGGAACAGTAAATGTCTTATATGCATTGTATTATTTAATCCTCACAACTGTAATATATTCTAGTAAGAAACTAAGACACATAGCAATTATGTAACATGTCCAGGGGTACAGAATAAGTATTGCCTCTTGTGCTCACTCCAAATCTCCCACACTTTATGTGTGTGATAAAAAAAAACACTATAGGCTATCAAGACCAGGCACCCCAAAAAGGAAAGGAAATAAGAAATCCTAAACCTTATCTTAGACATGATAATCTGATTTTTAAAGGAGCTAAATCTATAAAATTGGTTCTATATTTTATTTGGTTCATCTTAGTAAGAACTGATGATCAGCAGGAATGTAGCCAAAAAGTTCTTAAATGAACCTAGATGAAGCAAAGAACCTGGATGACTAGATCTTGACTTGCTAATTTCTTTTGCTGTCACTGAAAAAAAAGAAATTTAAAGCAGTTGTAAAGGAAAAGGTTAGCAGCCAACGTGGTGGACTTTGAGTGAGAACTACGCTTAAGTTCCAACGTCCTCACTTACCCACACTGTCACCAGTTATTTAGTCTGTCTCTGCTTCTCTCTTTTCATATATAAAATGGGCAAAGTAATGCCTATCAAGGGTGATAGATTGAGATTTAAGTACATTGATATATGTGCATGCACTTAAAACTGTAATGTGTCATATCGTAAATGCGCCCAGAATAATTCGTTTACCGTGGTGAAATGAAATATAAAATATGGCATTTTTTAGTGGTTCCAATGTTCCTTTTTTTTTTTCCCTTAACTCTTTGCTTGCACATTTTTTAACATCTCACCATTACTTCCACCTCCAACCTTAACAACTACTACACGTTTTCGTCTATAGATAACTACACCCTCACTCGGAGGGAGTAATGTTGCTTTTGAGTTTGTGTATGTAAGCTTGTGGCATAGATCTAAACATCCCTCAGATTTTTCATTTATGATGTAGAGTCTCGGTTGACAGCATACAAAAGATTTTTTACTATTCACAGTGTTTTGGTAGTTATCATGGATTTTTGCAGCACTTCTGGTAAAATTGTGATTTATGTTACCAACTCTTTTAGGCAGTTCAAGTAATTTGTTATATTGGAATTTTGCTTGCTTAGTTATCTGTCCCAGCTATACCCTGAAACTTGAAGTTTTATACTCTGTTTATTTATGACCTTCAATTTCTCTGTCATCTACATTATCATATGATAGGCACTTATGCTGGGAAATTGTATAACGGATCTGTGAAATTGGTAGAGGACTCAATGGTCTTAATGGAAAATTGGTTCCCAGGAGACTCCCATTTAATGGATAAAATAAAAAGTTGAGATGTTTAAATTGAATGTAATTACTTTCTTTAGCTCTGTCATTTTTGGTAAATAAAAAAGAACATGAGAACATTGCAAAGAGAAACATAAAATCATTAGCAAAACTTTTGGATCAAAATTAATGATATGTAGTTAAGTTACATACTTTGGGTGTTACATATTGTCATTTGTTTTGTTTAATTAGTTGTTAATGAATATTCTATGTATGTAAAATAAGAGTATGCAGAATGGATAAGCATGTTTTAAAGAATGATAAGGCATTTGCATGCCAATCTCCAAGCTTTAAAAAATAGAACATTGGTTTAGTAGGTCAAGAAATCTCCACAGCTTCCATATGATCCAGCAATTCCACTCCTAGGTATTTACCCAAAGGACACAGAAACATCAATTCCAAAGAGCACCTGCACCCCTATGTTTATAGCAGCACTGTTTACAATAGCTAAGCTTTGGAAACAGCCCAAATGCCCAAAAATAGATGACTGGATCAAGAAGATGTGGTACATATATACCATGGAATATTACTCAGCATTCAAAAAAGATAAACACATGCAATTTGCAGCAACATGGATGGCACTGGAAGGGATCATGCTCAGTGAAAAAGGCCAAAAAGAAAAAGAAAAATACCGGATGGTCTCACTCATAGCAGGAATCTAGAAAACTTAAATAAGGGACCAGGAAAATGAATAACTATAAGAAAGTGAAAATCAAAATCAACAAAAAACTATGAACCAGAGACACTTTTTGGGGGGTGGGGGGCGGGAGGGGAGGGATTGGGGTCAGAATGGGGGGGTTGCAATTGTATGGGGAATATAAAAATAAAATTTATTATAAAAAAAATAAAAAAGAATGTTATATTAAAATAAGAATCACAAATTAAAAAAAAAATAGAACATTGGTGACCATATGAAACCCTTTTTGTCCCCTCAGAGCTGTCATTGTTCTTTATCTCCCCAGATGCAATGTCACCCTGTGTCCTTACATTCTCTATAGTTAACATTTTCTCATGTATAATCATGTATAATTATTTATTTCCAGATTTTGCTAATACAAAAGCAGCTCCAGCTAATTTCCATGTACTTACATCATGTGACAACACAAATTCAAGAGTTTCTCTAGAGTGTGGTAGAGTGACTGGGCTAGGAGTGTCACCTCTCAGCTTTTCTAGGCTAGACCAGACCAACCCCATGTAAAGTGCTAAAGGTGGCATATCAGCTCCCTTTAATTTCTGTGCATTATATTATTTAATGCTCACAAGTACACTGCAAGATATTATCCCTATATAATAAAGAAACTGAAACACAGGACCTCCCTGGTGGCGCAAGGGATTAAGTCTTAGCACTATGAAGCTATCACCAGTCACTGCAGCCTGAGTTCAATCCCCAGCCAGAGAGCTGACCCACATGGCACAGCAGACCTCTCCTGTCTCACCCGCTGCTCCCCTCAGCAGTGGATTTCAGTAGATCTGCCTGTTCTGTTCCTCACTCTGTCTCTGGTGAATCCTCCCATCCCCGTACCTCTGGCCTGCACCCCAGATCTTGTATGCATAAATAAATAAATCTTAAAAGAAAAAAAGAAACTAAAACACAAAGACATTATGTAAAATGTCCAAGGATACAGAGATGTAAGTAGTGCACTATTAGAAGTCAGAGATTTTTTGCCCTCGTGGGACTTACATTCTTTGGAGGAGGAAAACAATAGCCAAATGAACATGTAACATAATGCCAGATGGTCATCAATGCCAGGAAGCACTTGTCAGAATTTCTTCCTTTTGGAGGTTGACTAATAGTCCTTTGTTTTTGTGCAAACAAAGCACATTTTGTTTATCCACTCATCTCTCCATGAACATGGGTTGTCACCTTTCAGCTGTTGTGATTAATGCTGCTGTGAACGTGGATTTATAAATAAGTGTAGAGAAATGGGCATACTGCTTCCTGCTTGTAATTCTTTTGATTATATATCATTGTGGCTTTTAATCTGATTACCAAAGAAGTTGAATATCAATCTTATTTAGATTGGTCATTATTGGCTATTATCTCCTTGTCTTTGCTCTTTTTTAAAATACACATTTATATTTTTTACCAGTTTTTTTTTCATAACTGGTAACTTGTATTTCTTTTCTAATTAATTTTTAAGAGTCTTTTATGTATTCTGCTATTCTGCATATTAATCCTTTGTGGCCTGTGTGTGTGGCATTTTCTTCTCTTGATTTGTCAATTTTATTTACAATCTCTTTATGGTGGCTTCTACTGAATAGAAGCCCTTAATTTTAATATAGCAGAGTTATTTTTTAGATAATCTTAAATAATCTTCTACATTGAAGACATTAAGATATTTTCTTTTTAAAAATTCTTACTAATGCTAACAAACATTTCAGAGAATAAAATATAAAATAATACTTTTGTTAATCTAGTAGGTACAAACTGCTATCATTGTGCTTTTCCTTCTTTTGTTATTGTGGTAAAGTATATATAACATAAAATTTACCACTTAACCATTTATAATTATATAGCTGATTGGTATTAGGATTAAGATGAAATGTTAATAAGATTAAATCTGAAACTTCATGACAGTACTTATTAAATTGTACATTCCCAGACATAATAAGTCACAGATTCTTTGCCCTCATGAAGCTTACATTCTTAGAAAGAGGAAAACAATAGGACCTCCCCGGTGGCGCAGCGGTTGAGCGCTGGGTGACAAAGCTGCCCGCAGCCTCTGGCAGCACCAGTTCGATCCCCGGCCGCCAGGCGAGGGTCCCACATGGCGCGCAGACCACTCCTGCCGCCCACTGCTCCCCTCAGCAGTGTATTTCGTCAGTCTGCCTGCTCTGCTCCCCACTCTGGCTCTGGTGAATTCTCTCACCCTCCCACGCTTCTGACTGTACCCAGTGCTTGTATAAATAAATTAATTAATTAAATTAAAAATACTGTTAAAAAAAAAAAGAAAGAGGAAGACAATAGCCAAATGAATATATAACATGATGCTGGTTTGTCATAAATGCTATCAAAAGACTAAAAGAAAGTCCTGTCATTAGGGCCAGTAAACTTCCCCCCATCTGAACTGTGTGAAAAAAGTAAGAAGAACACATTCAAAGCAGTGTGGGAAGGGTCATCCTAAATATCACGGTCTCTGTAAATTGGATGAAATTCATCTTATTTGTCAGTTAAATATGTACATTGAATGAGATAACCTATAGCACTTCTTTCAGCTTGGAAATTTTTCTAGGATTCTAAGAATCTAGAGGGGTTTTGCCCTATTAAACCTCCATGGGGTAAACTATTTAGAAGGAAATTATCTAATAAGTTTAAGCATTCCTAGAAGTAGCAGACTGTAGTTCATTTCCAATCCTGGTCCTTAACTCTATGTACTGGTAATTTTTCTTCATTTCTGATAAAACCAACTTAGATTCTGGCTGCAGCACTGTTGATGGAGAGCCATTTGGAAAGGGATTTCCCTATCATTAAGATGACTCTGCAGAGAAAGCTATAAAAGCAAGTCTTCCATGATTGGCTGCAAAAAGTAAAGCACTAAAATTGCTAAGTAATACTATAGATTTCAAAATTTATGTGTATTTTTAGAGTGAATCTCATAAAAGAAATGATTATTTAACAGTCTAAATTCCTGAAAATGGTTTTCATACTGGGAAAAAAGTGTAACACATACTGCTATACTTCTTTATCTATCGACATTAAAATGTAAATTTCACCTTGGAGCGTGTGGAAAATCTTTCCATGGAATGAATGCTAAATTACGTGTGACAGGTGATTGTGATTAATCACTACTTATTACCAGGAGAGGAGGAAAAGAAGCTTTGTTGCCTAATGAAATATAACATAATGGAAAAGGAAAACACAAAGATGGACTATTTCTGAAGTAAAACATAAACCATTTCACATCTCTATAAAAAGCTGAATAAAAGCAGATGACTCTCAAACTTCCCATGCACCTGAGGGCTTCTTCCCTGAGCTCTGACCCTCTTGAACTTGAAGTTTCAGAGTTCCTTCAAGACAATACTCTCAAGTATGCTTAAAGTATATTACTTGACTGTCATTGGCAACTTAAGTTTAAAACTTGCCAGTGGAAATGGAGGATACCAGAGATTACTCTGACTGTGGCCAGAGGGGGTGAAAGCAGAAGAGGTGAAAGCACAGCCTCTGGAACACAACTCCCTTGTTCAAATTCTAGTTCTCTCACTTACAGCTAAGAACACTTGGGCAAGTTGTTTAACCTCAGCTAATTTCTGCCCCTTAGTATATTGGCAATGGTGGTAACTGAGTCTATGTCTTTACTGATTATAAATAAAACTGTTGTCATCTTTGGATATTCAAAAGTTATAAAACATCCATTTCCCTCTTTTTCTATGCCCTTGATTTTATGAATAAAAAATGAAAATTTCATTTACAAAAAAAGTCATTTAAAAAACTATCGCCATTCCTATGTCTGTTATAGCGACTAATAGAGTCCTTGGTCCTCCCTTCTTTCCTGGTTTTTAGGCAAGACACTTACCCTCAGGGGGTGTTAGTTTTCTTATTGACAATATGCAGGTGGTAACAGATGATAAGGATTGTAGGTCCCATGAGGCCTCTGAGTGTCACATTTTGTCACTTTGTAATAAATCTGTGAGGATTATATATGTTGATCTGTGAGAATTACGTATTAATAGATCTGTGAGGATTATGTATGTTTGTTATGTATGTTTATGTAAGGTTTTAAGTCTTGGATTCAAGTACAGGTTTCTACAGTTCTGCAAATAATACGTATTGATGGTTGTGTATGTGCCTTTTTCTGCAGAGAAAGTCTTTATCTTTCAAAATACACTTAATATCTCTGACCCAAGAAAGATTGTGCACCACTTCCTCAACATGAGACTTAGTAACTCCTTAAGTAAGACTTGGCTCTGACCTGATCAAATATGTCCGTATCAATTCAAGAGGAAAGTGTTCAGCAAAATAGAATTTGGTGTTCTCTGAAAACACAGTAAAAAGAAGGGCCACAGAATAAGTATTGGCACCATTCAGGGAAGTGAGGCTATTTTAGTGAAGTCATCAAGTGGTCCAGACCCATACCTAGATCATCCTTGATGAGAAGACAGAGAGGAGTGACTGAGGTGTCCTGTTAGTGGGCTTCTGTTAAAATGCATTGCCATCCCGTTATGTGGAGCTTATTTTCTTTTCCTTCCCCACTCACCCAACAATGTTCTGATTACATTTTGTCTCCTGTGTAGTTCATATAGTGAGTATTATTGGACCTATGCCAAAAAATTCCTCATTCTACATCTCTTAGTATGTATAATCTCCTCAGATTAGCGATACATGTCCCACCTCTGAGAAGTGGGGATCACTCTGATTTTTTTTAACTAATCACTTATTTTATTTTTTTATTTTAACATTTATCATTTTTTAAATTTTTTAGACAATATTTGCTTCCCCCCACCCCCTCAGTTTGAATTCCCATAGAATTTCCTTCCCCAAGGCCACCCATGCACCATCACTACAGTCCCCTGTGCTCCTCCCTCCCTCCCTCTGATCCCTCTCCCAACTCCTTCCCTGCAGGATGTCTCTGCAGGATGTCTGTTTTTGCTTTGTTGTGTTTTGTACTGTTATTATTTTTTTTACACTGATGTCTTATTTGGTTCCCCTATATTCCTGTTTGTCTTATTTGGTTCCCCTATATTCCTGTTATAAAGTGAAACCATCCAATATTTTTCTTTTTCCTTCTGGCTTATTTCACTGAGCATAATTCCTTCTCGCTCCATCCCTGTTGCTGCAAATGACATGAGTTTATCTTTTTTGACTGCTGAATAGTATTCTATTGTGTATATATACCACATCTTCTTGATCCAGACATCTATTTTTAGGCATTTGGGTTGTTTCCAGGTTTTACCGATTGAAAATAGTGCTGCAATAAACAAAGGTGTACAGGTGTTCTTTTGAATCACTGTTTTTGTTTCCTTTGGGTAGATCTGGTAGTGGAATTGCCAGATCATATGGTTGCTCCATTTTTAGTAGACTGAGGAGCCTCCAGATAGCTTTCCATAGTGGTTGGACCAGTTTGCACTCCCACCAGCAGTACAGGAGAGTTCCTTTTTCACCACATCCTCACCAACATTTGTTGTTGCTTGTTTGTGTGTTTTTTTTTTTTAAGATTTATTTATTTATTTATACAAGGACTGGGTACAGTCAGAGGCATGGGAGGGTGAGAGAATTCACCAGAGCCAGAGCGGAGAGTAGAACAGGCAGAGTGATGAAGTACACTGCTAAGGGGAGCAGCGGGCGGCAGGAGAGGGTCGCACCATGTGGGACCCTCGCCCGGCCGCCAGGGATCGAACTGGTGCTGCAGAGGCTGCGGGCAGCTTCGCAACCCAGTGCTCAACTGCTGCACCACTGGGGAGGCCTGATATGTGCCATTCTTACTGGTGTAAGGTGGTATCTCAGTGTGGTTTTGATTTGCATTTTCCTGATTATAAGGGGAAAATGTTGAACATTTTTTTCATATGCCTGTTGGCCATTTGCATTTCCTCTTTGGAGAAATGTCTTTTGAGTTCTTCTGCCCATTTCTTGACTGGATTATTTATTTTGTTTTTGTTGAGCTGTATCAGTTCTTTGTATATCTTTGTGATCAGTCCCTTATCAGTTGAATGGAGTGCAAAGATTTTTTCCCAATCAGTGGGGTGTCTCTCTGTTTTGGTTAATGTCTCTTTGGCTGTACAGAAGCTTTTCAGTTTGATGTAATCCCGGGTGTTTATCTTTCCCTTCACTATCACTGCTTTGGGTGATGAGTCTTTAAAGATGTTTCTGAGATGTATGTCTTGTAGTGTTTTACCTATATTTTCTTCTATATATTTTATGGTTTCAGGTCTTATGTCCAGTTCTTTTATCCATTTTGAGTTTATTTTTGTGCACTTTGAGAGGTAGTGATCTAATTTCATTTTTTTGCATGTGGAAGTCCAGTTTTCCCAGCACCATTTATTGAACAAACTGTCCATGTTCCATTGCATATTCTTTGCTCCTTTGTCAAAGATTAGTTGTTCATATAAGTGTGGCTTTATTTCTGGGCTCTCTGTTCAGTTCCATTGGTCTGTGTGTCTGTTTTTGTTCCAATACCAAACTGTTTTAATTATTATGGCTTTGTAATATAGCTTGAAGTTTGGAAGTGTGATACCTCCTTTCTCCTTTGTTTTCATCAGTAGGGCTTTGGCTATTTGTGGTTTTTTTGTGGTCCCATATGAATTTCATCAGTATTTGTTCTATTTCTTTGAAGAATGCCATTGGGATTTTTATTAGAGTAGCATTGAATCTGTATATTGCTTTTGGGAGGATGGCCATTTTAATAATGTTGATTCTTCCAATCCATGAGCAGGAGATGTCTTTCCATTTTTTTGTGTCTTCTTCAATTTCTTTTAACAGTGTTTTATAATTTTCTTCATTTAGGTCTTTCACCTCTTTTATGCTCTCTGACTTTAATAAACAAAAACAATTTCTAGACCTGCAATGTAGAAGACCCAAAAGAGAACAATGATTAATCACCAAGGCATGAACTGAGTGAAGCAAAGACGCTGTCATAAACTCACTATCCCTTCATAGCTCTTCTTATATCATGTTCTATGTTGAATTTATGTAGGAAAGAGTACCTACGTCATAAGGTTTTACAGAAATTAAGTGAAATAATACATGTAAAATAACTCACTTAGCCCTTGGCAGGTAGTCCGCATTAATACATGTTCATTCTATTTTGTCTTAGTTCTATTACTTGAAAAACTCACTTTGTTATAATCTTCTAGTTAGACATATATTTCTGTATCAATTGTCTTTCATGGTAGAACCCCATGCTATATAAGCTGTCATCCATCTCCCAGAATGACCATGATTTGTCCTTTTCCCCTGTTACATAGAAAGTCAGATGGCCCTGGTAGAGAATAGCATTGTATTAAGAGAGAGAGAAAAAGTTTGCCTCTTCCTGATGCTACTAATTGGAGGAAAACAACAACAGAAAGAATGATATCCTATGCATGCCTTTGGTATTGCTGTGATATTCATTATGAGATTAGGTGTAGTGTTTGTTTTTCTCATTAACAACTTTTTTCAAGTTCTATTTGAATAGCCCTTTTAAGCAAAGTCAATGAACAAACACTTGTTAAAAGCCCACAATGTACAAGATACAGTGTGAGGAACAAAAATAAGTAGAACATAGCCCTAACTCCAGTGATTCTCTTGTCAAGTCCATGCCCAAGGAAATACCAGCTTTCCCAATCGTCTTCCTATCATTGCAGTAAGTTTTACTTTCTTCAGCTACTCTCTAAAGTTTTCCCAATAAATGCAGCCAAAATGTATGGAAATTTGGCTTTGCAGGATTTTCTTTTTCTTTTTCTTCCCTGTTGGATCATCTCCATAAAATCCTAAGAATAGAATAGACATTTCTCCTTCATAGTGATTTTCACCTATTGGAGAATATCTTTTACTGTGCTGAAAATGTGGTGAGCTGCAGAAGATGTTGCTTTGTGATTCATAGGAGTGTGATCAATCCATTCTAAAAGTCTCGGCCCACTGCCAACATAGACTTCGCAATCTTAGAATGGTAGAACAACTTAAGTTTTGAGGGTTTGGTATTAAACAACCCGGGAAAGTGTTCTCCATTTTATGGTACTGTCAACTGACTTGACTAAACCTTACTTTTCTCACCTGGAAAATGAGATCCATTCTTTCACTCAAAAAAAAAAATTTGTACAAATTGAGCTCTAAAATATTCATTTTTCTGCTCCATAGTGTTTTTTAAGTTTCTTCAGGGCACAGAGAAAAGAAAAAAAAATCCAGGGAGACACTGAGTTGTGATTTGAGCACGATAATACTGGATTTTTTTACATCTTTTTCAGTATCTAGCAAAAAGGGGCTTTGTGTATTGAGGGTGTCAATATAAAAATAAAGCAAAAGCTTCCTGAAGGTCTTCTCAAGCTCTGCCTTTTATTTAATAGTGAACCAGAGACTAAGGATTTTTCAGGGGTAAAAATTTGTTTAAAATCAAAATTAAATTTGTATCATTTAAAAAATATGTTATAAGGCATTTTGGTTACAAAAACTTCAACATGAAAATATAAAAGATGAATGGTTCTGTGTGCTTTCAAAGGAAAGCCTACGGATACAGTATATAAATAATTCATTGCCTCATGAAGAAGATAAACATCTCTGGATGAAAATGGACCCACTGTGCATTTGCAGCATGCTTTTAAGGATGGTGTCCTCTGTAAATGAATTACTTTTTATTTTTGTAAAGTAGTGTATTTTAGTACATCAATTTTGATTCGGTTTAATAATTAACCATGACCTTTCCCCAGTGTTTTTATATTGTAGCTCTTCCAGAAATTGACTTCTATATAAAAATCACATTTGAATGTTCACTTGAGTTAAAGCTTTGAGCAAATATTATGACTCAAGATTATAATTAGAGGCTTTAGAACTACCAGTCATAGAGACAGCTCAGTAGAATCCAAGTGTATTGTCGTTAGTGCTGAAATACAGCACAAGGGCCTGGATTCTCTTTTACCGCAGATATTTTGATGATGTTGTTCTGATACCTCTGTGACATGTTGGTTATCACCCACTTAGGCTTCCTGCTACTCATACTGATGAAGTTTGTCAGTTCTATGTGTTTCCAGTGTGTGAGGGATTACTGCAGCAAGAACTATCCATTGTGTAGGTCTTACCAACTTCCAGAGCACTTGCTAATGTGTTGGAGGCAATATTTTTATATGGAATGGAGCCTCCTCAATTAAACCAAAATACAGCTAACAACTTTTGGCCCTAGTAAAGGATAAATGATTAGACAGAATTAAATTTTGTATGCTGATATATACAGATATATATATTTGCACTGAAAAAATTGCCTGAATACTGAATTATGTTTCAGAGTAGATTTAACATTTCTTGAAAGCCAACATTCAACAAATGATGGTGGAGCCCCTACTACTTGTGAGTTTCTGGGAATATAAAGTTGCAAGTCTTTGCCCTTTTGGAACTTAGCATTTAGTGGGGAAATAGAGTTCAATCAAGTAATGACAAAAATGGATCAATAGTTCTAAACCGTGAAACAAAAGTTTCTCAACCTCAGCACTACTGCCATTTTGGACTAGAAGACTCTTCACTGGGGCCAGGGGAGGGCTGTCCTTGTCATCATAGGGTGTTTAAAGGTATACTTTACTTTACCTATTATGTGGTAGGTAAAGTACCTACCACATAGGTACTTTAGCAACTCTCCCTCTCTAATTGTGGCAGTCAATAATGACTGCAGATGTTTTCAGATATCCTCGGGAAGGGGGAATAAAATCACCTCTGAGATGCACTAATTACTTTGAAGGAGAAATACCAGAAGTTTTGAGATCATCTGACCGAGAAACTGGACCTAAACTGGCAAGGTTTCTGATAAGTGACTTGGTTGCATTTGTGTTAATCTCTAGTGATTAACACACAGCAGAAAGAATGAGCTGGGACTCAAGGACTGGGAGAGGTGCAAAAGGACATGTTAAAAAAAGGAGGGGAAATGAGAAAAAAGAATTATTTTTGGTTTCTTTCTGAAGGCCAGTATTCCATTCATGTTGATTACCTGGTGACTTCCCCAAGGACAGCGACAGCATTTCACTCCCACTGAATCCCCTGCATTCACTGTAGGGTTGGATACATAGAGACACACAGGGAATTTTCATTGGAGGCATAATATATATCCAGTCTAACAGGCACAGTGAGATATAATATGACCAGGCCATGCTCTCTGGTGTTAATGAGCTCATTTAGATATCCTCACATTGAATGGAGGTTATAAATAATTCTTCAGGGAAGAGAGAAAGACTTCCCTGAACAAGTGACATTTGAAGAGCCGTGAAGTATAAATAGGCAGGTGCCCGATGGAAGTGGGTTTCTTCAGATGCTCTGGGGTGGAGTCCTGGAGTATCATAGGGTCCTCCTCAGTACTCCTTTTGTGGTTTGTCAGCGTTTTCGTTGTTGTCCTTAGAACTTTAGGCACAACTAGATCTAAATGCTCAAATATTAGGATTAGTCACCTTGGATAGATAGATGATGGATGGATGAATGGATGGATGGATGGATGGATAGATAGATAGATAAATAGACAGACAGACAGATAGATAAATTCCTGTAGCTATCTTCATATATCTGTCTGTATATGTCTTTGTCTTTTTCCCCCTCTCTTCCTCCAGCTTATTCTCAGGCACTCCCTCCCATCCTTACTCCCCAGCAAGGCCAACTTCTCTCATAGTGATATTACACCCTCTCAGCACCACCTCTAACAATATATGTTCTTCTGTCTAACAGCTCCAACCAAAGGCCACAGAGGCATTGTGCTATGTCTAACAGGATCACCCCTAGTTCCCTGGACCAATCACTGTGCCCCAGCAGTGCTCTGATCAACCAAGACTAGGTCTCAGTAGACTCCTCCCAAATCTTCAGGTAGAATCACCTCCAACGCTTGGGTTCCAATGGCTTGGGTTCAGAATGGGGAAAGATGTTTCTCCAGGTAAATCCAAGTACAGATAAGGGGAAAGGGAAAAATGGCTACTAATTACATAAAATTACATAAAATCTTTCCTGTTCATCTCTCTCTGACTCCTCAACTTTGAGGTCTGTAAGACATGTACATGGCACATGGAGGACAGTGAGTGCATGTGGTGGATATATGTTGAATTAGTGAGTGAATGAGCAAGTGAACTGAAACCTTCATTTTGTTTTACATACAGAGCTCTGACAGTTGAAGGAGAAGATTCAGTGTAACCAACTAGGAGTCTGGTAGTCAGAGAAACATGGTGGAATTGGTTATTGTGTTGATTTCAGGGTTGCAGTCTCTTCCCTAGTATGAAATGTATCATCCTAAGGTTAAACACTAATGTCTGCAACAAAGAACCAACCTCGTAAGAAGCCAATAGTAATACAGGCCTCCTCGGGCAAATGTCAGACTGTCTTGAATGATGAGAAAGAGCACCTAAGTATTCTTTATCAAAGGAAAGAGTACAGATGTCCTAATGCTCTGTAGCACAGATAATGGCTCAGCTGTCAGTGGCAGGTTGAGCAAGAGCCTGATCTGTAAGCACCTGCGGTTAGAAAATGGGAAGGCACGGTGTGCAATGACATTTGGAGCTTAATGTCCATGCAAATGAATTACTTGGATCAAGCAGAGATGGTCGGAGAGCACAAGAGCATGAATCCTGGTAAAATAGCATCCATGCCAAGTCCCTGGGTGTCCCAGCTCAATGCCCTTTCTTTTTGCCACCTGCAGTCTCACCTCTGTAAGAGAAGCTGCCCTCTCTCTCATCAGGATTCTATGCTCATTTCCAGAACTGTGAAATGTGGAGTTGTGGTGCTGATTATAACTTTTTTTTTTCCACTGAACAGACTTTATTAGCCTTTTTGGATAGAAACAGGAATTTATTTGCCAGGAAGGATGATCCCATCATACTTCTGCTGGAACCAGCACATGGCCTCCTCTTTGTGTACCTTTTTTTTTTTTTTTAATTTTATTTATTTATTTATTTATTTATTTATTATTTAAATTTTATTTTTATATTCCCCTTACAATTACAACCCCTTTATTTTGACCCCAAGCCCACCTTTCCCCCCCACCCCCCATAGAGTGTCTCTGGTTCATAGTTGTTTGTTAATTTTGATATTTTCTTTCTTATAGTTATTCTTTTTCCTGGTCCCTTATTTAAGTTTTCTAGATTCCTGCTATGAATGAGACCATCCGGTATTTTTCTTTTTCTTTCTGACTTATTTCGCTGAGCATGATCCCTTCCAGCTCCATCCATGTTGCTGCAAATTGCATGTGTTTTTCTTTTTTGAATGCTGAGTAATATTCCATGGTATATATGTACCACATCCTCTTGATCCAGTCATCTATTTTTGGGCATTTGGGTTGTTCCCAAAGCTTACCTATTGTAAATAGTGTACCTTTTTTTTTAATTGAGGCTGTAAGCCTTTCTCATCTTCCCCATTTCACAAGAGAGGGGACCGAATGTGAGTCACTGGCAGAAGAGAGACCAAGAGAAATAAGGACAAGATAGATTTATTAAGAGAAACTGAAAGCGGGCTTCCCCTGGTGGCGCAGTGGTTGAGCGCTGGGTTGCGAGGCTGCCCGCAGCCTCTGCAGCGCATGTTCGATCCCAGGCCACCGGTGAGGGTCCCACATGGCGCGCAGACCTCTTCTGTCGCCCGCTGCTCCCCTCAGCAGTATACTTCAGTCCTTCTGCCTGCTCTGTTCCCCGCTCTGGCTCTGGTGAATTCTCTCACCCTCCCATGCTTCTGACTGTACCCAGTGCTTGTATGAATAAATAAATAAATCTTTAAAAAAAAAAGAGAGAGAAACTGAAAGCAAATATTTTCAGGATTTGGGCTGTGGAGCTATTCTTAGTCTCTTCTGGCTTCTATTCAAAGCACAGAAATACATCTTCCATTTTCTCTACAGAATTATTATTTATTTATGTACACATATTCATATCCATACACATATCTACACATATATATACATGTCTATATATGTGCACATATATATTGCCAGAATACTACATATAGATGAACATTACTTATAAGATCTATCAATGTATAATTGAACTTTTGACCCTTTTAACATTTAGTTTTAAAAATAAATATACATTTAATGCTCTTCTGTGATGGAAGTACTTGCTCTTGTCTCTGCCTGGAACATCCCTGCACAGTTGGGCTGACTCCTTGTCCTCAAGTCACTTTCACAGAGAGGGATTCCCTTCCTGATGGTGTTTCTCCCTCCCATTCAGGAATTCCCAGTGTCTGACATTTTTTAGTAGGTACGAGATAAAAATATGTCAGATCCTGTATGGAAAATACTTGTAAAGGTCTCTCTATATTCTTCATGTTATTGATATTTTGAGCAAATTTTTTATCTAAATAATTTACCCTGAGTCCTCAAATTGGTTAGATTATCTTAAAATTTTTGGAAACTCCATTTAAAATTTATGAAATTTTCATGTGAAATTTATAAAATTATTCAACCTCAATGATATTTTGTATTGAACTGTTAAAAATTACTTATTGGCTCAGACTTTAAGGTTAATTCCATCCTTTTACATTTCTTCATTTTATGGATTGTCACAGGGTAAATATGCTAAAAAAAAATAACTAATACCAGCTATGATTTTCTCTATATGATAGTATAATTACAATATTTCTTTCTAAATTTGTAAATATTTCACTACTCTATTGAGCAACTTTGAAAATTAATATAGTTATTTAGAACATAAATACTCAGAAAAAAATGTCATTGATTTGTATGGAGAAATGCATATGTGAAAATCTATCCATTTGCAAATAAGAGACATGAGCCGCATTAGGGAGTCAGTTCAGTTTGGGAAAAACATCATGTAAAGCCATTCATAATGAAAAGCTTATAGAGTGTAAAAGTCAAGATTGTGTGCTATATTGGTTAACAAGAAGCAGAGTATCTTAAGAGAATGATAGAGAACAAAGCCATCCATCAGGTCATTTGAAGGCCATGAAGGCTCATGCCAGAGCTTAACATGGCTCCTCTCTTCCTTGAGACCTTTCTGCCCTGTCTTTTAAACAAAAAGTGACGTTACAAGCATACCACATATACCAAATCTATTTTCCTGGAAAAGGAACTGAAATACATGATCTAAAAGTAAAATGTAGTCTTGCCTTGGTTTGCATTTGCATTTGGCTTTTAAACATGGCAAAAACCAATAATGGGTTTTCACTTTGAGCTATTTCTAAATGTTATGTTGGAAATTAGCTGCAAATGTTACATTCTCTGGAACAAGTTAAATTGGAAATGTTGCCCATGCTAAATAAAATATACCCACAAGCATTCTTAACTATGAATGAGAATCTGGAAAGAAAAATGTACTTTTCACATAACTTTTAAAGATTTACTGCATTATATGAGAAATCTCACATGGGGAAAACCAAATAATAACCTCTGTCTTTCCTTGGAGATATATTAAAAAGGGCAAGAGGTATGAAAATGAATGTATGTGCTATTAACCGTCAGCCTAGTGCTTGCTGCAGAGAATAATTTTGATTCTTTACTGTATGTCCTTAGCATAAATGATTATCTTGCATGCTTTATTTCTCTAATACATTCAGAGAGAATCAATAAATTATATTTATTATTCAGATGCAGGAGCCATTTTGCAATCTCGCCAATAGTAAATTTCTAATATATCTATCTTGGCTTAAAATGTTACTTCTCATCTTTTTTCTTTTTAAAGGGGTTACCTCACAACTCTAGCTACCTATTATACACTTTGACTTAAAGTTGTAAATCATCTTATTAGGTTTTTTTTTTTTTTTTACTTTCGTCAATGAGACATTTTGTTTAATTATTCAAATCAAAGCAAGAGCTTTGACCTCTAGACAGCAATATTTCAACCTTTTGAGAGGGCAAGTATGAATATGGAAAAAGAGGACAGCATTGGGAAAGCATTTTCTCACAATTTTTTTAAATATCCAAAATCATGGAATTGTTTCATCTCCATGGTGTTGGTAGTACCTTTTTAATTAGGAAAGAAACTAATGTCTTGAGGCTGAAAGTTGTATTTCCATCATCTACACAAGTACCTTGAAGTATTGAATAAATATTTGAACAAAAGAATGAAATCAAACTAAAGAATGAAATCAGCGTGGAAAGAAGGGAGAAAGTGAGGGAGGGGGCCTCCCCGGTGGCGCAGCAGTTGAGCGCTGGGTTGCGAAGCTGCCCGCAGCCTCTGCGGTGCCGGTTCGATCCCCGGCTGCTCCCCGGCCACTGGAGGAGGGTCCCACATGGCGCGCAGACCTCTCCTGTCTCCCGCTGCTCCCCTCAGCAGTGTACTTTGGTCCTTCTGCCTGCTCTGCTCCCTGCTCTGGCTCTGGTGAATTCTCTCACTCTCCCGCGCTTCTGACTTACCCAGTGCATGTATAAACAAAACAAACAAACAAATAAATAAATTAAATTAAAAAAAAAAAAAAGAAAGTGAGGGAGGAAGGGGAGAGAGAAAGGAAGGAAAGGGGCAGAGTGTTTAAAGAGCTACCTTGTTTGCTGGGCCTCCCCTGGTGGTGCAGCAGTTGAGCGCTGGGCTGCGAAGCTGCCCTCAGCCTCTGCAGCACCGGTTCGATCCCCGGCCACCGGCAAGGGTCCCACATGGCGCAGCAGACCTCTCCTGCCGCCCGCTGCTCCCCTCAGCAGTGTACTTCGGTCCTTCTGCCTGTTCTGCTCCCCGCTCTGGCTCTGGTGAATTCTCTCACCCTCCCGCACTTCTGACTGTACCCGGAGCTTGTATAAATAAATAAATAAATCTTTGGGAAAAAAAAGAGAGATACCTTATTGTATAATACTACTAATGGCACTGAAGATGAGTTTTACTAAAAGCAACCATAAGATAATACATTTAAAAAGAGATCTAACACAAACATCCCTTTCAGTGATAAGCTGAGGTACTATTTATCAGCTAAGATTAAGAAAAGAACCTAAGGTTCATTTTAGTTAGTTTTTAAATATATGGAAGAGTTTGAAAACAAAGAAATATCAGGAATCAAATTTTTTTTCAATCCTGAAAACAAATGTGGCCCATCTGTACGTGAAATGCTCAGTGCTTCCAGCAGCTGAGCCTCCAGGAGAAGGGATAAAGTGAGCTCAAGTTCTGAGAAGTTAAAAGTCAGGGCATGTGAGAACCTTTAAGAAAACTAGAAGGTAAATGAGACCATAAATTCAAGGGGCTTATGAGCCAAGTCTAAAACATCATAAATATCATGAACTTGACCACCCTTGTAAGTCTGAAATGTTCAAGTATATGATGTTTCTTATTTAGTTGGAACTCATCACAACCAAGATATGGCACAGGCTGTCTGGGTGTAAGCCCAGTTAGTAGATATATGACCATGAGCAAATTATTTAATATTTCTGGGTTCCTATTTCATTGTCTGAAAACTTTAGATAATAAGGGTGCCTATCTCATCAAGCTGTTGTAAAGATTAAATGAATTAATATTCATAAAGTGCTTGAAACACTACTTTGATAAAGGTTCTTAAACTTTACAAAAGAGAAATTATTGAGAAAAGCAAGGAAATTTAGGGTGTCTCTCTAAATGTTACACCACCCCATAAAAAGGTTTCTTTATTGCCAGAATCAGAACAGTGGCTTGAAAAGGTTGTTAGTCCTGTTTATGCTGCATTCACCAGCTACTTACTGAGCATCTACTTTTGCCTCAGTATGTGAGATACTGAGGCTATAGAGATCAAAATAAATTATGGACTGGACACTGTCCTCATGGAATTTATAATCTAGAGGAAGAGACAGCTAATAGATAACTGTTGTAGATCTATGATACATAACATACAAGGAGACATAGGAGCTCAAAGACAGCACATCAATCCTCAGACGAGATGGATGCTTGTTAAATAGGGCAGATCATGGGAGACTTCCTAGAAGAAGTTGCTGACTAGGTTGAGACTGGAAGGATGAGTGTAAATAAGAGAGGTTTAAGAAGGTATATGCGGAATATTCCAGAGCATAGAAGTCATGTCCAGCAGTTTATAAAATACTTTCCCCAAAATAGGCTAAAACTTGTCTAAATACAGTAATCTCTCTGAAATTTTAATTCACGCTGAATCTGCTTGCTGCCTTTGGGTCTTTGGGAATGTGTAAATGTGAGCCAGCCAGAGAGGTCTGGGCAGGGAGAGTTGTTCTGAGTGAATAATTTCATGTTCCAACATCCAACCTTCAAAAGAACATCTACAGTTCAACCCTTAATTTGGATGAAAAGACCCTCCACCACTCTCTTCACCTGAAAAGTCAAGGAGCTTTAAGATGGACAATGGAGGAAAGGAGGAATCAGGGTGAGGGGTTGCTGATCAGTGCAGGACAAAGGAAAACAAGCATTTTGAAGCTTCACGAAGGTCTTATTTTTGTTCTTGCTTTCAGAAAGGCACAGTATACTCAGAGAGTGATTACCTGGAGTATAAGTTCAATCCTGCCGCCTCCTTAATTATGTTTATTGTTCTTTGAACATCCCTAATTGTTAACATCTGTCTGCTATTGAAATGGGATGTCTGGAAGGCAAGAGCAAAGCTTTCCCAGGTTTTAGAGCAGCCTACTCAGGAATTTGAATCAAAGGAAAATCAATCCTTGCTCCACTCCTTGCTCAAAATTATATTGGCCTTTTGGGTGCAGGGAATTGAAGAGCCTCTATGATGACAGTGCATAACTAACATTGAACCTGTTTTTGAAAGCTCTCTCTAAGTGGTACTCCACTAGCATAGACTGAAATACATTTAGTCTCACCAGAGACTAAACCAATGCTTGTTTTGGTTTGGGACTGGAATGCTCCATTTTTCAAAGACTTCCAGGGTACCATTAATTGCATCTTTTTTTTATTGAGGTAGTATTGGTTTGCAACACTGCAAACAATATGATTTAGAGGTACAGGATCAGACCTCTTCAGAGGAATGGTCCCACACCTCACCCACCACCCATAGTGTCCACCACAGTCCATTGGGCCTCCTCTCTCTTTACTCCACCTACACCCCTCTGATACCTTCAGTTATATTCTTGAGGGTCTATAGAGCATAGAGCACAGAATTTGTGGAGTCATGAACTGGGTTTGAATCTCTGCTCCCCCATTTTCTCACTATGTGACCTTGAGCAGGTAGCTTATTGCCTCTGAGCTTTGATCTCTAGATGTTATCTGTATCCGAGATGATAGAATCAACTCACCAAATGAAAGAATGGATGGAAAGTTGCACTGAAATTGCCAAGTTGCTTTCCAAATAAGACTTGTTCTTGTTAGAGCTTTGTAAACGGCAGTCATTTCAATCCCACACAATTACTTTACTCCTTCAACAATCAAAATGACGTATTAGTAAACCAGCATTATTTAGTCTCATTCCTTTTTATCTTCCAAACATAAATTCTTTTTGGATGTGTACTCTCACTAGAGAATAAAATTAAGTGGCCAATATCTTGTCACCTGCGCTTTATAGCCATTTTGAAAAGATTGTTCCTTTATAATTACCCTCAAATCTTTTTATTTCCTTTTTCCTTTTGGTTTTCATGTACCAGGCAGATTAAAATGAAAAAGTTTAAATGTTTTGGCCACTTTATAGTTTTCATTGATTTCATCTACAGTGTTCATTTACTGCTCGCCTTCCTTTTATCTGCTGCATTGCAAATGCTAGAAGCTTACTGCTCTGTTTTTTGTGAAATGGAACTTGAATAGGAATTCTCAGAGCTGCTCTTTTTGTCAAAGATGCCACCAAGAAAAAAATCAACATTTCTCTAATATATATTGTTTATTCACGAAGACCAAGGGAAACCAGCCATAATCTCTCCTTCTTACCCAGATCCACTTTGTCCTACTCCTCAGAAGCCACCTGGCCCTATGACCCAGTCCTTAGTTCTCAGTGTGTCGTTCTCAAACTGTGAAATGTGGCTATTATGCGCCCATTTAAGAATACCTCGTGTAAGTTGTGGGTTACCTTTTAAAAAGAGAACTGTAACTCCTGTATTTTAATAAGGCCAGCTAAATAGTTCCTGAATTATTTCTCTATTTTTGTTTCCTTTAAATTTAATATGTACATTTTAGTTTATCTTGTCTTGTATCTTGACATTGATACTTCAGTTTCCATTTTTCTTTTTAATTACCTAAGCAAGATCTCCAACAACTGCAACAAACTTGAAGGAAATTCTGTAACCTTATATCTGAGTGTTTTAAATAGCCTTGGTTCATGTCTGCCTGAACATCATTTTCTTTGTTGTTGTTGTTGTTTTAAAGATTTATTTATTTATGCATACAAGAACTGGGGTACAGGCCACAAGTGCGGGGTTGAGAGGATATACCAGAGACAGAGTGGGGAGCAGAACAGGCAGATTGACTGAAATCCACTGCTGAGGAGAGCAGCAGGCAAGTCAGGAGAGGTCTGCTGTGCCATGTAGGTCACCTCCCTGGCCAGGGATGGAACTCGTACTGCAGTGGATGCAGACAGCTTCATAGGTTGTGGCTTAACCCCTTGTACCACAAGGGAGACCCTGAACATCATTTTCAGTAGTAATAGAATAACAACGGTGTCACTTCCCAATATTAAAAACTTGTAAAAAAAATAAAATAAATGGATGTCTTATTTATCTTAGTGATATGTGATAGCTACTCAGCATCTTTTTGTGTGTTTTTCTATATGAGATGGTAAAGTTTGTTTTTTTTTCCAGCATTCTCCATCTAATAAGTTTTAGTTCTGAATTGTTTTACAAATATGACATTGAATCAATGTTAATTCTCAAGAAACTTAATTCACTACATGCATTCGTGGACTTTTATAAATGTTTCATTATGCACATAGATGCATGAAATTGGTCTTTTGATACTTATTAGACTTCCTTGGCAAGAAAAATTCCAGAAGAAAATTTAAGAGTATTCATAATATTATCTGTATATAAAATTTTATATATGCAGTATATGTTTGGAAAATCCAGGAATTGAGAAGTCCTAATTAATCATACTTTATTTTTACTTTTTTTTTTTTTTGAATAGGTAGATTCAAAAGATGTAGATTCTGGTACAACCAGATGTTTCAAAACATAAAACATATAAAAAGGGATATAGAGGAAAGAGTCACCCTCTCCCATATCCCCAACCAGTCTGTTCCCAACACTATGTACACAAAATGAAAATAATGTTTATTCATTTCTTAGAATCCTTCCAGATGTTCTTTATGCAAATACAAGCAAATGTAAATTCTTATTCATAGTTTTCCTTTTTAAAACAAAACATAGCATACTTGCAGACTATTCTGTATGTTATATTTTTCCCTAAAAAAATATATCTTGGGATTCTTTTCCAAAAAATAGTGGTTCATCATTCTTTTTTGAAAGCTGCCTGGTATTCTTGTGCATGGAGACATCATGATTTATTGAACCCATCCTTTATTTGTGGACATGTGAATTTCCAGTCTTCATTTATAAACATTTGATGTTTCCAATATTTGGCTATTAAGAAATTGCTATAATGAATATCATATATATTTATTATTTGACACATACACACATATCTGTAAGACAAATCACAGTAGTGGAAACCTGGGTCAAAGAGTATATAGATTTATAATGTTGTAAAAAATGGTCCCTTTAAAGGTTGTACTGGTGCATATTCCCACATACAGTGTATAACAGTACCCTCTCCCACAGCCTTGCCTGTATGTCTGTTATCCAACATGTGGGATTCTGCTAATTGAGAAGTGAAAAGATGGTATTTCATGTGGCTTTAATTTGTGTTTTTTATGCCTAAGGGTGAATATCTTTTCTTAACTTTAAAAGCCATTCATGTTTATTTTTCTATGACCTTCTGTTAATATCACAGGTCCATTTTTTTAAATTCAGTTTTGGTTATAGTATGATAAAATCTAGTTTATATAGATAGTCCCAATTTGGGCAAGGCTTAAAAAATGATCTCTAACCAACCAGCCTTTCTGTGGCCTGTTAGACTCTTGGAATAGAAAGTGATTCTAATTAATATTGAGAGAAATAAAGAGAGTCTGTGATGAAGCATTTATACTGCTAAATTAATTCATGTGGTGATTCAAGTACTCTGATATGATTAGCGTCTATTAAACATCATTCTTGTAAAAACAATTAAGAACTAAAGCTTATTAGATGGATAATGTCAATTAAAAAAAAGATGATTAGGACCACCAACACAGTAATTTATAAGCATCTTTTTTTTGGGGGGGGGGTATGTGAAGGAAAAAGCCAGACACCAAACAGTGTCTCTTTGGATAATTAAAACTGAATTGTCTCCCAGCCTCATTGTAGAGCTAATCTTTTTGAAGTTGAAAGAAACCTCAGGCTAAACATCTCTCTCCTTTCCCAGACACACACACTCACACACACACACATGCCATTTCCACCAATTTCTTCTTAACTTTTTTTTCTTACATTGTTGTTCATTTGCTTCTTTTTTTTTATAAGATTTATTTATTTATGCATACAAGAGCTGGGGTACAGGCCAGAGATGAGGGGGGTGAGAGGATTCACCAGAGACAAAGCGGGGAACAGAACAGGCAGACTGACTGAAATACACAGATGAAGGGAGCAGCGGGCGAGACAGGAGAGGTCTGCTTCACCATGTGTGTTTCTCTCTGGCAGACCAGGGATCGAACTCGTGCTGCAGAGGCTGCAGATTGCTTCATAGTGCGGTGCTTAACCCCTTGCACCACCAGGGAGGTCCCATTTGCTTTTTAACTGTTGGAGATACTAGTTGTACTTCCTTTCTCTTATGACTTACCTTTCCAGACCTGATGGATCATTCCAAACACAATCTGCACTTTCAGTAAGGATAAGAAATTTATTCTATATTACTCAGCATTCAAAAAAGATAAACACATGCAATTTGCTGCAACATGGATGGCGCTGGAAGGGATCATGCTCAGCGAAATAAGCCAAAAAGAAAAAGAAAAATACCGGATGGTCTCACTCATAGCAGGAATCTAGAAAACTTAAATAAGGGACCAGGAAAATGAAAAACTATAAGAAAGTGAAAATCAAAATCAACAAAAAACTATGAACCAGAGACACTTTTAGGGGGGCGGGGGCGGGAGGGGAGGGATTGGGGTCAGAATGGGGGGCGGCAATTGTATGGGGAATATAACAATAAAATTTATAAAAAAAAAAAAAAAAAAAAAAATAAAATGTATTGTCTCACAAAAAAAAAAAAAAAAAAAAAACCATGATGTATGCAAGTGAAAAAAAAAAAATTCAACAAAAGAACAGGGTTGATTGATGGGGAATTCACTCAGAATAAATATTATTGGCAAAGATGAAAAAAGAAATTTATTCTAGTTAACAGACATTTTTGCCTTCAAAAATGCTTTCAATTCATGCCTAGAATGTACACGTGAGGATGTGGCCATGTCTAGAGCAGATTTTCCCATTCAGGATTGGGCCATAGTGACTATATATCCCAAACAGTGGCTCATTTTTCCCAAGACTCAGAGGCAGTGGGTTGAGAGAGAAAGATAATCACATCAGTTCTTACTTGTTTGGTAGGTTGGTTTTTAAGTTTTGGCCAGAAATCTTCACCCCACTCTCACCCCCACCAGTTTTGTGCACTCAATTTCAACTCTTTTTGGTAGTCAAGATCCCACAAAGCGCCCCCACATCCTCTCCCTACACATCTTTCTTGTGGGGGGAGTGAAAGTAGAAGGCAAAAACACCAGGTACACAAAACCTATTGTGAGTGTTAGGGGCACTGGCAAGGTCACATCTTCTAAAGGAATCTCAAACTTAGATTTTCACCATTATTTGCATCTCGAATTATGTGTTGGTTAACGTTGGGAATACCTTCTGAGAAATGTCTCATTAGGTGATGTTGTTGTGTGAATGTCACAAATTTAGATGGTATAGCCTGTACATACATAAGCTCTGTGACATTGCCCATTGGGACCTGCTATCTGCGCTGTCCATCATTGCTGATTGTCAGTTAAGCAATGCATGACTGTACCCTGGAGTTTCACCTACGGGGTTGCAAGGAGTAGGTGTTCTGCAGCCCATCACATAGCCTTTAGTGCACAAAGGGAAAGCACTGTTCATAAACCTGATGGTTATAAGGCACTCTTTTGGGGATTGACATATTAATTATTCAATATAAACATTTAAAATATTCCATAACTTTGGCAACCCCATTCCAACATTTCTTTATTGGAAAAAAAAACACCAGTTGCTCCAAAAATTTAACAGGTGACACAGGTATCCATTTCCAGAAAAGCCCTGGGTACTATAGAGGACTGCATTACATACATTATTATGTTGATTTTTGGAAGTGATGTTTATGCACATTTATGGAAAGAACTTGTATGTCAGTTAAAACTTTCCTTGTTATATTCTCAAAAGACAGTTGTTCTTGGAAAGGCCTTCTACATTCTAATGCACACAGACTGTTAATTAAAAGATTGCCTTTTATGAAGAACCACTGTCATATTCATTTATGATAAATTTATGATTCAAAATAATATTTTCACTTGCTTTCATAGTGGGTAAGCACTTTGGTGCTGAATTTGGGTGTTAATTGTGTAGTAATGAGTTCATACAGCTGCCCATATAGAATATTTAGCAAGGAACAGCCAGCTGTACTTGATTTTTCCTTGGGGGCTGGCCACACCCGACTCTGCCTCTGTCTCTCTCTTTGTGAACTGGTGGTGGCTCATGGCTCCTCCCAGAGCCTCAGAACACTATAAAGGAAGGTTGCACTTCCCAGTCCTTGAACTCTATGACCAGGAAGGAACATGATTTCACTCTTTTAAATAATTGTATAAGATTTATTTGTCATGTTTGACTTTGTTATAGATGATGATCAGGAATGCATTCAAAATAGTCATATACTTAACTGAATAGCATGTGCCAAAGCACATAAACCATGTGTGCCAGGCCCCGGCTCTCATGGAGTTATTATTCTGGCTAGGGAGACAGATACTAGGCAAATCAATAAAGGCATTTCAGAGAGTTGCGGGTGTTAGGAAGAAAATCAAACAAGTTAACAGATACAGAGTCACTTGGGAAGAGAGGCTGAATTGGGAAAGGGTGCTCAATGATGAAGAGATGATATTTTAGCAAGATCAGAATAATAAGAAAAGGCTGGTTATGCAAAGACCTGGGGGATTAATGTTCCAGGTAGAAGGAATAGCCAACATAAAAGCTATAGGGTGAGAATGACCTTAGCGTGGTCAAGGTGTGGGAAAAAGGCTTGTGTGGTTGGAGTGCAGTGGTTGAAGAGAAAATGACATCTTAGGCAAGGTAAGAAAGGTGGGTAGGGGTCCCATCAAACCTGATATCATAGCCAAGTGTCTGGATGCAATGAGAAGTCTCCGTAGGACTTAGAGTTTAAGAGTAATTTTGGGAGGAAGAGGGATAAAATATAATTCTGGCAGTCATAGGGACTGGAGGTGGGCATATTTGGGGCTCTGTTTCAATAATGCAGAAAAGTGGTGGTGGCTTAGACCAAGGTGATTGCAGGCAAGGGCTGAGATGTGAATGGATTGGGGGTATTTTCCAAGGGAGAGCCATCTGAACTTGCTTATGGATTCAAGGCAGAATGTAAGAGTAGGAGAAGATCCAAGATAACTCAGAGGGTTTTGGCCTGATTAAATAAATGATTTGGATGGGGATGCCATGCACTTGGAGGGGGAAGAAATCAATCGTTCTGTTTTGGACATGTTAACATTGAAATGCTTTTACAGTGTACAGGATGTGATGCCAGATGTACATCCAGAGTTGGGGCTCCTGGGAGAGGTCATGGCTGCAGATATAAATATGGGAGTCATTAGAATTTCCAGGCACGGAAATGGTGAGATCAGAGGCGGGCGGTGGGCTGGGTGGGAGGGTGGTAGATAAGAGGAGAGGCATATCCATATTACAGGTTTGAAAAAAGGTGGAAGATCATGGGAGAGGCACCATGGCAGTGCAGTAGGTGGGAAGCCAGGACCTATCTCAAACCAGAGAAGCTCCCTCCCATAATGCTGCCAAAATGGGGAGAAGGTAGAGATCAGGGAATGTTTTGAAACTAACATTAATGAGGATGTGCCTCAAGACATGATTTTGAGAGAATCTTCTCATCAGAGGTGCTACCTCTGCTGCATTGAGGTGTGTGCTGTTCCTATAGTTTAAACGCCAGGATGCAGAAGCATTTTTTTTTTTGCAAGTGCTTACACAAAATAAACCTAAATCCAATGAAAAGTAATTGCACCCTAATAGTGATTCAGGAAAGAGAACAAATTGGTGTGCCCTGGGCAGCCTTCCAGCAGATCTCTTTTCTTTGCCAGAAGATGATTTATAATACCCAAGAGGACTCGCATTTTGCCATATTTCATTTTTGAAAATAAAATTTTATAGAAAGAAATTTGGAAGTTCTTTTTTTTTTTTTGATAGTTGTTGCCAAGCTGGCTAATGATACCAGCCTGTCCTTTGTCATCATTTATCATGTAAAACAAGGAGACCAATGCACACTCATTTAAAAGCTGTGGCTGCCTTATTATTCACTTGTTTCTCATTCTATGTAATTAATTTTTTGAACTGAATTGTAACAGGTTGGAAACTTTCTGTGTGTAGACAGGGTGAGCTTCTCAGGTTGGGCTGTGTACAAAGTGATGTCATTGGAGGTGTTCAGTGGAACGAATACAAACCGGATTCCTGCAGTTGGCGGTGCCATGCAAAGGATCAGATGGGTTAATTGTCTCCCTCATTCTAACTTAAACCTTTCCAAGGAGCATTAATTCTAGGGCCACTAGGGCATCATTAAAGTGATAATTTAATAAATGATATCCTAGTGGCATAAAAGAATTGGCATTTGCCCACCTGATGTCTGATTTAGGGAACTAAGTTATGCCTCTGGGCGGATTTACCACATTATATTATAAAGATATGTTTTATACTTAATAGGTTTTGTGTGTATTTTTGAGATTATTTAACTACGCTTCTACAGAGCCATTTTTAGCTCTCAGAACTCATCTCTAATTAATTCAATTATGTGTGAACATCAGAGCTTTGGTTCTCTGTTGTTTGACTTATGTCTTTTCCTCATAAAATAAAAACATAAAAAAGAAATCCTAAGCTTTCAAAAAATCTCCATTCACATGATTTTTATTTCCCTGAACCCTGGTCTCCATGTTCACATTATTTGTATGATATTAACTGAGAAACATTAGGCATTTCATGAGTAGAAAAAAGTTCTAGGAGAAAATTAAGGATTGCTTTCTCTCACCTATTTCGAATTGGTTTATCTTTACCAATGGCAGGAAAAAATACCTGTGGTAAATACCTGCCACCTTAATATTTATGAAATTTGCCATCGGCCTACATGACTCCTGACCTAAATTAGGAGAGATCAGTTGATGGAGGTGCAGTCAGTTTGTGAGTTCCATAGACAATGTCTGAAGTTCCCTCCAGTAACGCTGGGGTTTCTAAAATGGGAGTTCAGCCTTTGCATTATATTCCATCTCAATCATGCACAGCATGCAATGTGAGAAGGAAGTGCTGGGGTCAAAAGAAAAAAAAGCAGATAAAAGAAATGGAAAATGATGGTTTAATTATGCAGGTTGCTTGAGGTGTTCTGGTATTTCTCCACCAAACTTAATATCTTTTTCCCAATTAAGTTTGTAGATACTTAACAAAGGTGACCAAGCTTCCTACTTGGTTTAACAAAGAATTTTTTGGCTTAATAGATTTTTAGCTAAAATCTCTCATAATTGGAATTTTAAGAAGTATCCCTTGAAATCATTTCCTACAGGGAATGTACTGACAGAGTAGCACAGCAGCACTTACATATTTTAGTTTTATGGTCTCTGTTTACATAAATGTGATGTTTTTCAGATAATGCACAAATGCTTATACTTATTTCAAGCAATACATCCCTAATTGTCAAAGAAGCAAATATCTGAGCTTTATTGTACCCAAAATAGCCATTAGGTGGTGTTTACTCTTTCTATCACAGTAAATATTGAATGTTTTGTTAAACTTGTCTTAAGCAAAACGGAAGCCATTACAGTTTACAGCTGTACAGTGGAGAAATGTGAAGGCAGGCTGTGCTTAAAATCAGCATCCAAATTGTTCAATAGATCTCATACAACTGTATCACCTTTCTACACCATTTCTTTATGCAGTGGGTGTATAGCCATTACATGTCAAATGGTATTCATGCCCTTCTCTACAATGGTTGCTATACTGCACTTAAATTATTCACTTTGGACCATTGAGATAAATTAATTTCTTACATAGCTGTTCTGTTCTTCTGTAACCTGCATTACAGGTCCTAATTTACATTTCCTAAGTTGTTATTTCTCTGAAAATGTCTCTTGATATAATATGGCAATCTTAAATATACAGTTCCAAAGTCTATACATTAGACTTTAGAGTTAAAGCACAAGTTTGCATATCTTTTCTAAAAGTTGAAGTTTCTGGAATCTTATAAAAGCTAGGTGCCATTTTGGTTCTTACCACTAACTCTAAGATCCTGGTCTTTCTACTACAGACTCAATAGGAAGTAGATGATGATCTCAGTATTAACCCATTACATTTTTCTGGAATAAGAGAGCAAGGATGTCTTGGATTTCTGTTCTTTATTTCTTGTTCATATGTATACTTTTTATGTATAAATAGTTGTGTATACATGGATGACCATATCTGTGAAATATATGTGTGTGTGTATTTCTGATGTTCTCGATGGATTTGATACACAATGATCTAGAAATTTTAAACAATGCTTACATTGAAAATTAGAGTGATTTGCCTATCAATATTGGATTTCATAAAAATCTGTTTCACCTATGTTCTGGTTCAAAGTTAAACACTTAGGAATACCTTTCTAAAGCTTTGACAGTGTGATTTTAAAATACCTTGAGGCAAATTACATAGCAGATGAGAACCGTCAGAGAAAGTTTCAGTTATCATAAATGAACCTCCTCTAAGGTATTATTACTAATGAAATCCATTATAGTTTTACATGATTACTTCCATGATTGAAGTGTCCCAAAGCAGACCCAAAATTCAGTAATGAAACTGACAATGATGGAAGGAAAAATTTCTTTTATTCTAGATGTTTGTAAATGTCAGTAACATTAATTGGAAATTGGAAGAGTCCTACTGAGCATAATGCTACAAAATCATTTCAAAATTAAACTTTCACATTTTGTGGGTTGAATTGCTTTTTCCTTGTTTGTTCTAATTAACTGTAAAAGCTGAGTCTTTGTTCAAACAAGATTTATGGGGAAACATAGTGAAGTTGATGAAGTAGATATAACCCAAGGAGAGTTAGACCAGGAAGTAATTCATGAGGAAATTGTATGTCTGCATAATTTGTCTCCAAAGCAAATGAAGATAATTTGATAATCTTTGGACTGTTAAATTTAGGTATCTGGGTTTAAATTTTTATTTTGCCACTGACAAATTGAGTCATAATAGACCACTTAATATCAGTGAATTTCTCCAAAGAAAAACTCAGCAAATGGTAGCCCACAGCTTTTTTTTTTTTTTTTTTTTTGTCGGGGGGAGGAGTATGTCAAGTATCTGTGTCTTTATGATAGAAAGCAGAAAATGTGGGTTTGAGCAATGCCCAGACTGGTTTACAATGGTCAGAGAACAGAATTTCCTCTCCTCTGCAGTGAGGATGATTGCTATGCAGATTCTTCATTGAGTTGGTGTGGCAATTTAGGGAAAAGAATGTTGTTTGGGGTTAGGCATACCTGTGCTCAAGTCATGTTGTTTTCACTTATTAGATGTGTAACTCTAAGCAGATTTTTAGCTTCCCTGAAATTCAATTTTTTCATCTGAAATGGGAATTTCTCCTTTAAATGGTAATAATGAGATATGTGACTATAAAAGTAATCCCCACTGCTCATCTCTATGGACCTCTTACCTTAGAGAGAAGCAAGCTGATAATTACAAAGTAGTATCTATGGTGAGGACTGTGATAGAAACATCTATTTGTCACTGTGTATCCCTGCTAGCTCCCGCCTGTCATTCAACTTCCCATCTACCAGATAAAGGGGTGGAACCAAAACCTCTTGTGTTCAAACAAGTCCTGGTGCTTTATTTACACTGTTTCATTCGATCCTCACAGCAGTCACCCTATGTGCTAGGTGTTATTTATAGGTAAGGAAACTGAAGCTCAGGGAAAATAGGTAACTTGTCCAAGGTCACACAGCCAATAAGTTGTAGAACAGTATGAACTCTTAAGATTTGCAGCACAGTAAAATTTTAGTGTATTAAAAATACATTTAGTGTTTTCCATACAAAAGTTATTCCTGGCCTAACACCTCATAAACTTTTGTCTTGTATAATCACTGTTATCTCACCGTGAAACCAAAGAGGAGCCAGAGTATGGTTTTAATTAACAAAAATCACAGACTCCCTGGATTCTGACAGCCATGATAATCCTGCATTAACTGTGCATTAAATCCACGTCATCTGTTTGATAAGGAGTCATCTGTTATTGCTTGACCTAGCAATGAATTAATAAAGCAAAATATGTGACAAGGCAAGAGCTATGTATGAAATATACTATTCCCAAGACACAAATGTGATTCTCACCCCAGAGCCAAGAACCTATTCATTCTAAAGTGGAATGGGACAACACTGGCTCCCTAGAAACTGAGCTTAAATTTGGGAATTTTCAAAACCAGTAACTATTAAAAAATGAGTTCAGAGATCAGTCTTGAAATAAGCTATGCCCAGAAGAGATGGCAATCTTGGAAGGGGTCTGGTTTTTAATCACCTGGATCTTTATCAAAGAGTCTTTATCAAAGAGTTCACACCTGCCTTCCAGTAACTTGCTGTAGAGAGCCATCCTTGAGTCTGACAAATGAGATTGCAGCATTCCTGCTCTGGAGCCTGGCTGCTTGTAGAGACAGACTTGGGCATCAGAGGAAGAGGTAGACAGATTCAGTGACCTCTGTTGCAATCACACAAATCAAAACAGCATCTTTTTCATTGCATTGTTAGATGTCCCTTGGTCCAAGATTTATTTTCCCTTTCTAGCTGCATGAACACTAATGAAAGATTTGAAATATTGTAAACAGTAGGCTATGAATATGCTGTCTGGTATTCTAAAGGAGAAAAGGGAATGTCCCACTATTTATTTATCTTCAGATGATAAACCACTTGCAGCAACCAGTTCATAAATGCTCAATCAGTAGAGAAATGTTGACATAGAGTAGGAGTTAGAGAGATAAATTCGGCCTTCATGTCCTAAAATGCTTGAAGCTCCTTGGCTAAAAGGTGTTCTTTCAAGTGATTTGTTTATGTGGTAGAAAAGTTTTGCACCTTATATCATAAACTAAACTAAGAATTCATGACAAGGAAGTGAGATCTGAAAACTGGGAGAGATATTAGTTTCTTTTCTAAATTGCAGTTCCAGGTCTTCAAATGTTGTCCCATGTCCCTCTATCAGTGATATGTCATCACACAGAAATACAAAAAATCTAGTCATAGTGACTACTCTAAGGAGATGTACCTCACTTTACACCCAACCCCTCAAGCTCCGTCACCACACACATACACAGTCATCCCAAAAAGTATGAGTCAACTTTTGGTAAATAGATCATGGTAAAGATCTGACCAAATGAAGGCACCTATGGTAAAGCTTCACTTCTGCACTTTGCTTCCTGTATACATTTAGTTACATAAACCTCTGCATCCTCTTTTTTTTTTTTAAGATTTATTTACTTATGCATACAAGAGCTGGGATGTAGGCTAGAGGTGCATGGGGCGGAGGATGCTGAGAGCATTCACCATAGAGAGTGGGGAACAGAACAGGCAGATCTACTGAAATCCACTGCTGGGGGGAGCAGCTGACAAGACAGGAGAGGTCTGCTGGGCCATGTGGGTCACCTCCCTGGCTGGGGATGGAACTCGTGCTGCAGGGGCTGTGGATAGCTTCATAGTGCTGATGTTTAACCCCTTGCACCACCAGGGAGACCCCTGTTTTGATAATTAATGAAAACAGACACCTCGAAAAACTGGTTTTCCTCAGCATACCAGAAACATCCTTTGAAACATTGCTTCTAAGAACACATGATACACTTCAGACGTGAAGGAGTTGTTGGGAGTCAAGCAGTGGATTTGCATATGGAAACAAAGGTCTTTGTTCCTCATCTTATCAGTGACCTTAAGGAAAATAGTCTGTACCCTAACTCTCAAATGTTACTGAAGATTATAAATGTTTGCTATTCATTTTTTTTCCTTTTAATTAGTCCAAAATGCTAGTTATAAAGACAGATTTCCAGTTAGTAATTTGGGTGGTAATATTTTCATTTTTTCAGTTCATTTAGAAATTTGTCAATGGCAGTGCCCCTCTGATCATTTATTTGCCTCCAGTTAACATTTGTTTCCATTTTACTCTGGTTAACAGGAAAAAAGAAGGAAAAATACTAAACCACTGAACCAGGTTTGAAAGTTGCCTAAGTTATAAAACTTCATATAGCATTGATTGCGAATAGTAACAGGTGAGCACTTTAAAGGCTGTTTTCTGAATAAAGAAGCTTAGATGGGAATGATCCACCCCACAGATATATATGAATCATTTCTAATGACATCCAGCATTCATTCCTGCTCTTAAATTGTCACCCTGATTACATTTTGCTTCAATCAATCAATTTTTCCACCCCTCTTGACCTATTCTGAAATTTTCTAAATATAGAAACCTTTGCAGTAATATCATGTAAGAGTTCTTTGAAAATCCTGATTTTACAAAATTTCCATCTCTTTCTCTAGTTTCCATTAGAAATGCAAAAATGGTCCCAGATAAGGGGCAAAAAGGAAGTGATTTAAGTAATCAAAAGATATAATCATTTAAATGATCCAATTTTGAGTTGTGACTCTCAGTCTTTTGAGTAGAGACATTTTTAACATTTTGTTTCATGAGTTATTTCAAAAAATGCCTGTTTTATTTTAAATTATTTGCTGAAATTTACTCCAGACCAAATTGTCATCTACATGTATCAAAGTAACTTCTTGATTTCATATTATTCTTAAGTCAAAAAAAATTGGAGAAACTTTAATGTCTGCAAATATCTTATTTAATATTAATTTTGCCACCCAACTGTAGATGCTGCTGCATGAAATCGTAAACTTCTGTGACTTTCCAAAAATATTCAGATATGGTCTAGCCTGCTTAAACTATGGTGAGCTTTTAAAGTAGGAATTGGCAAATGTGATTTAAAATAGCCAATATTCACGACCCTCAAATAATTTGTGTTTTCCATCAGATGTTTCTTCTAATGATAAGACTTACTGAACTTACACATATTTCCTAGTGTTAAGATACCAAGAATGTCAGCTGGCATAATCTGATGATTCACCCACAGATTTAAAATATATATAGCCCTCTCTACACATAGACACTGAAATTAAGAATTTAAAGTTTTAAATTGAGATCTGACATTGTAATAAATACGTGCTTTATGGCATAGAGTTCATCCCTAAAAAAATGTTTATTCATTGGTGATGAAGCTGGTCTGTGGTTGCTCTGACTCGTCCTCATCTGTCCTTGCTAGAAACAGTACTAGCAAAAAGCATAGGAATTATCATTTGTGAATTAGGCACATGAGAAGTAGGAATGTCAGAGGCAGAAAATGTGCAATTTCATGCTCATTAATTTTGGAGAGGATTTACAAATTAACCTGGCTAGAGATATTAGTTTTCAAAAGACCTACAGACATCAGCGAGCAGCAGTTATTTCAGACCACTTCTATGAGGTTGACCAGATGCTCCGTGGCCACTTTGGTCCAGTTTATCTCTACATGAAAATCATAGGTCAGGTTCTATGCTGGACAGCTTCCTACTGTGCAGATGCAAAGAAGCAGCACTATGTTTGAAGAGAAAGGGTTTAAGAAGGTAGTGCCATGGACGACTCTTCCCCAGTGTCCCTACGTAACTCTTCATTTTTAGTTGTCCTTTACTAGCTAAGGGGTAGTAATGCCATGCTATTTCCTCTCTCTATCCTAAAGTGTAAATTGACTAATAGATTATTATTGCAACTTTAATTGCTTCAGGTAATTGACCTTTGCTGTTTATAGTTAGGCCCATAGGTAACCATTTGGGGACTGTTAAAGGATTTGAGGTTGATCAATAGAAGGTGAAGTTCACTCAAAACCATAACATTGCCTCATTTCATTTACACTTCAAGAAATCATTCCATAAGTAAATTGATAACTGTAGTATTGGAGACTTGGGGATACTGTTGAAACCATTCTATCAACTTCTTTGTGGGATGCCACTATCAGGTGACACATCAGGGCAGGTATATCCTCACTCCCTGTGCGGTTGCTATTGGTCCTATCAGTTGGATCAGGCTTTGCAAATTTTAATGTATATGAATCACCAGGAGATATTGTTAATTGTAGGCTAACATTTCATAGGTCTGGAGTGGGGCCTGAGAGTCTACATTTCTGCCAATCTCTCAGGTGATATCCATGCTGCTCAGCCTTGAGTCACTTTTTGAGTAGCAAAGAGTTAGATAATGAAACAGTGAGAGAGAAAAAATGGTCTACTACTAAGACAAGTCTACGGGATGTAATCTGTATGGCTGCCATTCTTTGGGTCTATCACATTTAATCCCTGAAATGATTATCTGATTATGATTGATGTACTTTTAGAGGAGAAACTAACATTGTGAAGACATGTTTTAAAAATGCAACCATGGGGCCTCCCTGGTGGTGCAGTGGGTTGAGCACCCACTGTGAAGCTGTCCACAGCCTCTGCAGCACAGGTTCGATTCCCAGCCAGCCAGGGAGATACACACAAGGCGCGGCAGACCTCTCCTGTCTTACTTGCTGCTCCCCTCAGCAGTGTCCTTGGTCCATCTGCCTGTTCTGATTCCCACTCTGTCTCTGGTGAATTCTCTCACCCTCCTGCACCTCTGACCTGTACCCCCGTTCTTGTATAAATAAATAAATCTTTTAAAAAATGCAGCTGTGCTCTCTTTGGGTTTTTGTTTTTGGGTTTTGTTTTTTTTTTGTTGTTTTTTTTTTTTAATGTTCAGAAACAAAGACCTGGCTCCCTTTAAGAATATAAAGCACATCTGTGTGTGAGTTATAAAACTATGAAGAAATATGCAGAGTCAAGGATAGATGTTAATGCCATGCAGATGCAAAACCTAAAAGAGAGAAGGGGAAGTAGATGATTGGTGGGGGAAAATCATCTCTTAATAGGAAAGAGACTATAATGGAATATAACATAATACCTCTGTCTCCTGCCGTCAAGCTCAGATCATTTTTGAACTCCCTTCTGGTTTAAATCTCAGTGTGAATCACTTTATCCCATTAAGGAAGGAGATGGAATTAATTCATTCTCAACAGTTACAAGCAGCTCTCCATGGCCTAGCCTACATATGCCAAAGTAGTAGATGTGAAGACTATTTAGGACACAAGAATCTCTGACTCTAAGAGAGATTAAGAATACACTTTTTTGTTTGACCCTAGAAAAAACAGGGTTATTTTAATCAGGGATTAAGAGCTATTTAGAGCTGGAAAGAAATATTTCACTGTATCTTTGAGTTTGCGTTTCTTTAAATCATGGCACCCTGTGCCTATAGTTATCCATTCTTTTAATAAAAAGAAAGACATAATTAAATTATTTTGTTAAAACCTGTGTCAGCTATTCTTCAGGAAATCTTAGGGAATTGGCATGGTGGCAGCAAGAGGGTGGTGTTGGGTGGAGGGTGAGTGGAACAGGTGCAGCTAATAGAGGAGTAAAACCATAACCCGGAAATTAAAATAATAATAAAAAATTGAATTAAAAAAATTTAGTGTGCCATGAAACCACTAAGGCAGCAAACTCAAGTGGAAGTCTAGTGTGTCAGAGAAATAGCCAACCCACAATATGTTCATGCTGGGCTAGGATAAAATATTCGCAGGACCATGTACTGAAAGATGACTGAACACCACACAAAATTCCTATGCTGGATGAAAAAATTAAATGATTTTCTTCTTGATTTTCTGATTGAAAAATTCTGTATAAATACATTGCTGTGGAGCTTTCAAGTGCCCCACCTCCGCCAGTATCCCTAAGACCCTGCTCATTTTCCCCCTCAACTAATGAAGCTCCATGTTCCAATCTCAAACCTCTGAAGTAATGACTCTATGATCACCATGCCACTTAGTTTTAGTATCTTTTATCGATTTTGATTCTTAGCTTGCACATAGTAGGCACTAAAATTTGTAGAATGTAATTGAATGCAAGAGACAGGTTATTTCCTTCACAAAGGATTTCATGTTGTTCATTCATGAAAAACAGTTTTCTCCTGAGTTGGTAATGATGTTGGTAATGAAGATGGTGACATGAGCTGCCTGTCTCCCCGCTGCTAGGAAATGGTCATAATGTTTAATTGCACAAAATGCCTAATCAAGAAGTTAGGGGATCTGTTGGCTTAGCAGGTGCCTCAATTGTGCATAATTAGTTGCTAGGAATCATTTAGCGTAGACTGATTAGTCTCAGCCAAAGGAAAAATTTTTTTTTTAATTTTTCTTTTCTTCAAGAAAGACCAGAACACAGCTAGAGAGTCTCAAAACATAATCACATCCATTTCCTGTGGGAAACCCAGACCCTGGGAATGGGAGAGGTAGTAGATGAACAAGAACCAGAATGATTGCAAATTGGCTATTTGATGCCACGCAACCATTGGAGGATGTGAGAACACGAGGGGAGGAGACCTGAGTCCATTCCTCGAGATGTGATTCTCCTGGCTCCAACATGGACTTTGATTGTGATGCAGAGTGAAGCCTTACCCCCTTAGGTACCTTCTGTTTACTTTCCACATTTATAAACACCAGTTTCACTTGGACTATGTAATCAAAACAAATGATCTGTGTTTGCCCCTCCTGTGTTTGGCATGTGAAGAGACTGGCCGAATTGGGGGAAATGAGAGGGACAGATGGTCCTCCCCTCCCCCGCCATTGTTCCATTTCTGTTTTAAAAATACACTTGACTAAACCCTTCCTGTGTCTCTGTCATAGTGTCAATTCTCCATTTATTTGGAGGGCATTTTCCTTGGCCTGATGGGATGTCTATAAAGAGGAGCCATGCTCTCTTTTTGATGGCCGATATGCAGCCCCTATAATCCTGGGTGGTCATCATGTGTGACAGTGATATCTAGCTGCTCAGATCACATTAGAAAGGCTGACAGTTCTGATACCCTGAGATGCCTTAATGATCACTTGTAGAATTCATTTCACTGAGCAATAGCTCACTAACTCAATGTCTGTTTTGTCCCTATAGTGACTTTCAATAAGAATTTCTTATTAATATGATGCACCATCAAAGTCAAGACTGACAGTCTGGAATGAAAATAAAAAAAATTTTTTTTTAAATAATAAATTTTATTTTTATATTCCCCCATACAATTGCAAACGCCCCATTCTGACCCCAATCCTTCCCCTCCCGCCCCCCACCCCCCAAAAAGTGTCTCTGGTTCATAGTTTTTTGTTGATTTTGATTTTCACTTTCTTATATTCATTTTCCTGGTCCCTTATTTAAGTTTTCTAGATTCCTGCTATGAGTGAGACCATCCGGTAGTTTTCTTTTTCTTTTTGGCTTATTTCGCTGAGCATGATCCCTTCCAGCGCCATCCATGTTGCTGCAAATTGCATGTGTTTATCTTTTTTGAATGCTGAGTAATATTCCATGGTATATATGTACCACATCTTCTTGATCCAGTCATCTATTTTTGGGCATTTGGGTTGTTTCCAAAGCTTAGCTATTGTAAACAGTGCTGCTATAAACATAGGGGTGCAGGTGTTCTTTGGAATTGATGTTTCAATGTCCTTTGGGTAAATACCTAGGAGTGGAATTGCTGGATCATATGGAAGCTCTATGTTTAGTAGGTCCAGAAATCTCCACACAGCTCTCCACAGTGGTTGGACCAGTTTGCACTCCCACCAACAGTGCAGAAGAGTTCCTTTTTCTCCACACCCTCGCCAACATTTGTTGTTGCTAGTTTTTTTAATATGTGCCATTCTCACTGGTGTAAGATGGTATCTCATGGTAGTTTTGATTTGCATTTCCCTGATGACAAGTGATGTTGAACATTTTTTCATATGCCTGTTGGCCATTTGCATTTCCTCTTCAGAGAAGTTTCTTTTTAGCTCTTCTGCCCATTTTTTGACTGGATTATTTTCTTTGTTGTTGTTGAGTCTCATCAGCTCTTTGCAGATTTTTGTGATCAGTCCTTTATCATTAGTGTTGGGTGCAAAAATGTTCTCCCAGTTGGTGGGGTTTCTCTTTGTTTTTGTTATTGTCTCTTTTGCTGTGCAGAAGCTCTTTAATTTGATGTAGTCCCAGCTGTTTATCTTTGTCTTCACTATCACTGCTTTGGGTGATGTGTCTGTAAAGATGTCTTTGATGTGCAAATCACGTAGTGTTTCGCCTATATTTCCTTCTATGTATTTTATGGTTTCAGGTCTTATGTCTAGTTCTTTAATCCATTTTGAGTTGATTTTTGTGTATGGTGTGAGGTAGTGGTCAAGCTTCATTCTTTTGCATGTAGCGACCCAGTTTTCCCAGCACCATTTATTGAACAAACTTTCTTTGCTCCAATGCATAGTCTTTGCTCCTTTGTCAAAGATTAGTTGACCATAAATCTGTGGGTTTATTTCTGGATTTTCTATTTGATTCCATTGGTCTGTATGTCTGTTCTTGTTCCAATACCATGCAGTTTTGATGATTATGGCTTTGTAGTATAGTTTGAAGTCTGGGAGTGTGATGCCTCCATTTCCTTCTTTTTTTTTCAGTAGAGCTTTGGCTATTCGGGGTTTTTGGTGATTCCATATGAATTTCATCAATAATTGTTCTATTTCTTTGAAGAATGACATTGAAATTTTGATTGGAATAGCATTGAATCTGTATATTGCTTTTGGAAGGATGGCCATTTTAATAATGTTTATTCTTCCAATCCATGGGCAGGGGATGTCTTTCCATTTCTTTGTGTCTTCTTCTATTTCTTTTAACAGTGTTTTATAGTTTTCTTTGTATAGGTCCTTTACCTCTTTTGTTAGATTTATTCCCAAATATTTGATTTTTTTTGTTTTGATAATAAAAGGGATGGTTTTTTTGATTTCTTCTTCTTCAGATTTGTTGTTTGTGTATAGGAAGGCTACTGACTTTTGCGTATTGATTTTGTATCCTGCCATTTTACTGAATTGATTGATGAGTTGAATTAGTTTTTCTGTGGAGAGAAAATCAAAAAATTTTTAAAGGAATTTTTAATTTTTTTAATGAAATACCCTGGTTTTACAACTTGTTCATTTTTTTAATATTTTATTTTATATAATTGTTACATCATTTTTCATTTTTGCACAAGGTATGCATTTTCATTTTGGTGATTCCCCATACACTTGCACCCCTCCTTATTTTGATCCTAGTCCTTCCTCTCCCCACCCCATAGTGTGTCTCTGGTTTATAGTTGCTTGTTGATTTTGATTTTTACTTTGTATTAATTAGTCTTTTCCCTGGTCCCTTATTTAGGTTTTCTAAATTCCTGCTATGAGTGAGACCATCTGGTATTTTTCTTTTTCTTTATGATTTATTTCACTGAGCATGATCCCTTCCAGCTCTATCCATACAACTTGTTAATTTTTTGACAGTATAGGATTTCTCCCCTCGGATGTGGACACCATAGCCTCCCACCACCAAAGCCCCGCTGGTCCTCCACCATAGTCCAGTGTGTTCTCCTTCCACCTCCCATTTCTCCTCCCCCTCTGGCTGTTAAGGGCATTGTTTTAAAGATTGTTTGATACATTTTTCTGTAATCTAAAGCAAACTATATAATATTAAAATATATTTTTCTAATTTTTAGCATACAGTAAGTCAATACTTGAAAACTATTGTGTGATGGCAAGATTTTAAAGAGGAACAGGGCCTCCCCAGTGGCGCAGCGGTTGAGCGCTGGGTTGCGAAGCTGCCTGCAGCCTCTGCAGCGCCAGTTCGATCCCCGGCTGCTCCCCGGACACCAGAGGAGGGTCCCACATGGCACGCAGACCTCTCCTGCCGCCCGCTGCTCCCCTCAGCAGTGTACTTCAGTCCTTCTGCCTGCTCTGCTCCCCGCTCTGGCTTGGTGAATTCTCTCACCCTCCCACACTTCTGACTGTACCCAGTGCTTGTATAAATAAATAAATCTTTAAAAAAAAAAATAAAGAGGAATAAACTACAAACCTAGGAAAAGAAATAGGGAGGAAGGAGAGTAACTTATAACAGTTATTTGACTTTTGGGGGGGTTCTTTTCCTACAATAAATACTCTCGTTTGAGAAACTGACTATAATTCATTCATGTATCAGCATAAATATTTAATAAATGTCTAGTGTGTGTTAGGCCCTACTGGTTGATTTCCTTTCCTAGTTATCTGACCTATTTTTTCTTTCATTTATGTAACTAGTTGGAACTTGAATGTCTAGTTAGTATTTCCCTGATAAAGGAAAAGAATTGGCAGATGTCTTATAGTCCACTAAAGCTTTTGATGCCTTTCCTGTGGCACAGTGAGTTTTGCACTGACATTTCTTTAGGAATTTTTTCTTCCAGAAAAGTGAATGGAAAAGTATAAGTTGTTTCTGTACTATAATTTTAGTTTAGGTACACAAATATGTGGTGGAGGGAGAAATGAGATTTATATACACAAAAGGAATTGACTATGACTACTTGTTTGGATAAGCCTCTCTCTAAGAATTAAGTTAACTCATGCTCTGCTGGAGAGGTATGCCTGTTCACTTACCTGCGTAATACAGAAGCGTGCACCTGAGGACTTACCCAGTCTTGCTGTTCATCCAAGAGGAAATAAAATAAGGAGGAAAGAGCAGGGAAATAAGAAGAACAGAAACAGGGGCCTCCCTGGTGGCACAAGGGCTTAAGATACAACCCATGAAGCTATCCGCAGCCACTGCAACACGCGTTCGATCCCTGCCAGGGAGCTACCCACATGGCGCAGCAGACCTCTCCTGCCTTGCCCGCTGCTCCCCTCAGCAGTGTATTTCCATAGATCTGCCTGTTCTGTTCCCCTCTGTCTCTGGTGAATCCTTGCACCCCCTGTACCTCTGACCTGTACCCCAGTTTTTGTATGCATAAATAAATCTTTAAAAGAAAAAAAAAAGAACAGAAACCAAGTCTTGACTCATTTTAGATGTGTGTCTCTTTATAAATGTGCTGCTCTGGGCCTCATTCCAACTTTAAAATGAAAGTGCTCTCTGCTCTAGATCATCCCTTATAATCATAAAATTCTAGGGATATATCTACAAATCTCCATTACCGGATTCATGGGGAGACCACACCACACAAATCTCTTGAGCACTCTACAACTTTATCTCAAGGAAAAAATGGGTACCGCTTTAAAAAAATTTTATCTTTTAATGTGGTTTTATGACTCCATCAGTTACTTACTCATTTAGTGTCTTCTCTCCTCTACTTCCAAACAGAATTTCAATCAAGAGTTGACTTTGAGTAAACTGTATTAAGGGAGTTGATGTCCACTTGGATGGCTAAGTTTTTTTTTAAGGCCCATGCTCCTCTTAGGTGTTTAAAATAGTGAGATAGTGTCAGGGAGTTTCCTTAAAGAAACAGACGTCACCTGCTCTCATGCTGCTCTGCCTCTTCTCCTTAACTCTGCTGATAAATCTGCCAAGATCTGCTTCCATTAGGAATTATTGTTTTCACCCTGAGTGACTGTGGCAAGCTCTTCTTAGATAACATGGACGTTATTTTAGTGTGGTCCTTTGACCAATACCACTTTTGATTCCTGATAATTGTTTTCTTTCACCCATACCTAAGGACTCTCAGTACTGGAAGTGAGGGCCAGGGCTGGGAGGTAGATATGTGGAGACCAGCCACGTGGCCGGCTTCAGCCTTTTAAGGATATGCATAGCTAGACTTTCTCCTCTCTAGATCATGGAAACTGTTTTGAATATAAATGAGAGAACACTTTGAACAAGGTTGATTACTTCTGTAATGCAAACTGTGTAAATTCCTTTAAAAAAAGTAGAAAACCCAGAGTCTCCTGGGCAAATCTCTTATTGCCCTTTAAGAAAATCCAGCACTGGATTCAACCCAAAACTTTAATTGGCTGGAATCTTGACAAATTAAAAATTGAGGAAAACCTTTAGGTTTCCAAGATGTTGTTTCTAAAACTGGTTGTTATGATCTTTATCTCCTGGCTCAGTGCTCTGTACTCATAAATACACAGTTTCAAAGTTTTGGACAATGAAAGGAAATATGTTTTTAGATCAGCTTTGTACAAAATCCAGATTTTAATATGGTATGTTTTAATAGTATGTTTCTTTTCATAGGTGCTATGTAAAGTAGATCGCTGTTACTGAGTCAACACTGGGAGAAAAATGTTCAGATACTCAGGGCCAATTGTGGGGCAAATGGAGGCTTGCAGTGTAAGGCTTGCATTTTGTTTTGTGGTTGGTGATTACATTCAAAATGTGTTTGTGAAGAGAAGAATCAAAGATGTAGGATAGTGCTTCATAAGCAAAAATGATGCTGTTGATTGTATTGGTATATAAAGTTGGTAGTTTATGGTTGGAAGAATATAAAGAATTGTGTGACAAATGAAACATAAACATGTAACAGCGTGACTTCCTTTTATAAGTTAATTGCAGCTTGCAGCAGTGTTAATCTTTCCTTTGGTGCCATTGCTTATAAAGACCTTGTTACATTTATGAAGAAATCATGAATCATTCCAAACAGAAGTACATTCCAGAGAGGACTCAAGCCCCTCAATTTTGAAACACAAACCTCTTAGTTGGGAGAATTAATGTTTTCAGATGACAAAATCTTGTTGCTGAATTTAATCCTTATTACATTTAATAGTCTGTCATACGCAGTATGGTTCTTTTTAATTCTTTAATGAATTTCTATTACAACAAAAACAACAAACCAACCTGACAGTGTGGCCAGAGTGACATTTGGGTCCTGTGACTTAATGCTAGATTACTATTTTACATAATACTCAGGCCATACACATCTTATTCTTGAAAATATCTAAGGTTGTTATTCAGACATCTCTTTTACTTCATACAAATGCCCTATGCAAACTAGAAAGAATTCTTCCTTTCTATTTTAACCCTGATATTTACCGTCCTAAATAAAAAATACTTCCATATTCTAATTAAATTCTCTTCTAAATTTTGTTAAAAGCACTTGACTTAGAATTTGACAGATCCAGCACCTCTGTGATCTGGTCACCCAGTGTTGTCCTCATTCAGCTTCTTGCCTTACTCTCACACATACGCTGAGCTTCAAACCTTCTCTCTTCAGTTGCTCTTTTTATGGTTCTGCGGGTTATTTTCATCTCTTTCTAAAAGAAGTCAAATAAATAAGCTCATTGCAATATATGTTTTATTTTGCCAAACCATCACTCCTTCTCTCTTCTTGTCCTAGGTTCTCTGGTCTTTGAATACCCCTTTCCTTCCATTTTTGCTCTTGTTGTCAGTTTACACCCATGAGGAACCTTCTAATTCTGTCTGTCTTTATTTCTCTGCGATACTAATGCTGTCACCTGCTTACCTGAAATGTAACATTTCATTTCCTTTGTTCTTCTGCCTGATTATTCTTTGTGCCCAATGAGCCATTTTATTCCTTTGTCTTCTGCTGCTGATACTCACTGATACTTAGTTATCAGTGAATGGAGGTGGCAGGTAAATAATTCGTATACAATATTTGCATACTTCTTACCACTTTATGCCTTCATGTGCACATAGTTTGGTCCTCACAATCCCAAGAGCTGAGAAAGTGTATCGCTCTTTTCTAGGAGAGAAAACTGATGTTCAGAGCATTAAAATGTCTTGTTCCACAGCTTAACCAAGGTTAGGACCCAGGTCTACTGCCTCTTCCTACCACACCCTACCTTATCACCTCTCTCTGGCAGAAGGATTGCAATCCATTAAAAATCTTCACTGCGTTAGAAACTGGATGGAAATTAACCAAACCCTTCATTGTACCTTTGCAGATGAGAGTCCCTACACTAAATCTGCCAGCCAGACAAAGCCGCCTGATGGAGCATTGGCTGTGAGGAGACAGAGCATCCCAGGTTAGACCAGACTGTTGGATTTTTCAGCTGTTTTTCCTTTGAACCCTGTTATTTGGTGGACCTAAGTCATTCCAACTTGGTAATAAAAATCGTGCTATGTCATCAGGCGCAGACTGCATCCTGCACAATATGTTCGACGATGTTCATAAAATCTAGACTTTGGAAAAGCTTGCCAACTTGTGAGAAGTCATCTGTGTGCAAATCCTCTGTAAAATGACTTGAATTTATATCAGCTCTTGCTCATTTACTTACTCTCACCTCTGTTTTCCAGGGATGACTTTCACAGCATCTATTTCTTTATTGAAACAAACTTGCAGAACAAAGGGTTCAGAATTGCTGTAGCAGATCATATATATGCTGAATAAGAAATTACTCCTTTCTTCTTATCTCTTTGAAACCGAATTTACTTCCGTTGGATAGCTCTTGCAGAATTTTGGGATTTTGTATTCTTACAAAACTTCGGTTCATATCCTTGTAATGACAATAAGTGATACTTATTTTTTCAACAAACCATTTTGGAGAACTATCTTAAAATGTCTTTGCCCAGAATGTCAATATTTTGAAACATTTAATTTGAGAATGACACAGAAGTTCTAAAATTAAAAGGGGAATAAAATTCAAATTAGTATCCAAACTTGATCCAACTAGGTAATTCTTAGAAAACCTCTTATAGAATGCAACTGTTCTCAAGTGAAGGGTTGAAAGCATTATTAATTTCATACATATATCTAAAACAATATCCATTTATATTTTATACATGTCAGTTAAGTACCTGTGGGATTTTAGAGGACAGGAGTTTTAGCAGTTCAGGAGAAACAGCGCAGTATTCCCAACATTAAATTGAATGGTTTGGCAAATCTGTCAGTAAAAGGGGAATTCTCCATTTGAATAAGGAGCAAGATGAATCCACTTTCTGAGCAACTGAGTTCATGATTATTATTTTCTTTTGTAAGAATTAAATGTGGTTTTTCTTATTCTGAAAGCTAGGATTTGTTATGAAAGTACATGGCTCATGTAGAGACATATTGTGCCTATGAAACGTTGTTTGCATGTTTTGAAGATTCTAAAGCAATTTGAATCCTGTGTATAGATGGCATCAGCTCGTGCTGAGATTTCTTCTATTCCACACTATACAACATCATTCTTAGTACTGGTCACATTTAGCAAAACTCAGCGGTAGCCTGTGTTGGTCTCAGCATTCTTGTCAGCAATAAGGTATACCCACAGTTTGAAGTTCAAGAATGCTAGCTCTCCATCACTTCCTTCTTGGCCTCGCTACCGAGTACTCAGAGTAAAGAAACTTCCCAATATCCTTACCACTTTATATAATGCTAATTAAAGCACTGAATATTATCATGTTTCCCTTCGTGAGTTCTCTAGTGATAAATTCTAAACTATAATGCATGTTTGAGGGCCAGATTTTTCCTTAAAGTCATTAAGTCATTTTTTAAATTACATGTTAGCTATATCGAAGCTGTTAATCATAATTCTTACTTCATGATGCCCAAGTGATTCTTTGTGATAGAATTTTCCCTTTCATTCCTCCTAAGGCAATTCAAATGTCAATGGAGTCTTGAACTTTCTGTGTAGACTTAATGAGTTCTTTTTCTGGAGTTTGAAAATGGGCAAACACCTTTTAGTTCATTTATCATAAGATAGCAGCCAGAAAGGTCAGGGTTCTGCAAAATCTTCCTAGTTGTTTACAACAGTCCAAGTGAAAGAAGACTGTCAGCCAGATGGCTAAGAAAACAAAGTGGTTAATAACTATTTATTACTTATGGTTCTCTTAAGGAGAAAATTAAGGGCCATCTTGAAAACTGCTTCCTAACTGACTTCAGAGACTTGGAGTTTTGAACCTTTACTTTATTGTCTTATTGAAGAGTATTCTTAATTCTTCTTTTGGCATAAAGAAGTCACTTAAATCAAAAGGAGCTCTAGCCCAGCATTCAGAAACTTTAACCAGTCACCTACCATGGTCATCTTTATCCCTAGTAACTCCATAAGAAAAGAGAAAGAGGAATGCAGAGAGGAAACAGTGGGGAAATGCACACTATTATTTGCTGAAGCTTCAGCTAAAAATCCCTAACTGTTCTCCTAGTGGAGTAAATTGGACTAAGTACTAATTGCAAGTTTACAGCCTCTGTTCCTTGTTCCTGTGCTCACCTTCCAATTGAAATTCCCTCAAAACTATTACACCACCCTGGCAGCAAGGAAAGATGTATCTTGAGAAAAATGCATCAAGGAATTGAAAGAAGATCTAAAGGACATCTTGACTCATCTGTCAGCCCCTGGATCTCCTGAGTGCAAAAGCACTTACTCTTTCAGGCCACCCCAGAACTACTTTGTTGCTCCAATTCTGGGGAGTAAGCAAACCAAAGGAAACTGAAACCTTAAAGAAGCTATGCCTTTTCCTCACATCTTCCTTCCAAACTCTACTCCTAGTGACCCCCTGAAGGCTATTGAGTTTGACCATTCCATGAGTACTTTTTTATGCATCTCTTGCATGTCTTGATGCAAGAGGTGGGGATAGGGTGGGGATAGAGAGGAGGAAGAGTACAGGGTAGCAGAGTGCATTATAAGCTCCTCTGTCCAAGTTTGAGGAAAACTTATATTGTTCCTTAAAACTTGATCTGTAAATATAGACGTGGTGCTTCCTGTAGCCAATATTTACATAGACATATAGATAAGATTTCTTAATATGGGCTCCACTATTTCAATAGCATAATAAAGAGTAATTGTTAATAATTCTGTTCCAAGAAGCTAACTTTAAATATTAAGTTGCTTTTCATTAACATCAAAATCCACTATGCCCCAACCCAAAATTATTATAGCAGTTATCTTATAATCATAAGTCAAATATGTATCTTTCATTAAATGCCAATTCTAACTATAAATCCTTATAATACCTTCCTGTTCTTTCCCCCCAAAAGGAGAATGGATTAAGCATCACTTAGGAACAAAATGCATTTGCTTTGTATAAAAGAGAAATGCATTATTCATGTTAGTTGGACAGCAGTCATTTAATTGCATCTCTATGACATAAAATGTTCTTAAATTTTTTTTAGTCTTTCATATTTAAAAATTTTGAATGATGATAGTAAAAAAAAAAAAAATGGCATGAGTATTCCTAGGCATTAAGGGAGGGATATTTTCAATCTCATTTCTGCCATGGTTTTTTCAAAGACAAGATGAATTCTGAATATAAAAGTATTTTGTAAAATAAAAATGTGTTGATCTGAGTATTTGAGAGATTACTGGCATATTAAAGTATGACTGCTTGAAGGATTTATCCAAATTATTAGAGAAAATCTGTACAGACTCTGGGTTTGACAGATTTTGCTTTAATTTGTGGCTTCACCCACTTAGAGATAAGGTATTCAATCATGGCTGTCTAACATTAGTGAAGAGAAAAAACAGTATGCTACACTACAACTCCAGGTCCAGAGTTAGTATATTATCTATTTGACTTTCCTCCTCTTTCCAGGTAGGACATTTTTCTTTGCTTATGCTTTGATGAAGAATTTGGAGCAATTCACAAATGCAGAAGGATGCCAATCACTCATATTATTATATATTACATTTCCAGCTTTGATGCTTCATAAATACTGGTTTCACTTCGTAGCCAGAATAAGTCCACAAAACTTTGTGTGGATTTTTTTTCTCCCCGAATATAAAGAAAGACACATCAGTTTGGTCAAATTGGTATGAAACTGATATCAGTCTTTTTTGCTTCTCACATTTGGATACTTGGATATGGAGTTGAGAATCTGAAATATGCAATAGCCTGAGAAATCTATACTCCAGCTGTTTAAAATACATCCACAAAGAGTCAGCATCAAATCGGGTGTCAAAAATCAAAGTCAGAAAATATCAGGTGCCCTGGGCACCACAGAAAAACTGGCAACCTTGAATTAAAGAGGAAAGGACAGGAATTTTGAAGGTTCTGCCCTCTTTGGTCAGCATTTCTCTGTCTTTGTTATGCACACAATTTGATGCTTCATTGGTCTAAATTTTCATTATTATAGCTGATAATATAGTGTGACATTTACACTGGGGTTTTTGAGCTGTAACACTGCTCAGGTGTATCAAGGGCATTTACTCTGACTTCCAGGTTTGATTCTGCTCCCTCTGCTTAGTTGTACCATTGAACCCCTCTAGAAAGGGGGTGAGCGTCATGGATGAGTAAGCAAAGTCAGATGAGTCAAGCAACTGATTGATTCATACAAAGGAAGGTGCTGGATGATGTGTGTGTAAATGTCATCCCATTGTACACTTTAAATATGTCATACTTTTGTCAGTTATACTTCAGCACAGCTGGGTCAAGGAAAGATAGTGGGCCATTATATTTGCAGTGTGCTCCTAAGTGATTTAGGAAAAAAGTAGAAGTTGGGGTGTATGTAGACAAAGGATGTAAAGGAGTACTTTGTAATGTTTTTGCCACTCTTGGTTACTTTCTAAGTATTCCAAAATAAAATGTTTTTATTTTAAAGAATGCACTACAGTGCATGCCAAAGATGCTGAGTTAAACTCTGCTGTCAGTGAGGGAATGACCCTCTCAGGAACACAGGGCAATACCAAGGGACATGTGCCATCGCTACCTGCACCCCAGGAACAGAGGCGAGGACAGCAGGGTGTGCCCTGTCAGAGACTCTCACCATCGGCATCAAGAACCCAAAGCAGGCCTCACAGGTGGCGCAGGGGTTAAAGACACTGTCAAGCTATCGCCAGCCACTGCAGCATGAGTTCAATCCCCAGCCAGGGAGCTAACCCACATGGCACAGCAGACCTCTCCTGTCTCTCCCTCTGCTCCCCTCAGCAGTGTATTTCAGTGGTCTGCCTGTTCGGCTCCCCACCCTCTCTGATGAATCCTCTCATCCCTGCACTTACCCCAATTCTTGTATGCATAAATAAGTAAATCTTAAAAAAAAAAAAAAGAACCCCAGAGCAAAGGATGTTTGCAAGGAGCAATCCCACATCTTTAGAGAAGTTTCCCAGATCATGAAGTGGGAACCTTTGTTAGCACTGCAAATATATCTGAGATTCTGCCTGCACCTCTGTTTATTTGGTTTTTCCCTAGTCGTAGGACTATCTGAAACTAACTCATACATATATCATTTTTTTCTTTCTCATTCTCTCACTAAAATGCAAGCCACCCTACATTTTAGGTACTTTGTCTTGTTCACTGCTGTATCTCCAGTGCCTCAAACAATGGTTAGCAAATGGTAGGTCCTGATGGGTATTTGTGGGTTGAAGGAGCAGGCAGAGATCCTCAGGCCAGCTCTCTCTCTGCCGGGTTTGTTACATTATATCCAGAATACTTTCCTACAAAAAAGTTGGCTGACCACATATGTTCTGACTCATTGTATGCTCTACAGCAACTCTATTGGCCTTAAGGCTGCACCAAATTTCTAAGGAAATTTCTAAGGAAATCAGCTGTTGCCCAAGACTAATGAATGAAATATAGGTCAGCTAGAAGCTGGAGAATTTTAAAGGCCAGAGGTTTCCCTCTAACCCTCATTTGTTTCTGTTTGAGCAGAAAATGTCTGTGCAGCCCTGTAACACCTGAAGAGAAAGTTCAAGCACAATTTAGCAATCAAATTGACAAGATGAGAATGATTCATTTAAGCGTTCTGCTATAGGAAAGGGCTAAAAATTGTGCGAAAATATCTGGTGTCTAAAAATAGACTGAGGCGAAGCAAGGCTTCTTCCTTATTACAGCAGGTACACTTTCAGGATTTCCCCCGGAGAACTGAGCCACTTTGTTGTGTGGCTGGTTGTACATACTAAGTTCTCATCAAACAGCATGGGGTAAAATGAGCAGCTTGATTTGTGTGTTCAGTCCTTCAGCTTTCATTAGCAATTCAGAGAAATGACAGTCTATTATGTTTGAACTTCTCGCATGCCTTAGTAAACATGGGTGAAATATAATAAAGTGGTGCATGTGCATCAATGATGTTTAAACAACAGTTCTTCCAGCATGCAATTTAAAGAAAAATTATGTGTAGTAAATTAGAGCTGCGCCTTGATATCACCCAAGCCCCTTTGTGTGGCATCTGGCCAGTATCATGCTCTGGGAACACACAGAAGTCAGATGGGGGTGACACTGACCGTGGCCAGCACAGCCTCCCAGTATCCAAAGAATATTTTAGAGGGGGCTCAAGCCTACATGCACAGGAGCTACAGAGAGAAAGCTTTTTCCTTCTGCTATGTTCACACTGAAGAAAAATTCTCCCACTCCTAGGTTAGGGAGACCTTCAATTCAGGGTTTTTAAATTAACTGACTTTAAAGAATTAGACTGGGTGAAAGTGGATTGACTGATAATTCTGGGAAAGTGAAGAACCATCTCACACACAGTTTACTGTAGAATACATCATCTGGGTCCTTTGATTCTCCTTCCTTACCCATCGGCTGACCTGACTTAGAGCAACTTCTCAAATTTCAGTCACTCACACATCATCTTCATAATGTTTGTTATCTGTTTCCACCTGTACCATAACTAATATGACTTTAAGCATATTTGAATTAATAAACATTTTTCATTAGCTTTATCCTAATCTTTGCTGTGATTTGATATGCTGATTATATTTTTCTAATGCAAATGTTTAAAATTTCCATCTCTGAATTTTTTAATAATTTATTTATATTTTACATCATTGTTTATTTTTATACAATGCTTGCTTTCTTTTCTCAAGTGCAGCCCCCATAGAATTCCCACCACCAGTTCACCCATGCACCATCACCATAGTCCCCTGTGCTCCTCCTGCCCTGGTTTTGATACCTCTCCCCCCCACCCCCCTGCAGAATGTCTCTGATTTATAGTTACCTGTTTAATTTTGTTTTGTTGTTGTTGCTGTTGAGCAACTCTGAAATTTTTTTAAGAAAGGTTTTTATTTCCTCTCTAATCCATCACTGTCTAGATACACCATATTTTGGGAAATGCTGGCTTGGATGAGATTGTTCCTGGAAGAAACAACTTTGAGAATTTGAATGCTCTCTATATTGTCAGCATGTTGATAGGTAGTTGCTGGTATATAGTGGAGAAGTGGCCCATTGGATTGGAAATGCAAGGCATCTGGGCCTTTTGCAACAAAATGAAAGGAAACACTAAATGAGAGAGAGGAGGTTGAACAATATTAACACAAAGCCTAAAGTATAACAAGAATTAAATGATACCAAGAAAAAGAATGAGGGAAACTATAGATCCTTATAAAAATAATAGCTGCCATTCTTTTCATGTATGTTCTAAGGATTAAATGAACCATTTTCATATATATAGTTTCCTCTCTTCCTCAGAATACCTCCAACAAATAAGTTTTGTTCATTCCCTTATAACGGATGAGCAAGCTGAAGTTTGGAGAGCTAATGGAACCTCCCAAGCCTTGTAGCCCTGCCCAAGGCTATAAAATAGAGGTGCTTGGATAACCCTGGATAAAAATGAATTTCAAACTGAATCTCGAGTCACAAAGGAAAGTGAAATGTGCTGGGCCACAGGGGTCATGCAATTACTTCTCTGAGTAACTGAAGACTAAGAGAAAGTGAGAAGGAAATTACAACACTTCAGGCTGTGTTGCAATTTATTGTCTACATTTATGATTTTCAGGGCTTCAGAGTCAAGAGAAAAATTAAGTTGGCCAAGAACTTGTATACATGTTGTTAAAATGGTAACACCATAACCATATCCTTGATGCTTCCCTTTTAAGACCTTGGCATAATGCAAATCTTTATGATAATATTGATGATATGGAATGAGTCGCTTTGCTCTGTGGCAGAGCATTTGACCTTGCAAGTAGGTTTCTGAAATCATTTCATGTATATCTCACATTATGGGAGTCAGTGGGTGAAGACTGACCACAGTCACGGTTCTTTCTCCCTCTCCCCCCTCTCTCTTTCTCTGTAAATTCTTGTAAATTCTTTTGAAATTAAACATTCTTACACATGTCTACATATTTCTAAAACTTAGTATTAAGCTAGATGTTAAGCTGGTGTTAAAGATTTTCACATCAGAATTTGGGGAGAAATACTTTATGGCACCTGCCAAATTTCTTTTTCTCTCTCAGAGATTGATTGCAGCCCTGGTGCCTTCCTGCCTGCTGCCCGCTGAAAGTAAACTGCTTGCACATGGATTCCATGCTTCTCACCCATCTACTTTGTTGCATTGCTGGTTTTTGTTCTCCAGCCAATTCTTCATTTGGTCCCAAAGTTCACTGTAACTACCATGATTATCTCTCATATTTTGATTATGAAGTTTTTTGACCTGATCCTCATACAGTCAGTCAACACTTAATGATTTATTGAGTACCTTCTGTGTGCCTAGTATTGTTCCAGATACTAGGATTATCCACAGTCTTTGTCCTTGGTCAACTCTAGACCTTTGTCAACTCTAGGGGGGAGACAGATAATCAGCAAACATTGAGTGTCTAAGTTGAGGTCAGGCTGTGATAAGTACAGTAAGAGTGAACTCATCTAAGGAGTAGAGTGAAAGGCAGAAAGACATGTGGTTCTGTGGTTGAAAGGAATGTCAAGGATGGTCTTTATGAGGCAATAAAATGTGAGTGAGCCTGAAATAAGGTGGAAAGCATATAATCCGAGGAAGAGGATTCTAGACCCATGGAACAGCAAGTGCAAAGATACTGAGGTCAGAACAAGTGTGACCTTCTAAATAAACTGAGAGAAAACCAATATGACCAGAAAGGGAGGTGCACGACTGAAAATAGGAAGGGATGAGGCTGGAGAGAAAAGTGTAGGTCCTGTAAAACTTGTAGACGAGGGTAAAAGTTTGGGTTTCATGCTGAATGTGACAGGAAACCTCCACAGGAGTTGCACAGTTAAGATACTAATGTTATTTTTTTAATTTCTCTGACTTCTATATGGAGAAAATGACATTTAAATATACAGGAGTGGAGATCAGTTAGCAGGCTGTTGCAAAATTTCAGGCAAAAATCCAGTGGTGGCCTGGCCTAGGCAGATGGGACTGTGGAAGCCATGAAAAATAGTCACGATTTGAAAAAAAAAAAAAAAAAAGTCACGATTTGAAGAAGCAGTCCAAAGTCTACTGTCCATTTGCATGTGACAGGAGAGGAAAAGAGGCATCTAAGATGAGTCCCAAAGTCCCAAACTTTTAATTAGATAAAAATATTGATACTAATTTCAAAGATCAAGAGCCACAGAGAAAGAAACAGGTCCTCGCAGAGGAACTTAGGGGAAGGTTAGAGGAGCTCTCAGTTTGTGGAGCACCCTCAATGAGTGCTGTTAGTGCAGATAGAGTGAGATGGGTTCTACGGTCTGATCCTGGAATATGTCTCCCTTTAGAGACCAGCAGTGACAGAAGTCTGGGTCCAAGACATGAAGGACAGAAGCAGTGAGGTAGGAGGAGAACCAGGAGAATATGGTGCCCTGGAATGCAAGAGCCACGTGTCACTAAGAAAGGAGAAACAAGCTGGGTTTATTATCAATGATAAGATACAAAGGAAACAGGACTGAGAACTGGCCATACCATTCTATAAGAAGGGAGACTTTTCAGTGAGATGGTCAGAACCAAAGGCTGACTTGAATGGATTGACATGAGACTAGGACTTGAGTAAAAGAGGCAGAAAATGTATGAAATTCTTTCTAAGTTAAAAAAAAAAAAAAAAAAAAAAACTGTACCGAGCAGCAGAGAAGAGGGACAATAGCCAGAGGGGACATGTGGGCTAGAGGGAGATTCTTTTAAAACATATAAATTGGTGAGGATATAGTGTGTTAGTGTGCTGATGTGGTTGACCTAGTAGACTGAGGGAAATTGATGCAGGTGGGAGAGGGGATGAAGGCAAAAATAAAGTCTTTGAAGAGGCTAGGCTGGGTGGCTGGGCGCCACCCAGCATGCAGTGGAGGCATCAGCAGGAGGAAAGACAGAGTCCAAGGGCAGAAAGGCTGGAGGGGGTAGATTTCCTGCTGAAAATATGTGAGTCCTTTTCTCACGGCTCTTTTTTCCTGGTGAAGTAATAGGTGAGGTCTTTGCAGAGTAAGAATGGGAAGGGCGTGTTCAAAGGCTGGGAGAGAAGATTGCCTGTGGGCAGTGTTCATGGATTACCCTGCAGTGCTGCAAGCCCTAACTAAACAAAACCATATTCTCTCTTACAAACCCTACCTCTTCAAAAAGGAATAGAATGAACTTGCCTTTCTAGTGCTGATTCCCCATGTCACTTCCATAAATCAAATCATATTCTGTTTCCTTTGGGTCTTCTACTTCTCTCTTCCATAATCATTTCTTCTTACAAACATCTAGAATACTATGTGTTTTTATTAAACTTCTGGCAATTTAGCTTATCCTTTTTCAAGTTGTTCTTCAGTTGTTACTCTGGATTCTAGATTTATCTCTAATTTAAAGGTACAGGGCTTTCCCTGGTGGCGCAGGGGTCAGTGCTCTGAAGCTATCACCAGCCACTGCAGCACGAGTTCAATCCCGGGCAAGGGAGCAACCCACATGGTGCAGCAGACCTCTCCTGTCTCAGCCACTGCTCCCCTCAGCAGTGTATTTCAGTCAATCTGTCTGTTCTGTTCCCCACTCTGTCTCTGGTGAATCCTCTTACCCCACCCCCCGCACCTCTGACCTGTACCCCAGTTCTTGTACGCATAATAAATATAGTTACCTATATTTCACAGGTAACTTCTGCTTCAATATTTTTAAAGAGAGCAATCTTGTAATCTTAGTATCTTACAAGGTAGCCTCCTGTTCTCTATTTGCCTGTTAGGCAGTATTATGCAGGTGAACTGAGTTTCCCATTTTATACCTCTATCCACTGGCTCTTCAGATTATTTGACCTTCATCAAAGAAAGTGTTTTCTTTTCTTTTCCTTTTTTTACATCATTGTTCATTTTTAAACAATATTTGCTTCCCCCCCCCCACCCTCAGGTGTAGTCCCCATAGAGTTTCCTTCACCAATGCACCCGTGCACCATCACCTCAGGCCCCTGTGCTCCTCCCTCCCTCCCTCTGATTCCTCTCCCTCCTCCTCCCCTGCAGGATGTCTCTGATTTATAATTATCTGTTTTTGCTTTGTTGTGTTTTGTATTATTATTATTTTTTACACTGATGTCTCACTTGGTTCCCCTATATTCCTCTTATAAGTGAAACCATCTGATGTTTAGCTCTCTGGAGGTTCCTCAATCTACTAAAAATGGAGCTACCATATGACCAGCAATTCCACTCCTTGGGATCTACCCAAAGGACACAAAAACATTGACTCAAAAGAACTGTACCCCTGTGTTTATTGCAGCACTATTTACAATAGGTAAAACCTGGAAACAAAATAAATGCCCGAAATTGGCCTCCCCGGTGGCGCAGCGATTGAGCGCTGGGTTGCGAAGCTGCCCGCGGCCTCTGCGGCACCGGTTCGATCCCCGGCTGCTCCCTGGCCACCAGAGGAGGGTCCCACATAGCGCACAGACCTCTCCTGCCGCCTGCTGCTCCCCTCAGCAGTGTACTTCGGTCCTTCTGCCTGCTCTGCTCCCCGCTCTGGCTCCGGTGAATTCTCTCACCCTGCCACGCTTTTGACTGTACCCAGTGCATGTATAAACAAACAAACAAACAAACAAATAAATAATACATGCCTCTTTTAAAAAAAAAAAGAAGGAAAAAAAACAAAATAAATGCCCAAAAATAGATGACTGGATCAAGAAGATGTGGTATATATACATAATGGAATATTACTCAGCAATCAAAAAAGATAAATCCATGCCATTCACAGCAACGTGCATGGAGCTAGAAGGAATTATGCTCAGTGAAATAAGTTAGATGGAAAGAAAGTCTTTCAGGTACTTTAAGGCACCTGCCCTCTCCTTCCTGAGGTCTTGTTGTATTTTAAACAGGTAAAACAGGGTCCTGCCTTCAACTTTGCCTTCTGGACGTGTTTCCACACCCTGGTTGTCTTTCTTGGTTTGTCAGTGTCCTTTAACATAAGATGGCCTTCTTCCAGCTGTAGCAAAAGGGAACAGAATACAAGAAAACTATTGCCTTCCTGATCGGGATATTCTACTCAGTTAATGCTGATGAAAATTGATTTCACAATAAAATAATGGTGTTTAATTCGATTGAACTCACAGTCAACTAAAGTTTACTGATCTTGTTCTCACAAATTGCTCAGAAGAGCTGGGGTTCCTCTCTTGAACATAACTCTCCTTGGAAAGTCGGGCAGCTGTACACTTCATTCACTTCTCAGCACATTTATTCCTATTATATTCAGCTGGTAAGATTTGAGAAGAGGAGATGAGAACGGTTGCAACAATTATTGGCCATCGATCTTGTCCCAGTCTTATTTATTCCACATAAATAAGTATCCCAATGTTGCAGGAAGATATTAAGGCTCACAAAGCTTAAGTGACTTGCCTACACGTATCCAACAACAGAGATGACATTTGAGTGTAGGATTTCCTTAATTTTTCAGCTGTTTACCAACTCTTGAATGATTCAGCTCATCTTTCCAACATGGAAGAGGAAATAGTCTCTCTTCCTGCTTATCACATATATTTACCACTCTTCTTAACTGTCAATTAACCACAACTCTGATAAGTGTTAAGAATTTTGAGCATAGCAGTACCGAAGACAGAGCCTTTAGAACTCCCCCGCCCCTCTGCCCACCAGAAACAGTGGCCTTCTCTCCTTACCAAGGATTTGCTGTCTTTGGGTATCACCCTCATTGAGCTTCAATACCACAGACTTTCAACTACAGTGGTATGTTTTTTCCACAGGTTACCATGAAAGATCCTTCTCAAGGTCCACTGAAATATTCAAATTTGTATCTGTCCTATCTCTTTTATATGTATAATGTTGGTTTGCACACTTTATTCCTCAATTGTGTGATAATCCTAATTCTAAAATTCTGCCAGGATATGCCATTAATCCCAGAGATTTAAGATTTCCAGAGCCTCTCCCTATAGAAATTTAGATTTTTGGCACAGCTCTCATTTTTATCTTTGTTTCATGATTGTATTTGCACATTATAATTCTCTGGGAAGTAATTTATCTCACTGTATAAACTCAAATACACTTTAAACAGCTAAAGTATCCTTTTAATATCACTTTACCTTTCTTTGGCATAAGTAGCCTCTCAATTTAAACTTAAATTCTGTCCTCTCTAGTTTGTTCTCCTTAGAAATCACTGGAGATGCATCTTTGGAATTGAGTAGCACAGCATTTCACCATGCCAAAAGTAACTTTACAGCAACTTTCCCAGCAGTAGACTTCTTCCCCATGTTCTTAGTGAGAATTTGGAAATTTTCTTCTAGTTTTCCTTAACATCTCCTAGTAGAACCATTTCTTGATGAGTATTCCAGCCCCAACCTTGCAGGCAGCTCTACCAACTGATACCACACAGAACCAACAACCTTATAAATATGAATCTATGTGTTAAAGTTTATATGTGTCAAAGAAAACTGTCTGCAGGAGTGAATCAAAAGGGGGTGAGAATCTCACAGTTCATATTAGAGGGAAAAATAGAACATTTGAAAGAAAGTTGATGACTGGTTTCAAATAGTGTAAGTAATATGGAATAGGGGGTCAGTGTGCTTGTGACTTTGGAGGTGTAACTACAAGTCTTATGTCAGTCACCAAATGGCATCGTCCCACTCTCTCAGGGTAGCCTGCAGATACATTTGTGTGAACAGTGAGTACCATGAGATAGTGCCCGTCACCCCCTCTCTGGTTCATGTCTACACCCTACTCACCAGCTTACACCAGCTATCTTCATTCCTTTAACATATCAGATTAGCACCACCATATGGACTTTTGCCCTGTTCTCTAAGATCTGCAAACAACTTGAGGTGAAACTTCCTAAGAAGTACACAAAGACAGCATAACCTCACTGGTTAGGAACATAAGCTCTAAAGTAACCTGCCTTGTTTAAATTCCCAGCTGCCTACTGCTCTGTGGACTTAGTGTGCTTGCTTAAGTTTCATGCTTCAGGTATCACCTTCCCCATTGTATGAAATGAGAGTAATGAGGATTAAAGGAGTTCATGCATAAAAAACATCTATATTCGTTATCTATTGCTAGGTAGCAACTTTACCACAAATTTAGCAGTTTAAAAACAACACACATTCATTCACTCCCAGTTGCACTGGGTCAGTAATCTAGGCATGATTATCTGGTCTTCTTTATTAGGGTCTCATAAAGCTGCAATCAAGGTATCAACCAGGGTTGCAATCTCAGATGAGATGTGCTGAGGAAGGATCTACTTTCTTGCTCACTCAGAGTGTAGGCAGAATTCAGTCCAGGGCTTCTGTTTCTTCCTGGCTATATGCCCAGGGGTGGCCTTCAGCCCCAGCATAACTGCCTGCTTCCTCAGAGCCCACAAAGCCAGGGAAGTCTCCAGCACAATGGGCACAAATCTTTTGTGCATCAGCATGTACTTGTAGTCACCCATCCCCGCACCTGCCGTATTCTACTGGCTAGATACAAGTCACAGGTCACTCCCACATTCATGACAAGGTGACAATGTAAGGCCCATGATCAGGATTCAGGGATCATGAAGGGCCACTCTAGGCTCCATCTGCCACAGCATCCTCAGTCAGGTCTGGTACATAAAAGATGCTTATAAATGCAGTCATTGTTCTTTGAAGATATTTGAGGAAGACATAGGTAATACACACTGGGTGTATTCAGACAGGTAATGCAGAATGACTATGGGCACAATAAAAACCCACGTACATCTTGAACCGTATGATTTAAAATCATCTATGATTTAATTCAGTCAACAGGTAACATTAGAAAACTGTCCACCTCCTCCAAAATCTCCTGTAGCATCTTTCTTGGCCCATTGCTGCTTTTTCTCTTACATACTATATTTTTTTTCATTTTACCTGTGTAAAAATGGGAGCTAAAGCATCTTATGTGATCACTAAAAATTCTAAGAATGACTTTGTTTCTTCTTAGAACAGTCAAGCTTCAGGGCCTCCTGGTGGCTCAAGGGGTTAAGTCTCAGCACTATGAAGCTATCGGCAGCCACTGCAGCACAAGTTCAGTCCTCGGCCAGGGAGCTACCCACATGGCACAGTAGACCTCTCCTGTCTTGACTGCTGTTCCCTTCAGCAGTAGATTTCTGTTCTGTTCCCCTTTCTGTCTCTGGTGAATCCTCTCACCCCTCCCACCTCTGACCTGTACCCCAGTTCTTGTATGCATAAATAAATAAACTTTAAAAAAAAAAGGAACAGTCAAGCTTCAGAAGAGGGAATGGGGAGGAAGGAAAGAAATACATTTTACTTTTGCAGGAGCCCAGGCACTGTTTTCTGCTTCTGGTTTCTCAAAGCCCTAATGAGGTTCATAGACCAAGACCACATTCAATAAAAGTCTTGCAATAACATTAGGTGTAAGTAGGAAAATGGAGAAAGAATGCATTGAAAAGGCGAAAGATTTATGCGATCTGAAGAGAAACCAGAGTATTACTCAGCATACAAAAAAGATAAACACATGCAATTTGCAGCAACATGGATGGCGCTGGAAGGGATCATGCTCAGCGAAATAAGCCAGAAAGAAAAAGAAAAATACCGGATGGTCTCACTCATAGCAGGAATCTAGAAAACTTAAATAAGGGACCAGGAAAATGAATAACTATAAGAAAGTGAAAATCAAAATCAACAAAAAACTATGAACCAGAGACACTTTTTGGGGGTGGGGGCCGGGAGGGGAGGGATTGGGGTCAGAATGGGGGGGTTGCAATTGTATGGGGAATATAAAAATAAAATTTATTATTTAAAAAAAAAGAATGCATTGAAATTCTAGACTTTCTTTAGATCTTACTGCTGATAAAGAAGGGTTTTTACCTGTCTGATTCTTACCCCAGTTCAATCATGTGCCTCCACTGTTTGCATAGAAGGCTTAGTGAATAAACTTTCTGTTTAGTAGCCCAGCCTTGGAAGAAGATGGATAGATCAGTTCTGTTGTGGCAACACAGATTCCAGAAATGTGTTTTTATGCCAGAGAAGTTGATTTAGGACAGATGTAGCCTTGGATGTGTGGATTTCCTATATATCAGTGCTATTTCTGCATTCAGTCCCTGAAAAATGCAACCAAAGAACTATGTGTGCTACACATGTTGACCCCCAAATCCTATCCAACTTGAGTCATGCGTACTGGGTCCCAGCCCTGCCATGCTGGGGAGGGAAAATAGGAATGATAGAGACACTCTACAGCCAGGCTGGTAACTAAATATTAAAAATATAATAATCATGAAGCATCCCTGTTATTTCTTTAAGCAATTTCCCAGTAGAGTGTTGAGGTGTTAATTGCTTCTGCACTTCTTTAGTTGACAGATATGTCCTTTCTTCACCTAGGTAAGAGAAGCAATTATTGTAATGCTCTCATGGGCTTGGTGAGATATTCTTTAATGGATTTTAAAGGCATTCGTAGGGCATTGTGCTTTCAAAAAAGAAACTGTTGGGCCTCCCCGGTGGCACAACGGGTTGAGCGCACTGCTGAGAAGCTGTCCGCAGCCTCTGCAGTGCAGGTTCGATTCCTGGCCAGCCAAGGAGATACCCACATGGCGCAGCAGACCTCTCCTGTCTCACCCGCTGCTCCCCTTGGCAGTGAATTTCAGTCAGTCTGCCTGTTCTGCTCCCTGCTCCGTCTCTGGTGAATCCTCTCGCCCTCCCATGTCTCTGGCCTGTACCCCAGCTCTTGTATAAATAAAAAAAAATCTTTCAAAAAAAAAAAAAAGAAAAGAAACTGTCCTCTGTTCTGTTCAGGCCTGATAAGAAGAGTGGATAGTGTGTTCAGACCACATGATGAATTTGCTAAAGGAAAATATGCAATGGGCAAAAAAAGACAGCAGTAATATTTTTTCAGGATATATGTATACAGATTTCAGATATGAGAAAAATATGTTCTTGTGTGTACATATATCACTGAGTTGAACAAAGATTAAATAAAATAAAGCAAAAATAGTAAGCCTTTTTTTTAGATATTAAGCAGGACATTTCTCATGAATTTCAACATAAAGTTATTATATTTGAAACTGGTGTGGACTTCCAAGTGACAGGTCACTAACAATACAAATCAAGAAATACTCTTTTACCAATTGTGTGAAAGTGACTTTCATAACCCACTTGAACCACAATATATTTTAATGTTTCATGCTTACATTCAAGAAGTCAAAGAAAAATAGTCCTAGGACTTTTCATTAGAATTTGGAACTGTTTTTATGAGTCTTTTTGGCAACTTGTCAATCTAAGACAACTCATGTTAACCAAAGTGACGTAGTAACCAAAGAAGATTCATTTAGAGTTTGCGTACTTACTTTTAAGTTTTAGAAAAAGGATTTGCCTTATATAGTGTCTGTAGGCAAGTCATCTAACCTTGAAAATATGCAGATTTTTCATGCTTAAGATCCTGGTTTTTCTGATAATCAAATGGGGAAACGTGAGTCTGCAAGGCAGCTCATTAAGTGCCATACAATTGTAACATGGTCTTATAAAAGGAAGATCTAGGTTTTGTGATGCCTAAATCTTATGTAATTTAAGGGGAAGCAGCTCTTTAAGAAAACGAACACAAAGATACATTCATGTGACATATCAGCATGTCACAAGCTCTCTTAAGGCATTGCAGAAAATGGTGGCAGTGAAGGTCCCAGAAATTTAAGAGTAATGAGCTTCATCTGTGCAGCAGTGTTATAGATTTACAAGTGCCAGAGCTGGGAATGTCCTTCCCTGCCATCTAATCGGGTCTACACCTTTTTTCACAATAGAAATCTCTTTGCAAAATCTTACATGGAGGTACAAAAGAGAATACAGGTAGGAATAGCTAAAGGTGAGACAGAAGACTTAGAGGTCTGCCTGCTTGGCTCCACTTTCCTTTGGTACCCCAAGAATTCCTGTTGAAAGTGGCATTTAGAGGAACATACAATATTTCATTTAAAGGCCTCCTTTTCCTCCCACATTTTAATAACCATGAAACCAAATTGCTCTTCAGCCTGCAGTAGTTACCATGTCATCATGTCTGCCTGTGTGTGCTCCAACTTCATTGTAATTCCTGGAAGATGGTTGGATAAATGCAAACCCTTGATGCTTCAACCAGTAAACCATTTGAAGACCATTTGAATAAGCAACATGTATTGTTGTCTAAAACAATCTGTTGACACTTTCTGGTAAGATTAAGACAGGACAAGCATCAAAAACTAGCTAAATGGGTCTCAGCACAGCTAGGAAGAAAGTCCAAGAGACATAACAGAGCACTGTCTAAGAAATCTTTGTCGCACCTATACAAAGAAAACTATAAAACACTGTTAAAAGAAATAGAAGAAGACACAAAGAAATGGAAAGACATCCCCTGCTCATGGATTGGAAGAATTAACATTATCAAAATGGCCATCCTACCAAAAGCAATTTACAGATTCAATGCTCTTCCAATAAAAATTTCAATGACATTCTTCAAAGAAATAGAACAATTATTGATGAAATCCATATGGAATCACCAAAAACCCAGAATAACCAAAGCGCTCCTGAAAAAAAAAAAGAAGGGAATGTAGGTATCGCACTCCCAGACTTCAAACTATACTGCAAAGCCATAATAATCAAAACAGCATGGTATTGGAACAAGAGGAGACACACAGACCAGTGGAACCAAATAGAAAATCCGGAAACAAACACACATTTTATGGTCAACTAATCTTTGACAAAGAAGCAAAGAATATACACTGGAGCAAAGAAAGTTTGTTCAATAAATGGTGCTGGGAAAACTGGGTCACTACATGCAAAAGAATGAAGCTTGACTTCTACCTCACACCATGCACAAAAACCAACTCAAAATGGATTAAAGAACTAGACATAAGACCTAAAACCATAAAATATATAGAAGAAAATATAGGCGAAACACTACATGACATGTATCTCAAAGACATCTTACAGACACATCACCCAAAGCAGTGATAGTGAAGGCAAAGATAAACACCTGAGACTACATCAAATTTAAGAGCTTCTGTACAACAAAAGAGACAATAACCAAAACAAAGAGAAACCCCACCAACTGGGAGAAAATTTTTTCACATAATTAATACTAATGATAAAGGATTGATCACAAAAATCTACAAAGAGCTGACGAGACTCAACAAAAACAAAGAAAATAATCCAGTCAAAAAATGGGCAGAAGAGCTAAAAAGAAACTTCTCTGAAGAGGAAATGCAAATGGCCAACAAGCATATGAAAAAATGTTCAACATGACTTGTAATCAGGGAAATGCAAATCAAAACTACAATGAGATACCATCTTACACCAGTGAGAATGGCACATATTAAAAAAAACCAGCAACAACAGATGTTGGGAAGGTTGTAGAGAAAAAGGAACTCTCCTTCACTGCTGGTGGGAGTGCAAACTGGTCCAACCACTATGGAAAGCTGTGTGGAGATTTCTTAACCTACTAAACATAGAGCTTCCATATGATCCAGCAATTCCACTCCTAGGTATTTACCCAAAGGACACAGAAACATTAATTCAAAAGGGCACCTGCACCCCTATGTTTATAGCAGCACTATTTATAACAGCTAACTATGGAAACAACCCAAATGCCCCAAAATAGATGACTGGATCAAGAAGATGTGGTACATATACACAATGGAATATTGCTCAGCAATCAAAAAAGATAAACTCATGCAATTTGTAGCAACATGGATGGAGTTGGAAGGGATCATGCTCAGTGAAATAAGCCAGAAAGAAAAAGAAAAATGCCAGATGGTCTCACTCATAGCAGGAATTTAGAAAACCTAAATAAGGGACCAGGAAAAAGACTAATTGCAATAAAGTAAAAATGTAGGTCAACAAGCAACTATAGACCAGAGACACACTACAGTGGGGGCAGGGAGCGGAGAAGAGGGATGGGGTCAGAAAAAGGGGGTGGGAATTGTATGGGGAATACAACCAAAATGAAAATGCATACATTATGCAAAAATGAAAATGATGTAACAATTATATAAAATGAAATAATTTATTAAAAAAAAGAAATCTGTGTCACAATGTTATTGATGTCTAGAGCATAATATCATGTGGAAAATATGTACATCAGTGACTCAGGTTCAGAAAACGAATGTGAAGAAGTTGTAGGAGTGCCTCAATTGATAACTTAACATATATTTCCTTTTCATCTATGCACTGAGTTCTTTTATAAGTATAAAATTTTTGAAAACCTTAGTAATAAGAATTAGGTTGTAATTTCATTGGCAGCATTTTTAGTGGTAAATAAAGTAACAGTGTCCCTTAAAAGTGATAGCATCTTGGGGCCTCCCCAGTGGCGCAGCGGTTGAGCGCTGGGTTGCGAAGCTGCCCACAGCCTCTGCAGCACTGGTTCGATCCCCAGCTGCTCCCCGGCCACAGGAGGAGGGTACCACATGGCGCGCAGACCTCTCCTGCCTCCCTGCCGCCCGCTGCTCCCCTCAGTAGTGTACTTCGGTGCCTCTGCCTGCTCTGCTCCCCGCTCTGGCTCTGGTGAATTCTCTCACCCTCCTGCACTTCTGACTGTACCCAGTGCTTGTATAAATAAATAAATAAATAAATCTTTAAAAAAAAAAAAGTGATAGCATCTTGAAGTCAGTGAAATATGGTGCTTTACAGTTCAGCAATTAGTGACCACAGTGAGTTCAATGTCTTGCCCACAGCAATATAAATGGTTTTTTCCAGGACATAATAAACCAATTGAGAATTTATTTTTCTAGCTATTGTGCCCTACTTAGCTCTAGACCAAAACTCTCAACCATTGTTTTCCAGTCATCACTAATCATATTTATTATAATTTCTAGTTGCTTGAGATCTGTGTTTCATACTAGATTAAAAATTCCTTGAGGACAGGGACTAAAACTGTCATGTTTATTGCTAAATAGCAAGGTTCTAACATTTAGCAGATGATCAATAGATAGTCAGTGGAAGGTTGGATCATGAATCGATGCCTGGTTGGATGGATAGATGGAAAGGACTAAAGCAATTCTTACTCAGAGGAAGGCTATAAGATAGATCAGTTATATAGTTGGGTGTTGTTATATATGGTGATTGAAGTACTAACACTGAGCAGAGGGGAAATAGTAATGACTTTGGTTTATCTGCTTGTCGCCTTGGGGCTCACCCAAATGTAGAGCCTTTCCCTTGGGACAAGAACTTAGGTGTTTCTCCTGTGAAGCATAAGAAAAGAACTCAGCTAGGAGAGGGGCCAGAAGAGGAGACCATCCTTCTTGCTAGGGTGGTTGAAGCCAAATTTAAGATATGGAAGTGTCCTTGATGTGGGCAGCACTGCACTCTCCAATTCTGAATTCTGATGGTATCTCAGTAGAGCTCTCATAAAACTCCAACTCACTGCAGCAGACTGTCTGGCTTCTCCATGGAGAGTCCACAGGGCTCCCTTGATGTCCTGCCTCTTGGTTGTTCTGCATTGACTGCACTATTAGTTTTCCATCTGTTCCTTTATTTGAGATGAACCAAGTTCATAAAACAAGAGAAAGTCAAATAAATGTACCTGACATCTGCAGCAAGATGAAAGGCAATGATTTACTGACTTATTTTACCCTAGCAACTTAGGTATGTATATACCAAACCCTATTTCTTAACCTGGCCTTATGTATTTCAGCCTTTTGTTCAGTAGTATTTCATCTACACATGCTTCAGTCCATTGTTTAGCAATTGCTTTATGACAGGTCAGCAATGTGACAGCATTCTGGTAAATGAAAGAAGGCAATTTCATGTTGTTAAAATAGAGACCAGATTGTGCTTAATAGAATTCTCAAGCCTCAGTTTTCTCATCTATAAAATGGGAGTGTTACCTTCTTCGTAGGTTTATCCTAAAGGTTAAACTAGAGAATAAATCTGAGAACATTTTGAGAAATATTAACTACTTTAAAAATAATGGGTAATCTTAAAAGGGATCATGAATTTCTTCATTTTAATTCTCTGTTCTGTCAGATGTTTGGCTCATGCTAAACTCATGGGTAGTTAGGTATCCATGGAAGGAGGAGACCAAGCAAGTGTAGCTCTAAGTCCCAGTTTGGTCTGATTATTTAAGAAGTCTCATTTCTTGTAGAAGTTTATCCTCCTTCCATTTCCCTTTCAGGAAGAACTCAAGAATTATTAACTTTCAAAAAGCAAGATCCCCTAAGCAGTGGTTAACTCCTGTCTTGGGCACCTACCTCACTGTTGACTAGCTGCTAGTGCAGCCTCACCTGATGTCTTAGTCTCCCTTCCTTCTGGAGGGTTCCTTCTTTCCAACCCATCTGAACAAGATCTATTTCATCCCTTGTCATACCTGAACTCCAAGATCGCAGCATCTGATCATTCCAACCTTAGCACAGACACTCTGGTTTTTAATATCTAAATAGTTATTCAATGTAACATGCTGGCCAAAAGGATATCCAAAAAATATGCAAAAATTAAAGATCCCCCCAACAATATCTCATTAAAGCAATGTTGAATCTTCTCTTTCTCCAACTGTTATGTGAAATGATAGTAATACTGTAAATTTCTTATTGCCACCTAAAGGAAGAACTAAAACTCTAAATATCCATCCATAACCTACCACAGCTTTAACTGTTATTCCTCAGGCTCCCAGGCCATGCTGTGGAACTAACTATATTTCATTGAAATTGTTAGTATAGACATTTGTCTCTTAGACATTTAAAATATGAGCTGTAAAAAGGTAGAGGCTGTGATTATTGGCCTTTGAAACGCTAGCCCCTAGCACAGAGTCTGGCAATAGTAGATGCTTGAAAAATATTTTTGAACCAAAATGATCCACAAGTAGCTGTAAGAATGCTGTTAGCTTCTCTAGAGGGAACTTTAAAAATCAGAGTAACTTCAAAGTTAGCTGTGCCAATTGCTTAAGTTTAACTTAAAGAATCCAGTTTTCAATCATGTCAACAACTTGAAGAATGTGATTTCAACCTCTTACATGTTAAAAATCACAGATGAAGAGTTTTCCCAAAGGACAATTGCCACTGGATCTCCTGTCCCTTGCCTTTTTCTGATCCTTATGGATTCTCAGATATAAAATGTCCACTATTCAAGTTTTCATGCTGAGGAAGAGTGGAAGTTTCACTGAAATGAGTCACTTCCTATTTCTGATATCTTGAATATGCTTTCATTAGATGATTATTTGGCAGCCAAGGAGCATATGACTTGTAATGGGTTTGGGGGTTATTCACTATTTCATGACCCCTACCTGATAGGTACACAGATTAATATGGCAACCTAATAGAGATTTCTTTGATTTTCCTGTTGCTCATATCTTATCTGCTGTAAGATCCTCGGGATTTCTTAAGTAGCATACATGGATGGACTCCAGGAAAACATTAATTTCCCTGAAATTATATACACAAATTTTCTGGGAAGAGGATCCATGGTCCTCATTAGATTTTTCAAAAGGATCTATGATTCAGCAAATACCACCTGTTGCTGACTGTTTTATCTTTTATTCATAACAATCAAAATCAGTATAAGATTGCTGATCTGTATACCTGAAATTTTCCATTATCCAAGGAATAATGATAAGCCAGAAAAACTGAATACTTGTTACTAAGTTATGACACTAACAATAGCAAATGTTGACAATTAAATCATGGGTTTTGGAGAGTGGAAAACTGAAAAACTCTAGTATTGCTATATTAAAAGCACTGATTTTTTTTTTTCCTTAATGCTTTAGGAAACATGTTATCTGAATCAGTTGCATCAAGGGGCTACAGCTCAGTTTTATTTTTTTTTTAACCCTGATTATATGTCATATACTTTCAGGGGTCATAGATATTTATATTTTGTACTGTTTATTTGTAAGTTCTCTTCTTTTGAAGTGATCTAAGATTTGCTTTTTAGTGACGCTCCTTACTCTTCCTCCTATGTTGGTTATTTATCTTGCTGGGTAGAGGATACTGGACTGGAGGTCTTTTTCTTTAAGTATTCTAAGTATCACTTTCCAGTCTTTCATGCTTATAGTGTTTCTAATGAAAAGTATACTGAGATCCTGATTGGTGCTCCCTTATGGATTACCCCTTTTTCTCTTGATGGTTTTAATATTCTGTCCTTGTCGTTGGTTCTCAACAACTTTATTATCATGTGTCTTGGTGTATGACTGGTATTGTTTTGTTTGGAACTGTTTGAGCCTTGTGATTCACAATTTCTGGCTCATTTTCCAGATTGAGATGGTTTTCAGTGATTATTTCTTTAAATTGATTTTCTATGCATTTTACTTTTCTTATTCCCTTTTCTGACCATCGCTCTATTCTTCTGTTCTCCAGCATTGTGTTTTCAAATCTGTTCATTCTCTCCATTGCTTCTCTTTAGCTGCTTTTGAGATCCTCAGTTGTATTTTTAAAATCAGCTTTAGTGTTTCTTAGCTCACTATTTCTAATTATAGCTGCCTCCTGTTTTTCTTATCTTTACTGTTGTTTTATATTCTTTTTTGATTTTGAATTCCATCAGCCTCACCAGAACTGTTGCCATGAATTCCCCTTCTGTTATGCTCCACAATGACCCAGAGTTTGGCCTCCTTTCAGGATTTTTTTTTCCCTCTGGCATTTGTGATGTGCTCTTCTGTCCCCTCATTTTCAATTTTTGTCAGTTTTAATAACAGTCAATTTTCAACTGTTGACTTTGCATAGTAATCAGGAACTGAGAGCAGGAAGGATGGTGGGTATAATAGAGGGCTGAGGTGGTGGGCACTAAAGGGGCACCTCCAGTAGACTCAGGAATTTGAACTCCTTGTACTGTGTGTGCCAGAGTTGAATGGTGGCGATCCACAGCGATCCCCTCCTCCAGGCCAGCTCTTTGGCCTCAGTGTCTCTTACAGTCTCCTGTCCACTTCTACTCCAGGCTACCTTTAAGCACTAGATGCAGCAGTGGGCACAGTTTGCAGTTGATATGGAGTCTATAGTGGCAGGAAGGGCACAGGGCAGGATCTCTATGATACTATGCAGATGGGTAAAGGAGTTTCCTGGAGCCCTCGGTGGCTTTTTAGGCTTTTATTACACGTTTACCAGGTACATGGCAGGCAGGGGGGCCATGGGGACCAGCGAATCTTCATTCTTTCTGAGCTTTCTGGTGTTCTCTCGTGATTTCGTTCCCTCTCTTCTGGTTCCGTTCCTCTCTGTTGCTTCCTCTGGCATCCCCATGATGCTGTCCTTATAAGCCGGTCTCAGCCCAGGTGAACCCACCTACACATGTCCACATCCCACTCCAGGCCATCAGGCATGCCCGCCATCAGGCATGCATTCAGGACCACAGGGATCCAGCATCAATCCTAATGGCAGGAGGGCAGAAAAGCCTGATAATCATTTACCCTACAGAGTCCCAGGCTGGGAGTTGTTCTCTTTTTCTCCCCAAGAGCAGAGTCTTATCCGGGAATATGCATTCCTGCTGTTGGCAGATCCTGGAGCTTTGTTCAAGCATTTTGGGGGGGAGGTGGCTAGTGTTTTGGGTAGCCCAGCGAGGGCTTCAGCAGTAGCCTTGTCTATCACGGAGTCCAGGTGCTTGGCCCTGAATTAGGCATCAGCTGTTCTGTGTTAAGAGACTCAGACTCAAGCCAGGAGTCCTCACTATGTGCTCACTTCTGCAGCTCTGTAGCAATGCACCCTTTGCCCCAGGTACCTGCTCTTGTACCCCATATCCAGTGCAGTGCCAGGTCTTAGGGTATTGGGGTGTACGTTACTCAATGCTGTGGGAGCATCCACAACATAGTCACTCCCCCATCTTATAGGTTTAGCTTCCTATTGTCATGCTAAACACAGTTCACTTGGAGTTTTTCCCTAACCCTTTCTGGTGATAGATCTCCCTATTTTGTGCTATGGTCCTCAGTTTGGTTTTCCCCTCAGAGGGGTTCAGCTTTGTTTTTTTTTTAAGATTTATTTATTTCTGCATACAAGAAATGGGGTGCAGGCCAGAGATGTGGGGGTGAGATGATTCACCAGATTGGGGAGCAGAACAAGCAGATCTCCTGAAATACACTGCTGAGGGGAACAGCAGGCGAGGCAGGAGAGGTCTGTGGCGCCATGTGGGTAGCTCCCTGGCCGGCTGGGGATTGAACGCTCGCTGCAGTGGCTGTGGATAGCTTCATAGTTCTGCGACTTAACCCCTTACCCCACCAGGGTTAGCTTTGTTTTATAGCTGTCTTGTTGTATCTGGAGGAGGTGAGCCCAGCAGCTTCACTCTGCCTCCATCTTGCTGGACTGACTGAGGTGCTCTGAGAAACATGCAGTTATTAGTCTAGCTCTCCCCATCACTGTGTGAGATAAATACCAATCATAATTTTATTTCACATGAATATTGGTGTTAGATATTATTTATGTGCTGCACATCCCTTCCACTGCTCTAACTTATGCTCATATTCCCAGGGGATGAGAGAAATTCTGGTACATCCCTCATGTCATCACGCAGAGGTGGAAAGTGCCAGAAGATTTTTCACTGCTACTCTGGGTGGCAAGAACTGAGACTGAAGATGCCGCTGTTCATAAGAGAAACCCTTGTTTGACCCTGGCAGCTTTGCTGAACCAGGGTGTTAGGAGAAACTTGAAATGAGTATTGGAAAAAGCAGGAAATGCTTATTTCCTGACGGGGACAAACTTCCTAGTGGCACCACTAAAAGTAATATACAGGTAAAACTGTTGTGTGAGCAATAATATTCTTTCCAAAAGCAGTGCACAGATACAGCTATAGAATTCTGGTGTAAGCCTCAATCCCCCTTACTAGGGCAATGGTGAAAAATAATCAACCCAGTAAGTAAGCTTAGGGAAATAACTCTGTCTGCTTCTGTTCAAATTCTGCTCATTTATCATTTTGCTTCTGCACCATCGAGCCGTGATTCTTGTTTGCTACAAGCCAATGCTCATTGCCTGGTCATAATTCCCTGTATTGGGACTGATGTGCTCATTCATTCATCAGTGACCAGGGATCACATATTAATGTGCCAGGCACCATTCTAGGCTCTGGAGATAGAGCAGAGAATAAGACACTATATTGACATTTAAAAATTAATCATTTACTGTATAGAGTTTTCAACAGTAGTATATTTGTTTCAATGTTCCTGATAGTTTAAAAAAAATCTATGCAGTTAATGGAATGTCAAGAAGTAAAGAACTTCCCCTGCTTATTTTGCTGAATGCGCTTAAGATAGTTGCTTTTTAAATGCATTTTTTTTCTTTATGTTGCTGCTATCAGGTGAGTGTCTCACAGACCAGTCAATTTGGAGGGGTATGCTAAAGATTGTGCTAAGACTACCTGGTTTTTAAATCTCATTCTGTTTCTCTCTATATGATTTTAACACATGCATGCCCTCACTCCAGGCAGTCACAACAGTACAAATTCCTCTTGTGCAGCTTCCCTTACTTGGGACAGATGTCAGCATTCCCCAACCAAACAGAGCAGAAACCTTGAAGTCTTTTTGTCCCTCATTCTTCCTTACTTTCCACATCTTCCTCAGTTTGTCTTGAGTCCATGCCATCTCTATTGCTCCTGGTAGATTTCTGTCTCTCATGGTTACTTATCTATACCCCCGAATTCATCCTACCCTTGTATCCACGGCACTCCAGTTCTCAGCCTCCTTTGAAGTTAGATGTAGGCATGGGACAAATTCTGACCTTGGAATGTGAACAAAAACAGGATGACTGCCAATAGGATAAAGTCCTATTTAGAAGTTTCTAAACTTTCTCAGTTCACATGGACATTAATGACTCAGTAAGTTTTTGCAGTACTTGTAGCTCAAAATAAAATAGCCATACCTCCATTTATTAAGCAATAATCCAAACAACATAGTACATATTATACTGTAACCACTTAGTGGCTATTTGCAGAAAATAATACAAATAAGTTGAAGGAACCACAGCGCTTAACAGTGATTTGTGTGCACTTGTTGGGCATTGTACAGCTTCTGAAACCTTCTAATCAAATGAAACATTGACAAACTCATTTCCTGTTTGACACTGATTTTTCACGTGGAACTTCCTTTTTGTCACAACCACCAAAAAAATCTAGCTTTGAGCAGGTGGTACACCAACAAAAGTCATGTCATATGATCTAATGTTCACCAGAAATATCTCTAATGAATAGGTGGTACTGTATGTCCAACAAGTAGCTAGCTGACTGTCTTTCCCTCAGAATTGTTCATTGGTTCATGGAGGCCTCGTGATTTCCACTATGAAACCTTGAGGAACATTAGTGCACAGTTTGAGGGCCAAAGCCCTATGGGACAGTAGAGGCACAAAATGGAAAAAAGCCTCGATCCCTGAATCTCTGTCTGGAGGGGAGCTGGCCGCTGCTCAGGAACACCCGCCTTAGACTTGCATATGAACAGAATAAACCTCTGTTGTGGTTGAGCCATTATCCATTTCTGCATTTGTTGATATAACCTAGTCTAACTTAATACATTATATTACTGCAATGACCTTCTTGACCCAAATCTACTGCTGCTCTCCCCAACCCTTCCCATCATCATTACAATTGTCCTCTTTGTAATTCCCTATTTATGGAGCCCCTGAATTTTAGGAACTTGTCAAAAATTAGTACCAATTCCCCTTTTTCTGTTCTAAGCCGAATTATGTTTTTAAAATAAACAATTGGGCACGAATGTTCAGGCACCAAGATTTCCCACAAAATAAATAAAATTACTAGGCCATAACCTTTATTCTATGCAAAGCAGTGTGACTAAACACTAAGATGGCCAGTTCTAGATTCTGGATGCCCTATACTTGTGATTCATTTTTTTTTCTTATTTTATATCCGTCAGATCCAGACTCCGACCAGTGTTTGGGGAGCAGACACAGAGGCTTTCTTAGCCTATGAACCCTAGGTTCTTGCTTCTGGGGTGTATGATTCTTTTTATAATCTCTCAGGGAAGATATGGTGTGTAGTGTACCATCTAGTCATAACTCCATTACCTCCTTCAGTCAGGCTTCCTAAATGGGCTCTCTGTTTTTTTCACAACAACATTCAACAATGAGCTGGCGTGCTTTGGGAACACAATTTTCCACAAAGTCTTTGCAAGGATACCTGTTCCACTTTTGCAATAAAAGATGAAATCTTTCAATTGCCCAAAATATCCTATTGGCATTTTTATTGATACTGTGAATTTACAGATTAATTTAGGGAGAACTGACATCTTGAAAGTTGGGTTATGTTATCCGGTGGAATATTAGTTCCTACATAGCAGCAATCTTATCTGTTTTGTTCAGTACTATTTATGTCCAAAGTCCGGCAAACTGGTCAGTTTTTATTGGATGGCTAAAAGGGATGTCTTTTATTTGTTCTGCTCTTATACTCTACCCCTTGAAAGTCTTTTGATATTTCTTTCATATAGATCTTGCACATTTTTCACTAACTTTTCCTTTGTGGCTCTTGTAAATGGAGTATTTTTTTCTATGGTAACTTGTAACTGGTCATTGTTCATGTATGTAAAGGCTGTGATTTTCTGCATTTTAATTTTGTAACCATCTTTATTATCAAAGTTTCTTACTTGTTTGCAAGATTTTTTCATCTTTCTTTGCTTTTGCCAGGCATCTTTGTTACTTGTCTTAAAACTTTCTGGAATTCAGTAATTAAGAAGATTGAATTACAAATCCAAAGAAAAACTGCAAACAAGCAAAGCCCATTCTATCAATGAGATTCTTGTTATGTTGAGTGAGTACTGGTACAAATGTGAACCTTTCATTTCTTTTATAAGATAATTAAATATGGTGATTAAGGAAAACATCAAATCCAGAACCATCTCATTCCTTTGCCAGTTGGGCATCATCTGTTCACTTCACTGCTTACTAATTTGAAGAGACCACATTCTTTGTTACATGGTACTCTTAATTGGGGGAGGGATATTTGCAAGTTAAATCACAAAGAAAGAAATTGTCAGTCTATATTAGCTTGCCGAGTGCCTCTGTTTCACTGTGAAAGTTTGTTCCATAAGCCTTGATATATAAGGGAACTCATGCAAATGAATGCATCTGTCTTCATTTCTCCTTGCCATTAGATCATTATGCAAACATTAAACACCAGAAAAGACATAAAATGATTGATTAGTCTAGTGGAGAGTACAGGTTAGCAGAAAGCAAACTCCAGTAGCATGTCCTTCCCCCTCCAGACTGCTTCTTTTCTCCTACACCCTTCACAAATACTATAAAGATTTAGTCAATCCTTCAGGGGCTAGAGATACTTATTGGCAGTTAACATTCTTGTGATTCAGCACATTTTCTTACAAGAATATTCTTGTTACTCCTGAGTTTTGCCTAATTTAGATTCCTGCTTTGGTCTATTCTGCTCAGCTAATCCTGATCAATAAATCCAGACAGATTAGACAGAGACAAAATTGTGAAATAGATGTTGCATTTGCAGCTTCAACCTTCAGTTGACATTGTTGCCAGGACCATCTCCTCTGTGGCCACTGCCTCCACAACCCACACTGCGGCGTGGTGGTCTGTGACCCACTCACCTCTGTGATTGTTTGTCATTTTTCGAACTTGTTTCATCTTTGAGTTTCCTAGTCTGACTCTTGGTCTGCACTCAATAAATGGTTGAATCAATGAGTGCACAAATTACTCAATGAATTGGTGCATGAATGTTTTCTTTCATGTTGTTAAAAGTAGCTCTTAGGGAAAAGATTTGAAATATTTTTTAATAGTTAATTACAGGATAATTAACTCCTTCCAGGTTTAAAAATAGCCTAGATGGACTAATGCTTGAAAACAGATCAATTTAAACTAAAGAAATTGAGCTTGTCTAGATTCTTAGGATTTAGTCAGAAACCTGAGGAGGACCTGCCTGGATTCCTCTGTAGAAAACTGCATTGTCCACTTCCCACAGGCTGTACTACATACTGGTGTCCAGTCTTATACAGGGTATGTTCTTGAAAGCCTGAGTAGGAATAAAGTATTTATGAATTAAAACTTGTTTCTCACTTGTGTGCTATTACTATTTCATAGCTGCTTCTTTGTGCATTTGTGATTCACCTTTAAGAAAGACCTTAAAGGGACCTCCCTGGTGGATAAGTCTCAGCACTGTGAAGCTATCCACAGCCTCTGCAGCACGAGTTCGATCCCCAGCCAGTGAGCTGACCCATATGGTGCAGCAGACCTTTCCTGTCTCGCCCACTGCTTGCCTAAGAAGTGTATTTCAGTCAGTCCACCTGTTCTGCTCCCCATTCTGTCACTAGTGAATCCTCTCACACCCCCACACACACCTCTGGCCTGTACCCCAGCTCTTGTATGCATAAATAAATAAATAAAAAAGAAAGACCCTAAAAAAACTGTGTTTCCAACACTCAGAGTAAAGATCTATAATCAAATGCTTAAATATACAGGATCACACTACATATTTAAAGAAGATGCAAAGAAATCTTTTGGGCAAAATTGTTAGCATGTTATGTCTCTGTAATGTGAACAGTCATCTCCTATTATGTAATTTTCATTACTTTATTAACTTTATTTTTTAAATAATTTATATGTAGCCTTCTGCCACAAAGGGCTTGTTGGGGCTTTTTTTGTTCATCTCTTCAAATGTCATTTGGGTCTGTGTGTGCTGTGTGGGATATGGAGGGGGGTGTTTTGTTCTGTTTCAAGGGGGCATATGCGACATGCACATGGTGATGGACATCCCTTACATAGCTTCCAGCCAGTGATATAAAGACACCGGGCTCTTATGCATTGATGGGATTTTGATTGTTGAATTTCAGTCATTTTTTAATCTCATATAAAATATAGTAAATGAAACTGGCATCATTTGCACTTGTAGACTCTTCCTTGGCTTCTGCTATGAAGGGCAAGGGCAATAAAGGTATGCAGTGTTGTAAACCTGCCCAGAAAAGGGTTTCCAGCAATGGTCTGCAGGGTACAGAGTCAAAGGACATGGCAGTCTGGGAAGCCCCAGCTGGACCTGACATCCTGTACATCACTGAGGAAAGAGTAGCCTTCTTTCTGCAAGTACTCTGTTGGCCATACTAGATCTGATGAGAGAGTATTTCCCTCCCTGACAAAATTTGACTTTTTCATCGATTAGTGGGATAGTACATCAGCAGTGACAATTTAAAAATCTTTGTGATAAGAATTGATGTAGATTTTTGAAGTAATAATTCACTGTTATATATAATGGAAGAGGGGATAGGGTGTGCAAAGTAATCTTTTCATTTTTTGACTTTGAAACATCTGTTCTTGCATTTAAATATGAGTCTTTGATATCCTAGAATTTATAAGTTGATTCATAATCTTATTTTGGAGGAACTGGAAAGTTGTCCAGTTTCCCCATATCTAAAAAGTATGCATACAGTGGAGAATAACATTACAGAGAATTTTGAAGCACTATTTATTGTAATTAGCTTCTAGATAGGTAAGAGTTGACTCTATTTATTTTTATTTCTGGAAGGAAGGATAGTCTTAAAGTTCTATTGTGTCTAAACTCAAAAAACTTGGGTTCCTTCCTGGCATATAGACATTATTTCACAAGACTGGTGGTGTTTTTTAAACTTTGTCAGTAGAGAATGAGGGATTTAATGGTGGTTACCTGGGGATTCTGAGGACCAACCCTACCTTATCACATTGTGGTATATTCTGTAAGAAGTGATGTGAGTTATTACATGAAGATGTTGTCCTTGGTTTTTTGTAAAATAAAAAAGGTGCAGAGTCAATACGATTTTTCCCAAACCTGTAGAAAGCTCTCTTGTGTCAGTTGACTCCCTCAGCTGAAATGTACCATGAACTTGAAGTCTGCTGTTGTGCTTTATGCATTTGTACTATTATTTAAAATACATTCTAGTCCCTTATTTCACAATTCTCAATTTTTTCCCTTTGGAGTTACAAGAAGAGAAACCAGACAAAGTCACTTGAGAATGGCAGAAAACAAAGGGTGAATATTATCATTTGTACATAAGCCATGCCAGACTACTTATTGTGAACTTCAGGGTGAACTACCTCACTGGTGCCCATTTTAATAACTTATAATGTAATATCTGCCTCAGCTTTATCCGCATGCACATCTTTATGAGATAGTCTGCAAATTGCAGTGGAAAAGAGGCCACAGATCTTTTCTCATAAAAGAAAAAGTGGAAAGAGTTTATGGGGAGGTGTCCTTCCACCACACACAAAACATCTGTGCTTCCACTCTTGTTTAATAAGGCAAATGCTTTTCTTTTAACAGAGGAATTCAAGGGCTCCACCGTCGTTGAACTGATGAAGAAGGAAGGCACGACCCTCGGGCTGACAGTATCAGGAGGAATTGATAAGGATGGCAAGCCAAGAGTATCTAATCTGCGGCAAGGAGGAATTGCTGCTAGGTAACTGCATCCCAGGGAAATGTAGGAAAAGGAACACAGGGTGTAATTAATTCAAAAATTAAAGCTCCATCAGAAAAGGTCACTAATAAATAAATGACAACTGCCATCTGCCGGGCAGAAGCACAGTGGGGCGTGTTTCAGAAATGTGGCTTTTCTGGCCTTTGCAAGAGTCACCAGGGAGAGTCTCCTGTCATCTCAGGAGGAACCAGCTCCACAAAAGATTTTAATTTGAAGATGCCCATCTGGATCTAGTCTCCAAATGTGCCACTGAGCAGCAGACTAGCTCCTGCAGAAATAAGACCCTCTGGTCATCTAAATGTGGAACAGAGGACCCATAATGACATGGGGAAGCTGGGTGGGGGAGGGAAACATGCTACCATAGTGGGACAAGGCCAGCCTAGAAAGAATGGGAGGCTCAACCCCAAGTTTCTACGTAAAAATTTTCCTTGTCTCCTATGTTCTCTGTTTTTATTGTTGCAACATTTTCTTTTCATCACAACAAAGAGGTGATTTCCAAAAGGACAGGCTTAGAGAAGATCTTATTTTGTCCTTGTTCCCTTGAACTGCAAATTGCACTGGTTATTGCCAAAGACAGAATGCCCTGGCCGTTGGGCAGTGGTGGGCTTGCCGTATAGACAAATTCCAAATTTAGCTCAGAAAGAGGGGTTAGAATGGTCAGGTTTCATTAAAAATGAGGTTAATGTACCTTCAATCCTGGATACCAATAGTCCTGTCCATGTTATCCTAAATTAAGTTTTAGAGTATTTGTCTTACAAAGTGTCATCTGAAATAGTGATTATGTTTGATGATTAACTTGTTTGTACAGTTTATAAACTTAATCCAATTGATTGCTCCATAATCCAAGGTATTGTTTGCACAACAGGCTGATATCAGCACAGCACCTTAATTTCCTTTCACCATAGGCTTCTTTTTCCACAGCAGTCAAACAGTGATGCTAGGCCTTCATGTGTCTCCAGAGCTTCTCATATATAGCCCCCAAAGCAAGTATGTATGGGGAGCTGAATATCATTTTGAATTGCATTGATGCTATAATTTAAAATACTGTGGGCTGGGCCTCCCTGGTGGCACAGGGGTTATCAAGCTATTGCCAGCCACTGCAGCATGAGTTCTATCCCCAGCCAGGATGCTGACCCACATGGCACCGCAGACCTCTCCTGTCTTGCCTGCTTGCTGTTCCCCTCAGTGGTGGATTTCAGTTGATCTTCCAGTTCTGCTCCCCACTCTGTCTTTAGTGAATCCTCTCAACACCACACTCCCCACCCCCTGACACACACACCTCTGGCCTACACCTCAGCTCTTGTATGCATAAATAAAAATAAATCTTAAAAAAAAAAATAAAATACTGTAGGCTATGCCAGTATATCGGGTATTATCAATCATCAAATATTCACTATTTAAGGACCATCTCATAGTTAGGAAGCCAAAATAAAGATAAGATAGCTGCCCTAAAAGGGCTTACAGTCTATTAGGGAAGATAAACTATAAAAAGCAAGAAAAAGCAAGAAAAGTTGGGGAGCAATAATAGAGTTGTGTAATAGTAAAAAGTAGCAACACAGGACTTATTGCAGAGCACAAGGCTATTAAGTTGCCAAGTAAGCATCACTCAAGGTGAGGAGGGAGTGACCGCTTGCACCGCAGGCTGAGCTGGGGTTAGGGAGGCTCTCTGAAGGAGGTGTGATTGGAGCTGGACTTGCATAAAATAAATGAATTAGGTATTTGTATTTGGGGGAAAATATTATGTAAAGCCCTTATCAGTGACATGAATTCCCCCATTGCTATCCTCACCCTTCAACCCTTCTCCCTCCCTGTCTGCCTCACTTAGTTTAGTGTGTGCTAGTTGTTATGTAAGTATTTTGCTTTGTCAGTGATGTGAATTTTAAATTTGACTAAAAGCCCCAGTATGGCCAAACCTCTATTTATGGTCATGAAGAAAGACAGGAATGTTATAGAAACCCAAGCCTCTCATTAGAATGTCTTCACCAAATCCTGTTTCACCAGTCCTGCTATAAGCAATAAATTGCAAAGTGAGCTGACCCTTTCTTTGGCTCTAGACAAATTCCCAGAGAAGCTATTGAAAAGTGTGAAATGCCCAAAAGGCAGGCAGCAAAAATGAGAGGGGATAAGAAAAAAGAAAAACTCTTCATATGTCCAGGATCTGAATAGCCTGCCCCCAGAGAATCAATGCTTTATGGGCGACACAACTAAAAACCATTTTCTCTTTACTTTGTTTTATGGTGCTCTTTAAAAATGGAAGGGGCAAAAGGTTAGAAACAAGTCAAAGAGGCCACAGTTGACCCAGGGCAAGACTTTCAAAGTCTAGCAGTGGGCTTGAGAAAAAAAATCTGTTTCTCTCTCACCCACCCTGGGGTGTCCTCAACCATCTTGGGAGGCTGGGGTTTGTGCTGTGTCAGGCGCCCAGGCCTGCCGCTTATTCGTGAAAGGAAAGTGGAAAATACAGTCAGACAGTCCTGTGGAGAGGACGGGCCCACTGAGTGGCTTTCTCTTTTTTTGCAGAAGTGACCAGCTGGATGTGGGTGACTACATCAAAGCTGTCAACGGGATCAACCTGGCAAAGTTCCGTCACGATGAGATCATCAGCTTGCTGAAGAATGTCGGGGAAAGAGTGGTTCTTGAAGTTGAATATGAGCTGCCTCCTGTCTGTAAGTAATCATGACCGGGGAGTAGACCAGAGCCATGATTTTCCCCAAACGAAATATTAGAATTGATAAATATATAACCTACTCAGGAAGAATTAAAAAGTGCATATATACAATGAAATTAGCTAGTGCTCCTATTCCATTAAAGTGAGCTGTGAACATTGTATTTGCCACTTAAGCTACTTCGCATTTAACAGTCAACATATTTACAAGTTCTCTGCATTAAGTACCTCCAGGCTTTATACTGAGTGACTAGGCTTAAGAATAACATGTTTAGGGCCTCCCCAGTGGCTCAGCGGTTGAGTGCTGGGTTGCGAAGCTGCCTGCGGCCACTTCAGCGCCAGTTCGATCCCCAGTTGCTCCCCGGCCACCGGAGGAGGGTCCCACATGGCACGCAGACCTCTCCTGCCGCCCGCTGCTCCCCTCAGCAGTGTACTTCAGTCCTTCTGCCTGTTCTGTTCCCTGCTCTGGCTCTGGTGAATTCTCTCACCCTCCCGCGCTTCTGACTGTACCCAGTGCATGTATAAACAAAACAAAACAAAACAAAACAAAAAAAAAAACAAACATAAATAAATAAATAAATAAATAAATAAAAGAATAACATGTTTAGGGGCCTCCCCTGGTGGCGCAGGCGGTTGAGCGCCACACTGTGAATCTGTCCACAGCCTCTGCAGTGCCGGTTCGATCCCGGCTGGCAGGCGAGGGTCCCACATGGCGTGGCAGACCTCTCCTGTCTCCCCAGCTGTTCCCCTCAGCAGTGTGTATTGTCAGTCTGCCTGTTCTCTTCCCCACTCTATCTCTGGTGAATCTTCTCACCCTCCCACGCATCTGGCCTTTACCCTGGTTCTTGCATAAATAAATAAATAAATCTTTTTTTAAAAAAAGAGGGAATAACATGTTTAGTGTGTGTTATATTGATTCTTGTATAGTTATGTTAATTAGTGAGGTATGAAAATAGATTCAGAATACACTATAATCAAGTAATTGGGTAATAATAATAACAACAAGAACAATCAACACATTTTGAGAGCTTACTAAATGTCTGGCATTATAAGGAACCAAATTCACATTGATTCATTTAAGTCCTCATCACAAGGAAAATCTGGATAATGGAGCCCACTTTGGTGCCAGATAACCAGGTTCAAATCTGAGCTCCACCTTTTTATAACTACATGCCTTTGAGAAAATTAGTTAAGCTTCTGCCTCAGTTTCTGTGTCTGGAAAATGGGGGTAATATTTGTTGTTATGAAGATGTTGTGAAGATGAAATGAATTGGTATTTGGAAAGCACTTAGAACAGTGCTTAGCACTATTCTTGATAATTTTTGATGAATAGTACATAAATCAATCAACACTACAAGATAGGCAGTAATATTCTCCTTTTACAGAGGCTTAAGTTAAATATCTTTCTTTACAGCAGTAGGCAGCAAACTCAATATATGAACCCAGACTCCAAAATCCATATTGGGAGGTATACCTAATGTTTAACCGAACATATTTGTCCTGCCTTTTAGCTATGCTGTTCTAGTATCACCTCTCCTATTATTAAGCAATTTACATGGGTGCTACTCTGGGAAAGCTCTTTGCTCCTCTGTACTGCTGAGAACCCAGATTGATTATTAACAGTATATAAGAATTCATTAGTTGAGCACTGACTTATTGAACATTTACCATATTCCACATAGCACTCTGTACTAGGGGTTTGGGGTAAATCAGTGGAGTTTACATTCTGCAGGAAAAACAGAAAATAAAACCCAAGTAAATAAGTAACTTGTGTAGTATGAATGCTGTGGGTCATGAATGGTGTTGGAAAGAGAAAACAGAGCAGCGAGAGGAGCTGGGAGTGCTGGGATGGGCGGGGGAAGGAGTTGTGATTGTAAATAAGCTAACTAAGAACAGTTTCATTGAGAAATGACATGAGCCAATAATTTGAAGGAGGTAAGAAAGTTGACCATATGGATTTCTGGGGGAAGAGGGTTCCAGAAAGAGACAGCAGCCAGTGCTAAGATCAAAAAGCAGGAATGTATGTGGGGCTGCTCTAGAAACATTAAGAAAGGCAATATGGGACAGAATGAGCACAAGAAGTAGTAGAAGGATAGGTGTGTCCTATCCTACTGGAAGGACCTTAAGTTTTGCTTTGAATGATACAGGAAATTTTTGCTTTGAATGATACCCCATGCTTTGGGGCAAAGGAGGGACATGATTTTTGTTGAGATTAGACGGTAAAAGACAAGGGTAGAAGCTGGGAGACCAGTTGAGTGGCTGATATTCAGTGATCCAGGTAGGAGATGGTGGTGGAAATGCTGAAAAGCAATCACAGTCTCCACCTGTTTTAACGGGATTGACTCCCTGATGGATCTAATGTGGGTTGTACAGAAACAGAGCAGTCAAGAACCAATTCGGGGCCTCCCCGGTGGCGCAGCGGTTGAGCGCTGGGTTGCAAAGCTGCCCGTGACCTCTGTGGCACCGGTTCGATCCCCGGCTGCTCCCTGGCCACCCGGAGGAGGGTCCCACATGGTGCGCAGACCTCTCATGCCGCACCCGCTGCTCCCCTCAGCAGTGTATTTCATGGGTCTGCCTGTTCTGTTCCCCACTCTGGCTCTGGTGAATTCTCTCACTCTCCCGCACTTCTGACTGTACCCAGTGCATGTATAAACAAACAAACAAACAAATAAATAAATAAAACATGCCTCTATAAAAAAGAAAAAGAAAAAAAGAACCAATTCAGGGTTTTGAGCCAGAGCAATTAGAAAGATGGGTTTGCTGTTCCTGGAGAATTAAGAATGTGGGCAGAACTTATTTTTGAGGAGAAAGATGTAAGTATATTGTTTGAAAAGCTGTATTTGAGGTGCCTGTTTTATAGGCAAGAGAAAATGACAAGAAAAGAGCTAGATATTGTGGTTTAAAGTTTGGGCAAAAGATCTGAGCTGGAAACATAAATTGAAGTGTCATGGGAATATAGATAGTATTTGAAGCTTTAGAACAGACAAGAATACTCAGGAGTGAATGTATATAACCAGTCATAAGTCCCACTCTTAACATGAAAATCTGACTTGATTATGTAACAGAATCAATTTAAATCTGTGTTCACAAACCTTACAAGATCCTTCATATTCAGCAAGGGTCAGCAGTAAAATAAAATGTTAAGAACTTGTTAAATGTCAGTAAAAATGTGTCACTAGTTAAATGTCCTTTCTGCCCCTCCCTTTGTGATATTAGACATTTTATTTAAAGTTCTCTGACCCTTAGGTTTCTCACCTATAAAATGACTATCTATGGTAATGTAGAATTTTTGTACAAATGTAATGCTATAGTCATATAAAGTATTTAGATCATCATCTCATACTCAGCCATCATATGCATCAATCATTATTACCATAATTATTTTTATTCCATTGAAAGTACTGTGTTTTCTCAAATTTTAAAAGAATTAATTTGCTTTGAAACTCTATCTCATACCATTGTCAGAGAGTTAAGAGAAGCCAGCTTTCTAGAGCGATTGCTCTTTGATTAAGCATTTTCATACTACCAGGGGTATGCATATCTATAAAAAAAACATGTCTTTCTAAAAGGACCTCTTATTATAGCTTTCAGGGATAAAGGCCTATAGTGGAGATGTATCAAATATATGGATGAGCTTAAGGTTTCTGGATAGATTTAAAGGTTCAGTTTCTTTATGAAAATGATTAAAAAGAATATTCCAGGAAGATGGTACAGCAAGAAGATAAGAAGATAATCCACTACACAGGTTGAACACAAATGGGTTGGAGCTTCTGGAGAACAAAGGAAATGATAGAGAGAGCCTTAGGGATGAGACCAGTGAGGCAAGTAGGAATAAAACAGTGGAGCGCCTGATAGGCCACATTGGTGGAACTTGGATGGTGTCATGAAGACAGTAAGAGAAAGCCAAGGAACAGCATCCTCAGATCTGAGTTTTTGGACTAATCATTTTTAGGAACTCAAATAAAGAATAGGCCAGAGACTATGAGCCCAGAGGCATATTCTCAAAAAAGTGATATCCTGAATAAATATAACATTAGTGGGGTTAAAGAGTAGAGGATGTATATCAGAAATGTTTTGGGGTTAAAGCCCATCATAATCAGTCCAACCAGCTTTTCTATTCTCATGTAATAAAACTGATGGACAGGAGAAAAAAGTTTTTAAGCACAAAAGTATGTGAATGTTATGGGAGGTACCAGATAGGAGAGGTCTATTTTCTGAGGATTATTTTTGTCTCTTTCTATTTTGTTTAGATAAATGAATAGGTCTTTGAGTTCAGAGAGGATTGAAGGGATTATTGAGCTCCCCTTCACTGAGCTCAGACAGCTAGAGCCAGGAGCAAGCTGCCATCAGGGAGGTCCAGGGAGAGAGCTGACTACCCAGAGATAAGCTGCCCCAGGCCAGGATTGTAACTCACTGGAGAATCACAGCAATTTGAGGTTTAGCCAGAAAAAAATGAAGGGAAAGGTGTGTGTGCATGTGTGTGTGTGTGGGGGGGGGGCAGGGAAACCTTAGACAAGCCACTTAACATTTCTGAGATTCAGTTTCTTTATGAAAATGAAATGGCAGATCTACATGAGCTCTAATCTTTGGATGCTAAGATTCTGTGACACTTTGAGCTTGTATGTAGAGAATATATTACCAAATTGTATCTTATGGGCCTCCCTAGCGGCGCAGCGGTTGAGCACTGTGCTGTGAAGCTGCCTGCAGCCTCTGCAGCGCTGGTTCTATCCCCGGCCAATGGCAAGGGTCCCACATGGTGCGCAGACCTCTCCTGCTGCACCCGCTGCTCCCCTCAGCAGTGTACTTTGTCAGTCTGCCTGTTCTGCTCCCCGCTCTGTTTCTGGTGAATTCTCTCACCATCCCGCGCATCTGACTGTACCCAGTGCTTGTATAAATAAATAAATAAATCTTTTTAAAAAAAAAAAAGATGCAAATTGTATCTTAGGTATGTGTGTATTAAAAGCTGGTCCAGAGAAGTGCCTTCACTTCATATTAGAGGTGGTTATATCACCCCTAATGGGGCTTGAAATATTACATATTCCTCATCCATTTTTATTTAACACCTAAATTTCTTTATTATAAGCTTCAGTAGTTGGAAAGCATGTTATTTCTGACATGTTGTTTACTTTATCCATCTCTAAACACTATTCAAACCTTGAAGCTACAGATTTACCTCATTTATTTTATGTAAAGTGCCAGCCACCCAATCTGATTGGCAAAAGCAGTCCTCACTGTTCAACCATCAATGAAATTACATTTGCTTTATGCCAGGTGTCCTCCTTGAATACAATAAATGTGTTACAGCACGTCTGGGTGATGGTCTTCTCACTTGTCAATATTTTTTTTAAGATTTATTTATTTATTTATTTATACAAGAACTGGGTACAGTCAGAAGCACGGGAGGGTGAGAGAATTCACTCAAGCCAGAGCGGGGAGCAGAACAGGAAGACTGATGAAGTAAACTGCTGAGGGGAGCAGCAGGTGCAGCAGGAGAGGTCTGCGCACATGTGGGACCCTCGCTGGCAGCTGGGGATTGAACCGGCACTGCAAAGGCTGCAGGCAGCTTCGCAGCCCAGCGCTCAACTGCTGTGCCACCAGGGGAGGCCCTCACTTCTCAATTCTAAGAGACATAGATGATAGAGGAAGAGGGAAAAGGTAGGAGGGAAGAGGGGTCTCCTCCATTGGCTCATCCTGGGCATCTAGTCTACAGGAGCAGCAGTTACCCAGGGAATGGTCATGTGGCCATGACAGAGGGGAAGCAGGAGGAGCCGTACCACGTGAGCACATCTCAGCCTCAGCTTGCATCTCTTAACATCCGATTGGCCAAAGCAAGTCACATGGGAAAGCCCAAGGTAATGAGTTGAGAAATTACAAACTCTTACTCTCCTACTGTGATAGGAGTAGGAGAGGCAGAGAAGTTGTATCTCATCTAGTAAAACAGAGAATGTCAGTTCATAGTCAGAAGTACATGCATATTTATATATAGAAACAATGGACAACAGTACAAACAGCATACCAAAGAGGAATATTTTTGCATTGTGAAATTGATTTCTACTTAGCACTTCTAGGTACCAGATTTGCTTCTTTAGGGAGGCCCCTTAATTGCATCTTTAGTGCCACATATGCACATTTAAAGTAATGAGTAAAATTTACTTGGCAACATAGGATGTCCTGGTACCAAAAATGAAAATGCAGTCACCAAGAGCCAGTCATGCAAGTAAAAATATAAACACCAAATCTGTTTCATTAAGTGTATTAAAATGTGGTCAGCATTCACATTTATCTTTGTAAATGATGAGCAGCAGTAGTGTGGACGATCTAAAGCTGTAGATAATCTCCAAAGTCTTTAGGTTGACTTTGGATTTGACTGTAAGATTTTGTGGTCAGCAAGATGTAGCAAAATTAAAATTACAGCGCTTTGCATTCCCAGAATAGCCATGAGCCAACAAGGACAGGTGGCCCAGAACTAGAATTTAGTTGTATGTAATTGAAAGTTGATTTAATGATTAAAGGAAATAATATTTGTAAACCACTTTGCACGATTCCTGGCACATAGTAGAGCTCATTATTTCTTCCCATATCCTCGCCTTTCCTCCCTTGCTGGTAGAACACAGAGATCATGTTATTAATATCTTCAAGTGATTTGTTGGGTCATAGAAATAAGAAAACATTTGGTTTGGACTCAATTTTTTTTCGTTTAATTAAAACTGTACTTCACACTTTTAGCTATTTGTATGTACTGTTCCTCATTGATTAGAATAAACTAAAAAATCCCCTGGTAGCAAGAATATGACATTTAATTAAATCAGCAGTGTACCACAACATTTGTTCAGCTGTAGGTTTATGTTGTTTTTCAGCAGATCCAAGTTCTCATTGTACTTCATGTCCAGCTGGATGTGTGCAGTTTTGTGAATTTAACTGTGTGCTTTTCAAAATCATGTCTAGTCCCAAGGGAATTCAGAATTTGATCATTAAAAACAATTGTAATCAATGCCTAATGAAATTTTCTATACCTGGCAAGGAGAACGTCTTTCAAATGATGCCTTTAAATTTTACTTCTTGTTGATAGTTTTATGTAATGAACCCTTCAGGATCTATTAATAATATAAAAATTATATTGTTGATAATGCACACAACATTAGGTAAACAGATGTCATTGTACAAATTCAAGGATCTAAAACCATCATCTCATGCAGTTGGCAAACATAATCTCTATGAGTAAAAATATCCATGTATCTATACCAATAAAATATAAAGTTGTGGAAATGTCTTTAAATTCAACAATACTATACTGTTATAATCAGTATCACTCACTAGTTTTTTGAAAGTAGACTTACAGAATGTTTTAGTGTCTAGACCTTCATACAACTTTTATCTTCATACTGTGAGAAATGTAATTAGAGATTGCAACTTAGCAATGCAACTTCATTTTTGTGAAATGACAGCAATAAAGCAATACCAGCAAGCATGATAGCTTCCAATAAAATGAAGTAGATCTTTATTTTATATTAGTAGTAATATTTTAAGTGCACTTTGAATTTCATTGGCCCTCCATGTTTTTTCTTTTTTTTTTTTTTTTTTTTTAAATATTAAATTTTATTTTTATATTCCCCCATACAATTGCAAACGCCCCATTCTGACCCCAATCCTTCCCCTCCCGCCCCCCACCCCCCAAAAAGTGTCTCTGGTTCATAGTTTTTTGTTGATTTTGATTTTCACTTTCTTATATTCATTTTCCTGGTCCCTTATTTAAGTTTTCTAGATTCCTGCTATGAGTGAGACCATCCGGTATTTTTCTTTTTCTTTTTGGCTTATTTCGCTGAGCATGATCCCTTCCAGTGCCATCCATGTTGCTGCAAATTGCATGTGTTTATCTTTTTTGAATGCTGAGTAATATTCCATGGTATATATGTACCACATCTTCTTGATCCAGTCATCTATTTTTGGGCATTTGGGTTGTTTCCAAAGCTTAGCTATTGTAAACAGTGCTGCTATAAACATAGGAGTGCAGGTGCTCTTTGGAATTGATGTTTCTGTGTCCTTTGGGTAAATACCTAGGAGTGGAATTGCTGGATCATATGGAAGCTCTATGTTTAGTAGGTCCAGAAATCTCCACACAGCTCTCCATAGTGGTTGGACCAGTTTGCACTCCCACCAACAGTGCACAAGAGTTCCTTTTTCTCCACATCCTCGCCAACATTTGTTGTTGCTAGTTTTTTTAATATGTGCCATTCTCACTGGTGTGAGATGGTATCTCATGGTAGTTTTGATTTGCATTTCCCTGATTACAAGTGATGTTGAACATTTTTTCATATGTCTGTTGGCCATTTGCATTTCCTCTTCAGAGAAGTTTCTTTTTAGCTCTTCTGCCCATTTTTTGACAGGATTATTTTCTTTGTTGTTGCTGAGTCTCATCAGCTCTTTGCAGATTTTTGTGATCAGTCCTTTATCATTAGTGTTGGGTGCAAAAATGTTCTCCCAGTTGGTGGGGTTTCTCTTTGTTTTTGTTATTGTCTCTTTTGCTGTGCAGAAGCTCTTTAATTTGATGTAGTCCCAGCTGTTTATCTTTGTCTTCACTATCACTGCTTTGGGTGATGTGTCTGTAAAGATGTCTTTGATGTGCAAATCCCGTAGTGTTTCGCCTATATTTCCTTCTATGTATTTTATGGTTTCAGGTCTTATGTCTAGTTCTTTAATCCATTTTGAGTTGATTTTTGTGTATGGTGTGAGGTAGTGGTCAAGCTTCATTCTTTTGCATGTAGCGACCCAGTTTTCCCAGCACCATTTATTGAACAAACTTTCTTTGCTCCAATGCATAGTCTTTGCTCCTTTGTCAAAGATTAGTTGACCATAAATCTGTGGGTTTATTTCTGGATTTTCTATTCGATTCCATTGGTCTGTATGTCTGTTCTTGTTCCAATACCATGCAGTTTTGATGATTATGGCTTTGTAGTATAGTTTGAAGTCTGGGAGTTTGATGCCTCCATTTCCTTCTTTTTTTTCAGTAGAGCTTTGGCTATTTGGGGTTTTTGGTGATTCCATATGAATTTCATCAATAATTGTTCTATTTCTTTGAAGAATGCCATTGAGATTTTGATTGGAATAGCATTGAATCTGTATATTGCTTTTGGTAGGATGGCCATTTTAATAATGTTTATTCTTCCAATCCATGAGCAGGGGATGTCTTTCCATTTCTTTGTGTCTTCTTCTATTTCTTTTAACAGTGTTTTATAGTTTTCTTTGTATAGGTCCTTTACCTCTTTTGTTAGATTTATTCCCAAATATTTGATTTTTTTTGTTTCGATAATAAAAGGGGTGGTTTTTTTGATTTCTTCTTCTTCAGATTTATTGTTTGTGTATAGGAAGGCTACTGACTTTTGCGTGTTGATTTTGTATCCTGCCACTTTACTGAATTGATTGATGAGTTGAATTAGTTTTTCTGTGGAGATTTTGGGGTTCTCTATGTATATTATCATATCATCTGCAAATAGTGATAGTTTGACTTCTTCTTTTCCTATTTGGATTCCTTGGATGTCTTTCTCTTGTCTTATTGCTCTGGCTAGGACTTCCAGTATTATATTGAAAAAGCAGTGGTGAGAGTGGACATCCTTGTCTTGTTCCAGATCTTAATGGAATTGCTTTCAGCTTTTCACCATTGAGAATGATACTGGCTGTTGGCTTGTCATAGATGGCCTTTATGATGTTGAGGTATGTTCCTTGTATCCCAAGAATTTCAAGGGCTTTTATCATGAATGGGTGTTGCACTTTGTCGAAAGCTTTCTCAGCATCTATTGATATTATCATATGGTTTTTATATTTCTTTTTGTTGATGTGTTGGATAACGTTGATTGATTTTCGGATGTTAAACCATCCTTGTGCCCCTGGAATGAATCCAACTTGGTCGTGGTGAATTATCTTATGGATACATTGTTGGATTCTGATAGCTAAAATTTTATTGAGGATTTTTGCATCAGTGTTCATTAGGGAGATTGGCCTGTAGTTTTCCTTTTTTGTGTTGTCCTTATTCGGTTTTGGTATTAGTGTAATATTGGCTTCATAGAACGTGTTTGGTATTGTCCCTTCCTTCTCAATTTTTTGGAAGAGTTTGTGAAGGATAGGCACTAATTCGTCTCTGAATGTTTGGTAGAATTCATTTGTAAATCCATCAGGTCCTGGGCTTTTGTTTTTGGGGAGGTTTTTAATTACCATTTCAATTTCGCTGCTTGTAATTGGTCTGTTTAGGTGTTCTATTTCTTCTTTATCTAGCTTTGGGTGATTGTAGAGTTGTAGGAATTTGTCCATCTCCTCTAGATTGTTGAACTTGTTTCCATATAACTGTTCATAGTAGTTACTGATCATTCTTTTGATTTCTGCTGTGTCCGTTGTGATTTCTCCTCTTTCATTTATGATTCTGTGTATTTGTGCTTTCTCCCTTTTTTCCTTTGTGAGCCTGGCTAGGGGTTTGTCTATTTTATTTATTTTTTCAAAGAACCAGCTCTTGGTTTCATTGATCTTTTGGATTGTTTTTTTAGTTTCAATTTCATTTATTTCTGCTTTGGTTTTATTATTTCTTTTCTTCTACTGGTTTTGGGTTTTTTTGTTGTTCTTTTTCTAGATCTTTGAGCTTCGAGATTAGGTTGTTTCTTTGAGTTCTTTCTTGTTTTTTGATGTGAGCTTCTATTGCTATATATTTTCCTCTTATTACTGCTTTTGCTGCATCCCATACATTTAGGATATTGGTGTCCTCCTCCTTGTCATTCAATTCAAAGAATTTTTTAATTTCTTCTTTGATCTCCTCGTTAGTCCAGTGGTCTTCCAGTAGTGTGGCTTTTAATCTCCATGAGGTAGGATAGTTCCTTGCCTTCTTTTTATGATTTATTTCTAGTTTGATGCCTTCGTGGTCAGAAAAGATGGTTGGTATGATTTCAATCTTGGTGTATCTGTTGATGTTTGTCTTGTGCCCCAGTATGTGATCGATCCTGGAGAATGATCCGTGTGCGCTTGAGAAAAATATGTACTCCGTTTTTTTTGGGTTTAGTGTTCTATAGATGTCTGTTAAGCCCAAATGCTCTAGGTCCTTATTTAGAGCTTTAGTTTCTTTACTTATTTTTTGTCTTGTTGATCTATCCATTGTTGATAGTGGTGTGTTGAAGTCTCCCACTACATATGTGTTTTCTCTGATGTCTGTTTTCAGAGAGGACAACAGTTGTCTGATATATTTTGGTGCTCTTTCGTTTGGTGAGTATATGTTAATGAGTGTTATTTCTTCTTGAAGTATTGTCCCCTTAATCATAATGTAGTGACCATTGGGGTCTCTTTTTATTTTTTGAGTTTGAAGTCTGTTTTATCTGATATAAGTATAGCTGTTCCTGCTTTCTTTTTTGGCCCATTTGCTTGTAGGATTGTTTTCCATCCTTTGACTTTGAGCCTATTTTTATCTTTTGTAGCTAAATGTGTTTCCTGGAGACAGCAAAAGGTTGGGTTTTGTTTCTTAATCCAGGCTGCAACTCTGTGTCTTTTTATTGAAGAGTTTAGTCCATTTACATTTAGAGTTAATATTGATATGTTAGCATCTGTATTTGCCATTATGTTTGTCTTTCCTTTGATTTTATTTATTTATTCTTTTAATAACTTTTTTTTTTTTTTTTTTGGTCTTCTTTCGTTGTTATTCGTCCCTCTGAGGTTCTGGCTTTAGGATTCCTTGTAGTATTTTTTGGAGTGGGGGTTTAGTCGCAATGAAATTCCGGAGTTTCTCTTTGTCTGGGAAGGTCCATATTCTTTCTTCATGGAGGAAAGGGAGCTTTGCGGGATAGAGTATTCTTGGTTGGCATCTGTTTTCTTGGAGTCTGTTGACTATGTCCCTCCACTCTCTCCTTGCCCGTAGTGTTTCTTCAGAGAAGTCTGATGTCAGCCTGATTGGTTTTCCTTTGAATGTTATCTGTTTCTTCCCTCTTGTCAGCTTCATTATTTTTTCCTTGTCCTGGATTCTTGGGAGCTTTACTATTATGTGTCTTGCTGTGTTTTTCCTTTCGTCGTGGAAGTTTGGTGTTCTTCTTGCTTCTTGTATATCAATTTTCAGCTCCTTCTTCTCATTTGGGAAGTTCTCTTCAATTATATCCATGAATATTTTCTCTGTTCCTACATCTCTCTCCTCTCCTTCTGGAATTCCTATAACTCTTATATTTCCTTTCCTCATGGAGTCAGATAGTTCCCGAAGTCTTTCTTCATTCTTTTTTCTTCGTACTTCTCTTTCCTTTTCTGTTTTGGTTCTTTTTATTTCTGTGTCTTCAAGATTACTTATTCGTTCTTCCATTTCATCTATTCTGCTTTCATTGCTTTTCCCAGAGTTCTTTAGTTCCTCCATTAATTCTTTGATCTCCTGCATTTCTCTTACTTCCCTCTTTAGGGACTCAATTTCCTTCTTCTGATCTATCACTTTTTTAATCATGGCAATTTTAAATTCTCTTTCTGGAAGGCTCAGAAGTTCTTCCAAGTTGCTGTCGTTGCAATCTGGGGAGTGGTTTTCTTTTTGTGGTGTGCTTCTTTCCTGAGGAGTTTTTAGGTTGCGTGTGGTTCTTCTACTCCCTACTGTCTGTTTTCTAATTTGTCGTATGCGTTGGGACACTGTGTTGCTCGGACTGACTGACATCTTGGGTGAACTTCTCCGCTCCCCTCTGGCTCTTCCAGGAGCCATCTCTGTCTTCTGGGGGAGCTTTCTGCTGGTTTTAGGCAGTTTTTACTGAAGAAATGTCCCTGTTCTCAAATGGCGAAGCGGGATGCAGTCCCTGCGCCTCCGGTTTCAGGCACACTCTTCTGCGCACCCGGCCTGCCCCGGACGTGGGTGCCTGCTCCCTCTGTGGGCTCAGACTGCTGGTCGGAAGGGGCCTGGCGTGGAATAACTTCCCGGCTGGCCACTGGGTCCTCCAGAAACCTTCTGCCCTTTTCAAGCAGTCTTAAGAAATGTCCTGTTTTATAGGGTGTTAGTGACTTTTTTTTTTCCTGGTCGCTAGGTGGCGCCAGAGATCTCTCCTATTGTCCTTGGGGGGCTGTTTTTCGCCTCCCCCCACCCCGTGGGACAGAGAACAGAGCGGGAATGGTAGGGTACACCTCAACAGCTTTAGGGTGCTGTGTCTGCCTTGTGCCCCACCGTCGTGGAGAAACCACGCCCCGAATTTTCGTGCCCTGGGTCTCAGTTCAAAGCCCTCAGTTCCAGGACGCGGGCTGTAGCCCAGTTCAGTGGCGCGGGAATGGCGCCTTTTGCACAGCTCCCGTGCCTGGGCGCCTGGTTCCTGCTCACTCAGGGAGGGACCTTCACCTCAGTGAGGACCTCCGTGCGTCTCCCCGCAAGCCTAGGTCGTCTCCCCGCAAGCCTAGGTCGCAGGCGCGGGGACCTGGGCAGCCGCGATCCAGGTCTGCACTTGCTTTTCAAGCGCGCCAAGCGCGCCGCTTTCCCGTGCCAGCTTACCGGCAGCCCGGGCTGTGTGCGTGTCTCCCGGGGTCTTTGTTCTTCTCTAATGGCGCCCGGAGCCGTTCGCTCACCGCCGCGGCGGATCCTGCAGGGTTCGCCTCAGCTCCTGTTCACGGGGTGTGGTGGCTGCAATAGTTCCTTTCTGCTCACAGTCCCGCTTGCTGCGTCGTTTGTTCTTGTGGGCCGTTTTGGTTTGTTGTTTCCTCCTCTCTGCCGGTCGGAGAGTGCCGCTTCTGTGGGCGGGGGAGGGGAGCAGGGTTCTGCGCTTCCCTCCCCTGTAGTCCTCTTTTATGGCCAGTTTCTTCTTCGGGCAGTTCGCTGGCGTCACCCGTTTATCTTCCGTGTCCCAGTTCTCACTGGGACCTGCCGCTTTTCCTCCCTATTCACTTTTTTTAATGGGAGATCTTACTCGCAGCGTCTCCTCGCCGCCATGTTGCTCCGCCCCTTCCCCCCTCCATGTTTTTTCTTTAATTGCTCTGTATCATGTGAGAAGTGAATTAGTGGCAATCTGAGAGTAAAACTTTTTCTTCCTATGCTAACTGCAAAAGTATTTAAAAATGCATAAATTTTATAAAAATCACATTTTTTTTAAGATTTATTTTATTTATACAAGAAGCAGGGTACAGGCCAGATGTGTGGGAGGGTGAGAGGATTCAACAGAGACAGAATGGGGAACAGAACAGGCAGACTGACAAAATACACTGCTGTGGGGAGCAGCGGGCAAGACAGGAGAGGTCTGTTCACCATGTGGGTTACTCCGAGGCCGGCGGGGATCTAACCAGCGCTGCAGACGCTGCAGACAGCTTTATAGCACTGCACCCAACTGCCTGCACCACCAGGGAGGCCCAAAAATCACATTGTTTTTACATTGTACAAAGGGAGGTTTCTATTTATCACATGAAGTTTATCTTGCTTGTTATATAGGCTTTAACAATGTGAATATTACCTTCTATCTATCTGTAAACTGGATACACAGAAGAAAATTAAATACCTGTGATTTTAATGCCACTTGGATCTATATAAGTCACTTAGGGCAGATGATGATTTTGGGTATTAGTCTCTTACATTCCAATTGTTTTTTTGTTGTTGTTGTTACATTTTCTTTAAAGGAAGTTATTGCCATTTTATTACTCAAAACAAAAACTACTAGCAACAGAGATCTATAATTTTTTGCTATCTTAAAAAGTTTAGAAATGATATTATAACTTAAAACTTATATTTCCCTCTCTTCTGCTTTTAGCTGTTCAAGGATCCAGTGTTATCTTCCGTACCGTGGAGGTCACATTACATAAAGAAGGCAATACCTTTGGTTTTGTAATTCGAGGTAGGTGATAGAATATATGAAGCATTAGATATTCTCAAAAAACTGATTTTTCCCAAAAGTAAAGTCAACTTATAATGCTTGCACCCAGTCTTCTTTAAAGAAATAAAGAAATGAATGAAAAATTAGTATCCAAAAGACCTAGAATTATTTTCAGCCCATTAATATAAAGAAAAAGCCAGTATTTGTAAACCTTGTATCTCAATCATCATAATAATATTCCACTTTTCTACATGTCTTTTGTCTTCTATTTTATAATTTCCTTTATCACTGAGGCAAAAAAATGTTATGTATGGCTTTGTTTAAATGAATTTTTCCTGAAATATATTTTGTTATTGTAGCTTTCTAAAAGTGAATTGAAAGTGATCTAATGCCTTGGGCACCTGTGTGTATCAGCTCAAATCATTTAGTTATGAGTTGACATTAATAATAAAGATTTGGAGTGGCTCCCATGTATCTATGAAACCATTCATTCTGAGCTGTGATTCTGGCTTCTAATATTTTATTTTTGTATGGTAATTTCATCCCTTAAAGACTACATATACATCTGTACTTGTAATTCCTAGTATGGCAGTAAGGTTCAATAGGGAGCTATAGAAACATCAGAAATTTTTTAACATTTCACACTTCTTGATATTTATTTATCTATTACACTTTTTACTTAACTAGAGTCAAAATTCTATCAAAAATTATTAAAACAGTAAGTAAAATTAACTCAACATCCTAATAGACATGTATCAAGGAATAAAAGAAATGTGTTCACTTATATAGATTCATGTCAGATAATTGAGTTTAAGGGTTAGGTTCCATTCTATGTCAATCTTTTGGCAAATCACTCAGATATTTATTAAGGACATGTCAACATGTCAGCATAGTGCCAAGAACTATGGAGTCATAAGACAAGACCCCATCTACAGGGAATTACAGTCCAGTGAATTTAAGACATAAGTTGATCAAGAATTCAAGTGAGTGGTAAAGAAAATGGGCAACTGGGAACTCATTGACCAGTAGATATTATATTTTTCTGAACAGGTCCTATTTTTACATAGAGCAAGGGACCCAAAAACTATTCCCAAATTTCTGTATAAAAGAACTAATCCAAATTTTCAGTTTGGCTGGTATTATATACAAATCTGGCTTTATAATTTAAATATGAATGAGAGGTACTCTTGAACAGCATGCCTGTAAGCCCAATTAGGGAAAAAATACCATAAAAAATACTGCTGTTGCAAGTATTCATCACTTTGTTGTGTGGTTAATCAATATCAACTCAAATGCTAAAGAAAGAGCTAAACCAGCAATAATTTATCTATAAGTACTAAAAAAAATAGAAGTAATTAATATCCACAACCACCTAAAGATCACTGATAATATAATGTTAATAAGGCCGACCTGGAGGGTCTTCCTTGCTCTAAAGGTGACCACCACACAGCCCTTAAGAATATTTGGTTAGGGCCTCCCTGGTGGCGTGGGAGGTTAAGACACAGCACTATAAAGCTATCCACAGCCACTGCAGCACGAGTTCGATCCCTGGCCAGGAAGCTGACCCGCATGGTGCAGCAGACCTCTCCTGACTTACCCACTGCTCCCCTCAGCAATGTATTTCAGTAGATCCATCTGTTCTGCTCCCCACTCTCTCTTTGGTGAATCCTCTCACCCCCAAAACTCTGGCCTGTACCCCAGTTCTTGTATGCACGAATAAATAAATCTTTAAAAAAGACAGAGAGAATCATTGGTTAATCTCAAAAAGAGTTGCAGGTTGAAAAAGTTCTGTGGGTAAAAATCATCATGGTAGATAAGACGTTAAGACATAGATGAAATTTGAACTAAACTTAATCAATAGAGAACACTGGGCCAATTAGGAAGAAGAGGATATTGCAGATGGAGCATGTTCATTTAGTTCTAGAGAATTTCTTCTTACTAATTGCAATAAGCCTTTGAACAATAAGATAGGCTTTTAGCTGGTAAATGGAGTTGCTTTTCTTTTCTATCTTGGTTATAATCCCCATACAATTCCCACCACCCTTGTTTTGACCCTAATCCCTCCTCCTGCCCCCCAAAGTGTGTCTCTGGTTTATAGTTGCTTGTTACTTTTGATTTTTACTTTATTATAATTAGTCTTTTTCCTGGTCTCTTATTTAGTTTTTCTAAATTTCTACTATGAGTGAGACCATCCGGTATTTTTCTTTTTCTTTCTGGCTTATTTCGCTGAGCATGATCCCTTCCAGCTCCATTCATGTTACTGTGAATTGAGTTGCATGTCTAATGCTGTATGTCACAGATTTTAAAACCCAGACTCCTCAAACAATAGAACCGTGCCAATAAAATGAAAATGTTGTTTTGGCCTATATCTTAGAAAATTAAATTTCAGTTCACTCCCTTGCCACCAAGCTAAGGGAAATGGTTTGAGTTAATATGAAAAGCACTCTGGCTTTGAACAAGGGAAGTTGTCTAATTCTCAACTCTAGAATTGTCCTTTGGTCTATTCATTTAACATACGGAGTCTGGTATTTAGATTTGTTCTGGACTATGGCCCTGCCTTTGGTATTTTTCAAAAGCATCCCAGGTAGTGATACTGATATGCACCCAGGATTGAGAATCCCACTGATCTAGGGGCCAGTTTGTTTTGCTTTGAAGCTCCAAACTTCTAGAACCTCCAAGAATCACAAACTAAACTTGCTTCATTATTTCAAATAATAATAAGGCGTCACATATCAAGAAATTGAGTGTTATCTCATACTTTAATATTTGATTACTATATCAAGTTAAAATTGTGGAAAGGTTTTCCTGCTATCTTCAGCCCCTTACCTTTTCTAAATCAAAGCCTCCTCGGGGAAAAAGAAACCTATTTCTCTATAACTTTGCAAAAGTAAAGTGACATAATAATATTTATATAAATATAGGGAAAGCATGTGCTGCAAATTATTGTCATGACTTTCATTTTAAATTTCTTCCTGAGAAAGTTGTTTTGTGAAGAGAGGAATTTTAAAAGAAGCCAGCAAACTGAATGAAAGGATAAAAATACTGAAATGGTTTGACCGATCTGTGAGACTAAATAAGTCCCTTCTAACAGTAGAGGACATAAAGGAAACATTTGCCTTCATCAGGATCAGGAAGCCCTTCAATTTTTTCTTAGGCTGGGTTCTTTACGTTGACCTTTCCATGTGTGCCAAGTATGAAATGTCAGCCTGTTCTACCAGCAAACGTTAAGGAGGAATACTTGACAGTAATAGTCATGTTTATCAGTTACTGGCAAACAAGAGACTACCCAGATGGGCAGCCAGGATGGTGATATACAAAGAAAGCAGGTCGCATGAATATTGGTCAAAAAACTGGAAATGTTCAGCCTTAAGAAGATGAAACAGAATAGGTGTGTCATCACTGATTTCAACTTTCAGGAAAACTTTCTTGGAGAAGTGAACTTTTGTTTTTGTTCACTGCCCTAGATAATAAAATAAGGACCAGTGGATGAAAGTTGGAGGAAGTGTCAGTTGAATATTAGGAAGAACCCTCTTATTTACTTGTGTGTCTAGGTGTGGGATGGGCTGCCTCAAGGCTAACAAGTAGATCGACACTGGGGGGCCTCAGGTGGAGACTAGGGGAGGTTATGGAAGTTGTGCAAGGGGTTCTTGGGTTTAAAAAATATTAATTTATAACAAATTACCTTCCTTCTCAAAACGTCTATGTTCTAAGAATTCTTTTTTTAAAAGATTTATTTATTTATGCATACAAGAACTGGGGTACAGGCCAGAGGTGTGGGGGTGTGAGAGGACTCACTAGAGACAGAGTGGGGAACAGAGCAGGCAGGTTGATCAAAATCCACTGCTGAGGGGAGCAGCAGGTGAGACAGGAGAGGTCTGCTGCACCATGTGAGTAGCTCCCTGGGCAGGGATCCAACTCGTGCTGCAGTGGCTGCAGATATCATCATAGATTGCATCTCAACCCTTGCACCACCAGGGCAGCCCCTGTTCTAAGAATTCTTAAGGAGAATTTTTCCCTATATAAAATTTAAATTCCCATTTAAATACTGTAATTGATTTGACCTATCTACCAAATTTGCCCAAAGTATTTTGAATATCCCAATTTTAATGGAGGCACTTCAGCACTTGAATGTTTTTCTTCGCTTCTTTTTTTTTTAATTACTTGGACTATTTTCTTTGACTTCAGGTTTTGCTTTCTTTGCGTTAGGTTGTAGACTTAGTCACCTGCACTAACACCCAGATGAACAGGCGCCAGAGATACTTTGTACGTAATTGGCAACTGTTCTTACAGGGCTGCTACTTGTGATACTAAATGCTCTTGTCACATTAGTTCATGTATTTTATGCATATCCCCTGACAATAGTCATACTCTCACAGAGAGACAAAGAAATTATGAGTTCAAAAACATATTCCATAAATAAGATTTTTTTTATTATTTTATCTTTTTAATAAAATTTTATTGATTTAGGCAGGTGGTCTTTCCCGCTCAGCAGTGCATTTCAATAAATCTGCCTTTCCTGTTCTCCAAATAAATAAATAAAATTTGATTGATTTATAACATGACACAGATTTTGGGGATACAGCTTCACACCTCTATGTGTGTATAAGTTTCACTTTACCCACGACCAATGTTCTAGTGCCCTTCCCATTATTACCGGGCCGACCCCCTCCACCCTTTCTTTCCCCTCTGGTACAACCATATTTTTCAGAGTCTAAGTTATTTTCATTATAATTTATTAGTTCATTTGCTCTGGTTACTTGTGTTTCACATATAAGAGAAATTATTGACCCCGTGATAGCACTCCTAAGTATTATCCAGAGAATGTGAAAATGAGCAGGATTGTTTATTATATGCCAGAAGGAAAACTTTGCATATTTTCCCCCATACATCAATAAAATGTACTTCATTCCCATTTTGTAACTGAACTTCTTAAATGGCGACAATAAAAGCATGTTTTAAGCTGTTCTTCTTTCTTGGCTAGGGGGTGCACATGATGATAGGAATAAATCCCGGCCAGTTGTGATAACATGCGTTCGTCCTGGAGGGCCCGCTGACAGGTAACTGCATCTTTCTGTGTCACTAGCCAGAGATTAGAGAAAGCGGGGAACGTTGGCAGAGAAGTAATGAGTGAGAAATTTCATAATAAAAAATAGATATTAAGTAAATATGTTACCATGTGGAAACAAAAACAGTTTAGGCTGCAGATGCAATAGAAAGAAGAGTCCGGAATCAAATCTTACCACCCTAAGTCTTTAGCAAATGACTTAACTATTCTGAGCTCAGTAGCCTCCATTACAAAATGTCAATAATAATGCCTGCCTTTCAGGATTTCAGTTTTATCAATGATTGGAGATACATGGTGCCTTGCAGGGCCTAACAGACCAGCGGTACTTAACAGAAGGCAGCTGGCTGGCTCTTGATAGGCAGTCAGTTAAAATGCCCCATCTCCAGTTGCTAATCTCCTAATCTGGAGTGATAGACAGTGGTGTTCTGACACGTGTTATTATTATCATCATTCTCTCACCATTAATACCTTTCAGTGATGACTCTCTATGTCAGAATGAGAGTGGCTTTTAGTAAAAGGAAAGGCAGTCTCTCGAGCTTTCTCTTCCTTGCTAATTTGAATACTCCTTCAGCTTTCTTATCATAAACCGAAGGGAGTTCCAAATAAACTTGTAATTTAGATGTCTCCAGAGATACTTTACCTTCGTATTAATTTCCCACAGCAAAATCTGACTCCATAATAGTTAGGAAACACAACTCCTGACAACAGATATTGTTGACGAGTGGGAGGAAAATGCACTGATTACCCATGACTTTGCACTGTTTCAGGCAAGGATGAAATTTTAAAAAAAACTTTTGTGAAGCAATAGAAATAGTAATAATAATAAATACTTTTTAATGAGCGTCTACCATGTACCAAGAGCTGTGTAAGTGCTTGACACACGTGATTTTATTTTATCCTCACATCCACCCACTACATGAGCTATTTTTGTCCATAATTACTGATGACAAAACTGAGGCCCAATCTGATTAAATAACTTGCAGGTAGGACATGGAGGGACTAAGATAGGAATTCAGGTTTATTTTCTTTCAAACGTGTACTGTTAGCTCACTTGTTTAAACAATGTTTAATATAAAATGAGAGAAAATAAAGACACTGGTTTCTCACAAATGCTAAATATTAATAATATTTGCCTTTGCGGAGAATAATACAGAATCAGAAATTCCAGGAAAACTTTGCCTTTTTCCTTTTTGGTTTTTATCGTGTGAATTATTCTTCTTAAACCAAATGAGAATATTTCTAGTTCTTATTAACATTTAAATTTAGTGTTGACAGAAATGTCAGAAATAGGATACTAGTTTGTGAACAACATGTTAACAAATTAATTTAGGACTAAAGGAAATAGAAGAATTTAAAATAAAAATTTAGAGTCAAATACTTGGAGTTAAAAAAATACTTAGCGATATCTAAGGGAAAGATATTTAAAAGGTAGTTTTTATTTCTTCCAAATCCTAAATTTGTAAAACTCACCCCATTTTTGCTTTTCTCATCTCCATGACTGTCCCTGAGGCAGGAGAATTATAATCGGGAAACTTCCCTGGCTGTTCCTCAGTAGGGTCGTTAAGGTCCTGAGACCACATCTCCTAATGCCTTGGGTTCCTATGGTCACAGCAAGGATAATAGTATCTGCCTGCCTCTTCCAGAGAATCTGAGACTGAATCAATTTAATGATCACCAAAGAGCCTTATAAATCAGCAGGAAATTTTACAGACTAGAGAAATTTTTCACCAGCACTCCTTTTCCTGCTTGGGTTCACTATAATAAATTGAATGGAATCAGCAAGTTTTTTTGCTCACCTGCCTTTGGGAAAATAGGTAAATGCTGTTTTCTGGGCTCTAACAAGTCAATTTTAGACATTTAGGCAAAAACCTAGAAAAGGGAAAATGTGCCTTTTTTACTCTTGCACCCCAAGAGGTAACTCTGGGTAACTTAGTTATTTGCTAATGTGTAGCTATTTTCTTATTACTGATTTTCATATTGCAGCAATTTTCTGTACGGGGTTACCTCTTTACTCTCTTATTGTCACACTGGAGGCTTAAAGAAAATGCAAATGCAAAAGATGGATGGCAGAACGGGTGTGAAAAACCACTTTGGCTAAGTGACTATTAATGCTAAGCTTCATTATGTTAAATTAATAAAGACTTTCCCTTATTCATTCTTCAGAGAAGGCACGATCAAACCTGGTGATAGGTTGCTCAGTGTGGATGGAATTCGGCTCCTGGGAACCACGCATGCTGAAGCAATGAGTATTCTTAAACAATGTGGACAAGAAGCAACGCTGCTGATAGAATATGATGTCTCAGTAATGGGTATGTCAGAATCTGAGGTTATGATCTCTAAGCTCTAGGATGTATCACTCTCTGTACCTGATAAATCACTTTGGATTAAGAATGAATTGTTATATGCACCTGAAGCAGACAGAATTTCATCAATACTCTATCGTTATTCTGTTTGGGTTCAGGAAGAGGAAAGTGGCGCTTCTAAGCAATTTAGAGTTCTGTGTCGATAGGTTCTGTAATAAGATCTCATTCTGTAGGAGTGTGTCACCTAGCAATCAGTTCTTACATGTTGGTTGCCCTTGGCAGGAAACTATTTTCCTCACCAAATCACAAAAATTTATTAACTTAGAGGCTGGTACTTTTTCTTTTACTACAAGGAGACTGGGAATAGTAGGAATTCCTTTCTACATCTTGTGACTCCACAATATGAAACCAGTGATCAGTATTCATGAAAATTACCATTTGACCATCTGCTTTAGGGACAAAGAAAGGAAAAAAGCATCAAATATTATTGATTAAAAATGAGAAGTTCAGTGGGCTATTCTTTCTTTAAATAATGATTCCAATAGATACTGTCTTTCCACCCTTACAACTATAGTAAAACTGGGAAGATGCTCTCATCTGACTTGTAAATGTTAGGAAAGAGCTAAAGTTTTGTGGAATATTGACGAATGCAGAAAAATTATGAGAATGAATTGGAACCTGAAATTGAGACTTAAATCATGTTGTAAATACTTCTTGCAAGTATAAGACTTGATTATGTGACCTGACTTTATCAGCAAGTGTGACCTGCTGAAATGTAGGAGAGAAGAGACTTTTTCTACAACTGCAAACTCCTTTTGCTTCCCACTCTGTATGATTCATATAGAATAGTGTTGCTTGAAAGTGTTCTTAATCTGTCTGCTGGCCTGAAATGTTTTAGAGACATGTGAGATACCCTAAAAGGCTTAATGTGTGATGTTTAAGGAGTTCTCAGCAGGATAAATGGTATGATAGCCACTTGACATGGAAAATTCAGGAATAAATTTTCCTCCCTCTATTTTTCCTTTCTCTTATCTTCTTTCCCTCCTTCTTTTCTTTTTGTTTTGTCATATAGTTTTTCAATTGTATTTTGAATGAGATGGTTTGGATTCTGTTTTCAACTCCATTGATGTCTAGCTATTAATTTGGACCATGTAACTTATTTCCCTTTTACCTCATTTGTCAAATGAGTCCTAACAATGTCTAATTTAAAAGGCTGTTATGAAGATAAAATTATACTAGTAAAATATATTTAAATTATTACACAACATAATAATATTAAAATCAAGACAGATGTTTGACTTATTTAATTTATTCATTCATTTTGTCTGCAAATATTTCTTGAGCTAAATGGCAGATACCAGGGATACAGAAATAAATGTTAAGATGGGAGTAAAGGGCCTCCCTGGTGGCGCAGGGGTTAAGGCGCAACCTATGAAGCAATCTGCAGCCACTGCAGCACGAGTTCAATTCTGGGCCGGCCAGGCGGCCAGGGAGAAACCCACATGATGGGACAGACCTCTCCTGTCTCGCCCACTGCTCCCCTCAGCAGTGTTCTTCGGTCCATCTGCCTGTTCTGTTCCCCACTCTGTCTCTGGTGAATCCTTTCATCCCCTGCATCTCTGGCCTGCACCCAATTCTTGTATAAAAATAAATAAATCTTAAAAGAAAAGATGAGAGTAAGTATAGTTTCGGTCAGATAATTGAGAATGACGGTTTTGGAAAAGGAAGTAAAAATGGTGCCTTAGAAAATCAGAATGTGTCATACTTTCAATTAATATTATTGGTTTTCAATAACCTTTATTTTTCCTAACAAAATGTACATTTTCTCTTTTTTACAACTTTTGGAATTTTTATTCCTCAAAGGAGCAAAATGAACTCTTTCTACATAACTGCCTACTAATTATTAGGAAAGGTCCAATTATATAAATTAACTTTGCAAATCAATTTCCTATTAAAAATAGCTTACCACTTTCATTTTTTAAGTAAGAAAAATGTCTAACATTTGTGAAATTAAATTTGTAGTTAATTTTAAATTAAATTAATATTTAAAATTTAACAAACTGTCTAAATTTTTTAATAGGATCCAAACAAAAAAAGATTTTTCATAAGAAAATAGTAAATCAGAATTTTGGCACCAAATATACTGATATTTTATTTGATGAATTTGAGTTAAACATTGGTTTTTAATTTCCTAGAATCCAGGTTAAGTACTGATCAAAAGAATATCAACTTTCTTTATGCATAATATATTCATAGAACCCTAATGGAAAATGTGCTGAAAGAGATATTAGATTGTGTGGATTCATGTTTTGTACATTTTACCAATCTACCTTGATGTTAGATGTTAGGAATTAATGACTTAATTTTTTTGTTTCATCTTTTCCTTCTGTAAAATAAGAATGGTGATATCGAGCCTGCCCAGCTCACTGGGATATAAAAATCCTCAATTAAGCTTTTAAAATAAAAAGCTGTTCATCTTTAAAGGAAGCCATGATATAGTTTGGAGTACAAAGGGATTAAACTTTTGAGAATTTATAAAATAGAATTTATGGGCCTCTGTTCAGATACCTTTCTATCACCCTCCGATAAAGCCAAATAGAAGCAGATATTGCAGTTGAAAATTTTAGTTCTTCAATTTGGAAAGTGAGGAGCAGTAACTCAGTGGTATATGAATATACCATCAGTGGGCCTCCCCAGTGGCGCAGCAGTTGAGCGCTAGTTTTGCGAAGCTGCCCGCAGCCTCTGCAGCGCCGGTTCAGTCCCCGGCCACCGCGCGAGGGTCCCACATGGCGCGCAGACCTCTCCTACCGCCCGCTGCTCCCCTCAGCAGTGTACTTCGTCAGTCTGCCTGTTCTGTTCCCTGTTCTGGCTCTGGTGAATTATCTCATCCTCCCACGCTTCTGACTGTACCCAGTGCTTGTATAAATAAATAAATCTTTAAAAAAAATGAATATGCCATCAGTAGAAACCCAATTAAAAAAAAAAAAAAACAGGAATTTATTTTCTCATAGCTCCAAAAAGTCAAGGTCCATGCTCAAGTCACCAAGAGGCTTGGTTTCTGGTGAGGCCTCTCCCCTTGCTCACAGGCAGCTGCCTTCTGTCTTGTGTCTTCACATGACCTTTTCTCTGTGCACATACCCTCCTGGTATTTTTTCCTCTTCTTATGGACTCCAGGCTTATTGGTGACATCGTGTAACCTAATTATCTCTATAAAGGCCCTATCTTAGAAAACATTTACATTGGGATTTGAACCCCAGTTTTCACTAGCTTAATAAGGAGGAAATTTATTAGCCTACAAAAGGGGGTGGCATCCAAGATGGATCCTGGCTTCAGACACACATGCAGTTATGTCTGAGGAATTCTGTCTCGCAGTTCCCTTTGCCTGGGAAAGGCTCACCTGTGTCATGGCAAGACAGCAGACACAGGTTCACATTATCTGGAAAGTTCATGATGCCAAAGAAAGAGACAAAACTGAATCTCCCCTAAAAGATGCTTGGTGACTTAGCTTAATTAAAAGGCTGGTCTATATATGATCGGTGTGTGCGATGGTGTGGTGCACTCTCTGCTCTTAAGTAGGGAAGGCAGAAACATATGTTGAACAACCCCAAAAGAATGAGACAAAGAAATGGTACTTCCCCAGAGTATATGATATTGGGTTGATAAAATTTATGAATTCCCCACTTTGGACACAACTCAATGTTAAAGACTACATTCCCACTAGCAGGATAGGTGAGAGTTTCCCTTGTTTCACATTCTCACTGGCACTTAATAGTCTCAGTCTGTTTCACAGTGGCCATTCTGACGGGTGTGTAATGGTATCCCAGTGTAGGATTAATGTATGTTTCCTGGATGCATAGTGATGTGAAACATATTTTCATTTGCTGGCAGGATATGCTTAGGGCTTTGATTTTGATATTAACACTTTATACATTACTAACACTATGAAACATTGTATCTTAGGAAGTATGTCTGTATCTACAATTATAAATACTGAATTTATTTACTTACATACCATTAAAAGTATACAAATTATTTCTTAGAAAATGTGTGTGTGTGTGTGTGTGTACCCTGAATTAGATATATTTTCTAGTCAACCTCAGATCATAAATTTTAGCAAACTTGATAGTCTGTTTAGGGAAACTGTTGAAACTATCAATTTTATTAACTAAAGTTAAATTTAGTCTTTGCAGTAAAATATATGGAGATAAGTATGGGAGATGTGGGTTTAGGGGAAGTTAGGGGTTCAGTTTCAGATATGTAGCAGTTGTGTTATCTATCCATTTTCCAAGTGGAGGTGTGGAATAGACAGTGAGTATTTAAGGTTGGGGTTCAGCCTTCATTACTTCAAGTAGAAGTTAGTATAGGAAATACAGATTTTTGAAGCATCAGAACAGAGATGGGCCTCAAAACCATGAGGCATCTTAGGGGAATGAGAAGAGAGACACAAGGACTGAGCTCTGGGGCCCTCCAGTAATGACAAGTCAGAAAGATGAACTGGAACCTGAAAAATAATTTGAGAAGTCACCTCCATTGATGGAGAAGGAGCTCCAAGGCAGAATGCGGCATCACAGAGGCTAGATTTTTCCTTTCTAAAATGATAATAATTATACTCCTGCCCTCATGTTGTGTTTGGCACTTTCTGTGCTCAACAAATACTAAGCAAGCATTGAAGATGTTTATATGGGGAAAAACTCCATTATTGTTAAAATGCATTACCACATGGTAATTTGTATTTTTAATTTATAAAATGTACTCCCAAGTGGTCTTAGGTCCCTGGCTGTTAGAAGAATCCAGGTACATAAAATGCAAGAAAAGCATGACTATCAAAAGGGCAAAAGTTTTGAAAACAACATCAGTAAAATTTAGTGCCCTTTGAAGTCAGACAAATTTGTTTTGTTTTTTTTAAAGATTTATTTTTATTTATTTATTTTCTTTATTTATACAAGCACTGGGTACAGTCAGAAGCGCGGGAGGGTGAGAGAATTTGTTTTTGAATCTTGACTCTCTTGGGCAAGTTATAAGTGTATCCAAATTCCAGCATTCCCATTTCTAAAATAGGAATCATACGTAGTACTTTGAAGGACTGGTGAAAATATTAAGTGAGGGAATATAGGTAAAGTCCTTATCGTTATTAAATTGTTATTGAAGCCCAGGAAATTAAAGTGAACTACTTCCATGCTCCACTTCCCTAAAATGAACCTCAGGTTTCCCATTACCCCAGATTAAGAAGTAGCTAGAGCTACTTCCATCAGAGTATTCTGTGAAAACCTTGAGTCTTTGATAGAAATAATATTTAGGAAATCCTATGTTCCTTATCATTTTATCTGATAAAATTCACCAGATACTTGTTTTGCCTAATTCTAAAATGTGTTTTTAAGAGAGTATATCAAATGAAAGAGTCTTAGGCATGAGCACACAGTTATCTCAAGGACATCATTCTGAACCTCAATCATTAGGCCAGTGTGAAAATAGACTATTATACCAAACCTCTACTGACTTGTAACTTACTCTGTATTTCTAAAAATTACAAGTTTCTCTATTTGTTTATATCAGGCCTCCCTGGTGGCGGAAAGTGTTAAGTCTCAGCATATGAAGCTGTCACCAGCCAGGGACCTGACCCACATGGTGCAGCCAACCTCTCCTGTCTCTCCCACTGCTCCTCTTAGCAGTGGATTTCAGTAGATCCACCTGTTCTCTCCCCACTGTGTCACTGGTGAATTCCCTCACCACACACCTGCCCCGCGTTTCTGGACTACACCCCAGCTCTTGTATGCATAAATAAATAAATCTTAAAAAATAATAGTAATTGTTTATATCATGACTTTGCACTTTCTTCCTTGGAAAGAATTTGAAGGGCCATCAGTTAATATGGTATTCTTGTTGGCATTAAACAGACTTAGGGTAATGTATTTTAAATAAGCTTCCTTACTAAGAAACAATAATCTTACTTATTTTAATAGATGTCAAATATAACCAATAAATTATTGCAGTAATCATAAAGATAAAAAGATAACTAAAATGTTTCTCCCAAATATCATGAATTTCCCCATTGTTGTATGTAATACTTAGTATTCCAGTGCACAAACCTTTTAAAAATATGCTCCATAGATATGACCAAGTCTAATCCACTGCCCCTTTGATCCTGTTCTTATTTAGCTTGCTCAATCTCTCTCTTACTGTCTCTCCCATTTTAGCACTTTCTTGGCAATTTTTGAGGGTATCTACATTTTGCTTTGCTGTAGTTACCTGTATGTTTTTCTGTTGTTCCTTAGGGTCCTTAGGGATGCTAATCGAGTCATCTTTTTTGCTTATATCTATTGCACCTTGCAGAGAGTTTTCAGACATTTGTAGGAGGCACTGAATGATAATTATAGATTGAACAGCGCATTCACCGATAGATGAGCCTTTCTTTTGACACATTATCAAGTGGGTGTGTACAGAATATAATAAACCATCAGTGTGTATCTTGTAGGTTTAAGGGAATTTATTTCATGATATCATTTCACATTGCAAAATGACATTATAACCTTTAAAATTAAAAAAAACCTCTTATTCTACTTATGGTGTATTTCAAATTTCCTGCAAGTCTCCGAGTCTTCTCTTAATTATTCCTTTCTCTGTTTATCTTTAAGCCTTTGCTTTTATTCCCCTGAACTAAGCCAGCATGCACAACCCAGGATGCTGAGAAGAATATATTATTTTTTTCTTGTTTATAATCAATCCTAAACAAACGTAAAATGCTAAATTTCAAGTAATTGTTTTGTCAGGGATGGATTGGAATATTATGTCTTCAAAAGAGATGATTAACTCCTGTGTGGTAATGAAGTATAGGTCTGGTGCTGTCATCACAGTTGGATCTTAGCTGAGCTTTGCATTTGTTTTTTTCAGAATAACAAATTCAGTATATAAAGCTTCCACAAGTGACTTCTCAGTCACTTGTTCCAAGAGTAAATTGGCCACTATTTGTATTTTCTAATCAATTTCTTGCAGGTATCTCAATTTAAAGGAAACTTGGTTTCCTAGGACTCTTCTGAGTATTTGTAACACATATGCTTCCTTGGGGTTCACTCACAAAATCTTTTCATAGAAAATACTGTAAATGGAAACCCAGAGAGTTTCCTACATAAAAGAAGTCTAACTTTTAAATGGCAACAGTCATTTGTTTAGAATGTTATTTTCTAATATAAAAACTTGATCTTCTTAAACATCATCCTTTTTATCTCAAAAACAAGCTTTATAGAAGAGTTTTGTTTCCACACATACTTTGTTTCCTTTTAACATATTCAAACTCAGAGCCTCTTGTCATATGTTTCTCGAGATTAAAGAGAAAGAATTACCCAAAATCGAAAGAGGACATGTTATTTATTGTATTTTGTCTAATTATAATGGATTTGTATTTAATTTACTTTTATGTTATAGTACAACACACAAAGAGAAAAGTACTGAAATTTTATTTGTAAAACTTGTTGAATTTTCCTTTGTGTGTTCTCCACCCAGGTCAACAAATAGACATAACCTTTATCATCAAAAACCCCAGTGTACCTGCTGCCAATCACTATCCCAGCCTCTTCCCCCTATATAATTCCTATCTTGACTTCATAAACCAAAGTTTATTTTCCTAATGTTTGAATTATAAATGAATGGAATCATATAGTATATTTCTATGATATCTGGCTTCTTTTGGCCAACAAGATGTTTATGATATGCCCTCATATTATTCTCTGTTGCAGTAGTTCATTATTTTTCATTATTGTTATAGTATTCCATTATATGAATAGATCCCATAGTATCTCTTTTGTGTTGATTATTTGAGTATTTTCTTGTTTGAGACTCTTTTAAATGTTCCTACTATGAACACTTGTATATGTGGTGAGCACATACATGCATCTTTGCTTCCTCTACATCCTTCCTCTTCTACCAGCAGCCAGAGAAAGTTCTGTTTTTAAGAATTCATCCATATAATCTCTTTTTAAAGTCAGCTGTGCTATAGAACATAATTGTGAGAATGATATATCATCGCATTCTACAGGGTCACAAATTCAGAAATTCTACCATAAAGACTATCCGCCAAAATCAAGAAAACGAGACAGGAACAGACTTTAAGAGAAATACCACCATTTAGATGTCTAAACACCTGTTTAAAGGTGACCCGCTAGACCAACCCCAGTGCCTAGTAAACTGCCTAGCAGACATAAACTCTCAGATGTCCAACAGATGCTTTAGCCACTAGATCATAGTATCTCTAAAGCAGTAATTCTATTTTAGAGAATGTCTGTTTGCTAAATGTGAATTAAAAACCTTTCTTATCCTTGTTTTTCACCTAACTATGATCTGTTTATCATCAAAACCTTCCTATGACTGCATATATTAATTCACATTTTTCACACTTTTAAGAGGGGCAGCATCTTGGAGGGCAAGGCATGGAATGTGTATTCTTTTGAAATATCTGAGTAATGCTAAAGTCAGAATATAAAGTGCTGTAGAATATTTGTCATTCAAGAGCTCCTTCTAGAAGTTTACTATGTTAGCTGCATGGGTATGAGTGGTGGTGTCAGAGTAGAAGTAACAAGGATTAGTAACTTAATATCTACATTTTCCCTAGAAGCCATCATGTTTTTGGTAATCCGTTGTAGTAGAATCAGAGGGTCTTTCAATCTTTCAGGTCATCCTTCCTCTCTTGACCACGAGGGGATTACATCATCTCAAGGGTAACTCTTTGAATTTAGTGACTTCTTTCAAAAGTTTTCAGAAGTTATCTCCATATCCTTTTTCATTCATGTAACCCTAACTCTAAAGTTAAACACTAAAAATAGTTCAAAGTAACAGTTAACTGAGTTAAAATGGTCTACAGCTGAAAAGGGAAGCTGGTCATTTCCCTAGTTAATTGTATCCAACCCCTGAAAGTTACAGTTTTCCTACTGGTTATTCCCTGGTTCCTGTAGCAGGAAGCAGGCCATCTTGCTGCTGCAAAGCCATGATCTGCATGGTCTTCTTTTGGCATTCTGAAACATTTAATACATTAATGGAAAGTTAGTTAAAATATCCTCATTTTTATTTTTTTAAGATTTATTTATTCATGTGTACAAGAACTGGGGTACAGGCCAGAGGTAAGGGGGAGCAGAACAGGTGGATCTACTGAAATCCACTGCTGAGGGGAGCAGTGGGTGAGACAGAAGAGGTCTGCTGTGCCATGTGGGTATCTCCCTGGCTGGAGATCGAACTCCTGCTGCAGTGGCTGTGAATAGCTTCTTAGTGCTGAGACTTAACCCTTTGTGCCACCAGAGAGGTTCCCAGAATTCCCTCAATTTTAGAGAAAAATTGCATGCTGACCACAGATCTGAGGCATACAGCTGTGAGGAGGAGGGAGATGGGTCAGAACAGGGGTGGGAAGAGCACAAGGGACTGTGGTGGTGGATCATGGGTGCTGTGGTGGTGGTAGAACTATGGGGACTACACCTGAGGGGAGAAATCAAATACCGTCCAAAAATGAACAAGAAAGTAAGGAAATAAATAATTCTAATAAAAAAAAATTGCCTCACTTTCAGATTGCATATTTTGCTTTTAAAATTAAACATATCCCCTGAGGGGAAAATTAGTTCTTTAAATGTGGCGTAAATTCACTGAACTGTCGGGAGAAGTCTCTCCTGGCTGATAGCAGTCTTTGCTGATAAGTCGTGAACAGGAACATGTACTAGGTAGGTTAGACTTGCTTTTCCTTTTGAGAGCAATCGCAGGCCACTATGTTTATGGGGCAAAAGGTCAGTTCTTGGCCATGTTTTTTAGAGTACTGCAAAATACTAATCAAGATGAATTCTCTCTCGGGTTAGATATTCCTAATTTTATATTCCTCATTGTAAAATGAGGTCCAAACAATCTTTCACTGAGGAAAAATTCCTCTTCATTTTATCTGCCATTAATCATGATAATGTATAACTAGAGGATATAACTTTTGAAGGAAGAGAAGACCACAGATTCCCTAATTAGGCATAAAACTCTTTTACTCTTTTTCTCCATATGTTTTTTTTAATCTTTGTTCAGCAACATCTATTTCAGTGCCTGGTATACAGTAAAATTAATATTTTTTAGGATTATTTATAGTATACTAATTGGTGTTACATATCAGGCTAGCTCTAACAGTCCTAACATAGGGTAAGCTGTTTTGCTACTTGTCTCTGTGGCCTTGACACTTAAATGACTGCCAGATGTCCCTGTCATAGCACTGAGCAGGGTGCAGTGGCTCACTTTAGCAGCACCTGTTGTTATCTCATCTCCTGTCACTTCTATATGGCACAGGCTTTTACTCACACTTGTAATGATAGAAAGTACCTTGAATCTGTCCTTGTGAAGTCAGGAAATCACAGCATTTTGGTAAGAACCATCTGGTTCACTTTAAGGAATGGTGAGTTTCTTTTTATATATATATATATATATATATATATATATATATATATATATTTATTTATTTATTTTTATATTCCCCATAAAATTTCGATCCCCTTATTTTGACCCCAATCCCTCCCCTCCCCGCACCCCCACCCCCCAGAGAGTGTCTCTGGTTCATAATTGTTTGTTGATTTTGATTTTTACTTTCTTATAGTTATTCTTTTTCCTGGTCCCTTATTTAAGTTTTCTAGATTCCTGCTGTGAGTGAGACCATCCGGTATTTTTCTTTTTCTTTCTGGCTTATTTCGCTGAGCATGATCCCTTCCAGCGCCATCCATGTTGCTGCAAATTGCATGTGTTTATCTTTTTTGAATGCTGAGTAATATTCCATGGTGTATATGTACCACATCTTCTTGATCCAGTCATCTATTTTTGGCATTTGGGTTGTTTCCAAAGCTTAGCTATTGTAAACAGTGCTGCTATAAACATAGGGTGCAGGTGCTCTTTGGAATTGATGTTTCTGTGTCCTTTGGGTAAATACCTAGGAGTGGAATTGCTGGATCATATGGAAGCTCTACGTTTAGTAGGTCAAGAAATCTCCACACAGCTCTCCATCGTGGTTGGACCAGTTTGCACTCCCACCAACAGTGTAGGAGAGTTCCTTTTTCTCCGCATCCTCGCCAACATTTGTTGTTGCTAGTTTTTTTAATATGTGCCATTCTCATGAGTTTCTTTACTGTGAATTCTTAATAGAAGATTGAAATCAAACTTTCAATATGAATTTACTTAAGAACACATCAATATCCAGCCTCCTCTTTATGCAACTTCTAGTTCTTATCACTTTAAGATACTGTGCGGGTAGAAATAAAATAGTAGAAAAGCCAGCAGGACTCCCTCCCAAAAATCACTCTAGTAACTCACAGAATATTTCATAAGAAACATGAAATGATATACTATTAATCAGAAAATACCTCCTACAGAATTATTTTATTTTAAAAATGAATAAAATGCAGGTGAACCCTTCAAAATTCTTCCTTTGGGGCCTCCCCTGGTGGCGCAGCAGTTGAGTGCTGGGATGCGAAGCTGCTGGCAGCCTCTGCAGCGCTGGTTCGATCCCCGGTGCCACCGGCGAGGGTCCCATACGGCGCACAGACCTCTCCTGCTGCGCCCGCTGCTCCCCTCAGCAGTGTACTTCATCAGTCTGCCTGTTCTGTTCCCTGCTCTGGCTCTGGTGAATTCTCTCACCTTCCCACGCTTCTGACTGTGCCCAGTGCTTGTATAAATAAATAAATAAATCTTTAAAAAAAAATTCTTAGGGGCCTCCCCTGGTGGCACAGTAGTTGAGCGCTGGGTTGCGAGGCTGACCGCAGCCAGTTCGATCCCCGGCCACCGGCGAGAGTCCCACAAAAAAAAAAAAAAAAAAAAAAAAAATTCTTCCTTTGGGCTCTGTTTTTCCTATCTCTGAAAATACTCTCATATAATTTTCATCTAGTCCAATAACTTCTGCCATTATCTCAGTTTGGACAGGTCCAAAGTCTTTGGTCTGACACTAACACTATCCACGTTTCACGTTTTCCCTGATCTACCTTTCCAGGTTTGCTTTCCGTTTTATCCCAATAAATAAATAAATAAACAACCCCGTGCTTCCACCACACTGAACATCAATGTCTTGTGACCAATGTTTTACCATGTGTTTTTCATGATTCCCATACCACCAAGAGCTAGCCTATGCATTCTGCATCTTACTAGATGTGTGACCTTTCTAAGTTTTAGTTTCCCCGTCTGAAAATGAGAGACTAGGTTCTTTTGTGCAGTAACTCTGGTGATAGAAATTGGTAATACATTTAAAGAACTTGGAACATTTCTGGCACGCATAGAAAATTTTAAAATAAACTGTTGTCATTGTTGCTGTTATTTGAGCTTCCATCTTATTTGTCTTTCTATTTTGTTCCTAGGTGTTAAGCTAGTCCTGAAAAACCCAGCTAGGAGCAATCCCTCTTTCTTCTTAACCCCCATGTCTCTCTGACACTCCTATTATAGTCCTCACCCCATTCATGTAGTAGTCTAGTTATTTGTGCATGCGACAAACTCTCTCTAAGATTTTAAACTCCTGGAGGACAGGTTATTTCAAACCCATACTGTATTTTCTGCAGTGTCCTTTTCTTTTTTTTTTTTTTTGTTTTTTTTTCAGTGTCCGTTTCTTGAAAGACTGAGTAAATGAACAACTCAGTAAGCAGTATTTGTTTTTCTTTTAATTTATTTATTTATATATGTTTTACACCATTGTTCATTTTTGTACAATGTTTGCTTTCTCCTCTCAGGTGTAGTCCCGGTAAAATTCCCTCCCCTGTTTTGATCCCTCTCCCTCCAGCTCCCTGCAAAATGCCTCTGATTTATAGTTGCCTATTAATTTTGGTTTTTTATTTATTGTTGTGATTTTTTTTCCTGATCCCTTGTGTGGTTCCCCTGTATTCCTCCTATAAGTGAAACCATTTGATATTTTTCTTTTTCCTTCTTATTTCTCAGTGAGCAGTATTTGCTGTTGTGACTGTCTTTCCCCTAAATCTAATAACCTTGAAAGTAACTGCTCATGTATTTATTTCGAGCACTTTTACTTAACAGTGTATATTTCACAACCATGATGCAATTTTATCCTTCTATTCCTTGTTAAGGAAACCAAGTTTCTGCTTGCCTTTTTTTTTTTTTTTTTTTTTGAGAAAGGCTGAAAGGGTTATGTTGATTCCAGGAGCCTGTGATTTTCTGATAAATACAAGTATCCACACACAGCCCCAGCAATAGATCAGTTCACGAAGGCTAGTGAGTTAATTTTCAATGTAAGTGAACAATTCCCATTCCAAAATAAAACATATTCTTAGAAAACATACAGGGTTTATAGGCTTTGTACTTATCACACATTTAATGTTGAGTGTTGAAAGTTGCATTTGTTGAATATTAGCCAAGATCTTTGTAGTTAACATTTGAGTATGTTTTCGGTCCTTCTAAGTGTCTACGTGAGACTGGCCTCAATGAGACATTCCCCCAACTCACTGTTCTCACAGGGTGCTGTATTTATCACAGTGCCCATGGTCCCCTTTCATTCTTTTTTTCATTTTTATTTTTATTTATTTATTTATTTATTTATATTTTTTTAAACAATATTTGCTTCCCCCCACCCCCTCAGATTGAGTCCCCATAGAATTTCCTTCCCCAAGGCACCTGTGCATCATCACCAGTCTCCTGTGCTCCTCCCTTCCTTTGATCCCTCTCCCTTCTCCTCCCCTGCAGTATGTCTGATTTCTAATTGTCTGTTTTTGCTTTGTCGTGTTTTGTACTGTTTTTTTTTTTTTACACTGATATCTTATTTGGTTCCCCTGTATTCCTGCTATAAGTGAAACCATCTGATATTTTTCTTTTTCCTTCTGGCTTATTTCACTGAGCATAATTCCTTCTAGCTCCATCCACGTTGCTGCGAATGGCATGAGTTTATCTTTTTTGATTGCTGAATAATATTCCATTGTGTATATATGCCACATCTTCTGTCCCCTTTCATTCTAGGATTTCTCAGCACCTACTATTGAGACCTCTAGGTTCAAGACTAAATTGAAGATGTTGGAGTTGAAATTTTCACGTGCCTATTGATCATCTGTATATTTTCTTTGGAGAAGTGTCTATTCAGATCTTCTGCCCATTTTTTAAACCATATTATTTGTTTTTTTTTATCATTGAGCTTCATGAGTTCTTTATATATATTAGACATTAATCCCTTGTGAGACAAATGATGTGCAAGTCTCTTCTCCCACTCAGTTATCTCACGGTATTCTTACCTTAAGAAAGAAGTATTGGGGCCTACCCCATGGCCCAGCGGTTGAGCGCTGGGCTGCAAAGCTGCCTGCGGCCTCTGCAGCGCCGGTTCAATCCCCAGCCACTGGGCGAGGGTCCCACATGGCGTACAGACCTCTCCTGCGACCCGCTGCTCCCCTCAGCAGTGTACTTCGGTCAGTCTGCCTGTTCTGTTCCCCGCTCTGGCTCTGGTGAATTCTCTAACCCTCCCGTGCTTCTGACTGTACCCAGTGCTTGTATTAAATAAGTAAATAAATAGATAGATAAATAAATAAATAAACAAAAAAACAAATAAATAAAAAGAAAGAAGTATAACTATCCCCATTTGAGGAATCAGGAAAAAATAACTTGCTTAGGAATTATATACCTGGGCCTCCCTGTGGCGCAAAGGATGGAAGCACAGCACTGTGAGGCTATCCAGAGCCTCTGCAGCAGCTCGAGTTTGATTCCTAGCCTGCCAGGGAGCTACCCACATGGCGCAGCAGACTTCTGACTCCCCCGCTGCTCCCCTCGGCAGAGTATTTCAGTCAGTCTGCCTGTTCTGTTCCCGGCTCTGTCTCTGGTGAATCCTCTCAACCCCTGCACCTCTGGCCTGTACCCCAGTACTTGTATGCATAAATAAATAAATCTTTTTAAAAAGGGAATTACAGATCTGAGGTATACAGCAGGGAAGGGGTAGGGAGAGGGGTCAAAACCAGGGAGGAATAGCACAAGGGACTGTGGTGATGGTCACGGGTGCTGTGGTGGTGGGAGATTTATGGGGACTACACCTGAGGGGAGAAATCAATATTGTACAAAAATGAACAACTATGTAAGAAAATTTTTGAAAAATTAAATAATTTGCTTAGATAGAACATAACAGAGCCAGAATTCATATTGTTATATGTGATTTCAGAACCTTTGCTGAAAAGCCATTTAACCATCAGAGGAGTCCTAATGTAACATTATATGATAATTCTTAACAGTAAATGTTTAGAACTAAACTTAAATTCTCCCTTTAGCACCTTCCTTTCTCATCTTGCTCATCTCAGACCTTTGAAACCATCTGATCAGTTCTGGGTCATTCTTTATTTTCCCTTGTCCCACTTATACCAGATTCCTATTCTTCTCTTCCTGGTCACCTTGCTTGTCTCCACTTTTATTTTCCGTGCCTTGTCGGTGCCTCTCACATGCAGATGCTACCCTTTCTCCTAGAGATTGGCCAGTCCCTCCCAGCTCATGTCTGTTTCCTGCCTCTGCCATTCAAGCCCATGCTCACACCGTATCCCTTTCTACAGCATATGTGAAGTCATGTCACTCTCTTTTAATGTCATCTCTTAAATTTTGGATAAAATTGAACTCTGTCAATGCCTGTGAATACCTCCATGCTCTGCCCCCCAACTGCCTCCCCCACCTCAACTTTCCAGTTTCCCAATAACTCTATTTGGTAGCTCCTCCCTGCACCTTTTCTAAAATCAGGGCTCTCTGTTTTACAAGCCCAGGGACACCTGTTGGTGTCCAGAACAAATCTGCTTCTAGTCTCTGTTACTAAACTGTAAGCACCAGAACCAGAGGCAAGTCTATTGTATAATTTTTCACCACTGTAGTCATAGTATATATCTGCAGCCCCAAAGGGTGCATTTTAAATATTTGTTGAGTGAATGAAATTCAGACAGCTTGAAATCAGCTGGCCTGCTGTATTTCACTAAATTGACAGTAAATATTTATTCTTCTCTGAAGAATCCAGTGGTAATAGTAAAAGATGCAATAAAGACTTAAGTGAGCAACTTGTATTCATACTCTGATACTCTCATTCATTCTTTCTTTCCTCTTCTCCTCTATTTTCCTTCTTTCCTCCCCCTTAGCCCTTCCTCTGCCCTTCAAGAAGAGTTTATTCCAATTTGCATGTAAAAGCATCAGGGTTCCT